>NC_139346.1:61653610-62253610 GCF_055883805.1 Amblyomma maculatum | reverse complement strand
ATCTCCTCTACGTAGGCCAGGACGGGCTCGTTTGGTAGTTGAATTCTTGATTGGAGGAGGGCCTGAGCTCTTTCTTTTCTGACAGAACTTGTAAAGGCCATCAAGAACTGTGCTTTGAAAATCTCCCAATCCTTGAAAGAAGTCTCGTGATTTTCAAACCAAATTCGGGCATGTCCTTGAAGAACAAAGTAGACCTGCCTGAGTTTCGCAGCGTCGTTCCAGCCATTGAAATCTGCCACACGGTCGAAAAGGTCCATCCAATCTCCCGCATCTTCATCCGGTCGTCCATGGAAGCAGGGGGGCTGACGGGGTTGGACGAAAACAACCGGTGCTGTAGGCTGGGCCATTGTCAGCGTCGATGCCTTCCGAAATCGAATGGGGTCAGGTAGCAGACCATGCTCTGGCTGTAGGCCTTGAAGTCGGCGGCTGGCTCGGTGACCTGTAGGCTGGTCTTCCAGGGCGACAGGAACACGGCTTGGGTCTTCGCTTGAAGGATAAAAGGCAGCACCTCCACCAGATGTCACGTATTGGTGACGAGGTCGACGACACAAATGAAAGGTCGATGATTGCACTAAAGAAACTCTTTATTTGGGCTGACTTGCGCCCGCAAAAGAACCAGGCAACTCGGCGGCGGCGATAGAAAACAAACGTGCTCGTCGATCGTCGAACAAAGAATGCTCGTCACACTCGGCAACGCTCAATTTAAAGGCTGCACAGAAGAATCTAGATAACGTAGCAAACAGCTACCAGCACGGGCTGGAACATTGTGGAAAGACAAGCGAGTGGCCGGAACCTTCGAGACAGATCTCGGTGCGTCTTGCGCTACAACAAAACTGATAAAGGTGTGACTCGCGACATCGAGCAGTAACAAACAAAAATTACGGAACTGATACGCGGTCCGGAATCAGAGTGATAAGCCTGTATGCCAGCGGCTGTTAAAAAACAACAAATACTGTTTTGAAGGTTTCGTGGCAATATAAAAAAATATTCAGCGCGCTGTTTAGGCCAAATTGACGCAGAATATGGAGGTAGACGCCTATTAGTAAGCAACAAAAATTGTAAACCCAATTGTTCTGCACAATCATACAGAAACGTAAACTGGATGCGAATGCAAAATACGTACGTCCAAATAATGAAATTGACAATGCAAAGGGTCGAAATTGGACACTAGAAAGGGGCGCCCTAAGCGCGTTCAAAATTATCCTAGTTCGAATTCTTCTTCTGGACATGCAGGTTCAAAACTGTCTTAACTTCCCTCCGGCTTTTTAGTTGTTTCCGCCGCCGGATATACTCTGAAGTGCACAAGAGAATATTCCGGTCGCGTGCGTGGTGCTTCCTCTCTTGGTAGCGATTTGGAATTTGTTTTGCAAGGTCAACTCTTCTCAAACTTAAAAAGAATTTGACGGTCACGCATTTTTTCTTACTTTTGTAATTTACGAACTTCAACTTCTGAGGCTGAGCACGCGCGAGCTAACAAAAAAAACAAGGGATGTTATTGCTCGAAATTGACTTCATTTGTTCCTCGTTATCATATACGAATAACGTTTGATAAAGCTAAGATTTTGTGATTACTGGAACTGTCACTTTACACTACTACAACTATAATGCCTGCTCATATTATTTCTACGCATTTTATAGTTACTATACCATAAACAGTGGGGGCAGCGGTGGCGTAGCGGTAGAACATCCGCCTCGCATGCAAGAGGACCGGGGCTCAAATCCCGGTGCCGCGCAATTCTCCACCGGATGAAAAAAAAAAAAAAAAATCCGCGTGTCGATGGAATTGCATATACAGGTTTGGGGTGCGACCTGATGCCGGTGAACACCTCTGGCAACGCACTCCCTCACCAGAACAGGAGTTGGCCACCCTGGTGCAGTAATTGGCCACAACCTCCTATGATAAGCTCCATAAAACCCCGGCCCTCAGTCACCAGCGGCTGCGGAACAACTGACCACGGCGGCGGTCAGACCTGTGACGCAGCAGGGGGTGCTAAGAAAGCCTGGCTCCGCTGGACAGGCCGCCATTGGAAACTGACCCTGGCAACGTTTAATGCTAGAACTCTAGCTAGTGAAGCTAGTTTAGCAGTGCTGTTAGAGGAACTAGAGGGCATGAAATGGGATGTCATAGGGCTTAGTGAGGTTAGGAGGCCGAATGAGGCATATACTGTACTGAAGGATGGGCATGTGCTGTGTTATCGAGGTTTACCAGAAAGGCAACAACTAGGAGTAGGTTTCCTTGTCAATAAGTATATAGCGGGTAATATAGATGAATTCTATAGTATTAATGAGAGGGTTGCAGTCATCGTAATTAGGCTTAATAAGCGGTATAAACTGAAGGTTGTACAGGCCTATGCACCTACATGTAGTTATGATGACCAGGCAGTTGAAAGCTTCTATGAAGATGTAGAATCGGCAATGCGAAAAGTAAAGACGCAGTATACTGTACTAATGGGCGACTTCAATGCCAAGGTAGGGAAAAAACAGGCAGGAGACAAGGCAGTAGGTGACTATGGCATTAGTTCTAGGAATAGCAGAGGGGAGTTACTAGTTGAGTTTGCAGAGCGCAATAACTTACGAATCATGAATACCTTCTTCAGCAAACGGAAGAACCGAAAATGGACATGGAAAAGTCCTAACGGAGAGACTAAAAATGAAATCGACTTCATAATGTGTTCAACCCCCGCCATTGTGCAGGATGTAGAGGTAATCGGGAAAGTTCGATGTAGTGACCACAGGATGGTGAGGTCCCGAATTAACCTAAATCTGAAGAAGGAACGCAATAGATTAGTAAGAAAGAAACCCATCAACGAATTAGCGGTGAGGGGGAGGGCAGAAGAGTTCAGGATCTCGCTACAGAATAGGTATTCAGCTCTAACTGAGGATGGCGACATTACCCTAGAGGCAAGGAACAATAATTTCAGAGATATCATTACTGAGTGCGCGGTAGAAGTAGGCGGTAGGATAGTTAGAGAGGATACCGGTAAGCTGTCTAAGGAGACGAAAGATTTGATTAAGAAACGGCAGAGTATGAAAGCTTCCAATCCAACAGACCAGATCGAATTGGCCGAGATATCAAAGCTAATCAATAAGCGCAAGGTGGCCGATATAAGGAAGTATAACATGGAGAAAATTGAGCATGCTGTAAAGAACGGGGGAAGCCTTAAAGCGGTAAAAAAGAAATTGGGCATAGGCAAAAACCAGATGTATGCGATAAGGGACAAGGCGGGCAACGTCATCACTAATATGGACAAGATAGTCAAAGTAGCCGAGGAGTTCTATACAGATCTCTACAGTAGCCAAAGTAGTCAGGACCGTAATGAGATTGGCGGTAGGGAAAAACAGTCAGACGTTCCACCAGTGACGAAGGACGAGGTCAAGAAAGCACTAGAAACTATGAAAAGGGGGAAATCAGCTGGAGAGGATCAGATAACTACAGATTTGCTGAAGGACGGGGGGGATATCGTGCTAGAAAAACTGGCCACCCTGTATACGCAGTGCCTGGTGTCATCGACGGTACCGGAAGCATGGAAGAATGCAAACATTATCCTCATTCACAAGAAAGGGGACTCTAAGGACCTTAAAAATTACAGACCAATCAGCTTACTGTCTGTTACGTATAAGGTATTTACTAAGGTAATCGCTAATAGAATCAGGACAACCTTAGACTGCAATCAAGCAAAGGATCAAGCAGGGTTTCGGAAACGGTACTCTACTATCGATCATATCCATACCATCAATCAGGTGATAGAAAAATGCTCGGAATATAACCAGCCCTTATACATAGCATTCATTGATTACGAAAAAGCATTTGACTCAGTTGAACCCTCGGCGGTGATGCAGGCATTGCGAAATCAGGGGGTAGACGAGCCGTACGTGAAAGTGCTGGAAGATATATATAGTGGCTGCACAGCAACCATAGTTCTACATAAAGAAAGCAACAAAATTCCCATAAAGAAAGGTGTTAGGCAAGGAGACACAATCTCCCCAGTACTATTCACAGCTTGTTTAGAGGAAGTATTCAGAGACTTGGAATGGGAGCAGTTAGGGATAAGGGTAGATGGAGAATACCTCAGTAATCTGCGATTTGCTGATGACATTGCCTTGCTAAGCAACTCGGGAGATGAACTGCAAATAATGATTGATGACCTAGACAGGAAAAGTAGAAAGGTAGGCTTGAAAATCAATATGCAGAAGACTAAGGTAATGTTCAACAGCCTCGGGAAGGAACAGGAGTTTACATTAGGTAGCGAAATACTGGAAGTAGTAGGCGAATATATCTACTTAGGACAGGTAGTAACCGCAGATCCGGAGCATGAAAAGGAAATAACAAGAAGAATAAGATTGGGATGGAGCGCATTTGGCAAGCACTCGCAGATTATGACTAGCAGCTTACCGGTATCGCTCAAGAGGAAAGTATACAACAGTTGCATCTTGCCTGCACTCACCTATGGGGCTGAAACGTGGAGGCTAACCAAGAGAGTTCTACTTAAGTTGAGGACAACCCAGAGGGCTATGGAACGAAAAATGGTAGGGGTAACATTAAGAGATAGAAAGCGTGCAGAGTGGGTCAGAGAAATAACTCAAGTTACCGACATTCTAGTGGAAATTAAGAAGAAGAAATGGGCATGGGCAGGGCATGTAGTGCGAAGAGAGGATAACCGATGGTCGCTGAGGGTAACAAACTGGATTCCAAGGGAAGGAAAGCGTAGCAGGGGCGGCAGAAAGTTAGGTGGGCAGATGAGATTAAGAAGTTCGCAGGGGTCAAGTGGATGCAGCTAGCACAGAACCGGGTTAAGTGGAGAGATATGGGAGAGGCCTTCGCCCTGCAGTGGGTATAATCAGGCTGATGATGATGATGATGATGATGAAACAGTGATGTCATGGTTGCAGATCGCAAAACCAGGTTATGAAATAGGAAACAGAGACGTTGATTTGAGTTACGGTAGTGACGAATCCTCAAGGCATAATGTTTATATAGGGCATAACTATATATTTCTGGATAACGCACACTTGCTATTTGGAATCCATTTTCGCAATGCTCTTATAAAAAATTTTAAACAGGATATTGCGTTGACTATGTAACACTAACTCGCCCACGCTTCCACTCCATCAAAAAATAAAGCAGGAAAAGATGCTATCGGCTATCGATATTTTTGTTTTTTATGACGAGCGTTAAAAATGCTAAAATATTGCAATTCAGCTACCGAGTATTATAAGCCAAATTATTAATTTTTAAAACACAAGCTCACATAATAAGCGGCGTGCCGAAACGCACCAAATAAACTTTTACTCAAGCATGGCGGGAGAAAAATAGTTTTGCCATTTTCTTTAAAAGTCCACGCGACAATAAACTATAAAATTGTAAAGAAACTAAAGGCTTTGCCGGTGAACCAGCACTACCAAAGGAATCACAGCGCCGCGAAAAGCGCCTAATTTAACTCGCAGACTTTGCCCTGCTTCGGGTTTGGAATTCTAAGTTGCCGCATGTGATTTCAGCCTCAAACCGTACCAGTGCCGACACTAACGCGCATTGCCTTGTGCTCATGCGCACAGTTTATATATTTACGCTTAAGTTATAGACAGGTATTCGAAACTGTGCTTAGTGCCAGTTTGGTAGTTTGAGCCGCGTTATTCTGTTAAAACATGGCCGTCGGTATTACATTAAGAGCTTTGCGTGTGGTGTCGTCATTCTTCTTCTTTCCCTGTGGTGAACATGCTTTTACCCATGACCTGTCCTGCTTAAGGACCTCTCCAGCCCATGTCAGTTTGTAATTCGCACGAGAGCAAAAGTGGGTCACCACCAGCTGGTTCTGAATATGTTTTTCTCTCTGTAGAGATACGATAACGGGAGTGAACAGCCGGGCTTCCACACGACTAGAGAAGGAAAGGGTAAAGACTCTGCTTTCCCTAAACCAGTCCAGTTTTACCTACCCTCTCCATCTTCGACACATGAAATGTGTAGTGCTTCATGAAACAAGCCATTCTTGGCTTGTTGCAGCCAAGCTTCAGTCGTGCGGCCTCGCGAGTCCCTGCTCAACTTTTGCCGAGCCATGGAGTCAACATCGCCTTTTGCTGTTGGCAACAATAGTTCAGTTCCATCTGCGCGCGTCTCTCAGCCGACTACCGCATATTGTCAAGCGACTTACATCGACGCCTGCCGAATCCTGGCTGTTTCCCGCAGCAAAATGGACTTGATGCGTTCCCGTCGACAAAGCGTGTGCCTGCGCTGGCGCTTTTTCGTGAACATGGTGGTAAAGAAAGCGGAGGAATTCATGTCTGCCTCGTCTCCTGATGACTCCTACAGTGACTCTGATGAAGACGACATTGTTGTGCTTGTGTAAAAACGCGACTCCTTCGACAGCTTCGTTTGATGAGAACAAAGCCGACAAGGACCCTGTGCCTGCTAAATGTGATCAATGCTGCCAACAACCCTCTCCCTGGAACTTGTATATAATTTGTATCCATGCCCATATTTTATGTCCGTTTCTAATTAAGCCAAGCTTGGGTAAATAAACTATAGTTTCATTTCGAACTCGTTCTTGCTACTCATATCATTAAGGGAGGCTTTGCATGCTTCATTTTTTGTAAATTGCCTATTCTCGATGCACTTCGTATTTACTTAATTGCTCTCAAAATAGTTGCCAAAGAACGTTTTTTTTTCACGCGCTCGTTTGCTGCCTGTCGCACTCCTTTTTCTCACCGTACCCTCCAAATCTTGTTTGAACAGTTAACACGCAGGAACGAAGAAAGGAACAAATGTATACACTGATTTATTGTTGGTAGAGCATTCAGTAGTACTTCCAATATTCTTTCCGTTATTCATATACAGTAGGTTATGGAGGCTAATTTGGATGGAGAGTTTTCTTGTCCCTTCCGAGTAAAGCTGCTTATAGCACTAACAGTACACGAGCAAGAAAAATAGAAGGGTTCAATGGTGCTGAACCTAATATAGAGGGAAATCATGAGATCAGCTGCTCTAGTAGTCGAGGATATTTTCAATGAACATGCAAGTGGGAAACAACAAAGTGAAAAGCACCTTCAAATGACTCTCAGGGCGAATCGACTTTTGTAATCGCTTTCACACACCTCATCTAAAAACAAAAGCGGCATTTTAAGAGCCGCGTGTTACACAAATTCTTGAAAACCTTGGGTCCGTGAAAACCATAAGCATGTATTCGCAAGCGTTTCTCCCAAGGGTGATATAAAAAAAATATTCAGCGCGCTGTTTAGGCCAAATTGACGCAGAATATGGAGGTAGACGCCTATTAGTAAGCAACAAAAATTGTAAACCCAATTGTTCTGCACAATTATACAGAAACGTAAACTGGATGCGAATGCAAAATACGTACGTCCAAATAATGAAATTGACAATGCAAAGGATTGAAATTGGACACTAGAAAGGGGCGCCCTAAGCGCGTTCAAAATTATCCTAGTTCGAATTCTTCTTCTGGACATGTAGGTTCAAAACTGTCTTAACTTCCCTCCGGCTCTTTTAGTTGTTTCCGCCGCCGGATATACTCTGAAGTGCACAAGAGAATATTCCGGTCGCGTGCGTGGTGCTTCCTCTCTTGGTAGCGATTTGGAATTTGTTTTGCAAGGTCAACTCTTCTCAAACGTAAAAAGAATTTGACGGTCACGCATTTTTTCTTACTTTTGTAATTTACGAACTTCAACTTCTGAGGCTGGGCACGCGCGAGCTAACAAAAAAACAAGGGATGTTATTGCTCGAAATTGACTTCATTTGTTCCTCGTTATCATATACGAATAACGTTTGATAAAGCTAAGATTTTGTGATTACTGGAACTGTCACTTTACACTACTACAACTATTACGCCTGCTCATATTATTTCTACGCATATTATAGTTACTATACCATGAACAGTGATGTCATGGTTGCAGATCGCAAAACCAGATTATGAAATAGGAAACAGAGACGTTGATTTGAGTTACGGTTGTGACGAATCCTCAAGGCATAATGTTTATATAGGGCATAACTATATATTTCTGGATAACGCACACTTGCTATTTGGAATCCATTTTCGCAATGCTCTTATACAAAATTTTAAACAGGATATTGGGTTGACTATGTAACACTAACTCGCCCACGCTTCCACTCCATCAAAAAATATAGCAGGAAAAGATTCTATCGGCTATCGATATTTTTTGTTTTGTATGACGTGCGTTAAAAATGCTAAAATATTGCAATTCAGCTACCGAGTATTATAAGCCAAATTATTACTTTTTTAAAACACAAGCACACATAATAAGCGGCGTGCCGAAACGCACCAAATAAACTTTTACTGACGCATGGCGGGAGAAAAATCGTTTTGCCATTTTCTTTAAAAGTCCACGCGTCAATAAACTATAAAATTGTAAAAAAACTAAAGGGTTTGCCGGTGAGCCAGCACTACTAAAGGAATCACAGCGCCGCTAAAAGCGCCTAATTGAACTCGCAGCCTTTGCTCTGCTTTGGGTTTTGGAATTCTAAATTGCCGCATGAGATTTCAGCCTCAAACCGTACCAGTGCCGACAATAACGCGCATTGCCTTGTGCTCATGCGCACCGTTTATACATTTACGCTTAAGTTAGAGACGGGTATTCGAAACTTTGCTTAGTGCCAGTTTGAGCCGCGTTATTCTGTTAAAACATGGCCGTCGGTATTACATTAAGAGCTTTGCGTGTGGTGTTGTCATTCTTCTTCTTTCCCTGTGCTGAACAAGCTTTTAACCATGACCTGTCCTGCTTAGGGGCCTCTCCAGCCCATGTCAGTTTGTAATTCGCACCAGAGCAAAAGTGGGTCCCCACCAGCTGGTTCTGAATATGTTTTTCTCTCTGTAGAGATAAGATAACGGGAGTGAACAGCCGGGCTTCCACAAGTCTAGAGGAGGAAAAGCTAAAGACTCTGCTTTCACTAAACCAGTCCAGTTTTATCTACCCTCTCCATCTTGGACACATGAAATGTGTAGTGCTTCACGAAACAAGCCATTCTTAGCTTGTTGCAGCCAAGCTTCAGTCGTGTGGCCTCGCGAGTCCCTGCTCAACTTTTGCCGAGTCATGGAGTCAACATCGCCTTTTGCTGGTGGCAACAATGGTTCAGTTCCATCTACGCGCGTCTCTCAGCCTACTACCGCATATTGTGAAGCGACTTACATCGACGCCTGCCGAATCCTGGCTGTTTCCCGCAGCAAAATGGACTTGATGCGTTCCCGTCGACAAAGCGTGTGCCTGCACTGGCGCTTTTTCGTGAACATGGTGACAAAGAAAGCGGAGGAAATCATGTCTGCCTCGTGTCCTGATGACTCCTACAGTGACTCTGATGAAGACGACATTGTTGTGCTTGTGTAAAAACGCGACTCCTTCTACAGCTTCGTTTGATGAGAACAAAGCCGACAAGGACCCTGTGCCTGCTAAATGTGATCAATGCTGCCAACAACCCTCTCCCTGGAACTTGTATATAATTGTTATCCATGCCCATATTTTATGTCCGTTTCTAATTAAGCCAAGCTTGTGTAAATAAACTATAGTTTCATTTCGAACTCGTTCTTGCTACTCATATCATTAAGGGAGGCTTTGCATGCTTCATTTTTTGTAAATTGCCTATTCTCGATGCACTTCGTATTTCCTTAATTGCTCTCAAAATAGTTGCCAAAGAACGTTTTTTTTTCACGCGCTCGTTTGCTGCCTGTCGCAGTCCTTTTTCTCACCGTACCCTCCAAATCTTGTTTGAATAGTTAACACGCAGGAACGAAGAAAGGAACAAATGTATACACTGATTTATTGTTGGTAGAGCATTCAGTAGTAATTCCAATATTGTTTCCATTATTCCTATACAGTAGGTTATGGAGGCTAATTTGGATGCAGAGTTTTCTTGTCCCTTCCGAGTAAAGCTGCCTATAGCACTAACAGTTGTGGGGCCCCACAGCCCCTTTTAGCGTTTCGAACCGCGCGCGCTTTTTTCTGTTTGTGTTGGTGTCCGCTCGGGCAGCGCGAGTACGCATGAGCGAGCTGCCCGGAGCGGGGGCGGCATGTTATCGGCGCGAGACAGAGGGTAGATAAGCGCGTTGGAAGCAAGGCTCGGGGCTTTTTCGCCGGGAGGCCGGCCACAGAAGGGCGGCGTGGCAGCGTCCCAAGCCGGAGGGATGTACACGGACGACTTAGCGGAATCCTGCGAGGCGAAGACGGAAGCGGCACCTTCAAGGAAGCCTTAGGAGTGTTAGCGTGAGTGCCGCCACGCGAGTAGCAATGTTCTTGTACCGTGATCAACGCTTTGGCCCTATTACTCGCCCATCGCGCCGCAGTGTGCTTTGTGTTGTCGCGGTGAAGCCCTGACCCTTGTTCCGTTTTATCCTCATAGTCCATTGTCGCGAACTTCGACGGCATGTTTCCAGCGCAGTTTTGACCAATGCTGTTTCTTTTCTATTTTATACTTTTCTGTTGATCCGGAATAAACCGGTGTTTTTAAGAAAGACTTGGTTTTCACTCGACGGGCGAGACCATCGCTCGCGAACCCGTATTCTAGAAGGCGGAGCCTTCATTTGGCGCCCAACGTGATTTCTACTCGAGCTTTGGCTTGCCCCGCGAGTGTACCAATTTGAGGTTCATGCAGTTTCGTGCGTAGCGATGTCGGACTTACCGGGTGCAAGCGCCCAGTTAACGGAGACAGTTCGGCCTCCCACACGGGCGGGTTCCGAGCATGAGCACTCAGAAGACAGGAAATGCAAACCGTCGGACATTTGTAGCGGAATTCTTGGCCTCCTGAACGAGCTACTGGAATCAAAGGCACATTTCAGAGAAATGGTAGGAAGCGAGGCAGTTTCGTTAACGCCCACTCCCTTGTATCGCGATAATCAGCTGCGGCTGAATTTGGGCGTGCCAAGGTTTGAAGGATACGCCGATAAGGAATCTGTGTGCGATTTTCTCTATGAAATCGACGATTATCAGATGGCAATGGCAATTTCGGACAGCGCTCTGGTCACGCGTGTGCTTCCCGTAGCTTTGGTAGGTTCCGCAGCAACCTGGAGTCGTAGACAGCGGCCGTTCGCAACAAAGCAGGATTTTATAGACCGTTTTCGAGAAGAGTTTTTGCCGCCTGACTATGACATCCGTATGAAAGACGAGCTTTGCACCAGGACGCAAGGCGAAAGCGAGGGTTTGCTAGAGTTTTTGCGCAGTTTTCAAGAGCTGCATGGGCGGGCAGATCCTGCAGTTCCGGAACCAGAGAAGGTTGCTCATGCTATACATCGGTGCCATCCAAGGTACCAGCCATATTTCCTGTAGCCGCTCGAAGGGACGACGCGTACAGCAGCACGGTCAGTGCAAGAATGATGACGTTTATTGCCAGCACAGTTTATAAAGGCACGAACACGCGCGCTGTCTCTACTGCGCATCACTGATACGCATCGGCACTGATAACAGTCACTACACGTGTCCGATACATCCTCCCTTGGGACGAACAAAAATTACACACTTGTAAAAATATAAGCAGCGATCACAACTATGGCACTTGATTGAATTGTTCGTCATAGTGTAACTTCTTTGGGGGCCGCGTGCTACGAGTTGACCTTCTCAAAGGGGGTGGCGATGGGATGCTCGGCGGAGAATTACGGCCACTTGCTGGTAGCGTCGATCCCACGCCGTTTTGTGAAGAGACTCCCGAGGATTGTGCACTTGGTTCAGCTCCGCTCGTAGGCTGCTTTGTCCGGGACTGGGAGCCTGTGCAACTTTCCTCGTCGTCATCGCTTTCACTACTGCTATACCGCTCCTTTGTCGTAATCAGATGCCGGCGGTTTCGCCGCAACGTGCGATGATCTTGGGTTTTTACCAGGTATGATCGTGGAGCGCTTTCGGCAATGACCTTCGCCTTGCGTGACCAACCCGCAGCATCCTGAAGCCGCATTGTTGCGCCTCCGGGTAGTACCGCCAAAGGCTTTCCAGCCCTGGCTTGGCGGTGTTTCCTCACTTTGCGACGGGATACCCGGCCGAAGTCAGGAAGGTTAGAACGAAGGTGCCTTCTCTGAAGGAGCTCACCCGGAGAATTGCCATCTTCGAGTGGTGTAGAGCGGTATGCTAGGAGACCGAGCCAGAAGTCCTCCCTCGCCTCGATGGTCTTTTTCAGGATACGCTTGACGATCTGCACACCCTTTTCAGCCAAGCCGTTGAACTGCGGATAACGGGGACTCGAGGATATGTGATGAAAGTGGTACGTTTTAGCAAACAGGGCAAATTCGCGGCTCGAGAACTGGGGTCCGTTATCCGTACAGACTTCCACTGGTACACCGTACCTGGCGAACATGGCACTAAGGGCTGCAATTGTGGTTTCAGCTGTTGTGTCTTCTAGAATGTCGACCTCAGGAAAATTGGAAAAGGCATCATAAGCAACCACGTACGACTTGCCCGCATACGAAAAGATGTCCACTCCAACCCTGTACCAAGCACATTTCGGAACTGGTCGCATCAGAAGTGGTTCCTGCGGCTGTCTGTACGCGTACTTTCTGCACGTTGCGCAGCTTTCTACACAGGTAGCGATGTCTCCATTCATACCAGGCCAAAATACGTGTTTTCGCGCCCTCTCCTTGCACTTTTGCAACCCGAGGTGACCCGCATGAATCCTTTCCAGCATGAGCCGTCGCATACTCTTCGGAATTACAACTTTTGCACCCTTTAGTACAACTCCATTAACGACAGACAGTTATTTCGAAAATGGCTTGAGTTCACCTGTCACCGGCTGCCAGCTCACCAAGCATGCAATCACTGTCTGCAGGTAGGCATCTCGACAAGTTTCCAGCTGCAGTGACCGGTGTGTTTCGGGGGTGACCATGTTGCCAACACTAAAGGGCTGACCCAGTCAGTAGGTTCGTTCACCCTGACAATTATACCAGCACGTACCATTTTTTTCAAGTTCTTTCTTTAGGGGTTCTTCTAGCGCCACTGGAACTCGTCGAGCTGGTTGCACTACAGGAACCACATCAGATGAAAGGACCATGCTGTACGCCTGCTTCAAACAACCGAGGCCATGAAAAACGTGCCTGAAATTGTTTAGAAGGGCGTCGTATGAAGTCTTGTCTATGGCACATACTTTACGCTGAACTAGCCCCAGAGCTTCACTTGCTTCTAGTCCGAGTATGGCCTGCCGTTCGTTTTTCACCACAAAAAACTTCACTGTAGCAGACGTGTTCGCTTGGTGTACTTCTAGCGTACACGTTCCAAAACACGTTATAGTGCCACCGTTATACGCCCGCAGGACCGAATTAGTCGGCTTCAGCTCCTCTGCTCCCCGCAGTTTTTTGTAAACAGACATGGGAAGCAGGCTTGCCTGCGATCCGGTGTCTACCTTAAATCTGACCTCGCAGTTACGAACTTGAGCATTGACCATCCAATCCCTTTCTCGTCTTGCGGTGGTGACATCTAGAGTGTCAAAGTCCTCTTCTTCCAGTTCCCTTACTTCACTCACCCTTGCAGACGCACAGGCACTTGCAAAATGGTTCGCCTTGTGACACAAGCGACACTTCTTACCGAAGGCTGGGCATTGTTTGGGCTTGTGCCAGCGGTTGCACTTACTACAATGAAAAGATGCTTTAACTTCTTTCCGCTCATTTGCAGGAGCCGGGCGCTTCGAAATCGTGTCGACACATTCGTCCCCTTTGCGCCATATTTCGTTCCGCTTGGCTACCGTTTCTGCTGCTCTGCACATTTCTTCTGCCTTTTGCAAAGTCAGTTGGTTATCTCGAAGCATTTTCTCGCGTAGTCGATGATTAAGAGTACCGAACACTATCTGGTCCCTTATCATTGATTCTTGCAACGTGCCAAAGTTACACTGTGCTGCTTGCTTTTTCAGGTCGCGAATAAACCTTTCAAATGGTTCGCCCTCCGCTTGCTTTCTTGAACGGAATAGGTATCTCTCATGCACTTCGTTGCTAACTTCGGCACAATAGGCATCAAATTTTCTCACCACGGTGCTGTAGTCCTTTTCTTCATTCAACTCGAACTGGAAGTTGTTGAAGACGTCAAAAGCGTCGTCGCCCGCAACGCTCAACAGGAGTGCTGCCTTGGCTGCTTCTGTTTTCGGCTGGTCCGTAGGTGCCGTCGCCTGCAGATATAACTCAAACTTCTGCTTAAAACGCTTCCAATTTTCTGCTACATTACCAGTCAGCCGCAAAGGCTCCGGTGTCTTCAGCAGGGCCATGGCGCACCGGACTCGGGAACGATTTCCTTCAGGCCTCAAAGGGCCACTTCTGACACCATGTAGCCGCTCGAAGGGACGACGCGTACAGCAGCACGGTCAGTGCAAGAATGATGACGTTTATTGCCAGCACAGTTTATAAAGGCACGAACACGCGCGCTGTCTCTACTGCGCATCACTGATACGCATCGGCACTGATAACAGTCACTACACGTGTCCGATACATCTCCGGCGTCGCCAGTTCGCGGACTTCGATGACATGGCTAGAGAAGCATCCCGCATCGAGGCATCTTTCCTGGCGGAGCTCCGGTACAAACCACCTCCCCCTGCAGAGACTTGCCTTGAGCCGTCCTGTGCGTGGCCTGGATCATCGGCAGCACGCAGCCTGGAGACGCCAGGCTGCCGTATGGAGGCTGGCGACTTGCACGGAGTCACAAGCCCTGATGCGTCTACTCAGGTGACGAGCCAATTTCATGGGGTGACAGGTCAGATGGGGCCCCGTGTCTTCTTGCCATACGCAGGCGCGGGTACCCCTTGTGTGGCAGCAGTTGGGACACCCCACGTCAGAGCGCGCAAATCCCGGAGATCTCCTACAGCGGCTGCCGGCTACCATTCACCATCGGGTGCAGCTTGGGTGTCACCATCGGGTGCAACGTGGGTGTCACCATCGGGTGCAACGTGGACGTCACCTACGGGTGCAGCATGGGTGTCACCACCGGGTGCAACGTGGACGTCACCTACGGGTGCAGCGTGGGTGTCACCACCGGGTGCAACGTGGGTGTCACCACCGGGTGCAACGCGGACGTCTCCTACCAGTGCAACGTGGGTGTTACCACCGGGTGCAACGTGGGTGTCACCACCGGGTGCAACGTGGACGTCACCTACGGGTGCAGCATGGGTGTCACAACCGGGTGCAACGTGGACGTCACCTACGGGTGCAGCGTGGGTGTCACCACCGGGTGCAACGTGGGTGTCACCACCGGGTGCAACGCGGACGTCTCCTACCAGTGCAACGTGGGTGTCACCGCCGGGTGCAACGGTGTCGCCATCAGGTGAGAAGCGGGCGTCGCCCCCGGGCACAACTTGTCCTCCGATTCGCAGATCCAGGACAACACAGGGGGGGGGGTGTTTTGGTCATCGCACCATCCAGCGGCCAGGCTGCACAGACGTGGCCAACCACCGGGAGAGCTGATCCAGTTGCTACCTTTCCTGCCTGAATCGAACCAGGTGCCACAGACTCAGGTGTCTTCGACACAGGTACCATTGTCCCCACCTGCGCATGAGGCAGACCCCGAGAAGCCCTACAAACACTCGGTGAGTGCAGTCCCGTCAACTTCTTTTGAGGAAGGCCAACCAGACAAGACCCCGCTGGTCTTGGTCAAAATGGCCGGACTGGAGCTTCCAGCCCTTTTAGACACATGGTCTACAGTGTCAGTCTTCGGCGATCAGGTGAAAAATTCCTGCGAGACAAAATGTGTCCGGTTGCGGAGTGTAAACACTAACCTTCGTATGGCGTCGACTCACATAGTGCCCGCAACCTCAGCAGCCCGCCTAACAGTTGCTATAAATGGTCGAAAGATTAGACAGCGTTTCTTACACCTCCCCGGACTATCCTGGCCAGTCATACTAGGCCGTAACTTCATAGTGAAGGCAGGAATCGTGATAGATCTCAGTAAGGGAACCTACCGGTATGACACCGGTACAGCAGCATTTCAGTTCAAGACTAAGGCCGCTGAGCCACAGTCACAGTTGCTTGCCACGAACGGCCATTCGGCCAATATCACAGGCTGTGGTATTCTAACCGTTTTGAATTCCTTCACGGGGTCACCAGCGGAAAAAAGCAGAATCAAGACAATGCTCAGTGTGGGGCCCCACAGCCCCTTTTAGCGTTTCGAACCGCGCGCGCTTTTTTCTGTTTGTGTTGGTGTCCGCCCGGGCAGCGCGAGTACGCTTGAGCGAGCTGCCCGGAGCGGGGGCGGGATGTTATCGGCGCGAGACAGAGGGTAGATAAGCGCGTTGGAAGCAAGGCTCGGGGCTTTTTCGCCGGGAGGCCGGCCACAGAAGGGCGGCGTGGCAGCGTCCCAAGCCGGAGGGATGTACACGGACGACTTAGCGGAATCCTGCGAGGCGAAGACGGAAGCGGCACCTTCAAGGAAGCCTCAGGAGTGTTAGCGTGAGTGCTGCCACGCGAGTAGCAATGTTCTTGTACCGTGATCAACACTTTTGCCCTATTACTCGCCCATCGCGCAGCAGTGTGCTTTGTGTTGTCGCGGTGAAGCCCTGACCCTTGTTCCGTTTTATCCTCATAGTCCATTGTCGCGAACTTCGACGGCATGTTTCCAGCGCAGTTTTGACCAATGCTGTTTCTTTTCTATTTTATACTTTTCTGTTGATCCGGAATAAACCAGTGTTTTTAAGAAAGACTTGGTTTTCACTCGACGGGCGAGACCATCGCTCGCGAACCCGTATTCTAGAAGGCGGAGCCTTCACAGTTCACGTGCAAGAAAAATAGAAGGGTTCAATGGTGCTGAACCTAATATAGAGGGAAATCATGAGATCAGCTGCTCTAGTAGTCGAGGATATTTTCAATGAACATGCAAGTGGGAAACAACAAAGTGAAAAGCACCTTCAAATGACTCTCAGGGCGAATCGACTTTCGTGATCGCTTTCACACACCTCATCTAAAAACAAAAGCGGCATTTTACGAGCCGCGTGTTACACAAATTCTTGCAAACCTTGGGTCCGTGAAAACCATGAGCATGTATTCGCAAGCGTTTCTCCCAAGTGTGATATAAAAAAAAAATATTCAGCGCGCTTTTTAGGCCAAATTGACGCAGAATATGGAGGTAGACGTCTATTAGTAAGCAACAAAAATTGTAAACCCAATTGTTCTGCACAATTATACAGAAACGTAAACTGGATGCGAATGCAAAATACGTACGTCCAAATAATGAAATTGACAATGCAAAGGGTCGAAATTGGACACTAGAAAGGGGCGCCCTAAGCGCGTTCAAAATTATCCTAGTTCGAATTCTTCTTCTGATAATGTAGGTTCAAAACTGTCTCAACTTCCCTCCGGCTCTTTTAGTTGTTTCCGCCGCCGGATATACTCTGAAGTGCACAAAGAATATTCCGGTCGCGTGCGTGGTGCTTCCTCTCTTGGTAGCGATTTGGAATTTATTTTGCAAGGTCCACTCTTCTCAAACGTAATAAGAATTTGACGGTCACGCATTTTTCCTTACTTTTGTAATTTACGAACTTCAACTTCTGAGGCTGGGCACGCGCGAGCTAACAAAAAAACAAGGGATGTTATTGCTCGAAATTGACTTCATTTGTTCCTCGTTATCATATACGAATAACGTTTGATAAAGCTAAGATTTTGTGATTACTGGAACTGTCACATTACACTACTACAACTATTACGCCTGCTCATATTATTTCTACGCATATTATAGTTACTATACCATAAACAGTGATGTCATGGTTGCAGATCGCAAAACCAGATTATGAAATAGGAAACACAGACATTGATTTTAGTTACGGTTCTGACGAATCCTCAAGGCATAATGTTTATATAGGGCATAACTATATATTTCTGGATAACGCACACTTGCTATTTGGAATCCATTTTCGCAATGCTCTTATACAAAATTTTAAACAGGATATTGCGTTGACTATGTAACACTAACTCGCCCACGCTTCCACTCCATCAAAACATAAAGCAGGAAAAGATGCTATCGGCTATCGATATTTTTTGTTTTTTATGACGAGCGTTAAAAATGCTAAAATATTGCAATTCAGCTACCGAGTATTATAAGCCAAATTATTACTTTTTTAAAACACAAGCTCACATAATAAGCGGCGTGCCGAAACGCACCAAATAAACTTTTACTCAAGCATTTCGGGAGGAAAATAGTTTTGCCATTTTCTTTAAAAGTCCACGCGACAATAAACTATAAAATTGTAAAGAAACTAAAGGTTTTGCCGGTGAACCAGCACTGCCAAAGGAATCACAGCGCCGCGAAAAGCGCCTAATTTAACTCGCAGACTTTGCTCTGCTTCGGGTTTGGAATTCTAAGTTGCCGCATGTGATTTCAGCCTCAAACCGTACCAGCGCCGACACTAACGCGCATTGCCTTGTGCTCATGCGCACAGTTTATATATTTACGCTTAAGTTATAGACAGGTATTCGAAACTGTGCTTAGTGCCAGTTTGGTAGTTTGAGCCGCGTTATTCTGTTAAAACATGGCCGTCGGTATTACATTAAGAGCTTTCCGTGTGGTGTCGTCATTCTTCTTCTTTCCCTGTGCTGAACATGCTTTTAACCATGACCTGTCCTGCTTAGGGACGTCTCTAGCCCATGTCAGTTTGTAATTCGCAGGAGAGCAAAAGTGGGTCACCACCAGCTGGTTCTGAATATCTTTTTCTCTCTGTAGAGATAAGATAAAGGGAGTGAACACCCGGGCTTCCACACGACTAGAGAAGGAAAGGGTAAAGACTCTGCTTTCCCTAAACCAGTCCAGTTTTATCTACCCTCTCCATCTTCGACACATGAAATGTGTAGTGCTTCATGAAACAAGCCATTCTTGGCTTGTTGCAGCCAAGCTTCAGTCGTGCGGCCTTGCGAGTCAATGCTCAACTTTTGCCGAGCCATGGAGTCAACATCGCCTTTTGCTGGTGGCAACAATAGTTCAGTTCCATCTGCGCGCGTCTCTGAGCCGACTACCGCATATTGTGAAGCGACTGACATCGACGCCTGCCGAATCCTGGCTGTTTCCCGCAGCAAAATGGACTTGATGCGTTCCAGTCGACAAAGCGTGTGCCTGCGCTGGCGCTTTTTCGTGAACATGGTGATAAAGAAAGCGAAGGAAATCATGTCTGCCTCGTGTCCTGATGACTCCTACAGTGACTCTGGTGAAGACGACATTGTTGTGCTTGTGTAAAAACGCGACTCCTTCGACAGGTTCGTTTGACGAGAACAAAGCCTACAAGGACCCTGTGCCTGCTAAATGTGATCAATGCTGCCAACAACCCTCTCCCTGGAACTTGTATATAATTTGTATCCATGCCCATATTTTATGTCCTTTCTAATTACGCCAAGCTTGGGTAAATAAACTATAGTTTCATTTCGAACTTTTTCTTGCTATTCATATCATTAAGGGAGGCTTTGCATGCTTCATTTTTTTGTAAATTGCCTATTCTCGATGCACTTCGTATTTCCTTAATTGCTCTCAAAATAGTTGCCAGCAAAAACATTGTTTTTTTTTTCACGCGCTCGTTTGCTGCCTGTCGCAGTCCTTTTTCTCAATGTACTCTCCAAATCTTGTTTGAATAGTTACCACGCAGGAACGAAGAAAGGAACAAATGTATGCACTGATTAGTTGTTGGTACAGCATTCAGTAGTTATTTCAATATTGTTTCCATTATTCCAATACAGTAGGTTATGGCGGCTAATTTGGATGGAGAGTTTTCTTGTCCCTTCCGACTAAAGCTGCTTATAGCACTAACAGTTCACGTGCAAGAAAGATAGAAGGTTCAATAGTGCTGAACCTAATATAGAGGGAAATCATGGGATCAGCTGCTCTAGTAGTGGAGGATATTTTCGATGAACATGCAAGTGGGAAACAACAAAGTGAAAAGCACCTTCAAAGGACTCTCAGGTCGAATCGACTTTCGCAATCGCTTTCACCAACCTCATCTAAAAACAAAAGCGGCATTTTACGAGCCGCGTGTTACACAAATTCTTGCAAACCTTGGGTCCGTGAAAACCATAAGCATGTATTCGCAAGCGTTTCTCCCAAGGGTGATATAAAACAAAATATTCAGCGCGCTGTTTAGGCCAAATTGACGCAGAATATGGAGGTAGACGCCTATTAGTAAGCAACAAAAATTGTAAACCCAATTGTTCTGCACAATTATACAGAAACGTAAACTGGATGCGAATGCAAAATACGTACGTCCAAATAATGAAATTGACAATGCAAAGGGTCGAAATTGGACACTAGAAAGGGGCGCCCTAAGCGCGTTCAAAATGATCCTAGTTCGAATTCTTCTTCTGGACATGTAGGTTCAAAACTGTCTCAACTTCCCTCCGGCTCTTTTAGTTGTTTCCGCCGCCGGATATACTCTGAAGTGCACAAGAGAATATTCCGGTCGCGTGCGTGGTGCTTCCTCTCTTGGTAGCGATTGGAATTTATTTTGCAAGGTCAACTCTTCTCAAACGTAAAAAGAATTTGACGGTAACGCATTCTTCCTTACTTTTGTAATTTACGAACTTCAACTTCTGAGGCTGGGCACCGTGAGCTAACAAAAAAAAACAAGGGATGTTATTGCTCGAAATTGACTTCATTTGTTCCTCGTTATCATATACGAATAACGTTTGATAAAGCTAAGATTTTGTGATCACTGGAACTGTCACTTTACACTACTACAACTATTACGCCTGCTCGTATTATTTCTACGCATATTATAGTTACTATACCATAAACAGTGATGTCATGGTTGCAGATCGCAAAACCAGATTATGAAATAGGAAACACAGACGTTGATTTGAGTTACTTTTGTGACGTATCCTCAAGGCATAATGTTTACACAGGGCATAACTATATATTTCTGGATAACGTACACTTGCTATTTGGAATCCATTTTCGCTTGCTCTTATACAAAATTTTAAACAGGATATTGCGTTGACTATGTAACACTAACTCGCCCACGATTCCACTCCATCAAAAAATATAGCAGGAAAAGATGCTATCGGCTATCGATATTTTTTGTTTTTTATGACGTGCGTTAAAAATGCTAAAATATTGCAATTCAGCTACTGAGTATTATAAGCCAAATTATTACTTTTTTAAAACACAAGCACACATAATAAGCGGCATGCCGAAACGCACCAAATAAACTTTTACTCACGCATGGCGGGAGAAAAATCGTTTTTCCATTTTCTTTAAAAATCCACGCGTCAATAAACTATAAAATTGTAAAGAAACTAAAGGTTTGCCGGTGAGCCAGCACTGCCAAAGGAATCACAGCGCCGCGAAAAGCGCCTAATTTAACTCGCAGACTTTGCTCTGCTTCGGGTTTTGGAATTCTAAGTTGCCGCATGTGATTTCAGCCTCAAACCGTACCAGTGCCGGCATTAACGCGCATTGCCTTGTGCTCATGCGCACAGTTTATATATTTACGCTTAAGTTATAGACAGGTATTCGAAACTGTGCTTAGTGCCAGTTTGGTAGTTTGAGACGCGTTATTCTGTTAAAACATGGCTGTCGGTATTACATTAAGAGCTTTGCGTGTGGTGTTGTCATTCTTCTTCTTTCCCTGTGCTGAACAAGCTTTTAACCATGACCTGTCCTGCTTAGGGGCCTCTCCAGCCCATGTCAGTTTGTAATTCGCACGAGAGCAAAAGTGGGTCGCCACCAGCTAGTTTTGAATATGTTTTTCTCTCTGTAGAGATAAGATAACGGGAGTGAACAGCCGGGCTTCCACAAGTCTAGAGGAGGAAAGGGTAAAGACTCTGCTTTCACTAAACCAGTCCAGTTTTATCTACCCTCTCCTTCTTGGACACATGAAATGTGTAGTGCTTCATGAAACAAGCCAATCTTGGCATGTTGCAGCCAAGCTTCATTCGTGCGGCCTCGCGAGGCCCTGCTCAACTTTTGCCGAGTCATGGATTCAACATCGCCTTTGCTGGTGGCAACAATGGTTCAGTTCCATATACGCGCGTCTCTCAGCCGACTACCGCATATTGTGAAGCGACTGACATCGACGCCTGCCGAATCCTGGCTGTTTCCCGCAGCAAAATGGACTTGATGCGTTCCCGTCGACAAAGCGTGTGCCTGCGCTGGCGCTTTTTCGTGAACATGGTGATAAAGAAAGCGGAGGAAATCATGTCTGCCTCGTGTCCTGATGACTCCTACAGTGACTCTGGTGAAGACGACATTGTTGTGCTTGTGTAAAAACGCGACTCCTTCGACAGGTTCGTTTGATGAGAACAAAGCCTACAAGGACCCTGTGCCTGCTAAATGTGATCAATGCTGCCAACAACCCTCTCCCTGGAACTTGTATATAATTTGTATCCATGGCCATATTTTATGTCCGTTTCTAGTTAAGCCAAGCTTGGGTAAATAAAGTATAGTTTCATTGCGAACTCTTTTTTTGCTATTCATATTATTAAGGGAGGCTTTGCATGCTTCATTTTTTGTAAATTGCCTATTCTCGATGCACTTCGTATTTCCTAAATTAATCTGAAAATAGTTGCGAGAAAAACTATGTTTTTTTTTTCACGCGCTCGTTTGCTGCCTACGCAGTCCTTTTTCTCACCGTACCCTCCAAACCTTGTTTGAATAGTTACCACGCAGGAACGAAGAAAAGAACAAATGTATACACTGATTTATTGTTGGTAGAGCATTCAGTAGTAATTCCAATATTGTTTCCATTATTCCTATACAGTAGGTTATGGTGGCTAATTTGGATGGAGAGTTTTCTTGTCCCTTCCGAGTAAAGCTGCTTATAGCACTGACAGTTCACGTGCAAGAAAAATATAAGGGTTCAATGGTGCTGAACCTAATATAGAGGGAAATCATGAGATCAGCTGCTCTAGTAGTCGAGGATATTTTCAATGAACATGCAAGTGGAAAACAACAAAGTGAAAAGCACCTTCAAATGACTCTCAGGGCGAATCGACTTTCGTAATCGCTTTCACACACCTCATCTAAAAACAAAAGCGGCATTTTACGAGCCGCGTGTTACACAAATTCTTGCAAACCTTGGGTCCGTGAAAACCATAAGCATGTATTCGCAAGCGTTTCTCCCATGGGTGATATAAAAAAAAATATTCAGCGCGCTGTTTAGGCCAAATTGACGCAGAATATGGAGGTAGACGCCTATTAGTAAGCAACAAAAATTGTAAACCCAATTGCTCTGCACAATTATACAGAAACGTAAACTGGATGCGAATGCAAAATACGTACGTCCAAATAATGAAATTGACAATGCAAAGGGTCGAAATTGGACACTAGGAAGGGGCGCCCTAAGCGCGTTCAAAATTATCCTAGTTCGAATTCTTCTTCTGATAATGTAGGTTCAAAACTGTCTCAACTTCCCTCCGGCTCTTTTAGTTGCTTCCGCCGCCGGATATACTCTGAAGTGCACAAGAGAATATTCCGGTCGCGTGCGTGGTGCTTCCTCTCTTGGTAGCGATTTGGAATTTATTTTGCAAGGTCAACTCTTCTCAAACGTAAAAAGAATTTGACGGTCACGCATTTTTCCTTACTTTTGTAATTTACGAACTTCAACTTCTGAGGCTGGGCACGCGCGAGCTAACAAAAAAAACTAGGAATGTTATTGCTCGAAATTGACTTCATTTGTTCCTCGTTATCATATACAAATAACGTTTGATAAAGCTAAGATTTTGTGATTACTGGAACTGTCACTTTACACTACTACAACTATTACGCCTGCTCATATTATTTCTACGCATATTATAGTTACTATACCATAAACAGTGATGTCATGGTTGCAGATCGCAAAACCAGATTATGAAATAGGAAACAGAGACGTTGATTTTAGTTACGGTTGTGACGAATCCTCAAGGCATAATGTTTATATAGGGCATAACTATATATTTCTGGATAACGCACACTTGCTATTTGAAATCCATTTTCGCAATGCTCTTATACAAAATTTTAAACAGGATATTGCGTTGACTATTTTTTTTTCTTTTTTTTTATTTCTCCTTTGGGCAACATACAGGTATTGCCCACGAGGCAAGACAAAAGGAGGTGCTAAACCTCCTGACTGGGTCTTGTCCTCGCCTGGGTACAGCAGCAGGAGCGGTATTGCATTGTACAACAACAAAAGGCTGTCTTTGCCATCGCTTACAAAACAGACGTATCATAAACAGCTCTTGTAAATATATACAGATAATAAAATAATAATACACACTAAATCATATACAAAAATGGTACAGTAATGCAATACATTAGGGTTGTTCGAACCGATACAGCATTCCAACAACCCCACAGACCATCCACCACAGAACACCGCACAATCTGCACGACACACCACCCCATCCGCACGGCATATCATACGAATTGTATGGCATATCATACAAACCGCACGATATGCCACACAGACCGCACGACATCCTACTATGAACAATCTATGAGGCCACCGCACCACAGAACCCCCCCCCTCCCCCCAGCAGGGTTACATCAAACGGAACCAGAAGTAAGCATTTTGTTAGGACACAACGTTAGACAAAAAGAAAGACGAACAGATGCGTTTAAAACCCCTGTGCGTGGAACTATTTTTAGCTGCATCTATTACAAACGGATGAGAATTACACATCAACATGATCTGATGCTCAATTGATTGTGTTCCGTAGTTAGTACGAGGCCTATTTACCACAACAGAAGTTTGACGCAAGCTGTAACCAGTAGATCTGTTTAGGTACGTGTTAAAAAATTAATGTAATTTGTTTT
Source organism: Amblyomma maculatum (assembly GCF_055883805.1). NCBI lineage: Eukaryota > Metazoa > Arthropoda > Arachnida > Ixodida > Ixodidae > Amblyomma > Amblyomma maculatum. Next base: position 62,228,947 of record NC_139346.1, on the reverse strand, counting down.
TATTTCGTTATAAATAAACACACATATTTTGAGTTCATACATGATTTTCACAGGAATCATTCGAGACTGTGTATTTGCCGAGCAACTATTTGTGTTATTTCCTGCAGGTAAAAGTAACCGAGCTGCACGCGACTGGAGGGCTGATATTTTTTCTAAGTCAGTTTTGTTACAAGTACCCCAGATAAGAAGACAATAACTGATGCGGGAATGGATAAGAGAGAAATACAACTGTCTTTTCAGCGAGCAAGGTATAAGATCTCGAAGCCGGGAAAGCATACCAATAGCTCTCGCTATCTTGACACGGGTGTGGTCTATGTGGTCGCTCCAGCCTAGGTTGTGATGGAATTTAACTCCTAGAAAGGAATGGGAGCTGATACTTTCAAGGTAGCAAGAGCCGTAGCGAAGCTTAAAATCGTAATCTATTGGTTTGTTTTTTTGCACAGAAAAGCATAAATTTAGTTTTTTTCTCGTTGAGTTCAAGACTATTTAAGTTTAGCCATACACTAAGATTTAATAGCCACGTGTTAGCAGTGTTTTCAAGTTCATTAAGATTTGTTCCTTACTAACACTAACTCGCCCACGCTTCCACTCCATCAAAACATAAAGCAGGAAAAGATGCTATCGGCTATCGATATTTTTTGTTTTTTATGACGAGCGTTAAAAATGCTAAAATATTGCAATTCAGCTACCGAGTATTATAAGCCAAATTACTCCTTTTTTAAAACACAAGCTCACATAATAAGCGGCGTGCCGAAACGCACCAAATAAACTTTTACTCAAGCATGGCGGGAGAAAAATAGTTTTGCCATTTTCTTTAAAAGTCCACGCGACAATAAACTCTAAAATTGTAAAGAAACTAAAGGTTTTGCCGGTGAACGAGCACTACCAAAGGAATCACAGCGCCGCGAAAAGCGCCTAATTTAACTCGCAGACTTTGCTCTGCTTCGGGTTTGGAATTCTAAGTTGCCGCATGTGATTTCAGCCTCAAACCGTACCAGTGCCGACACTAACGCGCATTGCCTTGTGCTCATGCGCACAGTTTATATATTTACGCTTAAGTTATAGACAGGTATTCGAAACTGTGCTTAGTGCCAGTTTGGTAATTTGAGCCGCGTTATTTTGTTAAAACATGGCCGTCGGTATTACATTAAAAGCTTTGCGTGTGGTGTCGTCATTCTTCATCTTCCCCTGTGCTGAACATGCTTTTAAACATGACCTGTCCTGCTTAGGGACCCATGTCAGTTTGTAATTCGCACAAGAGCAAAAGGGGGTCACCACCAGCTGGTTCTGAATATGTTTTTCTCTCTGTAGAGATAAGATAACGGGAGTGAACAGCCGCGCTTCCACACGTCTAGAGGAGGAAAGGATAAAGACTGCTTTCCCTAAAGCAGTCCAGTTTTATCTACCCTCTCCATCTTGGACACATGAAATGTGTAGTGCTTCATGAAACAAGCCATTCTTGGCTTGTTGCAGCCAAGCTTCAGTCGTGCGGCCTCGCGAGTCTCTGCTCAACTTTTGCCGAGTCATGGAGTCAACATCGCCTTTTGCTGGTGGCAACAATGGTTCAGTTCCATCTGCGCGCGTCTCTCAGCCGACTACCGCATATTGTGAAGTGACTTACTTCGACGCCTGCCGAATCCTGGCTGTTTCCCGCAGCAAAATGGACTTGATGCGTTCCCGTCGACAAAGAGTGTGTCTGCGCTGGCGCTTTTTCGTGAACATGGTGATAAAGAAAGCGGAGGAAATCATGTCTGCCTCGTGTCCTGATGACTCCTACAGTGACTCTGATGAAGATGGCATTGTTGTGCTTGTGTAAAAACGCGACTCCTTCGACAGCTTCTTTTGATGAGAACAATGCCGACAAGGACCCTGTGCCTGCTAAATGTGATCAATGCTGCCAACAACCCTCTCCCTGGAACTTGTATATAATTTGTATCCATGCCCATATTTTATGTCCGTTTCTAATTACGCCAAGCTTGGGTAAATAAACTATAGTTTCATTTCGAACTTTTTCGTGCTATTCATATCATTAAGGGAGGCTTTGCATGCTTCAATTTTGTAAATTGCCTATTCTCGATGCACTTCGTATTTCCTTAATTGCTCTCAAAATAGTTGCCAGCAAAAACATCGTTTTTTTTTTCACGCGCTCGTTTGCTGCCTGTCGCAGTCCTTTTTCTCAACGTACTCTCCAAATCTTGTTTGAATAGTTACCACGCAGGAACGAAGAAAGGAACAAATGTATACACTGATTAGTTGTTGGTAGAGCATTCAGTAGTTATTTCAATATTGTTTCCATTATTTCTATACAGTAGGTTAAGGCGGCTAATTTGGATGGAGAGTTTTCTTGTCCCTTCCGACTAAAGCTGCTTATAGCACTAACAGTTCACGTGCAAGAAAGATAGAAGGTTCAATGGTGCTGAACCTAATATAGAGGGAAATCATGGGAACAGCTGCTATAGTAGTCGAGGATATTTTCGATGATAATGCAAGCGGGAAACAACAAAGTGAAAAGCACCTTCAAATGACTCTCATGGCGAATCGACTTTCGTAATCGCTTTCACACACCTCATCTAAAAACAAAAGCGGCATTTTACGAGCCGCGTGTTACACAAATTCTTGCAAACCTTGGGTCCGTGAAAACCATAAGCATGTATTCGCAAGCGTTTCTCCCAAGGGTGATATAAAACAAAATATTCAGCGCGCTGTTTAGGCCAAATTGACGCCGAATATGGAGGTAGACGCCTATTAGTAAGCAACAAAAATTGTAAACCCAATTGTTCTGCACAATTATACAGAAACGTAAACTGGATGCGAATGCAAAATACGTACATCCAAATAATGAAATTGACAATGCAAAGGGTCGGAATTGGACACTAGAAAGGGGCGCCCTAAGCGCGTTCAAAATTATCCCTTCCGAATTCTTCTTCTGGACATGTAGGTTCAAAACTGTCTCAACTTCCTTCCGGCTCTTTTAGTTGTTTCCGCCGCAGGATATACTCTGAAGTGCACAATAGAATATTCCGGTCGCGTGCGTGGTGCTTCCTCTCTTGGTAGCGATTTGGAATTTATTTTGCAAGGTCAACTCTTCTCAAACGTAAAAAGAATTTGACGGTCACGCATTTTTCCTTACCTTTGTAATTTACGAACTTCAACTTCTGAGGCTGGGCACGCGCGAGCTAACAAAAAAACAAGGGATGTTATTGCTCGAAATTGACTTCATTTGTTCAACGTTATCATATACGAATAACGTTTGATAAAGCTAAGATTTTGTGATTACTGGAACTGTCACTTTACACTACTAGAACTATTACGCCTGCTCATATTATTTATACGCATATTATAGTTACAATACCATAAACAGTGATGTCATGGTTGCAGATCGCAAAACCAGATCATGAGATGGGAAACAGAGACGTTGATTTGAGTTACGGTTGTGACGAATCCTCAAGGCATAATGTTTATATAGGGCATAACTATATATTTCTTGATAACGCACACTTGCTATTTGGAATCCATTTTCGCAGTGCTCTTATACAAAATTTTAAACAGGATATTGTGTTGACTATGTAACACTAACTCGCCCACGCTTCCACTCCATCAAAAAATAAAGCAGGAAAAGATTCTATCGGCTATCGACATTTTTTGTTTTTTATGACGTGCGTTAAAAATGCTAAAATATTGCAATTCAGCTACCGAGTATTATAAGCCAAATTATTACTTTTTTAAAACACAAGCACACATAATAGGCGGCGTGCAGAAACGCACCAAATAAACTTTTACTCACGCATGGCGGGAGAAAAAACATTTTGCCATTTTCTTTAAAAGTCCACGCGTCAATAAACTATAAAATTGTAAAAAAACTAAAGGTTTTTCCTGTGAGCCAGCACTACCAAAGGAATCAAATAGCCGCGAAAAGCGCCTAATTGAACTCGCAGACTTTGCTCTGCTTCGGGTTTTGGAATTCTAAGTTGCCGCATGTGATTTCAGCCTCAAACCGTACTAGTGCCGACACTAACGCGCATTGCCTTGTGCTCATGCGCACCGTTTATACATTTACGCTTAAGTTAGAGACGGGTATTTGAAACTTTGCTTAGTGCCAGTTTGAGCCGCGTTATTCTGTTAAAACATGGCCGTCGGTATTACATTAAGAGCTTTGCGTGTGGTGTCGTCATTCTTATTCTTTGCCTGTGCTGAACATGCTTTTAACCATGACCTGTCCTGCTTAGGGACCTCTCCAGCCCATGTCAGCTTGTAATTCGCACGAGAGCAAAAGTGGGTCACCACCAGCTGGTTCTGAATATGTTTTTCTCTCTGTAGAGATAAGATAACGGGAGTGAACAGCCGGGCTTCCACAGGACTAGAGAAGGAAAGGGTGAAGACTCTGCTTTGCCTAAACCGGTCCAGTTTTATCTACCCTCTCCATCTTCGACACATGAAATGTGTAGTGCTTCATGAAACAAGCCATTCTTGGCTTGTTGCAGCCAAGCTTTAGTCGTGCGGCCTCGCGAGTCCCTGCTCAACTTTTGCCGAGCCATGGAGTCAACATCGCCTTTTGCTGGTGGCAACAATAGTTCAGTTCCATCTGCGCGCGTCTCTCAGCCGACTACCGCATATTGTGAAGCGACTTACATCGACGCCTGCCGAATCCTGGCTGTTTCCCGTAGCAAAATGGACTTGATGCGTTCCCGTCGATAAAACGTGTGCCTGCGCTGGCGCTTTTTCGTGAACATGATGATAAAGAAAGCGGAGGAAATCATGTCTGCCTCGTGTCCTGATGACTCCTACAGTGACTCTGATGAACCCGACATTGTAGTGCTCGTGTAAAAACGTGACTCCTTCGACAGCTTCGTTTGATGAGAACAAAGCCGACAAGGACCCTGTGGCTGCTAAATGTGATCAATGCTGCCAACAACCCTCTCCCTGGAACTTGTATATAATTTGTACCCATGGCCATATTTTATGTCCGTTTCTAATTACGCCAAGCTTGGGTAAATAAACTATATTTTCATTTCGAACTTTTTCTTGCTATTCATATCATTAAGGGAGGCTTTGCACGCTTCATTTTTTGTAAATTGCCTATTCTCGATGCACTTCGTATTTCCTTAATTGCTCTCAAAATAGTTGCCAGCAAAAGCATTGTTTTTTTTTCACGCGCTCGTTTGCTGCCTGTCGCAGTCCTTTTTCTCACCGTACCCTCCAAATCTTGTTTGAATAGTTAACACGCAGGAATGAAGAAAGGAACAAATGTATACACTGATTTATTGTTGGTAGAGCATTCAGTAGTAATTCCAATATTGTTTCCGTTATTCTTATACAGTAGGTTATGGAGGCTAATTTGGATGGAGAGTTTTCTTGTCCCTTCCGAGTAAAGCTGCTTATAGCACTAACAGTTCACGTGCAAGAAAAATAGAAGGGTTCAATGGTGCTGAACCTAATATAGAGGAAAATCATGAGATCAGCTGCTCTAGTAGTCGAGGAATTTTCGATAAACATGCAATTGGGAAACAACAAAGTGAAAAGCGCCTTCAAAGGAATCACAGCTCGAATCGACTTTAGCAATCGCTTTCACACACCTCATCTAAAAAAAAAGCGGCATTTTACGATCCGCGTGTTACACAAATTCTTGCAAACCTTGGGTCGGTAAAAACCATAAGCATGTATTCGCAAGCGTTTCTCCCAAGGGTGATATAACAAATTATTCAGCGCACTGGTTAGGCCAAATTGACGCAGAATATGAAGGTAGGCGCCTATTAGTAAGCAACAATAAATGTAAACCCAATTGTTCTGCACAAATATACAGAAACATAAACTGGATGCGAATGCAAAATTACATACATCTAAATAATGGAATTGACAATGCAAAGGATCGAAATTGGACACTAGAAAGGGGCGCCCTAAGCGCGTTCAAAATTATCCTAGTTCGAATTCTTCTTCTGGACATGTAGCTTCGAAACTGTCTCAACTTCCCTCCGGCTCTTTTAGTTGTTTTCGCCGCTGGACATACTCTGAAGTGCACAACAGAATATTCCGGTCGCGTGTGTGGTGCTTCCTCTCTTGGTAGCGATTTGGAATTTATTTTGCAAGGTCAACTCTTCTCAAACGTAAAAAGAATTTGACGGTCACGCATTTTTCCTTACTTTTGTAATTTACGAACTTCAACTTCTGAGGCTGGGCGCGCGCGAGCTAACAAAAAAACAAGAGATGTTATTGCTCGAAATTGACTTAAATTCTTCCTCGTTATCATATACGAATAACGTTTTGATAAAGCTAAGATTTTGTGATCACTGGAACTGTCGCTTTCCGCTGCTACAACTATTACGCCTGTTCATATTATTTCTACGCATATTACAGTTACTATACCATAAATAGTGATGTCATGGTTGCAGATCGCAAAACCAGATTATGAAATAGGAAACAGAGACGTTGATTTGAGTTACGGTTGTGACGAATCCTCAAGGCATAATGTTTATATAGGGCATAACTATGCATTTCTGGATAACGCACACTTGCTATTTGGAATACATTTTCGCAATGCTCTTATACAAAATTTTAAACTGGATATTGCGTTAAGTATGTAACACTAACTCGCCCACGCTTCCACTCCATCAAAAAATAAAGCAGGAAAAGATGCTTTCGGCTATCGATAGTTTTTGTTTTTTATGACGAGCGTTAAAAATGCTAAAAAATTGCAATTCAGCTACAGAGTATTACAAGCCAAATTGTTACTTTTTTAAAACACAAGCTCACATAATAAGCGCCGTGCCGAAACGCACCAAATAAACTTTTACTCAAGCATGACGGGAGAAAAATCGTTTTGCCATTTTCTTTAAAAGTCCACGCGACAATAAACTATAAAATTGTAAAGAAACTAAAGGTTTTGCCGGTGAGCCAGCACTGTCAAAGGAAGCACAGCGCCGCGAAAAGCGCCTAATTTAACTCGCAGACTTTGCTCTGCTTCGGGTTTTGGAATTCCAAGTTGCCGCATGTGATTTCAGCCTCAAACTGTACCAGTGCCGACATTAACGCGCATTGCCTTGTGCTCATGCGCACAGTTTATATATTTACGCTTAATGTTATAGACAGGTATTCGAAACTCTGCTTAGTGCCAGTTTGGTAGTTTGAGCCGCGTTATTCTGTTAAAACATGGCCGTCGGTATTACATTAAGAGCTTTGCGTGTGGTGTTGTCATTCTTCTTCTTTCCCTGTGCTGAACAAGCTTTTAACCATGACCTGTCCTGCTTAGGGGCCTCTCCAGCTTATGTCAGTTTGTAATTCCCAGGAGAGCAAAAGTGGGTCACCACCAGCTGGTTCTGAATATGTTTTTCTCTCTGTAGAGATAAGATAACGGGAGTGAACAGCCGGGCTTCCACAAGTCTAGAGAGGAAAGAGTAAAGACTCTGCTTTCACTAAACCAGTCCAGTTTAATCTACCCTCTCCATCTTGGACACATGAAATGTGTAGTGCTTCATGAAACAAGCCATTCTTGGCTTGTTGCAGCCAAGCTTCATTCGTGCGGCCTCGCGAGTCCCTGCTCAACTTTTGCCGAGTCATGGAGTCAACATCACCTTTTGCTGGTGGCAACAATGGTTCAGTTCCATCTACGCGCGTCTCTCAGCCGACTACCGCATATTGTGAAGCGACTTACATCGACGCCTGCCGAATCCTGGCTGTTTCCCGCAGCAACATGGACTTGATGCGTTCCCGTCGACAAAGCGTGTGCCTGCGCTGGCGCTTTTTCGTGAACATGGTGATAAAGAAAGCGGAGGAAATCATGTCTGCCTCGAGTCCTGATGACTCCTACAGTGACTCTGATGAAGACGACATTGTTGTGCTTGTGTAAAAACGCGACTCCTTCGATAGCTTCGCTTGATGAGAACCAAGCCGACAAGGACCCTGTGCCTGCTAAATGTGATCAATGCTGCCAACAACCCTCTCCCTGGAACTCGTATATAATTTGTATCCATGCCCATATTTTATGTCCGTTTCTAATTAAGCCAAGCTTGGGTAAATAAACTATAGTTTCATTTCGAACTCGTTCTTCCTACTCATATCATTAAGGGAGGCTTTGCATGCTTCATTTTTTGTAAATCGCCTATTCTCGATGCACTTCGTATTTCCTTAATTGCTCTCAAAATAGTTGCCAAAAAACTTTTTTTTTCACGCGCTCGTTTGCTGCCTGTCGCAGTCTTTTTCTCACCGTACACTCCAAATATTGTTTGAATAGTTAACACGCAGGAACGAAGAAAGGAACAAATGTATACACTGATTTATTGTTGGTAGAGTATTCAGTAGTAATTTCAATATTGTCTCCATTATTCCTCTACAGTAGGTTATGGAGGCTAATTTGGATGGAGAGTTTTCTTGTCCCTTCCGAGTAAAGCTGCTTATAGCACTAACAGTTCACGTGCAAGAAAGATAGAAGGTTCAATGGTGCTGAACCTAATATAGAGGGAAATCATGAGATGAGCTGCTCTAGTAGTCGAGGATATTTTCGATGAACATGCAAGTGGGAAACAACAAAGTGAAAAGCACCTTCAAAAGGACTCTCAGGTCGAATCGACTTTCGCAATTGCTTTCACAAACCTCATCTAAAAACAAAAGCGGCATTTTACGAGCCGCGTGTTACACAAATTCTTGCAAACCTTGGGTCGGTGACAACCATAAGCATATATTCGCAAGCGTTTCCCCAAGGGTGATATAAAACAAAATATTCAGCGCGCGGTTTAGGCCAAGTTGACGCAGTATATGGAGGTAGGCGCATATTAGTAAGCAACAAAAATTGTAAACCCAACTGTTCTGCACAAATATACAGAAACATAAACTGGATGCGAATGCAAAATACGTACGTCTAAATAATGAAATTGACAATACAAAGGATCGAAATTGGACACTAGAAAGGGGCGCCCTAAGCGCGTACAAAATTATCCTAGTTCGAATTCTTCTTCTGGACATGTAGGTTCAAAACTGTCTCAACTTCCCTCCGGCTCTTTTAGTTGTTTCCGCCGCCGGATATACTCTGAAGTGCACAAGAGAATATTCCGGTCGCGTGCGTGGTGCTTCCTCTCTTGGTAGCGATTTGGAATTTATTTTGCAAGGTCAACTCTTCTCAAACGTAAAAAGAATTTGACGGTCACGCATTTTTTCTTACTTTTGTTTTTACGAACTTCAACTTCTGAGGCTGGGCACGCGCGAGCTAACAAAAAAACAAGGGATGTTATTGCTCGAAATTGACTTCATTTGTTCCTCGTTATCATATACGAATAACGTATGATAAAGCTAAGATTTTGTGATTACTGGAACTGTCACTTTACACTACTACAACTATTACGCCTGCTCATATTATTTCTGCGCATATTATAGTTACTATACCATAAACAGTGATGTCATGGTTGCAGATCGCTAAACCAGATTATGAAATAGGAAACAGAGACGTTGATTTGAGTTACGGTTGTGACGAATCCTCAAGGCATAATGTTTATATAGGGCATAACTATATATTTCTGGATAACGCACACTTGCTATTTGGAATCCATTTTCGCAATGCTCTTATACAAAATTTTAAACAGGATATTGTGTTGACTATGTAACACTAACTCGCCCACGCTTCCACTCCATCAAAAAATAAAGCAGGAAAAGATTCTATCGGCTATCGATATTTTTTGTTTTTTCTGACGTGCGTTAAAAATGCTAAAATATTGCAATTCAGCTACCGAGTATTATAAGCCAAATTATTACTTTTTTAAAACACAAGCACGCATAATAAGCGGCATGCCGAAACGCACCAAATAAACTTTTACTCACGCATGGCGGGAGAAAAAACGTTTTGCCATTTTCTTGAAAAGTCCACGTGTCAATAAACTATAAAATTGTAAAGAAACTAAAGGTTTGCCGGTGAGCCAGCACTGCCAAAGGAATCACAGTGCCGCGAAAAGCGCCTAATTTAACTCGCAGACTTTGCTCTGCTTCGGGTTTTGGAATTCTAAGTTGCCGCATGTGATTTCAGCCTCAAACCGTACCAGTTCCGACACTAACACGCATTGCCTTGTGCTCATGCGCCCCGTTTATACATTTACGCTTAAGTTAGAGACGGGTATTCGAAACTTTGCTTAGTGCCAGTTTGAGCCGCGTTATTCTGTTAAAACATGGCAGTCGGTATTACGTTAAGAGCTTTGCGTGAGGTGTCGTCATTTTTCTTCTTCCCCTGTGCTGAACATGCTTTTAACCATGACCTGTCCTGCTTAGGGACCTCTCCAGCCCATGTCAGTTTGTAATTCGCAGGAGAGCAAAAGTGGGTCACCACCAGCTGGTTCTGAATATGTTTTTCTCTCTGTAGAGATAAGATAACGGGAGTGAACAGCCGGGCTTCCACAAGTCTAGAGAGGAAAGGGTAAAGACTCTGCTTTCACTAAACCAGTCCAGTTTTATCTACCCTCTCCATCTTGGACACATGAAATGTGTAGTGCTTCATGAAACAAGCCATTCTTGGCTTGTTGTAGCCAAGCTTCATTCGTGCGGCCTCGCGAGTCCCTGCTCAACTTTTGCCGAGCCATGGAGTCAACATCGCCTTTTGCTGGTGGCAACAATAGTTCAGTTCCATCTGCGCGCATCTCTCAGCCGACTACCGCATATTGTGAAGCGACTTACATCGACGCCTGCCGAATCCTGGCTGTTTCCCGCACCAAAATGGACTTGATGCGTTCCCGTCGACAAAGCGTGTGCCTGCGCTGGCGCTTTTTCGTGAACATGGTGATAAAGAAAGCGGAGGAAATCATGTCTCCCTCGTGTCCTGATGACTCCTACAGTGACTCTGATGAAGACGACATTGTTGTGCTTGTGTAAAAACGCGACTCCTTCGAAAGCTTCGTTTGATGAGAACAAAGCCGACAAGGACCCTGTGCCTGCTAAATGTGATCAATGCTGCCAACAACCCTCTCCCTGGAACTTGTATATAATTTGTATCCATGCCCATATTTTATGTCCGTTTCTAATTAAGCCAAGCTTGGGTAAATAAACTATAGTTTCATTTCGAACTCGTTCTTCCTACTCATATCATTAAGGGAGGCTTTGCATGCTTCATTTTTTGTAAGTTGCCTATTCTCGATGCACTTCGTATTTCCTTAATTGCTCTCAAAATAGTTGCCAGCAGAAACATTGTTTTTTTTTCACGCGCTCGTTTGCTGCCGGTCGCAGTCCTTTTTCTCAACGTACTCTCCAAATCTTGTTTGAATAGTTACCACGCAGGAACGAAGAAAGGAACAAATGTATACACTGATTAGTTGTTGGTAGAGCATTCAGTAGTTATTTCAATATTGTTTCCATTATTCCTATACAGTAGGTTATGGCGGCTAATTTAGATGGAGAGTTTTCTTGTCCCTTCCGACTAAAGCTGCCAATAGCACTAACAGTTCACGTGCAAGAAAGATAGAAGGTTCAATGGTGCTGAACCTAATATAGAGGGAAATCATGGGATCAGCTGCTCTAGTAGTCGAGGATATTTTCGATGAACATGCAAGTGGGAAACAACAAAGTGAAAAGCACCTTCAAAGGAGTCTCAGGTCGAATCGACTTTCGCAATCGCTTTCACAAACCTCATCTAAAAACAAAAGCGGCATTTTACGAGCCGCGTGTTACACAAATTCTTGCAAACCTTGGGTCCGTGAAAACCATAAGCATGTATTCGCAAGCGTTTCTCCCATGGGTGATATAAAAAAAAATATTCAGCGCGCTGTTTAGGCCAAATTGACGCAGAATATGGAGGTAGACGCCTATTAGTAAGCAACAAAAATTATAAACCCAATTGTTCTGCACAATTATACAGAAACGTAAACTGGATGCGAATGCAAAATACGTACGTCCAAATAATGAAATTGACAATGCAAAGGGTCGAAATTGGACACTAGGAAGGGGCGCCCTAAGAGCGTTCAAAATTATCCTAGTTCGAATTCTTCTTCTGGACATGTAGCTTCGAAACTGTCTTAACTTCCCTCCGGCTCTTTTATTGTTTCCGCCGCCGGACATACTCTGAAGTGCACAAGAGAATATTCCGGTCGCGTGCGTGGTGCTTCCTTTCTTGGTAGCGATTGGAATTTATTTTGCAAGGTCAACTCTTCTCAAACGTAAAAAGAATTTGACGGTCACGCATTTTTCCGTACTTTTGTAATTTACGAACTTCAACTTCTGAGGCTGGGCACGCGCGCTAACAAAAAAACAAGGGATGTTATTGCTCAAAATTGACTTCATTTGTTCCTTGTTATCATATACGAATAACGTTTGATAAAGCTAAGATTTTGTGATCACTGGAACTGTCACTTTACACTACTACAACTATTACGCCTGCTCGTATTATTTCTACGCATATTATAGTTACTATACCATAAATAGTGATGTCATGGTTGCATATCGGAAAACCAGAGTATGAAATAGGAAACAGAGACGTTGATTTGAGTTACGGTTGTGACGAATCCTCCAGGCATAATGTTTATATAGGGCATAACTATATATTTCTGGATAATGCACACTTGCTATTTGGAATCCATTTTCGCAATGCTCTTATACAAAATTTTAAAGAGGATATTGTGTTGACTATGTAACATTAACTCGCCCACGCTTCCACTCCATCAAAAAATAAAGCAGGAAAAGATGCTATCGGCTATCGATAGTTTTTGTTTTTTTATGACGTGCGTTAAAAATGCTATAATATTGCAATTCAGCTACAGAGTATTATAAGCCAAATTATTACTTTTTTAAAACACAAGCTCACGCAATAAGCGGCGTGCCGAAACGCACCAAATAAACTTTTACTCACGCATGGCGGGAGAAAAATCGTTTTGCCATTTTCTTTAAAAATCCACGCGTCATAAAACTATAAAATTGTAAAGAAACTAAAGGTTTTTCCGGTGAGCCAGCACTGCCAAAGGAATCACAGCGCCGCGAAAGGCGCTGTGATTTAACTCGCAGACTTTGCTCTGCTTCGGGTTTTGGAATTCTGAGTTGCCGCATGTGATTTCAGCCTCAAACCGTACCAGTGCCGACACTAACGCGCATTGCCTTGTGCTCATGCGCACAGTTTATATATTTACGCTTAAGTTATAGACAGGTATTCGGAACTGTGCTTAGTGCCAGTTTGGTAGTTTGAGCCGCGTTATTCTGTTAAAACATGGCCGTCGGTATCACATTAGGAGCTTTGCGTGTGGTGTTGTCATTCTTATTCTTTCCCTGTGCTGAACAAGCTTTTAACCATGACCTGTCCTGCTTAGGGGCCTCTCCAGCTAACATCAGTTTGTAATTCCCAGGAGAGCAAAAGTGGGTCACCACCAGCTGGTTCTGAATATGTTTTTCTCTCTGTAGAGATAAGATAACAGGAGTGAACAGCCGGGCTTCCACAAGTCTAGAGGAGGAAAGGGTAAAGACTCTGCTTTCACTAAACCAGTCCAGTTTTATCTACCCTCTCCATCTTGGACACATGAAATGTGTAGTGCTTCATGAAACAAGCCATTCTTGTCTTGTTGCAGCCAAGCTTCATTCGTGCGGCCTCGCGAGTCCCTGCTCAACTTTTGCCGAGTCATGGAGTCAACATCGCCTTTTGCTGGTGGCAACAATGGTTCAGTTCCATCTGCGCGCGTCTCTCAGCCGACTACTGCATATTGTGAAGCGACTTACATCGGCGCCTGCCGAATCCTGGCTGTTTCCCGCAGCAAAATGGACTTGATGCGTTCCCGTCGACAAAGCGTGCGCCTGCGCTGGCGCTTTTTCGTGAACATGGTGATAAAGAAAGCGGAGGAAATCATGTCTGCCTCGTGTCCTGATGACTCCTACAGTGACTCTGATGAAGACGACATTGTTGTGCTTGTGTAAAAACGCGACTCCTTCCACAGCTTCGTTTGATGAGAACAGAGCCGACAGGGACCCTGTGCCTGCTAAATGTGATCAATGCTGCCAACAACCCTCTCCCTGGAACTTGTATATAATTTGTATCCATGCCCATATTTTATGTCCGTTTCTAATTGCGCCAAGTTTGGGTAAATAAAATATAGTTTCATTTCGAACTCTTTCTTGCTATTCATATTATTAAGGGAGGCTTTGCATGCTTCATTTTTTGTAAATTGCCTATTCTCCATGCACTTCGTATTTCTTAAATTACTCTCAAAATAGTTGCCAAAATATCAATGTTTTTTTTCACGCGCTCGTTTGCTGCCTGTCGCAGTCCTTTTTCTCACCGTACTCTCCAAATCTTGTTCGAATAGTTCCCACGCAGGAACGAAGAAAGGAACAAATGTATACACTGATTTATTGTTGGTAGAGCATTCAGTAGTTATTTCAATATTGTTTCCGATATTCCTATACAGTAGGTTATGGCGGCTAATTTGCATGGAGAGTTTTCTTGTCCCTTCCGACTAAAGCTGCTTATAGCAGTAACAGTTCACGTGCAAGAAAGATAGAAAGTTCAATGGTGCTGAACCTAATATAGAGGGAAATCATGGGATCAGCTGCTCTAGTAGTCGAGGATATTTTCGATGAACATGCAAGTGGGAAACAACAAAGTGAAAAGCACCTTCAAATGACTCTCAGGGCGAATCGACTTTCGTAATCGCTTTCACACACCTCATCTAAAAACAAAAGCGGCATTTTACGAGCCGCGTGTTACACAAATTCTTGCAAACCTTGGGTCCGTGAAAACCATAAGCATGTATTCGCAAGCGTTTCTCCCAAGGGTGATATAAAAAAATATTCAGCGCGCTGTTTAGGCCAAATTGACGCAGAATATGGAGGTAGACGCCTATTAGTAAGCAACAAAAATTGTAAACCCAATTGTTCTGCACAATTATACAGAAACGTAAACTGGATGCGAATGCAAAATACGTACGTCCAAATAATGAAATTGACAATGCAAAGGGTCGAAACTGGACACTAGAAAGGGGCGCCCTAAGCGCGTTCAAAATTATCCTAGTTTGAATTCTTCTTCTGGACATGCAGCTTCAAAACTGTCTCAACTTCCCTCCGGCTCTTTTTGTTGTTTCCGCCGCCGGATATACTCTGAAGTGCACAAGAGAATATTCCGGTCGCGTGCGTGGTGCTTCCTCTCTTGGTAGCGATTTGGAATTTATTTTGCAAGGTCAACTCCTCTCAAACGTAAAAAGAATTTGACGGTCACGCATTTTTCCTTACTTTTGTAATTTACGAACTTCAACTTCCGAGGCTGGGCACGCGCGAGCTAACAAAAAAACAAGGGATGTCATTGCTCGAAATTGACTTCATTTATTCCTCGTTATCATATACGAATAACGTTTGATAAAGCTAAGACTTTGTGATCAATGGAACTGTCACTTTCCACTGCTACAACTATTACGCCTGCTCATATTATTTCTACGCATATTATAGTTACTATACCATAAACATTGATGTCATGGTTGCAGATCGCAAAACCAGAGTATGAAATAGGAAACAGAGACGTTGATTTGAGTTACGGTTGTGACGAATCCTCAAGGCATAATGTTTATATAGGGCATAACTATATATTTCTGGATAACGCAAACTTGCTATTTGGAATCCATTTTCGCAATGCTCTTATACAAAATATTAAACAGGATATTGCGTTGACCATGTAGCACTCATTCGCCCACGCTTCCACTCCATCAAAAAATAAAGCAGGAAAAGATTCTATCGGCTATCGATATTTTTTGTTTTTTTTATGACGATCGTTAAAAATGCTATAATATTGCAATTCAGCTACCGAGTATTATAAGCCAAATTATTAGTTTTTTAAAACACAAGCACACATAATAAGCGGCGTGCCGAAACACACCAAATAAACTTTTACTCAAGCATGGCGGGAGAAAAATCGTTTTGCCATTTTCTTTGAAAGTCCACGCGACAATAAACTATAAAATTGTAAAGAAACTAAAGGTTTTGCTGGTGAGCCAGCACTGCCAAAGGAATCACAGCGCCGCGAAAAGCGCCTAATTTAACTCGCAGACCTTGCTCTGCTTCGGGTTTTGGAATTCTAAGTTGTCGCATGTGATTTCAGCCTCAAACCGTACCAGTGCCGACACTAACGCGCGTTGCCTTGTGCTCATGCTCACCGTTTATACATTTACGCTTAAGTTAGAGACGGGTATTCGAAACTTTGCTTAGTGCCAGTTTGAGCCGCGTTATTCTGTTAGAACATGGCCGTTGGTATTACATTAAGAGCTTTGCGTGTGGTGACATCATTTTTCTTCTTCCCCTGTGCAGAACATGCTTTTAAATATGACCTGTCCTGCTTAGGGACCTCTCCAGCCCATGTCACTCTGTAATTCGCAGGAGAGCAAAAGTGGGTCACCACCAGCTGGTTCTGAATATGTCTTTCTCTCTGTAGAGATAAGATAACGGGAGTGAACAGCCGCGCTTCCACATGTCTAGAGGAGGAAAGGATAAAGACTGCTTTCCCTAAAGCAGTCCAGTTTTATCTACCCTCTCCATCTTGGACACATGAAATGTGTAGTGCTTCATGAAACAAGCCATTCTTGGCTTGTTGCAGCCAAGCTTCAGTCGTGCGGCCTCGCGAGTCCCTCCTCAACTTTTGCCGAGTCATGGAGTCAACATCGCCTTTTGCTGGTGGCAACAATGGTTCAGTTCCATCTGCGCGCGTCTCTCAGCCGACTACCGCATATTGTGAAGCGACTTACATCGACGCCTGCCGAATCCTGGCTGTTTCCCGTAGCAAAATGCACTTGATGCGTTCCCGTCGACAAAGCGTGTGCCTGCGCTGGCGCTTTTTCGTGAACATGGTGATAAAGAAAGCGGAGGAAATCATTTCTGCCTCGTGCCTTGATGACTCCTACAGTGACTCTGATGAATACGACATTGTTGTGCTTGTGTAAAAACGCGACTCCTTCGACAGCTTCGTTTGATGAGAACAAAGCCGACAAGGACCCTGTGCCTGCTAAATGTGATCAATGCTGCCAACAACCTCTCCCTGGAACTTTTATATAATTTGTATCCATGCCCATATTTTATGTCCGTTTCTAATTAAGCCAAGCTTGGGAAAATAAACTATAGTTTCATTTCGAACTCTTTCTTGCTATTCATATTATTAAGGGAGGCTTTGCATGCTTCATTTTTTGTAAATTGCCTATTCTCGATGCACTTCGTATTTCCTAAATTGCTCTCAAAATAGTTGCCAGAAAAACATTGTTTTTTTTTCACGCGCTCGTTTGCTGCCTGTCGCAGTCCTTTTTCTCACCGTACCCTCCAAATCTTGTTTGAATAGTTAACACGCAGGAACGAAGAAAGGAACAAATGTATACACTGATTTATTGTTGGTAGAGCATTCAGTAGTAATTCCAATATTGTTTCCGTTATTCCTATACAGTAGGTTATGGAGGCTAATTTGGATGGAGAGTTTTCTTGTCCCTTCCGAGTAAAGCTGCTTATAGCACTAACAGTTCACGTGCAAGAAAAATAGAAGGGTTCAATGGTGCTGAACCTAATATAGAGGAAAATCATGAGATCAGCTGCTCTAGTAGTCGAGGATATTTTCGATAAACATGCAATTGGGAAACAACAAAGTGAAAAGCGCCTTCAAAGGAATCACAGCTCGAATCGACTTTAGCAATCGCTTTCACACACCTCATCTAAAAACAAAAGCGGCATTTTACGAGCCGCGTGTTACACAAATTCTTGCAAATCTTGGGTCGGTAAAAACCATAAGCATGTATTCGCAAGCGTTTCTCCCAAGGGTGATATAAAAAAATTATTCAGCGCACTGGTTAGGCCAAATTGACGCAGAATATGGAGGTAGGCGCCTATTAGTAAGCAACAATAAATGTAAACCCAATTGTTCTGCACAAATATACAGAAACATAAACTGGATGCGAATGCAAAATTACATACGTCTAAATAATGGAATTGACAATGCAAAGGATCGAAATTGGACACTAGAAAGGGGCGCCCTAAGCGCGTTCAAAATTATCCTAGTTCGAATTCTTCTTCTGGACATGTAGCTTCGAAACTGTCTCAACTTCCCTCCGGCTTTTTTAGTTGTTTCCGCCGCCGGATATACTCTGAAGTGCACAAGAGAATATTCCGGTCGCGTGCGTGGTGCTTCCTCTCTTGATAGCGATTTGGAATTTATTTTGCAAGGTCAACTCTTCTCAAACGTAAAAAGAATTTGACGGTCACGCATTTTTCTTTACTTTTGTAATTTACGAACTTCAACTTCTGAGGCTGGGCACGCGCGAGCTAACAAAAAACAAGGGATGTTATTGCTCGAAATTGACTTCATTTGTTCCTCGTTATCATATATGAATAACGTTTGATAAAGCTAAGATTTTGTGATTACTGGAACTGTCACTTTACACTACAACTATTACGCCTGCTCATATTATTTCTACGCATATTATAGTTACTATACCATAAATAGTGATGTCATGGTTGCAGATCGGAAAACCAGAGTATGAAATAGGAAACAGAGACGTTGATTTGAGTTACGGTTGTGACGAATCCTCAAAGCATAATGTTTATATAGGGCATAACTATATATTTCTGGATAACGCACACTTGCTATTTGGAATACATTTTCGCAATGCTCTTATAAAAAATTTTAAACAGGATATTGCGTTGACTATGTAACACTAACTCGCCCACGCTTCCACTTCATCAAAAAATAAAGCAGGAAAAGATGCTATCGGCTATCGATATTTTTTTGTTTTTTATGACGTGCGTTTAAAATGCTAAAATATTGCAATTCAGCTACCGACTATTATAAGCCAAATTATTACTTTTTTAAAACACAAGCTCACATAATAAGCGGCGTGCCGAAACGCACCAAATAAACTTTTACTCACGCATGGCGGGAGAAAAAACGTTTTGCCATTTTCTTTAAAAGTCCACGCGTCAATAAACTATAAAATCGTAAAAAGCTAAAGGTTTTGCCGGTGAGCCAGCACTACCAAAGGAATCAAATCGCCGCGAAAAGCGCCAAATTTAACTCGCAGACTTTGCTCTGCTTCGGGTTTGGAAGTTGCCGCATGTGATTTCAGCCTCAAACCGTACCAGTGCCGACACTAACGCGCATTGCCTTGTGCTCATGCGCACAGTTTATATATTTACGCTTAGGTTATAGACAGGTATTTGAAACTGTGCTTAGTGCCAGTTTGGTAGTATGAGCCGCGTTATTCTGTTAAAACATGGCCGTCGGTATTACATTAAGAGCTTTGCGTGTGGTGTCGTCATTGTTCTTTTTTCCCTGTGCTGAACATGCTTTTAACCATGACCTGTCCTGCTTAGGGAGCTCTCCAGCCCATGTCAGTTTGTAATTCGCAGGAGAGCAAAAGTGGGTCACCACCACCTGGTTCTGAATATGTTTTTCTCTCTGTAGAGATAAGATAACGGGAGTGAACAGCCGGGCTTCCACACGACTAGAGAAGGAAAGGGTAAAGACTCTGCATTCCCTAAACCAGTCCAGTTTAATCTAACCTCTCCATCTTCGACACATGAAATGTGTAGTGCTTCATGAAACAAGCCATTCTTGGCTTGTTGCAGCCAAGCTTCAGTCGTGCGCCCTCGCGAGTCCCTGCTCAACTTTTGCCGAGCCATGGAGTCAACATCGCCTTTTGCTGGTGGCAACAATAGTTCAGTTCCATCTGCGCGCGTCTCTCAGCCGACTACCGCATATTGTGAAGCGACTTACATTGACGCCTGCCGAATCCTGGCTGTTTCCCGCAGCAAAATGGACTTGATGCGTTCCCGTCGACAAAGCGTGTGCCTGCGCTGGCGCTTTTTCGTGAACATGGTGATAAAGAAAGCGGAGGAAATCATGTCTGCCTCGTGTCCTGATGACTCCTACAGTGGCTCTGATGAAGACGACATTGTTGTGCTTGTGTGAAAACGCGACTCCTTCGACAGCTTCGTTTGATGAGAACAAAGCCGACAAGGACCCTGTGCCTGCTAAATGTGATCAATGCCGCCAACAACCCTCTCCCTGGAACTTGTATATAATTTGTATCCATGCCCATATTTTATGTCCGTTTCTAATTAAGCCAAGCTTGGGTAAATAAACTATAGTTTCATTTCGAACTCTTTCTTGCTATTCATATCATTAAGGGAGGCTTTGCATGCTTCATTTTTTTGTAAATTGCCTATTCTCGATGCACTTCGTATTTCCTTAATTGCTCTCAAAATATTTGCCAAAAAACGTTTTTTTTTCACGCGCTCGTTTGCTGCCTGTCGCAGTCTTTTTCTCACCGTACCCTCCAAATCTTGTTTGAATAGTTAACATGCAGGAACGAAGAAAGGAACAAATGTATACACTGATTTATTGTTGGTAGAGCATTCAGTAGTAATTTCAATATTGTTTCCATTATTCCTATACAGTAGGTTATGGAGGCTAATTTGGATGGAGAGTTTTCTTGTCCCTTCCGAGTAAAGCTGCTTATAGCACTAACAGTTCACGTGCAAGAAGAATAGAAGGGTTCAATGGTGCTGAACCTAATATAGAGGGAAATCATGACATCAGCTGCTCTAGTAGTCGATGATATTTTCAATGAACATGCAAGTGGGAAACAACAAAGTGAAAAGCACCTTCAAATGACTCTCAGGGCGAATCGACTTTCGTAATCGCTTTCACACACCTCATCTAAAAACAAAAGCGGCATTTTACGAGCCGCGTGTTACACAAATTCTTGCAAACCTTGGGTCCGTGAAAACCATAAGCATGTATTCGCAAGCGTTTCTCCCAAGGGTGATATAAAAAAATATTCAGCGCGCTGTTTAGGCCAAATTGACGCAGAATATGGAGGTAGACGCCTATTAGTAAGCAACAAAAATTGTAAACCCAATTGTTCTGCACAATTATACAGAAACGTAAACTGGATGCGAATGCAAAATACGTACGTCCAAATAATGAAATTGACAATGCAAAGGGTCGAAACTGGACACTAGAAAGGGGCGCCCTAAGCGCGTTCAAAATTATCCTAGTTTGAATTCTTCTTCTGGACATGCAGCTTCAAAACTGTCTCAACTTCCCTCCGGCTCTTTTTGTTGTTTCCGCCGCCGGATATACTCTGAAGTGCACAAGAGAATATTCCGGTCGCGTGCGTGGTGCTTCCTCTCTTGGTAGCGATTTGGAATTTATTTTGCAAGGTCAACTCCTCTCAAACGTAAAAAGAATTTGACGGTCACGCATTTTTCCTTACTTTTGTAATTTACGAACTTCAACTTCCGAGGCTGGGCACGCGCGAGCTAACAAAAAAACAAGGGATGTCATTGCTCGAAATTGACTTCATTTATTCCTCGTTATCATATACGAATAACGTTTGATAAAGCTAAGACTTTGTGATCAATGGAACTGTCACTTTCCACTGCTACAACTATTACGCCTGCTCATATTATTTCTACGCATATTATAGTTACTATACCATAAACATTGATGTCATGGTTGCAGATCGCAAAACCAGAGTATGAAATAGGAAACAGAGACGTTGATTTGAGTTACGGTTGTGACGAATCCTCAAGGCATAATGTTTATATAGGGCATAACTATATATTTCTGGATAACGCAAACTTGCTATTTGGAATCCATTTTCGCAATGCTCTTATACAAAATATTAAACAGGATATTGCGTTGACCATGTAGCACTCATTCGCCCACGCTTCCACTCCATCAAAAAATAAAGCAGGAAAAGATTCTATCGGCTATCGATATTTTTTGTTTTTTTTATGACGATCGTTAAAAATGCTATAATATTGCAATTCAGCTACCGAGTATTATAAGCCAAATTATTAGTTTTTTAAAACACAAGCACACATAATAAGCGGCGTGCCGAAACGCACCAAATAAACTTTTACTCAAGCATGGCGGGAGAAAAATCGTTTTGCCATTTTCTTTGAAAGTCCACGCGACAATAAACTATAAAATTGTAAAGAAACTAAAGGTTTTGCCGGTGAGCCAGCACTGCCAAAGGAATCACAGCGCCGCGAAAAGCGCCTAATTTAACTCGCAGACCTTGCTCTGCTTCGGGTTTTTTAATTCTAAGTTGTCGCATGTGATTTCAGCCTCAAACCGTACCAGTGCCGACACTAACGCGCGTTGCCTTGTGCTCATGCGCACCGTTTATACATTTACGCTTAAGTTAGAGACGGGTATTCGAAACTTTGCTTAGTGCCAGTTTGAGCCGCGTTATTCTGTTAGAACATGGCCGTTGGTAATACATTAAGAGCTTTGCGTGTGGTGACATCATTTTTCTTCTTCCCCTGTGCAGAACATGCTTTTAAATATGACCTGTCCTGCTTAGGGACCTCTCCAGCCCATGTCACTCTGTAATTCGCAGGAGAGCAAAAGTGGGTCACCACCAGCTGGTTCTGAATATGTCTTTCTCTCTGTAGAGATAAGATAACGGGAGTGAACAGCCGCGCTTCCACACGTCTAGAGGAGGAAAGGATAAAGACTGCTTTCCCTAAAGCAGTCCAGTTTTATCTACCCTCTCCATCTTGGACACATGAAATGTGTAGTGCTTCATGAAACAAGCCATTCTTGGCTTGTTGCAGCCAAGCTTCAGTCGTGCGGCCTCGCGAGTCTCTGCTCAACTTTTGCCGAGTAATGGAGTCAACATCGCCTTTTGCTGGTGGCAACAATGGTTCAGTTCCATCTGCGCGCGTCTCTCAGCCGACTACCGCATATTGTGAAGCGACTTACATCGACGCCTGCCGATTCCTGGCTGTTTCCCGCAGCAAAATGGACTTGATTCGTTCCCGTCGACAAAGCTTGTGCCTGCGCTGGCGCTTTTTCGTGAACATGGTGATAAAGAAAGCGGAGGAAATCATGTCTGCCTCGTATCCTGATGACTCCTACAGTGACTCTGATGAAGACGACATTGTTGTGCTTGTGTAAAAACGCGACTCCTTCGACAGCTTCGTTTGATGAGAACATAGCCGACAAGGACCCTGTGCCTGCTAAATGTGATCAATGCTGCCAACAACCCTCTCCCTGGAACTTGTATATAATTTGCATCCATGGCCATATTTTATGTCCGTTTCTAATTAAGCCAAGCTTGGGTAAATAAACTATAGTTTCATTTCGAACTCTTTCTTGCTATTCATATTATTAAGGGAGGCTTTGCATGCTTCATTTTTTGTAAATTGCCTATTGTCGATGCACTTCGTATTTCCTAAATTACTCTCAAAATAGTTGCCAGAAAACAATGTTTTTTTTTCACGCGCTCGTTTGCTGCCTGTCGCAGTCCTTTTTCTCACCGTACCCTCCAAATCTTGTTTTAATAGTTACCACGCAGGAACGAAGAAAGGAACAAATGTGTACACTGATTTATTGTTGGTAGACCATTCAGTTGTAATTTCAATATTGTTTCCATTATTCCTATACAGTAGGTTATGGAGGCTAATTTGGATGGAGAGTTTTCTTGTCCCTTCCGAGCAAAGCTGCTTATAGCACTAACAGTTCACGTGCAAGAAAAATAGAAGGGTTCAATGGTGCTGAACCTAATATAGAGGGAAATCATGAGATCAGCTGCTCTAGTAGTCGAGGATATTTTCGATGAACATGCAATTGGGAAACAACAAAGTGAAAAGCGCCTTCAAAGGAATCTCAGCTCGAATCGACTTTATCAATCGCTTTCACACACCTCATCTAAAAACAAAAGCGGCATTTTACGAGCCGCGTGTTACACAAATTGTTGCAAACCTTGGGTCGGTGAAAGCCATAAGCATGTATTCGCAAGCGTTTCTCCCAAGGGTGATATAAAAAAAATTATTCAGCGCGCTGGTTAGGCCAAATTGACGCAGAATATGGAGGTAGGCGCCAATTAGTAAGCAACAATAAATGTAAACCCAATTGTTCTGCACAAATATACAGAAACATAAACTAGATGCGAATGCAAAATACGTACGTCTAAATAATGAAATTGACAATACAAAGGATCGAAATTGGACACTAGAAAGGGGCGCCCTAAGCGCGTTCAAAATTATCCTAGTTCGAATTCTTCTTCGGGACATGTAGCTTCAAAACTGTCTCAACTTCCCTCCGGCTATTTTAGTTGTTTCCGCCGCCCGACATACTCTGAAGTGCACAAGAGAATATTCCGGTCGCGTGCGTGGTGCTTCCTCTCTTGGTAGCGATTTGGAATTTATTTTGCAAGGTCAACTCCTCTCAAACGTAAAAAGAATTTGATGGTCACGCATTCTTCCTTACTTTTGTAATTTACGAACTTCAACTTCTGAGGCTGGGCACGCGCGAGCTAACAAAAAAACAAGGGATGTTATTGCTCAAAATTGACTTCATTTGTTCCTCGTTATCATATACGAATAACAATTGATAAAGCTAAGATTTTGTGATCACTGGAACTGTCACTTTACACTACTACAACTATTACGCCTGCTCATATTATTTCTACGCATATTATAGGTACTATACCATAAACAGTGATGTCATGGTTGCAGATCGCAAAACGAGATTATGAAATAGGAAACAGAGACGTTGATTTGAGTTACGGTTGTGACGAATCCTCAAGGCGTAATGTTTATATAGGGCATAACTATATATTTCTGGATAATGCACACTTGCTATTTGGAATACATTTTCGCAATGCTCTTATAAAAAATTTTAAACAGGATATTGCGTTGACTATGTAACACTAACTCGCCCACGCTTCCACTTCATCAAAAAATAAAGCAGGAAAAGATGCTATCGGCTATCGATATTTTTTTGTTTTTTATGACGTGCGTTAAAAATACTAAAATATTGCAATTCAGCTACCGAGTATTATAAGCCAAATTATTACTTTTTTAAAACACAAGCACACATAATAAGCGGCGTGCCGAAACGCACCAAATAAACTTTTACTCACGCATGGCGGGAGATAAAACGTTTTGCCATTTTCTTTAAAAGTCCACGCGTCAATAAACTATAAAATTGTAAAAAAACTAAAGGTTTTGCCGGTGAGCGAGAACTACCAAAGGAATCACAGCGCCGCGAAAAGCGCCTAATTGAACTCGCAGACTTTGCTCTGCTTCGGGTTTTGGAATTCTAAATTGCCGCATGTGATTTCGGATTCAAACCGTATCAGTGCCGACACTAAAGCGCATTACCTTGTGCTGATGCACATAGCTTATAAATTTACGCTTATGTTATAGACAGGTATTCGAAACTGTGCTTAGTGCCAGTTTGGTAGTTTGAGCCGCGTTATTCTGTTAAAACATGGCCGTCGGTATTACGTTAAGAGTTTTGCTTGTGGTGTCGTCATTCTTCTTCTTCCCCTGTGCTGAACATGCTTTTAACCATGACCTGCCCTGCTTAGGGGCCTCTCCAGCCCATGTCACTCTGTAATTCGCAGGAGAGCAAAAGTGGGTCACCACCAGCTGGTTCTGAATATGTTTTTCTCTCTGTAGAGATGAGATAACGGGAGTGAACAGCCTGGCTTCCACATGTCTAGAGGAGGAAAGGGTAAAGACTCGGCTTTCCCTAAACCAGTCCAGTTTTATCTACCTTCTCCATCTTGGACACATGAAATGCATAGTGCTTCAAGAAACAAGCCATTCTTGGCTTGTTGCAGCCAAGCTTCAGTCGTGCGGCCTCGCGAGTCCCTGCTCAACTTTTGCCGAGTCATGGAGTCAACATTGCCTTTTGCTGGTGGCAACAATGGTTCAGTTCCATTTGCGCGCGTCTTTCAGCCGACTACCGCGTATTGTGAAGCGACTTACATCGACGCCTGCCGAATCCTGGCTGTTTCCCGTAGCAAAATGGACTTGATGCGTTCCCGTCGACAAAGCGTATGCCTGCGCTGGCGCTTTTTCGTGAACATGGTGACAAAGAAAGCGGAGGAAATCACGTCTGCCTCGTGTCCTGATGACTCCTACAGTGACTCTGATGAAGACGACATTGTTGTGCTTGTGTAAAAACGCGACTCCTTCGACAGCTTCGTTTGATGAGAACAAAGCCGACAAGGACCCTGTGGCTGCTAAATGTGATCAATGCTGCCAACAACCCTCTCCCTGGAACTTGTATATAATTTGTACCCATGCCCGTATTTTATGTCCGTTTCTAATTACGCCAAGCTTGGGTAAATAAACTATATTTTCATTTCGAACTTTTTCTTGCTATTCATATCATTAAGGGAGGCTTTGCACGCTTCATTTTTTGTAAATTGCCTATTCTCGATGCACTTCGTATTTCCTTAATTGCTCTCAAAATAGTTGCCAGCAAAAGCATTGTTTTTTTTTTCACGCGCTCGTTTGCTGCCTGTCGCAGTCCTTTTTCTCAATGTACTCTCCAAATCTTGTTTGAATAGTTACCACGCCGGAACGAAGAAAGGAACAAATGTATACACTGATTAGTTGTTGGTAGAGCATTCAGTAGTTATTTCAATATTGTTTCCATTATTCCTATACAGTAGGTTATGGAGGCTAATTTGGATGGAGAGTTTTCTTGTCCCTTCCGAGTAAAGCTGCTTATAGCACTAACAGTTCACGTGCAAGAAAAATAGAAGGGTTCAATGGTGCTGAACCTAATATAGAGGAAAATCATGAGATCAGCTGCTCTAGTAGTCGAGGATATTTTCGATGAACATGCAATTGGGAAACAACAAAGTGAAAAGCGCCTTCAAAGGAATCTCAGCTCGAATCGACTTTAGCAATCGCTTTCACACACCTCATCTAAAAACAAAAGCGTCATTTTACGAGCCGCGTGTTACACAAATTCTTGCAATCCTTGGGTCGGTGAAAACCATAAGCATGTATTCGCAAGCGTTTCTCCCAAGGGTGATATAAAACAAAATATTCAGCGCGCTGTTTAGGCCAAATTGACGCAGAATATGGAGGTAGGCGCCTATTAGTAAGCAACAATAAGTCAGTTCAGTTCAGTTCAGGCGTTCAGTCGTGTCCGACTCTTCGTGACCCTATGGATCATGTCACGCCACGCTTTCCGGTCTCTCACTATCTTCTTAACATCACATAGCTTCATCTGCAATGCCTCGAGAATGCCATCTAACCATCGCGTTCGCTGCCTACCCCTTCTCTGGCGACCCTCAACCTTTCCCAACATCAAATCTTTCTCCAACGACTCCTCTCTTCTCTTCAGATGACCAAAGTAGCTGAGCTTTAACTTTAGAATTTGACCCTCCAATGAGCAGTCAGGGTTTATGGTCGACAATATCGACTGATTTGATCTTCTGGCAGTCCAAGGAACTCTTAAGTCTTCGCCAGCGCCACGATGCAAACGCGTCAATTCTTCGGCGGTTAGCCTTTTTCACAGTCCAACTCTCGCATCCATACATCACAACTGGAAAGACCATAGCACGGGTTATACGGATCTTGGTTGGCAGACTAATGTCTCTGCTCTTTACTAGGCGGTCAATGCTAACCATTGCTCTCTTTCCCAGAAGCAGGCGTCTCCTAATTTCATGGCTGCAGTCTCCTTCCGAGGTAATCTTGGCGCCCAAGAACAGAAAATCTGTCACAGCTTTCACTTCTTGTCCATTGATGCTCCAGGACATGATAGGGCAAGACGCCATGATCTTCGTCTTTTTAATGTTCAGTTAAGGCCCAAACTTCTCACACTCTTCTTGTACGCGCATCAGAAGTCTCTTGAGTTCCACTTCACTTTCTGCCATTAAAGTGGTATCATCCGCATATCTAAGGTTGTTGATACGTTTTCCAGCAATCTTCACTCCAGCTGAAGACTCATTCAGACCGGCCTTCCTCATGATGCACTCTGCATATAGGTTAAATAGGCAGGGCGACAGTATGCAGCCTTGCCTCACCCCTTTCTCAATCGGAAACCAATCAGTAAGACGATGCCCAGTTCTGACTGTGGCCTCTTGCCCTTCATAAAGGTTCCTGAGGAGACAGATGAGGTGAATTGGAACTCCCATCTCTTGGAGAGCTTGCCACAATCTGCTGTGATCTACGCAGTCAAACGCTTTCGCATAATCAATAAAGCAGAAGTAAATGGGTTTCTGGAACTATCTTGCTTTTTCCATGATCCAGCGAAGGTTGGCAATTTGGTCTCTAGTTCCGCTGCCCTTGCGAAACCCAGCTTGCACGTCCGGAAGCTCCCGATCCACATACTGCTGCAGCCTACCTTGCAGGATTTTTGACATCACCTTGCTAGCATGCGAAATAAGCGCGATCGTGCGGTAGTTGGAACAATCTTTGGCACTTCCTTTCTTTGGAATGGGGATGTAAACTGACCTCCTCCAATCCTGTGGCCACTGCAGGGCTGTCCAAATCTTTTGACATAATGTATGCAGTGTGTTAACAGCGTCGTGGTTGAGGTTTTGAAGCAACTCAGCTGGAATACCATCAATTCCGCTTGCTTTGTTCTTAGCAAGGCTGGCTAAGGCCCATTCAACTTCACTCTTCAGGATGCCCGGCTCGAGATCAGTAATCACAACCGTCCTATGTTGGGATTGCACATCCGGGTCCTTCTTGTACAGTTCTTCTGTGTATTCCTGCCACCTCTTCTTTATCTCTGAGGCTTCAGTGAGGTCCTTGCCTCGTTTGTCCTTTATCACGCCCAGCTTAGCACAGAAGCTTCCTTTGATATCTTTGATTGTCTTATACAGAGCTCTTGTGTTTCTTAATTGGCTGTTGTCCTCAACTGCTTGACACTGTATGTTCAGGAAGGCATTTTTATCTCTCCTTGCTATTTTCTGAAAATCCGCATTGAGAACCTTGTATCTTTTCTTTCCCCCATACCTTTTGCCATCCTCCTTTCCTCAGCTATTTGCAAAGCCTCTTCAGATAACCAGTTTGCTTTATTGCATTTCTTTTGCTTTGGAACTACCTTAGTAGCAACTTCTTGTATTATATCACGAACATCAGTCCACATCTCTTCGGGCTCTTTGTCTTCTAGATCTAATTCTTGAAATCGATTCCTCACTTCCACAGCATATTCTAATGGAATCTGATCCAGATCATAGCTGAAAGGCCTTCTAGTTTTCTGCGTTTTCCTCAATCGAAGCTTATTATTGGCAACAAGAAGCTGATGATCGGTGCCACAATCGGCCCCAGGCCTTGTTTTTACTGTTTGTATAGCGCTTCTCCATCTCTGCCGGCAAATAATATAATCGATCTGATTCCTGTACAGACCGTCCGGTGAAATCCATGTGTACAGGCGCCTCTTGTGCTGTTGAAAATGAGTATTCGCTATAGTCTGGTTGTTTTCTTGACAGAACTCTACTAGCCTCTGCCCGGCTTCATTTGGCTCACCAAGACCGAACTTGCCTGTAATTCCGGATATTTCTTCACTCCCGACCTTAGCATTCCAGTCTCCTATGAGAAAAACGACGTCTGATGATGGGGTGCGGTCTAAAAGGCATTGTAGGTCCGCATAAAATCTCTCAACATCAGCTTCTTCAGCAGCAGTGGTCGCTGCATAGACTTGGATAACTGTTATGTTGAAAGGGTGACCTTGGATTCGAAGTGAAATCAATCGGTCGTTTTTGGGGTTGTACCCTATCACTGCTTTGCCCATTCTTCTGTATACTATGAGAGCAACGAAAAATGTAAACCCAATTGTTCTGCACAAATATACAGAAACATAAACTGGATGTGAATGCAACATTACATACGTCTAAATAATGGAATTGACAATGCAAAGGATCGAAATTGGACACTAGAAAGGGGCGCCCTAAGCGCGTTCAAATTTATCCTTGTTCGAATTCTTCTGGACATGTAGCTTCGAAACTGTCTCAACTTCCCTCCGGCTCTTTTAGTTGTTTCCGCCGCCGGACATACTCTGAAGTGCACAAGAGAATATTCCGGTCGCATGCGTGGTGCTTCCTCTCTTGGTAGCGATTTGGAATTTATTTTGCAAGGTCAACTCTTCTCAAACGTAAAAAGAATTTGACGGTCACGCATTCTTCCTTACTATTGTAATTTACGAACTTCAACTTCTGAGGCTGGGCACGCGCGAGCTAACAAAAAAAACAAGGGATGTTATTGCTCTAAATTGACTTAAATTCTTCCTCGTTATCATATACGAATAACGTTTTGATAAAGCTAAGATTTTGTGATCACTGGAACTGTCGCTTTCCGCTGCTACAACTATTACGCCTGTTCATATTATTTCTACGCATATTACAGTTACTATACCATAAATAGTGATGTCATGGTTGCAGATCGCAAAACCAGATTATGAAATAGGAAACAGAGACGTTGATTTGAGTTACGGTTGTGACGAATCCTCAAGGCATAATGTTTATATAGGGCATAACTATGCATTTCTGGATAACGCACACTTGCTATTTGGAATACATTTTCGCAATGCTCTTATACAAAATTTTAAACTGGATATTGCGTTAAGTATGTAACACTAACTCGCCCACGCTTCCACTCCATCAAAAAATAAAGCAGGAAAAGATGCTTTCGGCTATCGATAGTTTTTGTTTTTTATGACGAGCGTTAAAAATGCTAAAAAATTGCAATTCAGCTACAGAGTATTACAAGCCAAATTGTTACTTTTTTAAAACACAAGCTCACATAATAAGCGCCGTGCCGAAACGCACCAAATAAACTTTTACTCAAGCATGACGGGAGAAAAATCGTTTTGCCATTTTCTTTAAAAGTCCACGCGACAATAAACTATAAAATTGTAAAGAAACTAAAGGTTTTGCCGGTGAGCCAGCACTGTCAAAGGAAGCACAGCGCCGCGAAAAGCGCCTAATGGAACTCGCACACTTTGCTCTGCTTCGGGTTTTGGAATTCTAAGTTGCCGCACGCGATTTCAGCCTCAAACCGTACCAGTGCCGACACTAACGCGCATTTCCTTGTGCTCATGCGCATAGTTTATACATTTACGCTTAAGTTATAGACAGGTATTCGAAACTGTGCTTAGTGCCAGTTTGGTAGTTTGAGCCGCGTTATTCTGTTAAAACATGGCCGTCGGTATTACGTTACGAGTTTTGCGTGTGGTGTCGTCATTCTTCTTCTTCCCCTCTGCTGAACATGCTTTCAACCATGACCTGTCCTGCTTAGGGGCCTCTCCAGCCCATGTCACTCTTTAATTCGCACCAGAGCAAAAGTGAGTCACCACCAGTTGGTTCTGAATATGTTTTTCTCTCTGTAGAGATAAGATAACGGGAGTGTACAGCCGGGCTTCCGCACGTCTAGAGGAGGAAAGGGTAAAGACTCTGCTTTCCCTAAAGCAGCCCAGTTTTATCTACCCTCTCCATCTTGGACACATGAAATGTGTAGTGCTTCATGAAACAAGCCATTCTTGGATTGTTGCAGCCAAGCTTCAGTCGTGCGGCCTCGCGAGTCTCTGCTCAACTTTTGCCGAGTCATGGAGTCAACATCGCCTTTTGCTGGTGGCAACAATGGTTCAGTTCCATCTGCGAGCGTCTCTCAGCCGACTACCGCATATTGCGAAGCGACTTACATCGACGCCTGCCGAATCCTGGCTGTTTCCCGCAGCAAAATGGACTTGATGCGTTCCCGTCGACAAAGCGTGTGCCTGCGCTGGCGCTTTTTCGTGAACATGGTGATAAAGAAAGCGGAGGAAATCATGTCTGCCTCGTGTCCTGATGACTCCTACAGTGACTCTGATGAAGACGAAATTGTTGTGCTTGTGTAAAAACGCGACTCCTTCCACAGCTTCCTTTGATGAGAACAGAGCCGACAAGGACCCTGTGCCTGATAAATGTGATCAATGCTGCAACCAACCCTCTCCCTGGAACTTGTATATAATTTGTATCCATGCCCATATTTATGTCCGTTTCTAATTACGCCAAGCTTGGGTAAATAAACTATAGTTTCATTTCGAACTCTTTCTTGCTATTCATATTATTAAGGGAGGCTTTGCATGCTTCATTTTTTGTAAATTGCCTATTCTCGATGCACTTCGTATTTCTTAAATTACTCTCAAAATAGTTGCCAGAAAAACAATGTTTTTTTTTCACTCGCTCGTTTGCTGCCTGTCCCAGTCCTTTTTCTCAACGTACTCTCCAAATATTGTTTGAATAGTTACCACGCAGGAACGAAGAAAGGAACAAATGTATACACTGATTAGTTGTTGGTAGAGCATTCAGTAGTTATTTCAATATTGTTTCCAATATTCCTATACAGTAGGTTATGGCGGCTAATTTGCATGGAGAGTTTTCTTGTCCCTTCCGACTAAAGCTGCTTATAGCACTAACAGTTCACGTGCAAGAAAGATAGAAGGTTCAATGGTGCTGAACCTAATACAGAGGGAAATCATGGGATCAGCTGCTCTAGTAGTCGAGGATATTTTCGATGAACATGCAAGTGGGAAACAACAAAGTGAAAAGCACCTTCAAAGGACTCTCAGGTCGAATCGACTTTCGCAATCGCTTTCACAAACCTCATCTAAAAACAAAAGCGGCATTTTACGAGCCGCGTGTTACACAAATTCTTCCAAACCTTGGGTCGGTGAAAACCATAAGCATATATTCGCAAGCGTTCCTCCCAAGGGTGATATAAAACAAAATTTGCAGCGCGCTGTTTAGGCCAAATTGACGAAGAATATGGAGGTAGGCGCATATTAGTAAGCAACAAAAATTGTAAACCCAATTGTGATGCACAAATATACAGAAACATAAACTGGATGCGAATGCAAAATACGTACGTCTAAATAATGAAATTGACAATAGCAAGGATCGAAATTGGACACTAGAAAGGGGCGCCCTAAGCGCGTTCAAAATTATCCTGGTTCGAATTCTTCTTCTGGACATGTAGCTTCAAAACTGTCTCAACTTCCCTCCGGTTCTTTTAGTTGTTTCCGCCGCCCGACATACTCTGAAGTGCACAAGAGAATATTCCGGTCGCGTGCGTGGTGCTTCCTCTCTTGGTAGCGATTGGAATTTATTTTGCAAGGTCAACTCTTCTCAAACGTAAAAAGAATTTGCCGGTCACGCATTCTTCCTTACTTTTGTAATTTACGAACTTCAACTTCTGAGGCTGGGCCCTCGCGAGCAAACAAAAAACAAGGGATGTTATTGCTCGAAATTGACCTAAATTGTTCCTCGTTATCATATACGAATAACGTTTGATAAAGCTAAGATTTTGTGATCACTGGAACTGTCACATTCCACTGCTACAACTATTACGCCTGTTCATATTATTTCTACTCATATTGTAGTTACTATACCATAAACAGTGATGTCATGGTAGCAGATCGCAAAACCAGAGTATGAAATAGGAAACAGAGACGTTGATTTGAGTTACGGTTGGGACGAATCCTCTAGGCATAATGTTTATATAGGGCATAACTATATATTTCTTGATAACGCACACTTGCTATTTGGAATACATTTTCGCAATGCTCTTATACAAAATTTTAAACAGGATATTGCGTTGACTATGTAACACTAACTCGCCCACGCTTCCACTTCATCAAAAAATAAAGCAGGAAAAGATGCTATCGGCTATCGATATTTTTTTGTTTTTTTATGACGTGCGTTAAAAATGCTATCATATTGCAATTCAGCTACCGAGTATTATAAGCCAAATTATTACTTTTTAAAACACAAGCACACATAAAAAGCGGCGTGCCGAAACGCACCAAATATACTTTTACTCACGCATGGCGGGAGAAAAAACATTTTGCCATTTTCTTTAAAAGTCCACGCGTCAATAAACTACAAAATTTAAAAAAAAAACTAAAGGTTTTGTTGGTGAGCGAGCACTACCAAAGGAATCACAGCGCCGCGAAAAGCGCCTAATTGAACTCGCAGCCTTTGCTCTGCTTCGGGTTTTGGAATTCTAAGTTGCCGCATGTCATTTCAGCCTTAAACCGTACCAGTGCCGACACTAACCCGCATTACCTTGTGCTCATGCGCATAGTTTATACATTTACGCTTAAGTTATAGACAGGTATTCGAAACGGTGCTTATGCCAGTTTGGTAGTGTGAGCCGCGTTATTCTGTTAAAACATGGCCGTCGGTATTACGTTAAGAGTTTTGCTTGTGGTGTCGTCATTCTTCTTCTTCCCCTGTGCTGAACATGGTTTTAACTATGACCTGCCCTGCTTAGGGGCCTCTCCAGCCCATGTCAGTTTGTAATTCGCAGGAGAGCAAAAGTGGGTCACCACCAGCTGGTTCTGAATATGTTTTTCTCTCTGTAGAGATAAGATAACGGGAGGGAACAGCTGGGCTTCCACATATCTAGAGGAGGAAAGCGTAAAGACTCTGCTTTCCCCAAACCAGTCCAGTTTTATCTACCCTCTCCATCTTGGACACATGAAATGTGTAGTGCTTCATGAAACAAGCCATTCTTGGCTTGTTGCAGCCAAGCTTCACTCGTGCAGCCTCGCGAGTCCCTGCTCAACTTTTGCCGAGTCATGGAGCCAACATCGCCTTTTGCTGGTGGCAACAATGGTTCAGTTCCATCTGCGCGCGTCTCTCAGCCGACTACCGCATATTTTGAAGCGACTTACATCGACGCCTGCCGAATCCTGGCTGTTTCCCGCAGCAAAATGGACTTGATGCGTTCCCGTCGACAAAGCGTGTGCCTGCGCTGGCGCTTTTTCGTGAACATGGTGATAAAGAAAGCGGAGGAAATCACGTCTGCCTCGTATCCTGATGACTCCTACAGTGACTCTGATGAAGACGACATTGTTGTGCTTGTGTAACGCGACTCCTTCGACAGCTTCGTTTGATGAGAACGAAGCCGACAAGGACCCTGTGCCTGCTAAATGTGATCAATGCTGCCAACAACCCTCTCCCTGGAACTTGTATATAATTTGTATTAATGCCCATATTTTATGTCCGTTTCTAATTAAGCCAAGCTTGGGTAAATAAACTATAGTTTCATTTCAAAACTCTTTCTTGCTATTCATATTATTAAGGGAGGCTTTGCATGCTTCATTTTTTGTAAATTGCCTATTCTCGATGCACTTCGTATTTCCTAAATTACTCTCAAAATAGTTGTCAGAAAAACATTGTTTTTTTTTCACGCGCTCGTTTGCTGCCTGTCGCAGTCCTTTTTCTCACCGTACCCTCCAAATCTTGTTTGAATAGTTACCACGCAGGAACGAAGAAAGGAACAAATGTATACACTAATTTATTGTTGGTAGAGCATTCAGTAGTAACTTCAATATTGTTTCCATTATTCCTATACAGTAGATTATGTAGGCTAATTTGTATGGAGAGTTTTCTTGTCCCTTCCGAGTAAAGCTGCTTATAGCACTAACAGTTCAAAAATAGAAGGGTTAAATGGTGCTGAACCTAATATAGAGGGAAATCATGAGATCAGCTGCTCTAGTAGTCGAGGATATTTTCGATGAACATGCAAGTGGGAAACAACAAAGTGAAAAGCACCTTCAAAAGGACTCTCAGGTTGAATTGACTTTCGCAATCGCTTTCACAAACCTCATCTAAAAACAAAAGCGGCATTTTACGAGCCGCGTGTTACAGAAATTCTTGCAAACCTTGGGTCGGTGAAAACCATAAGCATATATTCGCAAGCGTTTCTCCCAAGGGTGATATAAAACAAAATATTCAGCGTGCTGTTTAGGCCAAATTGACGCAGTATATGGAGGTAGGCGCGTATTAGTAAGCAGCAAAAATTGTAAACCCAATTGTTCTGCACAAATATACAGAAACATAAACTGGATGCGAATGCAAAATACGTACGTGTAAATAATGAAATTGACAATACAAAGGATCGAAATTGGACACTAGAAAGGGGCGCCCTAAGCGCGTTCAAAATTATCCTAGTTCAAATTCTTCTGGACATGTAGCTTCAAAACTGTCTCAACTTCCCTCCGGCTCTTTTAGTTGTTTCCGCCGCCGGACATACTCTGAAGTGCACAAGAGAATATTCCGGTCGCGTGCGTGGTGCTTCCTCTCTTGGTAGCGATTGGAATTTATTTTGCAAGGTCAACTCTTCTCAAACGTAAAAAGAATTTGTCGGTCACGCATTCTTCCTTACTTTTGTAATTTACGAACTTCAACTTCTGAGGCTGGGCACGCGCGAGCTAACAAAAAAACAACGGATGTTATTGCTCGAAATTGGCTTCATTTGTTCCTCGTTATCATATACGAATAACGTTTGATAAAGCTAAGATTTTGTGATCATTGGAACTGTCACTTTACACTACAACAACTATTACGCCTGCTCGTATTATTTCTACGCATATTATAGTTACTATACCATAAACAGTGATGTCATGGTTGCAGATCGCAAAACCAGATTATGAAATAGGAAACAAAGACGTTGATTTGAGTTACGGTTGTGACGAATCCTCAAGGCATAATGTTTACATAGGGCATAACTATATATTTCTGGATAACGCACACTTACTATTTGGTATCCATTTTCGCTTGCTCTTATACAAAATTTTAAACAGGATATTGCGTTGACTATGTAACACTAACTCGCTCACGCTTCCACTCCATCAAAAAATAAAGCAGGAAAAGATGCTATCGGCTATCGATAGTTTTTGTTTTTTATGACGAGCGTTAAAAATGCTAAAATATTGCAATTCAGCTACAGAGTATTATAAGCCAAATTATTACTTTTTTAAAACACAAGCTCACACAATAAGCGGCGTGCCGAAACGCACCAAATAAGCTTTTACTCACGCATGGCGGGAGAAAAATCGTTTTGTCATTTTCTTTAAAAATCCACGCGTCAATAAACTATAAAATTGTAAAGAAACTAAAGGTTTTGCCGGTGAGCCGGCACTGCCAAAGGAATCACAGCGCCGCGAAAAGCGCCTAATTTAACTCGCAGACTTTGCTCTGCTTCGGGTTTTGGAATTCTAAGTTGCCCCATGTGATATCAGCCTCAAACCGTACCAGTGCCGACAATAACGCGCATTGCCTTGTGCTCATGCGCATAGTTTATACATTTACGCTTAAGTTATAGACAGGTATTCGAAACTGTCCTTAGTGCCAGTTTGGTCGTTTGAGCCGCGTTATTCTGTTAAAACATGGCCGTCGGTATTACGTTAAGAGTTTTGCGTGTGGTGTCGTCATTCTTCTTCTTCCCCTGTGCTGAACATGCTTTTAACCATGACCTGTCCTGCTTAGGGGCCTCTCCAGCCCATGTCACTCTGTAATTCGCAGGAGAGGAAAATTGAGTCACCACCAGCTGGTTCTGAATATGTTTTTCTTTCTGTAGAGATAAGATAACGGCACTGAACAGCCGGGCTTCCACAAGTCTAGAGGAGGAAAGGGTAAAGACTGCTTTCCCTAAACCAGTCCAGTTTTATCTACCCTCTCCATCTTCGACCCATGAAATGTGTAGTGCTTCATGAAACAAGCCATTCTTGGCTTTTAGCCAAGCTTCAGTTGTGCGGCCTCGCGAGTCCCTACTCAACTTTGGCCGAGCCATGGAGTCAACATCGGCTTTTGCTGGTGGAAACAATAGTTCAGTTCCATCTGCGCGCATCTCTCAGCCGACTACCGCATATTGTGAAGCGACTTACATCGACGCCCGCCGAATCCTGGCTGTTTCCCGCAGCAAAATGGACTTGATGCGTTCCCGTCGACAAAGCGTGTGCCTGCGCTGGCGCTTTTTCGTGAACATGGTGATAAAGAGAGCGGAGGAAATCATGTCTGCCTCGTGTCCTGATGACTCTTACAGTGACTCTGAAGAAGACGACATTGTTGTGCTTGTGTAAAAACGCGACTCCTTCAACAGCTTCGTTTGATAAGAACAAAGCCGACAAGAACCCTGTGCCTGCTAAATGTGATCAATGCTGCCAACAACCCTCTCCCAGGAGCTTGTATATAATTTGTATCCATGCCCATATTTTATGTCCATTTCTAATTAAGCCAAGCTTGGGTAAATAAACTATAGTTTCATTTCGAACTTTTTCTTGCTATTCATATTATTAAGGGAGGCTTTGCGTGCTTCATTTTTTGTAAATTGCCTATTCTCGATGCACTTCGTATTTCCTTAATTGCTCTCAAAATAGTTGCCAGAAAAAACATTGTTTTTTTTTTCACGCGCTCGTTTGCTGCCTGTCGCAGTCCTTTTTCTCAACGTAATCTCCAAATCTTGTTTGAATAGTTACCACGCAGGAACGAAGAAAGGAACAAATGTATACACTGATTAGTTGTTGGTAGAGCATTCAGTAGTTATTTCAATATTGTTTCCATTATTCCTATACAGTAGATTATGGCGGCTAATTTGGACGGAGAGTTTTCTTGTCCCTTTCGACTAAAGCTGCTTATAGCACTAACAGTTCACGTGCAAGACGAATAGAAGGGTTCAATGGTGCTGAACCTAATATAGAGGGAAAACATGAGATGAGCTGCTCTAGTAGTCGAGGATATTTTCGATGAACATGCAAGTGGGAAACAACAAAGTGAAAAGCACCTTCAAAGGACTCTCCGGCCGAATCGACTTTCGCAATCGCATTCACACACCTCATCTAAAAACAAAAGCGGCATTTTACGAGCCGCGTGTTACACAAATTTTCGCAAACCTTGGGTCCGTGAAAACCTTAAGCATGTATTCGCAAGCGTTTCTCCCAAGGGTGATATAAAAAAATATTCAGCGCGCTGTTTAGGCCAAATCGACGCAGAATATGGAGGTAGATGCCTATTAGTAAGCAACAAAAATTGTAAACCCAATTGTTCTGCACAATTTACAGAAACGTAAACTGGATGCGAATGCAAAATACGTACGTCCAAATAATGAAATTGACAATGCAAAGGATCGAAATTGGACACTAGAAAGGGGCGCCCTAAGCGCGTTCAAAATTATCCTAGTTTGAATTCTTCTTCTGGACATGTAGCTTCAAAACTGTCTCAACTTCCCTCCGGCTCTTTTAGTTGTTTCCGCCGCCCGACATACTCTGAAGTGCACAAGAGAATATTCCGGTCGCGTGCGTGGTGCTTCCTCTCTTGGTAGCGATTGGAATTTATTTTGCAAGGTCAAATCTTCTCAAACGTAAAAAGAATTTGACGGTCACGCATTTTTTCTTACTTTTGTAATTTACGAACTTCAACTTCCGAGGCTGGGCACGCGCGAGCTAACAAAAAAAACAAGGGGTGTTATTGCTCGAAATTGACTTCATTTGTTCCTCGTTATCATATACGAATAACGTTTGATAAAGCTAAGACTTTGTGATAAATGGAATTGTCACTTTCCACTGCTACAACTATTACGCCTGCTCGTGTTATTTCTACGCATATTATAGTTACTATACCATAAACATTGATGTCATGGTTGCGGATCGCAAAACCAGAGTATGAAATAGGAAACAGAGACGTTGATTTGAGTTGCGGTTCTGACGAATCCTCAAGGCATAATGTTTATATAGGGCATAACTATATATTTCTGGATAACGCACACTTGCTATTTGGAATCCATTTTCGCAATGCTCTTATACAAAAATTTTAAACAGGATATTGCGTTGACTATGTAACACTAACTCGCCCACGCTTAGACTTCATCAAAAATAAAGCAGGAAAAGATGCTATCGGCTATCGATATTTTTTTGTTTTTTATGACGTGCGTTAAAAATGCTAAAATATTGCAATTCAGCTACCGTGTATTATAAGCCAAATTATTAGTTTTTTAAAACACAAGCACACATAATAAGCGGGGTGCCGAAACGCACCAAATAAACTTTTACTCACGCATGGCGGGAGAAAAAACGTTTTGCCATTTTCTTAAAAAGTCCACGCGTCAATAAACTATAAAATTGTAAAAAAAACTAAAGGTTTTGCCGGTGAGCCAGCACTACCAAAGGAATCACAGCGCCGCGAAAAGCGCCTAATTAAACTCGCAGACTTTGCTCTGCTTCGGGTTTTGGAATTCTAAGTTGCCGCATGTGATTTCAGCCTCAAACCGTACCAGAGCCGACACTAACGCGCATTGCCTTGTGCTCATGCGCACCGTTTATACATTTACGCTTAGTTTAGAGACGGGTATTCGAAACTTTGCTTAGTGCCAGTTTGAGCCGCGTTATTCTGGTAAAACATGGCCGTCGGTATTACATTAAGAGCTTTGCGTGAGGTGTCGTCATTTTTTTTCTTCCCCTGTGCTGAACATGCTTTTAACCATGACCTGTCCTGCTTAGGGACCTCTCCAGCCCATGTCAGTTTGTAATTCGCAGGAGAGCAAATGTGGGTCACCACCATCTTGTTCTGAATATGATTTTCTCTCTGTAGAGATAAGATAACGGGAGTGAACAGCCGGGCTTCCACACGACTAGAGAAGGAAAGGGTAAAGACTCTGCTTTCCCTAAACCAGTCCAGTTTTATCTACCCTCTCCCTCTTCGACACATGAAATGTGTAGTGCTTCATGAAACAAGCCATTCTTGGCTTGTTGCAGCCAAGATTCAGTTGTGCGGCCTCGCGAGTCCCTGCTCAACTTTTGCCGAGCCATGGAGTCAACATCGCCTTTTGCTGGTGGCAACAATGGTTCAGTTCCATCTGCGCGCGTCTCTCAGCCGACTACCGCATATTGTGAAGCGACTTACATCGACGCCTGCCGAATCCTGGCTGTTTCCCGCAGCAAAATGGACTTGATGCGTTCCCGTCGACAAAGCGTGTGCCTGCGCTGGCGCTTTTTCGTGAACATGGTGATAAAGAAAGCGGATGAAATCATGTCTGCCTCGTGTCCTGATGACTCCTACAGTGACTCTGATGAAGACGACATTGTTGTGCTTGTGTAAAAACGCGACTCCTTCGACAGCTTCGTTTGATGAGAACAAAGCCGACAAGGACCCTGTGCCTGCTAAATGTGATCAATGCCGCCAACAACCCTCTCCCTGGAACTTGTATATAATTTGTATCCATGCCCATATTTTATGTCGGTTTCTAATTAAGCCAAGCTTGGGTAAATAAACTATAGTTTCATTTCGAACTTTTTCTTGCTATTTATATTATTAAGGGAGGCTTTGCATGCTTCATTTTTTGTAAATTGCCTATTCTCGATGCACTTCGTATTTCCTAAATTACTCTCAAAATAGTTGCCAGAAAAACATTGTTTTTTTTTTCACGCGCTCGTTTGCTGCCTGTCGCAGTCCTTTTTCTCAACGTACCCTCCAAATCTTGTTTGAATAGTTACCACGCAGGAACGAAGAAAGGAACAAATGTATACACTAATTTATTGTTGGTAGAGCATTCAGTAGTAATTTCAATATTGTTTCCATTATTCCTATACAGTAGGTTATGGAGGCTAATTTGGATGGAGAGTTTTCTTGTCCCTTCCGAGTAAAGCTGCTTATAGCACTAACAGTTCACGTGCAAGAAAAATAGAAGGGTTCAATGGTTCTGAACCTAAAATAGAGGGAAATCAGAGATCAGCTGCTCTAGTAGTCGAGGATATTTTCGATGAACATGCAAGTGGGAAACAACAAAGTGAAAAGCGCCTTCAAAGGACTCTCAGGTCGAATCGACTTTAGCAATCGCTTTCACACACCTCATCTAAAAACAAAAGCGGCATTTTACGAGCCGCGTGTTACACAAATTCTTGCAAACCTTGGGTCGGTGAAAACCATAAGCATGTATTCGCAAGCGTTTCTCCCAAGGGTGATATAAAAAAAAATTACTCAGCGCGCTGGTTAGGCCAAATTGACGCAGAATATGGAGGTAGGCGCCTATTAGTAAGCAACAATAAATGTAAACCCAATTGTTCTGCACAAATATACAGAAACATAAACTGGATGCGAATGCAAAATTACATACGTCTAAATAATGGAATTGACAATGCAAAGAATCGAAATTGGACACTAGAAAGGGGCGCCCTAAGAGCGTTCAAAATTATCCTATTTCGAATTCTTCTTCTGGACATGTAGGTTCAAAACTGTCTCAACTTCCCTCCGGCTCTTTTAGTTGTTTCCGCCGCCGGATATACTCTGAAGTGCACAAGAGAATATTCCGGTCGCGTGCGTGGTGCTTCCTTTCTTGGTAGCGATTGGAATTTATTTTGCAAGGTCAACTCTTCTCAAACGTAAAAAGAATTTGACGGTCACGCATTTTTCCTTACTTTTGTAATTTACGAACTTCAACTTCTGAGGCTGGGCACGCGCGCTAACAAAAAAACAAGGGATGTTATTGCTCAAAATTAACTTCATTTGTTCCTTGTTATCATATACGAATAACGTTTGATAAAGCTAAGATTTTGTGATCACTGGAACTGTCACTTTACACTACTACAACTATTACGCCTGCTCGTATTATTTCTACGCATATTATAGTTACTATACCATAAATAGTGATGTCATGGTTGCATATCGGAAAACCAGAGTATGAAATAGGAAACAGAGACGTTGATTTGAGTTACGGTAGTGACGAATCCTCAAGGCATAATGTTTATATAGGGCATAACTATATATTTATGGATAACGCACACTTGCTATTTGGAATATATTTTCGCAATGCTCTTATACAAAATTTTAAACAGGATATTGCGTTGACTATGTAACACTAACTCGGCCACGCTTCCACTTCATCAAAAAATAAAGCAGGAAAAGTTGCTATCGGCTATCGATATTTTTTTGTTTTTTATGACGTGCGTTAAAAATGCTAAAATATTGCAATTCAGCTACCGAGTATTATAAGCCAAATTATTACTTTTTTAAAACTCAAGCACACATAATAAGCGGCGTGCCGAAACGCACCAAATAAGCTTTTACTCACGCATGGCGGGAGAAAAAACGTTTTGCCATTTTCTTTAAAAGTCCACGCGTCAATAAACTATAAAATTGTAAAAAAACTAAAGGTTTTGCCGGTGAGCGAGCACTACCAAAGGAATCACAGCGCCGCGAAAAGCGCCTAATTGAACTCGCAGCCTTTGCTCTGCTTCGGGTTTTGGAATTCTAAGTTGCCGCATGTGATTTCAGCCTCAAACCGTACCAGTGCCGACACTAACGCGCATTACCTTGTGCTCATGCGCATAGTTTATACATTTACGCTTAAGTTATAGACAGGTATTCGAAACTGTGCTTAGTGCCAGTTTGATAGTTTGAGCCGCGTTATTCTGTTAAAACATGAACGTCGGTATTACGTTAAGAGCTTTGCGTGTGGTGTCGTCATTCTTCATC
This sequence comes from Amblyomma maculatum, assembly GCF_055883805.1. Classification (NCBI taxonomy): domain Eukaryota; kingdom Metazoa; phylum Arthropoda; class Arachnida; order Ixodida; family Ixodidae; genus Amblyomma; species Amblyomma maculatum. Next base: position 62,185,991 of record NC_139346.1, on the reverse strand, counting down.
TTCCCCTGTGCTGAACATGCTTTTAAATATGACCTGCCCTACTTAGGGGCCTCTCCAGCCCATGTCACTCTGTAATTCGCAGGAGAGCAAAAGTGGGTCACCACAAGCTGGTTCTGAATATGATTTTCTCTCTGTAGAGATAAGATAACGGGAGTGAACAGCCGGGCTTCCACACGACTAGAGAAGGAAAGGGTAAAGACTCTGCTTTCCCTAAACCAGTCCAGTTTTATCTACCCTCTCCATCTTCGACACATGAAATGTGTAGTGCTTCATGAAACAAGCCATTCTTGGCTTGTTGCAGCCCAGCTTCAGTCGTGCGGCCTCGCGAGTCCCTGCTCAACTTTTGCCGAGTCATGGAGTCAACATCTTCTTTTGCTGGTGGCAACAATGGTTCAGTTTCATCTGCGCGCGTCTCTCCGCCGACTACCGCATATTGTGAAGCGACTTACATCGACGCCTGCCGAATCCTGGCTGTTTCCCGCAGCAAAATGTTCTTGATGCGTTCCCGTCGACAAAGCGTGTGCCTGCGCTGGCGCTTTTTCGTGAACATGGTGATAAAGAAAGCGGAGGAAAACATGTCTGCCTTGTGTCCTGATGACTCCTACAGTGACTCTGATGAAGATGACATTGTAGTGCTCGTGTAAAAACGCGACTCCTTCGACAGCTTCGTTTGATGAGAACAAAGCCGACAAGGACCCTGTGCCTGCTAAATGTGATCAATGCTGCCAACAACCCTCTCCCTGGAACTTGTATATAATTTGTATCCATGGCCATATTTTATGTCCGTTTCTAATTAAGCCAAGCTTGGGTAAATAAACTATAGCTTCATTTCGAACTCTTTCTTGCTATTCATATTATTAAGGGAGGCTTTGCATGCTTCATTTTTTGTAAATTGCCTATTCTCGATGCACTTCGTATTTCCTAAATTGCTCTCAAAATAGTTGACAGAAAAGCATTGTTTTTTTTTCACGCGCAAGTTTGCTGCCTGTCGCAGTCCTTTTTCTCACCGTACCCTCCAAATCTTGTTTGAATAGTTAACACGCAGGAACGAAGAAAGGAAAAAAATGTATACACTGATTTATTGTTGGTAGAGCATTCAGTAGTAATTTCAATATTGTTTCCATTATTCCTATACAGTAGGTTATGGAGGCTAATTTGGACGGAGAGTTTTCTTGTCCCTTCCGAGTAAAGCTGCTTATAGCACTAACAGTTCACGTGCAAGAAAAATAGAAGGGCTCAATGGTGCTGAACCTAAAATAGAGGGAAATCATGAGATCAGCTGCTCTAGTAGTCGAGGATATTTTTGATGAACATGCAAGTGGGAAACAACAAAGTGAAAAGCGCCTTCAAAGGACTCTCAGGTCGAATCGGCTTTAGCAATCGCTTTCACACACCTCATCTAAAAACAAAAGCGGCATTTTACGAGCCGCGTGTTGCACAAATTCTTGCAAACCTTGGGTCGGTGAAAACCATAAGCATGTATTCGCAAGCGTTTCTCTCCCAACGGTGATATAAAAAAAATTATTCAGCGCGCTGGTTAGGCCAAATTGAAGCAGAATATGGAGGTAGGCGCCTATTAGTAAGCAACAATAAATGTAAACCCAATTGTTCTGCACAAATATACAGAAACATAAACTGGATGCGAATACAAAATTACATACGTCTAAATAATGGAATTGACAATGCAAAGGATCGAAATTGGACACTAGAAAGGGGCGCCCCAAGAGCGTTCAAAATTATCCTAGTTCGAATTCTTCTTCTGGACATGTAGCTTCGAAACTGTCTTAACTTCCCTCCGGCTCTTTTATTGTTTCCGCCGCCGGACATACTCTAAAGTGCACAAGAGAATATTCCGGTCGCGTGCGTGGTGCTTCCTCTCTTGGTAGCGATTGGAATTTATTTTGCAAGGTCAACTCTTCTCAAACGTAAAAAGAATTTGACGGTCACGCATTCTTCCTTACTTTTGTAATTTACGAACTTCAACTTCTGAGGCTGGGCACGCGCGAGCTAACAAAATACAAGGGATGTTATTGCTCGAAATTGACCTAAATTGTTCCTCGTTATCATATACGAATAACGTTTGATAAAGCTAAGATTTTGTGATCACTGTAACTGTCACATTCCACTGCTACAACTAGTACGCCTGTTCATATTATTTCTACGCATATTATAGTTACTATACCATAAACAGTGATGTCATGGTTGCAGATCGTAAAACCAGAGTATGAAATAGGAAACAAAGAGGCGTAGATTTGATTTACGGTTGTGACGAATCCTCAAGGCATAATGTTTATATACGGCATAACTATATATTTCTGGATAACGCACACTTGCTATTTGGAATCCATTTTCGCAATGCTCTAATACAAAATTTTAAACAGGATATTGTGTTAACTATGTAACACAAACTCGCCCACGCTTCCACTCCATCAAAAAATAAAGCAGGAAAAGATTCTATCGGCTATCGATATTTTTTGTTTTTTATGACGTGCGTTAAAATTCTAAAATATTGCAATTCAGCTACCGAGTATTATAAGCCAAATTATTACTTTTTTTTAAACTCAAGCACACATAATAAGCGGCGTGCCGAAACGCACCAAATAAACTTTTACTCACCCATGGCGGGAGAAAAAACGTTTTGCCATTTTCTTTAAAAGTCCACGCGTCAATAAACTCAGTTCAGTTCAGGCGTTCAGTCGTGTCCGACTCTTCGTGACCCTATGGACCATGTCACGCCACGCTTTCCGGTCTCTCACTATCTTCTTAACATCACATAGCTTCATCTGCAATGCCTCGAGAATGCCATCTAACCATCGCGTTCGCTGCCTACCCCTTCTCCGGCGACCCTCAACCTTTCCCAACATCAAATCTTTCTCCAGCGACTCCTCTCTTCTCATCAGATGACCAAAGTAGCTGAGCTTTAACTTTAGAATTTGACCCTCCAATGAGCAGTCAGGGTTTATGGTCGACAATATCGACTGATTTGATCTTCTGGCAGTCCAAGGAACTCTTAAGAGTCTTCGCCAGCACCACAATTCAAACGCGTCAATTCTTCGGCGGTCAGCCTTTTTCACAGTCCAACTCTCGCATCCATACATCACAACTGGAAAGACCATAGCACGGGTTATACGGATCTTGGTTGGCAGGCTAATGTCTCTGCTCTTTACTAGGCGGTCAAGGCTAACCATTGCTCTCTTTCCCAGAAGCAGGCGTCTCCTAATTTCATGGCTGCAGTCTCCTTCCGAGGTAATCTTGGCGCCCAAGAACAGAAAATCTGTCACAGCTTCCACTTCTTGTCCATTGATGCTCCAGGACTTGATAGGGCAAGACGCCATGATCTTCGTCTTTTTAATGTTCAGTTTAAGCCCAAACTTCTCACTCTCTTCTTGTACGCGCATCAGAAGTCTCTTGAGTTCCACTTCACTTTCTGCCATTAAAGTGGTATCATCCGCATATCTAAGGTTGTTGATACGTTTTCCAGCAATCTTCACTCCAGCTGAAGACTCGTCCAGACCGGTCTTCCTCATGATGCACTCTGCATATAGGTTAAATAGGCAGGGCGACAGTATGCAGCCTTGCCTCACCCCTTTCTCAATCGGAAACCAATCAGTAAGACCATGCCCAGTTCTGACTGTGGCCTCTTGCCCTTCATACAGGTTCCTGAGGAGACAGATGAGGTGAATTGGAACTCCCATCTCTCGGAGAGCTTGCCACAATCTGCTGTGATCTACGCAGTCAAACGCTTTCGCATAATCAATAAAGCAGAAGTAAATGGGTTTCTGGAACTCTCTTGCTTTTTCCATGATAAACTATAAAACTATAAAATTGTAAAAAAACTAAAGGTTTTGCCGGTGAGCGACCACTACCAAAGGAATCACAGCGCCGCGAAAAGCGCCTAATTGAACTCGCAGACTTTGCTCTGCTTCGGGTTTAGGAATTATAAGTTGCCGCATGTGATTTCAGCCTCAAACCGTACCAGTGCCGACAATAACGCGCATTGCCTTGTGCTCATGCGCATAGTTTATACATTTACGCTTAAGTTACAGACAGGTATTCGAAACGGTGCTTAGTGCCAGTTTGGTAGTTTGAGCCGCGTTATTCTGTTAAAACATGGCCGTCGGTATTACGTTAAGAGTTTTGCGTGTGGTGTCGTCATTCTTCTTCTTCCCCTGTGCTGAACATGCTTTTAACCATGACCTGTCCTGCTTAGGGGCCTCTCCAGCCCATGTCACTCTGTAATTCGCAGGAGAGCAAAATTGAGTCACCACCAGCTGGTTCTGAATATGTTTTTCTTTCTGTAGAGATAAGATAACGGGAGTGAACAGCCGGGCTTCCACAAATCTAGAGGAGGAAAGGGTAAAGACTGCTTTCCCTAAACCAGTCCAGTTTTATCTACCCTCTCCATCTTCGACACATGAAATGTGTAGTGCTTCATGAAACAAGCCATTCTTGGCTTGTTGCAGCCAAGCTTCACTCGTGCGGCCTCGCGAGTCCCTGCTCAACTTTTGCCGAGTCATGGAGTCAACAGCGCTTTTTGCTGGTGGCAACAATGGTTCAGTTCCATCTGCGCGCGTCTCTCAGCCGACTACAGCATATTGTGAAGCGACTTACATCGACGCCTGCCGAATCCTGGCTGTTTCCCGTAGCAAAATGGACTTGATGCGTTCCCGTCGACAAAGCGTGTGCCTGCGCTGGCGCTTTTTCGTGAACTCGGTGATAAAGAAAGCGGAGGAAATCACGTCTGCCTCGTGTTCTGATGACTCCTAGAGTGACTCTGATGAAGACGACATTGTTGTGCTTGTGTAACAACGCGACTCCTTCGACAGCTTCGTTCGATGAGAACAAAGCCGACAAGGACCCTGTGCCTGCTAAATGTGATCAATGCTGCCAACAACCCTCTCCCTGGAACTTGTATATAATTTGTATCCATGCCCATATTTTATGTCCGTTTCTAATTAGGCCAAGCTTGGGTAAATAAACTATAGTTTCATTTCGAACTCTTTCTTGCTATTCATGTTATTAAGGGAGGCTTTACATGCTTCATTTTTTGTAAATTGCCTATTCGCGATGCACTTCGTATTTCCTTAGTTGCTCTCAAAATAGTTGCCAGAAAAACAATGTTTTTTTTTTTTCACGCGCTCGTTTGCTGCCAGTCGCAGTCCTTTTTCTCACCGTACCCTCCAAATCTTGTTTGAATAGTTAACACGCAGGAACGAAGAAAGGAACAAATGTATACACTGATTTATTGTTGGTAGAGCATTCAGTAGTAATTTCAATATTGTTTCCATTGATCCTATACAGTAGGTTATGGAGGCTAATTTGGATGGAGAGTTTTCTTGTCCCTTCCGAGTAAAGCTGCTTATAGCACTAACAGTTCAAAAATAGAAGGGTTCAATGGTGCTGAACATAATATAGAGGGAAATCATGAGATCAGCTGCTCTAGTTGTCGAGGATATTTTCGATGAACATGCAAGTGGGAAACAACAAAGTGAAAAGCACCTTCAAAAGGACTCTCAGGTTAAATCGACTTTCGCAATCGCTTTCACAAACCTCATCTAAAAACAAAAGCGGCATTTTACGAGCCGCGTGTTACACAAATTCTTGCAAACCTTGGGTCGGTGAAAACCATAAGCATATATTCGCAAGCGTTTCTCTCAAGGGTGATATAAAACAAAATATTCAGCGTGCTGTTTAGGCCAAATTGACGCAGTATATGGAGGTTGACGCCTATTAGTAAGCAACAAAAATTGTAAACCCAATTGTTCTGAAAATATACAGAAACATAAACTGGATGCGAATGCAAAATACGTACGTCCAAATAATGATATTGACAATACAAAGGATCGAAATTGGACACTAGAAAGGGGCGCCCTAAGCGCGTTCAAAATTATCCTAGTTCAAATTCTTCTTCTGGACATGTAGCTTCAAAACTGTCTCAACTTCCCTCCGGCTCTTTTAGTTGTTTCCGCCGCCGGACATACTCTGAAGTGCACAAGAGAATATTCCGGTCGCGTGCGTGGTGCTTCCTCTCTTGGTAGCGATTGGAATTTATTTTGCAAGGTCAACTCTTCTCAAACGTAAAAAGAATTTGCCGGTCACGCATTCTTCCTTACTTTTGTAATTTACGAACTTCAACTTCTGAGGCTGGGCACTCGCGAGCCAACAAAAAAACAAGGGATGTTATTGCTCGAAATTGGCTTCATTTGTTCCTCGTTATCATATACGAATAACATTTGATAAAGCTAAGATTTTGTGATCACTGGAACTGTCACTTTACACTACTACAACTATTACGCCTGCTCATATTTTTTCTCCGCATATTATAGTTACTATACCATAAACAGTGATGTCATGGTTGCAGATCGCAAAACCAGATTATGAAATAGGAAACAGAGACGTTGATTTGAGTTACGGTTGTGACGAATCCTCAAGGCATAATGTTTATATAGGGCATAACTATATATTTCTGGATAACGCACACTTACTATTTCGAATCCATTTTCGCAATGCTCTTATACAAAATTTTAAACAGGATATTGCGTTGACTATGTAACACTAACTCACCAACGCTTCCACTCCATCAAAAAATAAAGCAGGAAAAGATTCTAACGGCTATCGATATTTTTTGTTTTTTTATTACGTGCGTTAAAAATGCTAAAATATTGCAATTCAGCTACCGAGTATTATAAGCCAAATTATTACTTTTTTAAAACACAAGCACAAATAATAAGCGGCGTGCCGAAACGCACCAAATAAGCTTTTACTCACGCATGGCGGGAGAAAAATCGTTTTGTCATTTTCTTTAAAAATCCACGCGTCAATAAACTATAAAATTGTAAAGAAACTAAAGGTTTTGCCGGTGAGCCAGCACTGCCAAGGGAATCACAGCGCCGCGAAAAGCGCCTAATTTAACTCGCAGACTTTGCTCTGCTTCGGGTTTTGGAATTCTATGTTGCCGCATGTGATTTCAGCCTCAAACCGTACCAGTGCCGACAATAACGCGCATTGCCTTGTGCTCATGCGCATAGTTTATACATTTACGCTTAAGTTATAGACAGGTATTCCAAACTGTCCTTAGTGCCAGTTTGGTAGTTTGAGCCGCGTTATTCTGTTAAAACATGGCCGTCGGTATTACGTTAAGAGTTTTGCGTGTGGTGTCGTCATTCGTCATTTAATTACGCCAAGCATGGGTAATTAAACTATAGTTTCATTTCGAACTTTTTCTTGCTAGTCATATCATTAAGGGAGGCTTTGCATGCTTCATTTTTTGTAAATTACCTATTCTCGATGCACTTCGTATTTCCTTAATTGCTCTCAAAATATTTGCCAGCAAAAACATTGTTTTTTTTTCACGCGCTCGTTTGCTGCCTGTCGCAGTCCTTTTTCTCACCGTACCCTCCAAATCTTGTTTGAATAGTTAACACGCAGGAACGAAGAAAGGAACAAATGTATACACTGATTTATTGTTGGTTGAGCATTCAATAGTAATTTCAATATTGTTTCCATTATTCCTATACAGTAGATTATGGCGGCTAATTTGGACGGAGAGTTTTCTTGTCCCTTCCGACTAAAGCTGCTTATAGCACTAACAGTTCACGTGCAAGAAAGATAGAAGGGTTCAATGGTGCTGAACCTAATATAGAGGGAAATCATGAGATCAGCTGCTCTACTAGTCGAGGATATTTTCGATGAACATGCAAGTGGGAAACAACAAAGTGAAAAGCACCTTCAAAGGACTCTCCGGCCGAATCGACTTTCGCAATCGCATTCACACACCTCATCTAAAAACAAAAGCGGCATTTTACGAGCCGCGTGTTACACAAATTTTCGCAAACCTTGGGTCCGTGAAAACCATAAGCATGTATTCGCAAGCGTTTCTCCCAAGGGTGATATAAAAAAATATTCAGCGCGCTGTTTAGGCCAAATCGACGCACAATATGGAGGTAGATGCCTATTAGTAAGCAACAAAAATTGTAAACCCAATTGTTCTGCACAATTATACAGAAACGTAAACTGGATGCGAATGCAAAATACGTACGTCCAAATAATGAAATTGACAATGCAAAGGATCGAAATTGGACACAAGAAAGGGGCGCCCTAAGCGCGTTCAAAATTATCCTAGTTTGAATTCTTCTTCTGGACATGTAGGTTCAAAACTGTCTCAACTTTCTTCCTGCTCTTTTAGTTGTTTCCGCCGCCGGATATACTCTGAAGTGCACAAGAGAATATTCCGGTCGCGTGCGTGGTGCTTCCTCTCTTGGTAGCGATTTCGAATTTATTTTGCAAGGTCAACTCCTCTCAAACGTAAAAAGAATTTGACGGTCACGCATTTTTCCTTACTTTTGTAATTTACGAACTTCAACTTCGAGGCTGGGCACGCGCGAGCTAACAAAAAAAAACAAGGGGTGTTATTGCTCGAAATTGACTTCATTTGTTCCTCGTTATCATATACGAATAACGTTTGATAAAGCTAAGACTTTGTGATCAATGGAATTGTCACTTTCCACTGCTACAACTATTACGCCTGCTCATATTATTTCTACGCATATTATAGTTACTATACCATAAACATTGATGTCATGGTTGCAGATCGCAAAACCAGAGTATGAAATAGGAAACAGAGATGTTGATTTGAGTTACGGTTGTGACGAATCCTCAAGGCATAATGTTTATATAGGGCATAACTATATATTTCTGGATAACGCACACCTGCTATTTGGAATCCATTTTCGCAATGCTCTTATACAAAAATTTTAAACAGGATATTGCGTTGACTATGTAACACTAACTCGCCCACGCTTAGACTTCATCAAAAATAAAGCAGGAAAAGATGCTATCGGCTATCGATATTTTTTTGTTTTTTATGACGTGCGTTAAAAATGCTAAAATATTGCAATTCAGCTACCGTGTATTACAAGCCAAATTATTAGTTTTTTAAAACACAAGCACACATAATAAGCGGCGTGCCGAAACGCACCAAATAAACTTTTACTCACGCATGGCGGGAGAAAAAACGTTTTGCCATTTTCTTAAAAAGTCCACGCGTCAATAGACTATAAAATTGTAAGAAAACTAAAGGTTTTGCCGGTGAGCCAGCACTACCAAAGGAATCACAGCGCCGCGAAAAGCGCCTAATTAAACTCGCAGACTTTGCTCTGCTTCGGGTTTTGGAATTCTAAGTTGCCGCATGTGATTTCAGCCTCAAACCGTACCAGAGCCGACACTAACGCGCATTGCCTTGTGCTCATGCGCACCGTTTATACATTTACGCTTAGGTTAGAGACGGGTATTCGAAACTTTGCTTAGTGCCAGTTTGAGCCGCGTTATTCTGGTAAAACATGGCCGTCGGTATTACATTAAGAGCTTTGCGTGAGGTGTCGTCATTTTTCTTCTTCCCCTGTGCTGAACATGCTTTTAACCATGACCTGTCCTACTTAGGGACCTCTCCAGCCCATGTCAGTTTGTAATTCGCAGGAGAGCAAAAGTGGGTCACCACCATCTTGTTCTGAATATGATTTTCTCTCTGTAGAGATAAGATAACGAGAGTGAACAGCCGGGCTTCCACACGACTAGAGAAGGAAAGGGTAAAGACTCTGCTTTCCCTAAACCAGTCCAGTTTTATCTACCCTCTCCATCTTCGACACATGAAATGTGTAGTGCTTCATGAAACAAGCTATTCTTGGCTTGTTGCAGCCAAGATTCAGTTGTGCGGCCTCGCGAGTCCCTGCTCAACTTTTGCCGAGCCATGGAGTCAACATCGCCTTTTGCTGGTGGCAACAATAGTTCAGTTCCATCTGCGCGCGTCTCTCAGCCGACTACCGCATATTGTGAAGCGACTTACATCGACGCCTGCCGAATCCTGGCTGTTTCCCGCAGCAAAATGGACTTGATGCGTTCCCGTCGACAAAGCGTGTGCCTGCGCTGGCGCTTTTTCGTGAACATGGTGATAAAGAAAGCGGAGGAAATCATGTCTGCCTCGTGTCCTGATGACTCCTACAGTGACTCTGATGAAGACGACATTGTTGTGCTTGTGTAAAAACGCGACTCCTTCGACAGCTTCGCTTGATGAGAACAAAGCCGACAAGGACCCTGTGCCTGCTAAATGTGATCAATGCCGCCAACAACCCTCTCCCTGGAACTTGTACATAATTTGTATCCATGCCCATATTTTATGTCCGTTTCTAATTAAGCCAAGCTTGGGTAAATAAACTATAGTTTCATTTCGAACTTTTTCTTGCTATTCATATTATTAAGGGAGGCTTTGCATGCTTCATTTTTTGTAAATTGCCTATTCTCGATGCACTTCGTATTTCCTAAATTACTCTCAAAATAGTTGCCAGAAAAACATTGTTTTTTTTTTCACGCGCTCGTTTGCTGCCTGTCGCAGTCCTTTTTCTCACCGTACCCTCCAAATCTTGTTTGAATAGTTACCACGCAGGAACGAAGAAAGGAACAAATGTATACACTAATTTATTGTTGGTAGAGCATTCAGTAGTAATTTCAATATTGTTTCCATTATTCCTATACAGTAGGTTATGGAGGCTAATTTGGATGGAGAGTTTTCTTGTCCCTTCCGAGTAAAGCTGCTTATAGCACTAACAGTTCACGTGCAAGAAAAATAGAAGGGTTCAATGGTTCTGAACCTAAAATAGAGGGAAATCAGGGATCAGCTGCTCTAGTAGTCGAGGATATTTTCGATGAACATGCAAGTGGGAAACAACAAAGTGAAAAGCGCCTTCAAAGGACTCTCAGGTCGAATCGACTTTAGCAATCGCTTTCACACACCTCATCTAAAAACAAAAGCGGCATTTTACGAGCCGCGTGTTACACAAATTCTTGCAAACCTTGGGTCGGTGAAAACCATAAGCATGTATTCGCAAGCGTTTCTCCCAAGGGTGATATAAAAAAAAAATTACTCAGCGCGCTGGTTAGGCCAAATTGACGCAGAATATGGAGGTAGGCGCCTATTAGTAAGCAACAATAAATGTAAACCCAATTGTTCTGCACAAATATACAGAAACATAAACTGGATGCGAATGCAAAATTACATACGTCTAAATAATGGAATTGACAATGCAAAGAATCGAAATTGGACACTAGAAAGGGGCGCCCTAAGAGCGTTCAAAATTATCCTAGTTCGAATTCTTCTTTTGGACATGTAGCTTCGAAACTGTCTTAACTTCCCTCCGGCTCTTTTATTGTTTCCGCCGCCGGACATACTCTGAAGTGCACAAGAGAATATTCCGGTCACGTGCGTGGTGCTTCCTCTCTTGGTAGCGATTGGAATTTATTTTGCAAGGTCAACTCTTCTCAAACGTAAAAAGAATTTGACGGTCACGCATTCATCCTTACATTTGAAATTCACGAACTTCAACTTCTGAGGCTGGGCACGCGCGAGCTAACAAAAAACAAGGGATGTTATTGCTCGAAATTGACCTAAATTGTTCCTCGTTATCATATACGAATAACGTTTGATAAAGCTAAGATTTTGTGATAACTGGAACTGTCACATTCCACTGCTACAACTATTACGCCTGTTCATATTATTTCTACGTATGTTATAGTTACTATACCATAAACATTGATGTCATGGTAGCAGATCGCAAAACCAGAGTATGAAATAGGAAACAGAGACGTTGATTTGAGTTACGGTTGTGACGAATCCTCAAGGCATAATGTTTATATAGGGCATAACTATATATTTCTGGATAATGCACACTTGCTATTTGGAATATATTTTCGCAATGCTCTTATACAAAATTTTAAACAGGATATTGCGTTGACTATGTAACACTAACTCGGCCACGCTTCCACTTCATCAAAAAATAAAGCAGGAAAAGTTGCTATCGGCTATCGATATTTTTTTGTTTTTTATGACGTGCGTTAAAAATGCTAAAATATTGCAATTCAGCTACCGAGTATTATAAGCCAAATTATTACTTTTTTAAAACTCAAGCACACATAATAAGCGGCGTGCCGAAACGTACCAAATAAGCTTTTACTCACGCATGGCGGGAGAGAAAACGTTTTGCCATTTTCTTTAAAAGTCCACGCGTCAATAAACTATAAAATTGTAAAAAAACTAAAGGTTTTGCCGGTGAGCGAGCACTACCAAAGGAATCACAGCGACGCGAAAAGCGCCTAATTGAACTCGCAGACTTTGCTCTGCTTCGGGTTTTGGAATTCTAAGTTTCCGTATGTGATTTCAGCCTCAAACCGTACCAGTGCCGACACTAACGCGCATTACCTTGTGCTCATGCGCATAGTTTATACATTTACGCTTAAGTTATAGACAGGTATTCGAAACTGTGCTTAGTGCCAGTTTGATAGTTTGAGCCGCGTTATTCTGTTAAAACATGAACGTCGGTATTACGTTAAGAGCTTTGCGTGTGGTGTCGTCATTCTTCATCTTCCCCTGTGCTGAACATGCTTTTAAATATGACCTGCCCTACTTAGGGGCCTCTCCAGCCCATGTCACTCTGTAATTCGCAGGAGAGCAAAAGTGGGTCACCACCACCTGGTTCTGAATATGTTTTTCTCTCTGTAGAGATAAGATAACGGGAGTGAACAGCCGGGCTTCCACATGACTAGAGAAAGAAAGGGTAAAGACTCTGCTTTCCCTAAACCAGTCCAGTTTTATCTACCCTCTCCATCTTGGACACATGAAATGTGTAGTGCTTCATGAAACAACCCATTCTTGGCTTGTTGCAGCCCAGCTTCAGTCGTGCGGCCTCGCGAGTCCCTGCTCAACTTTTGCCGCGTCATGGAGTCAACATCGTCTTTTGCTGGTGGCAACAATGGTTCAGTTCCATCTGCGCGCGTCTCTCAGCCGACTACCGCATTTTGTGAAGCGACTTACATCGACGCCTGCCGAATCCTGGCTGTTTCCCGCAGCAAAATGTTCTTGATGCGTTCCCGTCGACAAAGCGTGTGCCTGCGCTGGCGCTTTTTCGTGAACATGGTGATAAAGAAAGCGGAGGAAATCATGTCTGCCTCGTGTCCTGATGACTCCTACAGTGACTCTGATGAAGGCGACATTGTGCTTGTGTAAAAACGCGACTCCTTCGATAGCTTCGTTGATGAGAACAAAGCCGACAAGGACCCTGTGCCTGCTAAATGTGATCAATGCTGCCAACAACCCTCTCCCAGGAACTTGTATATAATTTGTATCCATGCCCATATTTTATGTCCGTGTCTAATTAAGCCAAGCTTGGGTAAATAAACTATAGTTTCATTTCGAACTTTTCTTGCTATTCATATTATTATGGGAGGCTTTGCATGCTTCATTTTTTGTAAATTGCCTATTCTCGATGCACTTCGTATTTCCTTAATTGCTCTCAAAATAGTTGCAAGCAAAAACATTGTTTTTTTTTTCACGCGCTCGTTTGCTGCCTGTCGCGGTCCTTTTTCTCACCGTACCCTCCAAATCTTGTTTGAATAGTTAACACGCAGGAACGAAGAAAGGAACAAATGTATACACTGATTTATTGTTGGTAGAGCATTCAGTAGTAATTTCAATATTGTTTCCATTATTCCTATACAGTAGGTTATGGAGGCTAATTTGGACGGAGAGTTTTCTTGTCCCTTCCGAGTAAAGCTGCTTATAGCACTAACAGTTCATGTGCAAGAAAAATAGAAGGGCTCAATGGTGCTGAACCTAAAATAGAGGGAAATCATGAGATCAGCTGCTCTAGTAGCCGAGGATATTTTTGATGAACATGCAAGTGGGAAACAACAAAGTGAAAAGCGCCTTCAAAGGACTCTCAGGTCGAATCGACTTTAGCAATCGCTTTCACACACCTCATCTAAAAACAAAAGCGGCATTTTACGAGCCGCGTGTTACACAAATTCTTGCAAACCTTGGGTCGGTGAAAACCATAAGCATGTATTCGCAAGCGTTTCTCTCCCAACGGTGATATAAAAAAAAAATTATTCAGCGCGCTGGTTAGGCCAAATTGACGCAGAATATGGAGGTAGGCGCCTATTAGTAAGCAACAATAAATGTAAACCCAATTGTTCTGCACAAATATACAGAAACATAAACTGGATGCGAATACAAAATTACATACGTCTAAATAATGGAATTGACAATGCAAAGGATCGAAATTGGACACTAGAAAGGGGCGCCCCAAGACCGTTCAAAATTATCCTAGTTCGAATTCTTCTTCTGGACATGTAGCTTCGAAACTGTCTTAACTTCCCTCCGGCTCTTTTATTGTTTCCGCCGCCGGACATACTCTAAAGTGCACAAGAGAATATTCCGGTCGCGTGCGTGGTGCTTCCTCTCTTGGTAGCGATTGGAATTTATTTTGCAAGGTCAACTCTTCTCAAACGTAAAAAGAATTTGACGGTCACGCATTCTTCCTTACTTTTGTAATTTACGAACTTCAACTTCTGAGGCTGGGCACGCGCGAGCTAACAAAATACAAGGGATGTTATTGCTCGAAATTGACCTAAATTGTTCCTCGTTATCATATACGAATAACGTTTGATAAAGCTAAGATTTTGTGATCACTGTAACTGTCACATTCCACTGCTACAACTAGTACGCCTGTTCATATTATTTCTACGCATATTATAGTTACTATACCATAAACAGTGATGTCATGGTAGCTGATCGCAAAACCAGAGTATGAAATAGGAAACGGAGACGTTGATTTGAGTTACGGTTGTGACGAATCCTCAAGGCATATTGTTTATATAGGGCATAACTATATATTTCTGGATAACGGACACTTGCTATTTGGAATCCATTTTCGCAATGCTCTAATACAAAATTTTAAACAGGATATTGTGTTAACTATGAAACACAAACTCGCCCACGCTTCCACTCCATCAAAAAATAAAGCAGGAAAAGATTCTATCGGCTATCGATATTTTTTGTTTTTTATGACGTGCGTTAAAAATGCTAAAATATTGCAATTCAGCTACCGAGTATTATAAGCCAAATTATTACTTTTTTTAAAACTCAAGCACACATAATAAGCGGCGTGCCGAAACGCACCAAATAAACTTTTACTCACCCATGGCGGGAGAAAAAACGTTTTGCCATTTTCTTTAAAAGTCCACGCGTCAATAAACTATAAAATTGTAAAAAAAACTAAAGGTTTTGCCGGTGAGCGACCACTACCAAAGGAATCACAGCGCCGCGAAAAGCGCCTAATTGAACTCGCAGACTTTGCTCTGCTTCGGGTTTAGGAATTCTAAGTTGCCGCATGTGATTTCAGCCTAAAACCGTACCAGTGCCGACACTAACGCGCATTAACTTGTGCTCATGCGCATAGTTTATACATTTACGCTTAAGTTATAGACAGGTACTCGAAACTGTGCTTAGTGCCAGTTTGGTAGTTTGAGCCGCGTTATTCTGTTAAAACATGGCCGTCGGTATTACGTTAAGAGCTTTGCGTGTGGTGTCGTCATTCTTCATCTTCCCCTGTGCTGAACATGCTTTTAAATATGACCTGCCCTGCTTAGGGGCCTCTCCAGCCCATGTCACTCTGTAATTCGCAGGACAGCAAAAGTGGGTCACCACCAGCTGGTTCGGAATATGTTTTTCTCTCTGTAGAGATAAGATAACGGGAGTGAACAGCCGGGATTCCACACGACTAGATAAGGAAAGGGTAAAGACTCTGCTTTCCCTAAACCAGTCCAGTTTTATCTACCCTCTCCATCTTCGACACATGAAATGTGTAGTGCCTCATGAAACAAGCCATTCTTGGCTTGTTGGAGCCAAGCTTCAGTCGTGCGGCCTCGCGAGTCCCTGCTCAACTTTTGCCGAGCCATGGAGTCAACATCGCCTTTTGCTGGTGGCAACAATAGTTCAGTTCCATCTGCGCGCGTCTCTCAGCCGACTACCGCATATTGTGAAGCGACATACATCGACGCCTGCCGAATCCTGGCTGTTTCCCGCAGCAAAATGGACTTGATGCGTTCCCGTCGACAAAGCGTGTGCCTGCGCTG
The DNA here is from genome assembly GCF_055883805.1 of Amblyomma maculatum. Lineage (NCBI taxonomy): Eukaryota > Metazoa > Arthropoda > Arachnida > Ixodida > Ixodidae > Amblyomma > Amblyomma maculatum. The sequence goes on along the minus strand of NC_139346.1, from coordinate 62,170,031 downwards.
GCGCTTTTTCGTGAACATGGTGATAAAGAAAGCGGAGGAAATCATGTCTGCCTCGTGTCCTGATGACTCCTACATTGACTCTGATGAAGACGACATTGTTGTGCTTGTGTAAAAACGCGACTCCTTCGACAGCTTCGTTTGATGAGAACAAAGCCGACAAGGACCCTGTGCCTGCTAAATGTGATCAATGCTACCAACAACCCTCTCCCTGGAACTTGTATATAATTTGTATCCATGCCCATATTTTATGTCCGTTTCTAATTACGCCAAGCATGGGTAATTAAACTATAGTTTCATTTCGAACTTTTTCTTGCTATTCATATCATTAAGGGAGGCTTTGCATGCTTCATTTTTTGTAAATTACCTATTCTCGATGCACTTCGTAATTCCTAAATTGCTCTCAAAATAGTTGCCAGCAAAACATTGTTTTTTTTTTCACGCGCTGGTTTGCTGCCTGTCGCAGTCCTTTTTCTCAACGTACTCTCCAAATCTTGTTTGAATAGTTACCACGCAGGAACGAAGAAAGGAACAAATGTATACACTGATTAGTTATTGGTAGAGCATTCAGTAGTTATTTCAATATTGTTTCCATTATTCCTATACAGTAGGTTATGGCGACTAATTTGGATGGAGAGTTTTATTGTCCCTTCCGACTAAAGCTGCTTATAGCACTAACAGTTCACGTGCAAGAAAGATAGAAGGTTCAATGGTTCTGAACCTAATATAGAGGGAAATCATGGGATCAGCTGCTCTAGTAGTCGAGGATATGTTCGATGAACATGCAAGTGGTAAACAACAAAGTGAAAAGCACCTTCAAAGGACTCTCAGGTCGAATCGAATTTCGCAATCGCTTTCACAAACCTCATCTAAAAACAAGAGCGGCATTTTACGAGCCGCGTGTTACACAAATTCTTCCAAACCTTGGGTCGGTGAAAACCATAAGCATATATTCGCAAGCGTTTCTCCCAAGGGTGATATAAAACTAAATATTCAGCGCGCTGTTTAGGCCAAATTGACGCAGAATATGGAGGTAGGCGCATATTAGTAAGCAACAAAAATTGTAAACCCAATTGTGATGCACAAATATACAGAAACATAAACTGGATGCGAATGCAAAATACGTACGTCTAAATAATGAAATTGACAATACAAAGGATCGAAATTGGACACTAGAAAGCGGCGCCCTAAGCGCGTTCAAAATTATCCTAGTTCGAATTCTTCTTCTGGACATGTAGCTTCAAAACTGTCTCAACTTCCCTCCGGCTCTTTTAGTTGTTTCCGCCGCCCGACATACTCTGAAGTGCACAAGAGAATATTCCGGTCGCGTGCGTGGTGCTTCCTCTCTTGGTAGCGATTGGAATTTATTTCGCAAGGTCAACTCTTCTCAAACATAAAAAGAATTTGCGGGTCACGCATTCTTCCTTACTTTTGTAATTTACGAACTTCAACTTCTGAGGCTGGGCACGCGCGAGCTAACAAAAAACAAGGGATGTTATTGCTCGAAATTGACCTAAATGGTTCCTCGTTATCATATACGAATAACGTTTGATAAAGCTACGATTTTGTGATCACTGGAACTGTCACATTCTACTGCTACAACTATTACGCCTGTTCATATTATTTCTACGCATATTAAGTTACTATACCATAAACAGTGATGTCATGGCAGCAGATCGCAAAACCAGAGTATGAAATAAGAAACAGAGACGTTGATTTGAGTTACGGTTGTGACGAATCCTCAAGGCAAAATGTTTATATTGGGCATAACTATATATTTCTGGATAACGCACACTTGCTATTTGGAATACATTTTCGCAATGCTATTATACAAAATTTTAAACAGGATATTGCGTTGACTATGTAACACTAACTCGCCCACGCTTCCTCTTCATCAAAAAAATAAAGCAGGAAAAGATGCTATCGGCTATCGATATTTTTTTTGTTTTTTATGACGTGCGTTAAAAATGCTAAAATATTGCAATTCCGCTACCGAGTATTATAAGCCAAATTATTACTTTTTAAAACACAAGCACACATAAAAAGCGGCGTGCCGAAACGCACCAAATAAACTTTTACTCACGCATGGCGGGAGAAAAAACGTTTTGCCATTTTCTTTAAAAGTCCACGCGTCAATAAACTATAAAATTTTAAAAAAACTAAAGGTTTTGTTGGTGAGCGAGCACTACCAAAGGAATCACAGCGCCGCGAAAAGCGCCTAATTGAACTCGCAGCCTTTGCTCTGCTTCGGGTTTTGGAATTCTAAGTTGCCGCATGTGATTTCAGCCTCAAACCGTACCAGTGCAGACACTAACGCGCATTTCCTTGTGCTCATACGCATAGTTTATACATTTACGCTTAAGTTATAGACAGGTATTCGAAACGGTGCTTAGTGCCAGTTTGGTAGTTTGAGCCGCGTTATTCTGTTAAAACATGGCCGTCGGTATTACGTTAGGAGCTTTGCTTGTGGTGTCGTCATTCTTCTTCTTCCCCTGTGCTGAACATGCTTTTAACCATGACCTGCCCTGCTTAGGGGCCTCTCCAGCCCTTGTCACTCTGTAATTCGCTGGAGAGCAAAAGTGGGTCACCACCAGCTGGTTCTGAATATGTTTTTCTCTCTGTAGAGATAAGATAATGGGAGGGAACAGCCGGGCTTCCACATGTCTAGAGGAGGAAAGCATAAAGACTCTGCTTTCCCGAAACCAGTCCAGTTTTATCTACCCTCTCCATCTTGGACACATGAAATGTGTAGTGCTTCATGAAACAAGCCATTCTTGGCTTGTTGCAGCCAAGCTTCACTCGTGCGGCCTCGCGAGTCCCTGCTCAACTTTTGCCGAGTCATGGAGTCAACAGCGCTTTTTGCTGGTGGCAACAATGGTTCAGTTCCATCTGCGCGCGTCTCTCAGCCGACTACAGCATATTGTGAAGCTACTTACATCGACGCCTGCCGAATCCTGGCTGTTTCCCGTAGCAAAATGGACTTTATGCGTTCCCGTCGACAAAGCGTGTGCCTGCGCTGGCGCTTTTTCGTGAACTCGGTGATAAAGAAAGCGGAGGAAATCACGTCTGCCTCGTGTCCTGATGACTCCTACAGTGACTCTGATGAAGACGACATTGTTGTGCTTGTGTAACAACGCGACTTCTTCGACAGCTTCGTTTGATGAGAACGAAGCCGACAAGGACCCTGTGCCTGCTAAATGTGATCAATGCTGCCAACAACCCTCTCCCTGGAACTTGTATATAATTTGTATCCATGCCCATATTTTATGTCCGTTTATAATTAAGCCAAGCTTGGGTAAATAAACTATAGTTTCATTTCGAACTCTTTCTTGCTATTCCTATTATTAAGGGAGGCTTTGCATGCTTCATTTTTTGTAAATTGCCTATTCGCGATGCACTTCGTATTTCCTTAATTGCTCTCAAAATAGTTGCCAGAAAAACATTGTTTTTTTTTCACGGGCTCGTTTGCTGCCTGTCGCAGTCCTTTTTCTCACCGTACCCTCCAAATCTTGTTTGAATAGTTAACACGCAGGAACGAAGAAAGGAACAAATGTATACACTGATTTATTGTTGGTAGAGCATTCAGTAGTAATTTCAATATTGTTTCCATTGATCCTATACAGTAGGTTATGGAGGCTAATTTGGATGGAGAGTTTTCTTGTCCCTTCCGAGTAAAGCTGCTTATAGCACTAACAGTTCAAAAATAGAAGGGTTCAATGGTGCTGAACATAATATAGAGGGAAATCATGAGATCAGCTGCTCTAGTTGTCGAGGATATTTTCGATGAACATGCAAGTGGGAAACAACAAAGTGAAAAGCACCTTCAAAAGGACTCTCAGGTTGAATCGACTTTCGCAATCGCTTTCACAAACCTCGTCTAAAAACAAAAGCGGCATTTTACGAGCCGCGTGTTACACAAATTCTTGCAAACCTTGGGTCAGTTGAAACCATAAGCATATATTCGCAAGCGTTTCTCCCAAGGGTGATATAAAACTAAATATTCAGCGCGCTGTTTAGGCCAAATTGACGCAGAATATGGAGGTAGGCGCATATTAGTAAGCAACAAAAATTGTAAACCCAATTGTGATGCACAAATATACAGAAACATAAACTGGATGCGAAAGCAAAATACGTACGTCTAAATAATGAAATTGACAATACAAAGGATCGAAATTGGACACTAGAAAGCGGCGCCCTAAGCGCGTTCAAAATTATCCTAGTTCGAATTCTTCTTCTGGACATGTAGCTTCAAAACTGTCTCAACTTCCCTCCGGCTCTTTTAGTTATTTCCGCCGCCGGACATACTCTGATGTGCACAAGAGAATATTCCGGTCGCGTGCGTGGTGCTTCCTCTCTTGGTAGTGATTGGAATTTATTTTGCAAGGTCAACTCTTCTCAAACGTAAAAAGAATTTGCCGGTCACGCATTCTTCCTTACTTTTGTAATTTACGAACTTCAACTTCTGAGGCTGGGCACGCGCGAGCTAACAAAAAAACAAGGTATGTTATTGCTCGAAATTGGCTTCATTTGTTCCTCGTTATCATATACGAATAACGTTTGATAAAGCTAAGATTTTGTGATCATTGGAACTGTCACTTTACACTACTACAACTATTACGCCTGCTCGTATTATTTCTACGCATATTATAGTTACTATACCATAAACAGTGATGTCATGGTTGCAGATCGCAAAACAAGATTATGAAATAGGAAACAGAGACGTTGATTTGAGTTACGGTTGTGACGAATCCTCAAGGCATAATGTTTACATAGGGCATAAGTATATATTTCTGGATAACGCACACTTACTATTTGGAATCCATTTTCGCTTGCTCTTATACAAAATTTTAAACAGGATATTGCGTTGACTATGTAACACTAACTCGCCCACGCTTCCACTCCATCAAAAAATAAAGCAGGAAAAGATGCTATCGGCTATCGATAGTTTTTGTTTTTTTATGACGAGCGTTAAAAATGCTAAAATATTGCAATTCAGCTACAGAGTATTATAAGCCAAATTATTACTTTTTTAAAACACAAGCTCACACAATAAGCGGCGTGCCGAAACGCACCAAATAAGCTTTTACTCAAAGCATGGCGGGAGAAAAATCGTTTTGTCATTTTCTTTAAAAATCCATGCGTCAATAAACTATAAAATTGTAAAGAAACTAAAGGTTTTGCCGGTGAGCCAGCACTGCCAAAGGAATCACAGCGCCGCGAAAAGCGCCTTATTTAACTCGCAGACTTTGCTCTGCTTCGGGTTTTGGAATTCTAAGTTGCCGCATGTGATTTCAGCCTCAAACCGTACCAGTGCCGACAATAACGCGCATTGCCTTGTGCCCATGCGCATAGTTTATACATTTACGCTTAAGTTATAGACAGGTATTCGAAACGGTGCTTAGTGCCAGTTTGGTAGTTTGAGCCGCGTTATTCTGTTAAAACATGGCCGTCGGTATTACGTTAAGAGCTTTGCTTGTGGTGTCGTCATTCTTCTTCTTCCCCTGTGCTGAACATGCTTTTAACCATGACCTGCCCTGCTTAGGGGCCTCTCCAGCCCTTATCACTCTGTAATTCGCAGGAGAGCAAAAGTGGGTCACCACCAGCTGGTTCTGAATATGTTTTTCTCTCTGTAGAGATAAGATAACGGGAGGGAACAGCCGGGCTTCCACATGTCTAGAGGAGGAAAGCGTAAAGACTCTGCTTTCCCGAAACCAGTCCAGTTTTATCTACCCTCTCCATCTTGGACACATGAAATGTGTAGTGCTTCATGAAACAAGCCATTCTTGGCTTGTTGCAGCCAAGATTCACTCGTGCGGCCTCGCGAGTCCCTGCTCAACTTTTGCCGAGTCATGGAGTCAACAGCGCTTTTTGCTGGTGGCAACAATGGTTCAGTTCCGTCTGCGCGCGTCTCTCAGCCGACTACAGCATATTGTGAAGCGACTTACATCGACGCCTGCCGAATCCTGGCTGTTTCCCGTAGCAAAATAGACTTGATGCATTCCCGTCGACAAAGCGTGTGGCGCTTTTTCGTGAACTCGGTGATAAAGAAAGCGGAGGAAATCACGTCTGCCTCGTGTCCTGATGACTCCTACAGTGACTCTGATGAAGACGACATTGTTGTGCTTGTGTAACAACGCGACTCCTTCGACAGCTTCGTTTGATGAGAACGAAGCCGACAAGGACCCTGTGCCTGCTAAATGTGATCAATGCTGCCAACAACCCTCTCCCTGGAACTTGTATATAATTTGTATCCATGCCCATATTTTATGTCCGTTTCTAATTAAGCCAAGCTTGGGTAAATAAACTATAGTTTCATTTCGAACTCTTTCTTGCTATTCTTATTATTAAGGGAGGCTTTGCATGCTTCATTTTTTGTAAATTGCCTATTCGCGATGCACTTCGTATTTCCTTAATTGCTCTCAAAATAGTTGCCAGAAAAACATTGTTTTTTTTCACGGGCTCGTTTGCTGCCTGTCGCAGTCCTTTTTCTCACCGTACCCTCCAAATCTTGTTTGAATAGTTAACACGCAGGAACGAAGAAAGGAACAAATGTATACACTGATTTAATGTTGGTAGAGCATTCAGTAGTAATTTCAATATTGTTTCCATTGATCCTATACAGTAGGTTATGGAGGCTAATTTGGATGGAGAGTTTTCTTGTCCCTTCCGAGTAAAGCTGCTTATAGCACTAACAGTTCAAAAATAGAAGGGTTCAATGGTGCTGAACATAATATAGAGAGAAATCATGAGATCAGCTGCTCTAGTTGTCGAGGATATTTTCGATGAACATGCAAGTGGGAAACAACAAAGTGAAAAGCACCTTCAAAAGGACTCTCAGGTTGAATCGACTTTCGCAATCGCTTTCACAAACCTCGTCTAAAAACAAAAGCGGCATTTTACGAGCCGCGTGTTACACAAATTCTTGCAAACCTTGGGTCAGTGAAAACCATAAGCATATATTCGCAAGCGTTTCTCCCAAGGGTGATATAAAACAAAATATTCAGCGTGCTGTTTAGGCCAAATTGACGCAGTATATGGAGGTAGGCGCGTATTAGTAAGCAACAAAAATTGTAAACCCAATTGTTCTGCACAAATATATAGAAACATAAAGTGGATGCGAATGCAAAATACGTACGTCTAAATAATGAAATTGACAATACAAAGGATCGAAATTGGACACTAGAAAGGGGCGCCCTAAGCGCGTTCAAAATTATCCTAGTTCAAATTCTTCTTCTGGACATGTAGCTTCAAAACTGTCTCTACTTCCCTCCGGCTCTTTTAGTTATTTCCGCCGCCGGACATACTCTGATGTGCACAAGAGAATATTCCGGTCGCGTGCGTGGTGCTTCCTCTCTTGGTAGCGATTGGAATTTATTTTGCAAGGTCAACTCTTCTCAAACGTAAAAAGAATTTGCCGGTCACGCATTCTTCCTTACTTTTGTAATTTACGAACTTCAACTTCTGAGGCTGGGCATGCGCGAGCTAACAAAAAAACAAGGTATGCTATTGCTCGAAATTGGCTTCATTTGTTCCTCGTTATCATATACGAATAACGTTTGATAAAGCTAAGATTTTGTGATCATTGGAACTGTCACTTTACACTACTACAACTATTACGCCTGCTCGTATTATTTCTACGCATATTATAGTTACTATACCATAAACAGTGATGTCATGGTTGCAGATCGCAAAACAAGATTATGAAATAGGAAACAGAGACGTTGATTTGAGTTACGGTTGTGACGAATCCTCAAGGCATAATGTTTACATAGGGCATAAGTATATATTTCTGGATAACGCACACTTACTATTTGGAATCCATTTTCGCTTGCTCTTATACAAAATTTTAAACAGGATATTGCGTTGACTATGTAACACTAACTCGCCCACGCTTCCACTCCATCAAAAAATAAAGCAGGAAAAGATGCTATCGGCTATCGATAGTTTTTGTTTTTTATGACGAGCGTTAAAAATGCTAAAATATTGCAATTCAGCTACAGAGTATTATAAGCCAAATTATTACTTTTTTAAAACACAAGCTCACACAATAAGCGGCGTGCCGAAACGCACCAAATAAGCTTTTACTCACGCATGGCGGGAGAAAAATCGTTTTGTCATTTTGTTTAAAAATCAACGTGTCAATAAACTATAAAATTGTAAAGAAACTAAAGGTTTTGCCGGTGAGCCAGCACTGCCAAAGGAATCACAGCGCCGCGAAAAGCGTCTAATTTAACTCGCAGACTTTGCTCTGCTTCGGGTTTTGGAATTCTAAGTTGCCGCATGTGATATCAGCCTCAAACCGTACCAGTGCCGACAATAACGCGCATTGCCTTGTGCTCATGCGCATAGTTTATACATTTACGCTTAAGTTATAGACAGGTATTCGAAACTGTCCTTAGTGCCAGTTTGGTAGTTTGAGCCGCGTTATTCTGTTAAAACATGACCGTCGGTATTACTTCAAGAGTTTTGCGTGTGGTGTCGTCATTCTTCTTCTTCCCCTGTGCTGAACATGCTTTTAACCATGACCTGTCCTGCTTAGGGGCCTCTCCAGCCCATGTCAGTCTGTAATTCGCAGGAGAGGAAAATTGAGTCACCACCAGCTGGTTCTGAATATGTTTTTCTTTCTGTAGAGATAAGATAACGGCAGTGAACAGCCGGGCTTCCACAAGTCTAGAGGAGGAAAGGGTAAAGACTGCTTTCCCTAAACCAGTCCAGTTTTATCTACCCTCTCCATCTTCGACACATGAAATGTGTAGCGCTTCATGAAACAAGCCATTCTTGGCTTGTAGCCAAGCTTCAGTAGTGCGGCCTCGCGAGTCCCTACTCAACTTTGACCGAGCCATGGAGTCAACATCGCCTTTTGCTGGTGGAAACAATAGTTCAGTTCAATCTGCGCGCATCTCTCAGCCGACTACCGCATATTGTGAAGCGACTTACATCGACGCCTGCCGAATCCTGGCTGTTTCCCGCAGCAAAATGGACTTGATGCGTTCCCGTCGACAAAGCGTGTGCCTGCGCTGGCGCTTTTTCGTGAACATGGTGATAAAGAAAGCGGAGGAAATCATGTCTGCCTCGTGTCCTGATGACTCCTACAGTGACTCTGATGAAGACGACATTGTTGTGCTTGTGTAAAAACGCGACTCCTTCGACAGCTTCGTTTGATAAGAACAAAGCCGACAAGAACCCTGTGCCTGCTAAATGTGATCAATGCTGCCAACGACCCTCTCCCAGGAGCTTGTATATAATTTGTATCCATGCCCATATTTTATGTCCATTTCTAATTAAGCCAAGCTTGGGTAAATAAACTATAGTTTCATTTCGAACTTTTTCTTGCTATTCATATTATTAAGGGAGGCTTTGCATGCTTCATTTTTTGTAAAATGCCTATTCTCGATGCACTTCGTATTTCCTTAATTGCTCTCAAAATAGTTGCCAGAAAAAACATTGTTTTTTTTTTCACGCGCTCGTTTGCTGCCTGTCGCAGTCCTTTTTCTCAACGTACTCTCCAAATCTTGTTTGAATAGTTACCACGCAGGAACGATGAAAGGAACAAATGTATACACTGATTAGTTGTTGGTAGAGCATTCAGTAGTTATTTCAATATTGTTTCCATTATTCCTATACAGTAGGTTATGGCGGCTAATTTGGATGGAGAGTTTTCTTGTCCCTTCCGACTAAAGCTGCTTATAGCACTAACAGTTCACGTGCAAGAAAGATAGAAGGTTCAATGGTGCTGAACCTAATATAGAGGGAAATCATGGGATCAGCTGCTATAGTAGTCGAGGATATTTTCGATGAACATGCAAGTGGGAAACAACAAAGTGAAAAGCACCTTCAAAGGACTCTCAGGTCGAATCGACTTTCGCAATCGCTTTCACAAACCTCATCTAAAAACAAAAGCTGCATTTTACGAGCCGCGTGTTACAGAAATTCTTGCAAACCTTGGGTCGGTGAAAACCATAAGCATGTATTCGCAAGCGTTTCTCCCAAGGGTGATATAAAACAAAATATTCAGCACGCTGTTTAGGCCAAATTGACGCAGAATATGGAGGTAGGCGCATATTAGTAAGCAACAAAAATTGTAAACCCAATTGTTCTGCACAAATATACAGAAACATAAACTGGATGCGAATGCAAAATACGTACGTCTAAATAATGAAATTGACAATACAAAGGATCGAAATTGGACACTAGAAAGGGGCGCCCTAAGCGCGTTCAAAATTATCCTAGTTCAAATTCTTCTTCTGGACATGTAGCTTCAAAACTGTCTCAACTTCCCTCCGGCTCTTTTAGTTGTTTCCGCCGCCCGACATACTCTGAAGTGCACAAGAGAATATTCCGGTCGCGTGCGTGGTGCTTCCTCTCTTGGTAGCGATTGGAATTTATTTTGCAAGGTCAACTCTTCTCAAACGTAAAAAGAATTTGACGGTCACGCATTCTTCCTTACTTTTGTAATTTACGAACTTCAACTTCTGATGCTGGGCACGCGCGAGCTAACAAAAACAAGGGATGTTATTGCTCGAAATTGACTTCATTTGTTCCTCGTTATCATATACGAATAACGTTTGATAAAGCTAAGATTTTGTGATCATTGGAACTGTCACTTTACACTACTGCAACTATTACGCCTGCTCGTATTATTTCTACGCATATTATAGTTACTATACCATAAACAGTGATGTCATGGTTGCAGATCGCAAAACCAGATTATGAAATAGGAAACAGAGACGTTGATTTGAGTTACGGTTGTGACGAATCCTCAAGGCATAAGGTTTACATAGGGCATAACTATATATTTCTGGATAACGCACACTTACTATTTGGAATCCATTTTCGCTTGCTCTTATACAAAATTTTAAACAGGATATTGCGTTGACTATGTAACACTAACTCGCCCACGCTTCCACTCCATCAAAAAATAAAGCAGGAAAAGATTCTATCGGCTATCGATATTTTTTGTTTTTTTATGACGTGCGTTAAAAATGCTAAAATATTGCAATTCAGCTAGCGAGTATTATAAGCCAAATTATTACTTTTTTAAAACACAAGCACAAATAATAAGCGGCGTGCCGAAACGCACCAAATAAGCTTTTACTCACGCATGGCGGGAGAAAAATCGTTTTGTCATTTTCTTTAAAAATCCACGCGTCAATAAACTATAAAATTGTAAAGAAACTAAAGGTTTTGCCGGTGAGCCAGCACTGCCAAAGGAATCACAGCGCCGCGAAAAGCGCCTAATTTAACTCGCAGACTTTGCTCTGCTTCGGGTTTTGGAATTCTAAGTTGCCGCATGTGATTTCAGCCTCAAACCGTACCAGTGCCGACAATAACGCGCATTGCCTTGTGCTCATGCGCATAGTTTATACATTTACGCTTAAGTTACAGACAGGTATTCGAAACGGTGCTTAGTGCCAGTTTGGTAGTTTGAGCCGCGTTATTCTGTTAAAACATGGCCGTCGGTATTACGTTAAGAGTTTTGCGTGTGGTGTCGTCATTCTTCTTCTTCCCCTGTGCTGAACATGCTTTTAACCATGACCTGTCCTGCTTAGGGGCCTCTCCAGCCCATGTCACTCTGTAATTCGCAGGAGAGCAAAATTGAGTCACCACCAGCTGGTTCTGAATATGTTTTTCTTTCTGTAGAGATAAGATAACGGGAGTGAACAGCCGGGCTTCCACAAATCTAGAGGAGGAAAGGGTAAAGACTGCTTTCCCTAAACCAGTCCAGTTTTATCTACCCTCTCCATCTTCGACACATGAAATGTGTAGCGCTTCATGAAACAAGCCATTCTTGGCTTGTAGCCAAGCTTCAGTCGTGCGGCCTCGCGAGTCCCTACTCAACTTTGGCCGAGCCATGGAGTCAACATCGCCTTTTGCTGGTGGAAACAATAGTTCAGTTCCATCTGCGCGCATCTCTCAGCCGACTACCGCATATTGTGAAGCGACTTACATCGACGCCTGACGAATCCTGGCTGTTTCCCGCAGCAAAATAGACTTGATGCGTTCCCGTCGACAAAGCGTGTGCCTGCGCTGGCGCTTTTTCGTGAACATGGTGATAAAGAAAGCGGAGGAAATCATGTCTGCCTCGTGATTCTGATGACTACTACAGTGACTCTGATGAAGACGACATTGTTGTGCTTGTGCAAAAACGCGACTCCTTCGACAGCTTCGTTTGATAAGAACAAAGCCGACAAGAACCCTGTGCCTGCTAAATGTGATCAATGCTGCCAACAACCCTCTCCCAGGAGCTTGTATATAATTTGTATCCATGCCCATATTTTATGTCCATTTCTAATTAAGCCAAGCTTGGGTAAATAAACTATAGTTTCATTTCGAACTTTTTCTTGCTATTCATATTATTAAGGGAGGCTTTGCATGCTTCATTTTTTGTAAATTGCCTATTCTCGATGCACTTCGTATTTCCTTAATTGCTCTCAAAATAGTTGCCAGAAAAACGTTTTAATTTCACGCGCTCGTTTGCTGCTGTCGCAGTCCTTTTTCTCACCGTACCCTCCAAATCTTGTTTGAATAGTTAACACGCAGGAACGAAGAAAGGAACAAATGTATACACTGATTTATTGTTGGTTGAGCATTCAGTAGTAATTTCAATATTGTTTCCATTATTCCTATACAGTAGATTATGGCGGCTAATTTGGACGGAGAGTTTTCTTGTCCCTTTCGACTAAAGCTGCTTATAGCACTAACAGTTCACGTGCAAGAAGAATAGAAGGGTTCAATGGTGCTGAACCTAATATAGAGAGAAATCATGAGATCAGCTGCTCTAGTAGTCGAGGATATTTTCAATGAACATGCAAGTGGGAAACAACAAAGTGAAAAGCACCTTCAAAGGACTCTCCGGCCGAATCGACTTTCGCAATCGCATTCACACACCTCATCTAAAAACAAAAGCGGAATTTTACGAGCCGCGTGTTACACAAATTCTTGCAAACCTTGGGTCCGTGAAAACCATAAGCATGTATTCGCAAGCGTTTCTCCCAAGGGTGGTATAAAAAAAATATTCAGCGCGCTGTTTAGGCCAAATCGACGCAGAATATGGAGGTAGATGCCTATTAGTAAGCAACAAAAATTGTAAACCCAATTGTTCTGCACAATTATACAGAAACGTAAACTGGATGCGAATGCAAAATACGTACGTCCAAATAATGAAATTGACAATGCAAAGGATCGAAATTGGACACTAGAAAGGGGCGCCCTAAGCGCGTTCAAAATTATCCTAGTTTGAATTCTTCTTCTGGACATGTAGGTTCAAAACTGTCTCAACTTCCCTCCGGCTCTTTTAGTTGTTTCCGCCGCCGGATATACTCTGAAGTGCACAAGAGAATATTCCGGTCGCGTGCGTGGTGCTTCCTCTCTTGGTAGCGATTTGGAATTTATTTTGCAAGGTCAACTCCTCTCAAACGTAAAAAGAATTTGACGTTCACGCATTTTTCCTTACTTTTGTAATTTACGAACTTCAACTTCTGAGGCTGGGCACGCGCGAGCTAACAAAAAAACAAGGGATGTTATTGCTCGAAATTGACTTCATTTGTTCCTCGTTATCATATACGAATAGCGTTTGATAAAGCTCAGTGTTTGTGATGACTGAACTGTCACTTTACACTGCTACAACTATTACTCCTGTTCACTATATTTCTATGCATATTATAGTCACTATACCATAAACAGTGATGTCATGGTTGCAGATCGCAAAACCAGAGTATGAAATAGGAAACAAAGAGGCGTTGATTTCAGTTACGGTTGTGACGAATCCTCAAGGCATAATGTTTATATAGGGCATAACTATATATTTCTGGATAACGCACACTTGCTATTTGGAATCCATTTTCGCAATGCTCTTATACAAAAATTTTAAACAGGATATTGCGTTGACTATGTAACACTAACTCGCCCACGCTTAGACTTCATCAAAAATAAAGCAGGAAAAGATGCTATCGGCTATCGATATTTTTTTGTTTTTTATGACGTGCGTTAAAAATGCTAAAATATTGCAATTCAGCTACCGTGTATTATAAGCCAAATTATTAGTTTTTTAAAACACAAGCACACATAATAAGCGGCGTGCCGAAACGCACCAAATAAACTTTTACTCACGCATGGCGGGAGAAAAAACGTTTTGCCATTTTCTTTAAAAGTCCACGCGTCAATAAACTATAAAATTGTAAAAAAACTAAAGGTTTTGTTGGTGAGCGAGCACTACCAAAGGAATCACAGCGCCGCGAAAAGCGCCTAATTGAACTCGCAGCCTTTGCTCTGCTTCGGGTTTTGGAATTCTAAGTTGCCGCATGTGATTTCAGCCTCAAACCGTACCAGTGCCGACACTAACGCGCATTACCTTGTGCTCATGCGCATAGTTTATACATTTACGCTTAAGTTATAGACAGGTATTCGAAACGGTGCTTAGTGCCAGTTTGGTAGTTTGAGCCGCGTTATTCTGTTAAAACATGACCGTCGGTATTACGTTAAGAGTTTTGCTTGTGGTGTCGTCATTCTTCTTCTTCCCCTGTGCTGAACATGCTTTTAACCATGACCTGCCCTGCTTATGGGCCTCTCCAGCCCATGTCACTCTGTAATTCGCAGGAGAGCAAAAGTGGGTCACCACCAGCTGGTTCTGAATATGTTTTTCTCTCTGTAGAGATAAGATAACGGGAGGGAACAGCCGGGCTTCCACATGTCTAGAGGAGGAAAGCGTAAAGACTCTGCTTTCCCGAAACCAGTCCAGTTTTATCTACCCTCTCCATCTTGGACACATGAAATGTGTAGTGCTTCATGAAACAAGCCATTCTTGGCTTGTTGCAGCCAAGCTTCACTCGTGCGTCCTCGCGAGTCCCTGTTCAACTTTTGCCGAGTCATGGAGTCAACAGCGCTTTTTGCTGGTGGCAACAATGGTTCAGTTCCATCTGCGCGCGTCTCTCAGCCGACTACAGCATATTGTGAAGCGACTTACATCGACGCCTGCCGAATCCTGGCTGTTTCCCGTAGCAAAATGGACTTGATGCGTTCCCGTCGACAAAGCGTGTGCCTGCGCTGGCTTTTTTTTGTGAACTCGGTGATAAAGAAAGCGGAGGAAATCACGTCTGCCTCGTGTCCTGATGACTCCTACAGTGACTCTGATGAAGACGACATTGTTGTGCTTGTGTAACAACGCGACTCCTTCGACAGCTTCATTTGATGAGAACGAAGCCGACAAGGACCCTGTGCCTGCTAAATGTGATCAATGCTGCCAACAACCCTCTCCTTGGAACTTGTATATAATTTGTATCCATGCCCATATTTTATGTCCGTTTCTAATTAAGCCAAGCTTGGGTAAATAAACTATAGTTTCATTTCGAACTCTTTCTTGCTATTCTTATTATTAAGGGAGGCTTTGCATGCTTCATTTTTTGTAAATTGCCTATTCGCGATGCACTTCGTATTTCCTTAATTGCTCTCAAAATTGTTGCCAGAAAAACATTGTTTTTTTTTCACGGGCTCGTTTGCTGCCTGTCGCAGTCCTTTTTCTCACCGTACCCTCCAATTCTTGTTTGAATAGTTAACACGCAGGAACGAAGAAAGGAACAAATGTATACACTGATTTATTGTTGGTAGAGCATTCAGTAGTAATTTCAATATTGTTTCCATTAATCCTATACAGTAGGTTATGGAGGCTAATTTGGATGGAGAGTTTTCTTGTCCCTTCCGAGTAAAGCTGCTTATAGCACTAACAGTTCAAAAATAGAAGGGTTCAATGGTGCTGAACATAATATAGAGGGAAATCATGAGATCAGCTGCTCTAGTAGTCGAGGGTATTTTCGATGAACATGCAAGTGGGAAACAACAAAG
This sequence comes from Amblyomma maculatum, assembly GCF_055883805.1. Lineage (NCBI taxonomy): Eukaryota > Metazoa > Arthropoda > Arachnida > Ixodida > Ixodidae > Amblyomma > Amblyomma maculatum. The sequence continues at coordinate 62,154,197 of NC_139346.1, read as the reverse complement.
TGAAAAGCACCTTCAAAAGGACTCTCAGGTTGAATCGACTTTCGCAATCGCTTTCACAAACCTCATCTAAAAACAAAAGCGGCATTTTACGAGCCGCGTGTTACACAAATTCTTGCAAACCTTGGGTCAGTGAAAACCATAAGCATATATTCGCAAGCGTTTCTCCCAAGGATGATATAAAACAAAATATTCAGCGTGCTGTTTAGGCCAAATTGACGCAGTATATGGAGGTAGGCGCGTATTAGTAAGCAACAAAAATTGTAAACCCAATTGTTCTGCACAAATATACAGAAACATAAACTGGATACGAATACAAAATACGTACGTCTAAATAATGAAATTGACAATACAAAGGATCGAAATTGGACACTAGAAAGGGGCGCCCTAAGCGCGTTCAAAATTATCCTAGTTCAAATTCTTCTTCTGGACATGTAGCTTCAAAACTGTCTCAACTTCCCTCCGGCTCTTTTAGTTGTTTCCGCCGCCGGATATACTCTGATGTGCACAAGAGAATATTCCGGTCGCGTGCGTGGTGCTTCCTCTCTTGGTAGCGATTGGAATTTATTTTGCAAGGTCAACTCTTCTCAAACGTAAAAAGAATTTGCCGGTCACGCATTCTTCCTTACTTTTGTAATTTACGAACTTCAACTTCTGAGGCTGGGCACGCGCGAGCTAACAAAAAACAAGGGATGTTATTGCTCGAAATTGGCTTCATTTGTTCCTCGTTATCATATACGAATAACGTTTGATAAAGCTAAGATTTTGTGATCATTGGAACTGTCACTTTACACTACTACAACTATTACGCCTGCTCGTATTATTTCTACGCATATTATAGTTACTATACCATAAACAGTGATGTCATGGTTGCAGATCGCAAAACCAGATTATGAAATAGGAAACAGAGACGTTGATTTGAGTTACGGTTGTGACGAATCCTCAAGGCATAATGTTTACATAGGGCATAAGTATATATTTCTGGATAACGGACACTTACTATTTGGAATCCATTTTCGCTTGCTCTTATACAAAATTTTAAACAGGATATTGCGTTGACTATGTAACACTAACTCGCCCACGCTTCCACTCCATCAAAAAATAAAGCAGGAAAAGATGCTATCGGCTATCGATAGTTTTTGTTTTTTATGACGAGCGTTAAAAATGCTAAAATATTGCAATTCAGCTACAGAGTATTATAAGCCAAATTATTACTTTTTTAAAACACAAGCTCACACAATAAGCGGCGTGCCGAAACGCACCAAATAAGCTTTTACTCACGCATGGCGGGAGAAAAATCGTTTTGTCATTTTCTTTAAAAATCCACGCGTCAATAAACTATAAAATTGTAAAGAAACTAAAGGTTTTGCCGGTGAGCCAGCACTGCCAAAGGAATCACAGCGCCGCGAAAAGCGCCTAATTTAACTCGCAGACTTTGCTCTTCTTCGGGTTTTGGAATTCTAAGTTGCCGCATGTGATATCAGCCTCAAACCGTACCAGTGCCGACAATAACGCGCATTGCCTTGTGCTCATGCGCATAGTTTATACATTTACGCTTAAGTTATAGACAGGTATTCCAAACTGTCCTTAGTGCCAGTTTGGTAGTTTGAGCCGCGTTATTCTGTTAAAACATGGCCGTCGGTATTACGTTAAGAGTTTTGCGTGTGATGTCGTCATTCTTCTTCTTCCCCTGTGCTTAACATGCTTTTAACCATGACCTGTCCTGCTTAGGGGCCTCTCCAGCCCATGTCACTCTGTAATTCGCAGGAGAGGAAAATTGAGTCACCACCAGCTGGTTCTGAATATGTTTTTCTTTCTGTAGAGATAAGATAACGGCAGTGAACAGCTGGGCTTCCACAAGTCTAGAGGAGGAAAGGGTAAAGACTGCTTTCCCTAAACCAGTCCAGTTTTATCTACCCTCTCCATCTTCGACACATGAAATGTGTAGCGCTTCATGAAACAAGCCATTCTTGGCTTGTAGCCAAGCTTCAGTCGTGCGGCCTCGCGAGACCCTACTCAACTTTGACCGAGCCATGGAGTCAACATCGCCTTTTGCTGGTGGAAACAATAGTTCAGTTCCATCTGCGCGCATCTCTCAGCCGACTACCGCATATTGTGAAGCGACTTACATCGACGCCTGCCGAATCCTGGCTGTTTCCCGCAGCAAAATGAACTTGATGCGTTCCCGTCGACAAAGCGTGTGCCTGCGCTGGCGCTTTTTCGTGAACATGGTGATAAAGAAAGCGGAGGAAATCATGTCTGCCTCGTGTCCTGATGACTCCTACAGTGACTCTGATGAAGACGACATTGTTGTGCTTGTGTAAAAACGCGCCTCCTTCGACAGCTTCGTTTGATAAGAACAAAGCCGACAAGAACCCTGTGCCTGCTAAATGTGATCAATGCTGCCAACAAACCTCTCCCAGGAGCTTGTATATAATTTGTATCCATGCCCATATTTTATGTCCATTTCTAATTAAGCCAAGCTTGGGTAAATAAACTATAGTTTCATTTCGAACTTTTTCTTGCTATTCATATTATTAAGGGAGGCTTTGCATGCTTCATTTTTTGTAAATTGCCTATTCTCGATGCACTTCGTATTTCCTTAATTGCTCTCAAAATAGTTGCCAGAAAAAACATTGTTCTTTTTTTTTCACGCGCTCGTTTGCTGCCTGTCGCAGTCCTTTTTCTCAACGTACTCTCCAAATCTTGTTTGAATAGTTACCACGCAGGAACGAAGAAAGGAACAAATGTATACACTGATTAGTTATTGGTTGAGCATTCAGTAGTTATTTCAATATTGTTTCCATTATTCCTATACAGTAGGTTATGGCGGCTAATTTGGATGGAGAGTTTTCTTGTCCCTTCCGACTAAAGCTGCTTATAGCACTAACAGTTCACGTGCAAGAAAGATAGAAGGTTCAATGGTGCTGAACCTAATATAGAGGGAAATCATGGGATCAGCTGCTATAGTAGTCGAGGATATTTTCGATAAACATGCAAGTGGGAAACAACAAAGTGAAAAGCACCTTCAAAGGACTCTCAGGTCGAATCGACTTTCGCAATCGCTTTCACAAACCTCATCTAAAAACAAAAGCGGCATTTTACGAGCCGCGTGTTACAGAAATTCCTGCAAACCTTGGGTCGGTGAAAACCATAAGCATGTATTCGCAAGCGTTTCTCCCAAGGGTGATATAAAACAAAATATTCAGCACGCTGTTTAGGCCAAATTGACGCAGAATATGGAGGTAGGCGCATATTAGTAAGCAACAAAAATTGTAAACCCAATTGTTCTGCACAAATATACAGAAACATAAACTGGATGCGAATGCAAAATACGTACGTCTAAATAATGAAATTGACAATAAAAAGGATCGAAATTGTACACTAGAAAGGGGCGCCCTAAGCGCGTTCAAAATTATCCTAGTTCGAATTCTTCTTCTGGACATGTAGCTTCAAAACTGTCTCAACTTCCCTCCGGCTCTTTTAGTTGTTTCCGCCGCCCGACATACTCTGAAGTGCACAAGAGAATATTTCGGTCGCGTGCGTGGTGCTTCCTCTCTTGGTAGCGATTGGAATTTATTTTGCAAGGTCAACTTTTCTCAAACGTAAAAAGAATTTGACGGTCACGCATTCTTCCTTACTTTTGTAATTTACGAACTTCAACTTCTGAGGCTGGGCACGCGCGAGCTAACAAAAAAACAAGGGATGTTATTGCTCGAAATTGACTTCATTTGTTCCTCGTTATCATATACGAATAACGTTTGATAAAGCTAAGATTTTGTGATCATTGGAACTGTCACTTTACACTACTACAACTATTACGTCTGCTCGTATTATTTCTACGCATATTATAGTTACTATACCATAAACAGTGATGTCATGGTTGCAGATCGCAAAACCAGATTATGAAATAGGAAACAGAGACTTTGATTTGAGTTACGGTTGTGACGAATCCTCAAGGCATAATGTTTACATAGGGCATAACTATATATTTCTGGATAACGCACACTTACTATTTGGAATCCATTTTCGCTTGCTCTTATACAAAATTTTAAACAGGATATTGCGTTGACTATGTAACACTAACTCGCCCACGCTTCCACTCCATCAAAAAATAAAGCAGGAAAAGATTCTATCGGCTATCGATATTTTTTTGTTTTTTTATGACGTGCGTTAAAAATGCTAAAATATTGCAATTCAGCTAGCGAGTATTATAAGCCAAGTTATTACTTTTTTAAAACACAAGCACAAATAATAAGCGGCGTGCCGAAACGCACCAAATAAGCTTTTACTCACGCATGGCGGGATAAAAATCGTTTTGTCATTTTGTTTAAAAATCCACGTGTCAATAAACTATAAAATTGTAAAGAAACTAAAGGTTTTGCCGGTGAGCCAGCACTGCCAAAGGAATCACAGCGCCGCGAAAAGCGCCTAATTTAACTCGCAGACTTTGCTCTGCTTCGGGTTTTGGAATTCTAAGTTGCCGCATGTGATATCAGCCTCAAACCGTACCAGTGCCGACAATAACGCGCATTGCCTTGTGCTCATGCGCACCGTTTATACATTTACGCTTAGGTTAGAGACGGGTATTCGAAACTTTGCTTAGTGCCAGTTTGAGCCGCGTTATTCTGTTAAAACATGGCCGTCGGTATTACATTAAGAGCTTTCCGTGTGGTGTCGTCATTCTTCTTCTTTCCCTGTGCTGAACATGCCTTTAACCATGACCTGTCCTGCTTAGGGACCTCTCCAGCCCATGTCACTCTGTAATTCGCAGGAGAGCAAAAGTGGGTCACCACCAGCTGGTTCTGATTATGATTTTTTCTCTGTAGAGATAAGATAACGGGAGTGAACAGCCGGGCTTCCACGCGACTAGAGAAGGAAAGGGTAAAGACTCTGCTTTCCCTAAACCAGTCCAGTTTTATCTACCCTCTCCATCTTCGACACATGAAATGTGTAGTGCTTTATGAAACAAGCCATTCTTGGCTTGTTGCAGCCAAGCTTCAGTCGTGCGGCCTCGCGAGTCCCTGCTCAACATTTGCCGAGCCATGGAGTCAACATCGCTTTTTGCTGGTGGCAACTATAGTTCAGTTCCATCTGCGCGCGTCTCTCAGCCGACTACCGCATATTGTGAAGCGACTTACATCGACGCCTGCCGAATCCTGGCTGTTTCCCGCAGCAAAATGGACTTGATGCTTTCCCGTCGACAAAGCGTGTGCCTGCGCTGGCGCATTTTCGTGAACATGGTGATAAAGAAAGCGGAGTAAATCATATCTGCCTCGTGTCCTCATGACTCCTACAGTGACTCTGATGAAGACGACATTGTTGTGCTTGTGTAAAAACGCGACTCCTTCGACAGCTTCGTTTGATAAGAACAAAGCCGACAAGAACCCTGTGCCTGCTAAATGTGATCAATGCTGCCAACAACCCTCTCCCAGGAGCTTGTATATAATTTGTATCCATGCCCATATTTTATGTCCATTTCTAATTAAGCCAAGCTTGGGTAAATAAACTATAGTTTCATTTCGAACTTTTTCTTGCTATTCATATTATTAAGGGAGGCTTTGCATGCTTCATTTTTTGTAAATTGCCTATTCTCGATGCACTTCATATTTCCTTAATTGCTCTCAAAATAGTTGCCAGAAAAACGTTTTAATTTCACGCGCTCGTTTGCTGCTGTCGCAGTCCTTTTTCTCACCGTACCCTCCAAATCTTGTTTGAATAGTTAACACGCAGGAACGAAGAAAGGAACAAATGTATACACTGATTTATTGTTGGTTGAGTATTCAGTAGTAATTTCAATATTGTTTCCATTATTCCTATACAGTAGATTATGGCGGCTAATTTGGACGGAGAGTTTTCTTGTCCCTTTCGACTAAAGCTGCTTATAGCACTAACAGTTCACGTGCAAGAAGAATAGAAGGGTTCAATGGTGCTGAACCTAATATAGAGGGAAATCATGAGATCAGCTGCTCTAGTAGTCGAGGATATTTTCAATGAACATGCAAGTGGGAAACAACAAAGTGGAAAGCACCTTCAAAGGACTCTCCGGCCGAATCGACTTTCGCAATCGCATTCACACACCTCATCTAAAAACAAAAGCGGCATTTTACGAGCCGCGTGTTACACAAATTCCTGCAAACCTTGGGTCCGTGAAAACCATAAGCATGTATTCGCAAGCGTTTCTCCCAAGGGTGATATAAAAAAAAATATTCAGCGCGCTGTTTAGGCCAAATCGACGCAGAATATGGAAGTAGATGCCTATTAGTAAGCAACAAAAATTGTAAACCCAATTGTTCTGCACAATTATACAGAAACGTAAACTGGATGCGAATGCAAAATACGTACGTCCAAATAATGAAATTGACAATGCAAAGAATCGAAATTGGACACTAAAAAGGGGCGCCATAAGCGCGTTCAAAATTATCCTAGTTTGAATTCTTCTTCTGGACATGTAGGTTCAAAACTGTCTCAACTTCTCTCCGGCTCTTTTAGTTGTTTCCGCCGCCGGACATACTCTGATGTGCACAAGAGAATATTCCGGTCGCGTGCGTGGTGCTTCCTCTCTTGGTAGCGATTGGAATTTATTTTGCAAGGTCAACTCCTCTCAAACGTAAAAAGAATTTGACGGTCACGCATTTTTCCTTACTTTTGTAATTTACGAGCTTCAACTTCCGAGGCTGGGCACGCGCGAGCTAACAAAAAAACAAGGGATGTTATTGCTCGAAATTGACTTCATTTGTTCCTCGTTATCATATACGAATAACGTTTGATAAAGCTAAGACTTTGTGATCAATGGAACTGTCACTTTCCACTGCTACAACTATTACGCCTGCTCATATTATTTCTACGCATATTATAGTTACTATACCATAAACATTGATGTCATGGTTGCAGATCGCAAAACCAGAGTATGAAATAGGAAACAGAGACGTTGATTTGAGTTACGGTTGTGACGAATCCTCAAGGCATAATGTTTATATAGGGCATAACTATATATTTCTGGATAACGCACACTTGCTATTTGGAATCCATTTTCGCAATGCTCTCATACAAAAATTTTAAACAGGATATTGCGTTGACTATGTAACACTAACTCGTCCACGCTTAGACTTCATCAAAAATAAAGCAGGAAAAGATGCTATCGGCTATCGATATTTTTTGTTTTTTATGACGTGCGTTAAAAATGCTAAAATATTGCAATTCAGCTACCGTGTATTATAAGCCAAATTATTAGTTTTTTAAAACACAAGCACACGTAATAAGCGGCGTGCCGAAACGCACCAAATAAACTTTTACTCACGCATGGCGGGAGAAAAGCGTTTTGCCATTTTCTTTAAAAGTCCACGCGTCAATAAACTATAAAATTGTAAAAAAACTAAAGGTATTGCCGGTGAGCCAGCACTACCAAAGGAATCACAGCGCCGCGAAAAGCGCCTAATTGAACTCGCAGACTTTGCTCTGCTTCGGGTTTTGGAATTCTAAGTTGCCGCATGTGATTTCAGCCTCAAACCGTACCAGTGCCGACACTAACGCGCATTAACTTGCGCTCATGCGCATAGTTTATACATTTACGCTTAAGTTATAGACAGGTATTCGAAACTGTGCTTAGTGCCAGTTTGGTAGTTTGAGCCGCGTTATTCTGTTAAAACATGGCCGTCGGTATTACGTTAAGAGCTTTGCGTGTGGTGTCGTCATTCTTCATCTTCCCCTGTGCTGAACATGCTTTTAAATATGACCTGCCCTGCTTAGGGGCCTCTCCAGCCCATGTCACTCTGTAATTCGCAGGACAGCAAAAGTGGGTCACCACCAGCTGGTTCGGAATATGTTTTTCTCTCTGTAGAGATAAGATAACGGGAATGTACAGCCGGGCTTCCACACGACTAGAGAAGGAAAGGGCAAAGACTCTGCTTTCACTGAACCAGTCCAGTTTTATCTACCCTCTCCATCTTCGACACATGAAATGTGTAGTGCTTCATGAAACAAGCCATTCTTGGCTTGTTGCAGCCAAGCTTCAGTCGTGCGGCCTCGCGAGTCCCTGCTCAACTTTTGCCGAGCCATGGAGTCAACATCGCCTTTTGCTGGTGGCAACAATAGTTCAGTTCCATCTGCGCGCGTCTCTCAGCCGACTACCACATATTGTGAAGCGACTTACATCGACGCCTGCCGAATCCTGGCTGTTTCCCGCAGCAAAATGGACTTGATGCGTTCCCGTCGAAGAAGCGTGTGCCTGCGCTGGCGCTTTTTCGTGAACATGGTGATAAAGAAAGCGGAGGAAATCATGTCTGCCTTGTGTCCTGATGACTCCTACGGTGACTCTGATGAAGATGACATTCTAGTGCTCGTGTAAAAACGCGACTCCTTCGACAGCTTCGTTTGATGAGAACAAAGCCGACAAGGACCCTGTGCCTGCTAAATGTGATCAATGCTGCCAACAACCCTCTCCCTGGAACTTGTATATAATTTGTATCCATGGCCATATTTTATGTCCGTTTCTAATTAAGCCAAGCTTGGATAAATAAACTATAGTTTCATTTCGAACTCTTTCTTGCTATTCATATTATTAAGGCAGTCTTTGCATGCTTCATTATTTGTAAATTGCCTATTCTCGATGCACTTCGTATTTCCTAAATTGCTCTCAAAATAGTTGACAGAAAAGCATTGTTTTTTTTTCACGCGCAAGTTTGCTGCCTGTCGCAGTCCTTTTTCTCACCGTACCCTCCAAATCTTGCTTGAATAGTTAACACGCAGGAACGAAGAAAGGAAAAAATGTATACACTGATTTATTGTTGGTAGAGCATTCAGTAGTAATTTCAATATTGTTTCCATTATTCCTATACAGTAGGTTATGGCGGCTAATTTGGATGGAGAGTTTTCTTGTCCCTTCCGACTACAGCTGCTTATAGCACTAACAGTTCACGTGCAAGAAAGATAGAAGGTTCAATGGTGCTGAACCTAATATAGAGGGAAATCATGGGATCAGCTGCTCTAGTAGTCGAGGATATTTTCGATGAACATGCAAGTGGGAAACAACAAAGTGAAAAGCACCTTCAAAGGACTCTCAGGTCGAATCGACTTTCGCAATCGCTTTCACAAACCTCATCTAAAAACAAAAGCGGCATTTTACGTGCCGCGTGTTACACAAATTCTTGCAAACCTTGGGTCGGTGAAAACCATAAGCATGTATTCGCAAGCGTTTCTCCCAAGGGTGATATAAAACAAAATATTCAGCGCGCTGTTTAGGCCAAATTGACGCAGAATATGAAGGTAGGCGCATATTAGTAAGCAACAAAAATTGTAAACCCAATTGTTCTGCACAAATATACAGAAACATAAACTGGATGCGAATGCAAAATACGCACGTCTAAATAAATAAATTGACAATACAAAGGATCGAAATTGGACACTAGAAAGGGGCGCCCTAAGCGCGTTCAAAATTATCCTAGTTCGAATTCTTCTTCTGGACATGTACCTTCAAAACTGTCTCTACTTCCCTCCGGCTCTTTTAGTTGTTTCCGCCGCCCGACATACTCTGAAGTGCACAAGAGAATATTCCGGTCGCGTGCGTGGTGCTTCCTCTCTTGGTAGCGATTGGAATTTATTTTGCAAGGTCAACTCTTCTCAAACGTAAAAAGAATTTGACGGTCACGCATTCTTTTCTGAGGCTGGGCACGCGCGAGCTAACAAAAAAACAAGGGATGTTATTGCCCGAAATTGACTTCATTTGTTCCTCGTTATCATATACGAATAACGTTTGATAAAGCTAAGATTTTGTGATCAATGGAACTGTCACTTTACACTACTACAACTATTACGCCTGCTCGTATTATTTCTACGCATATTATAGTTACTATACCATAAACAGTGATGTCATGGTTGCAGATCGCAAAACCAGATTATGAAATAGGAAACAGAGACGTTGATTTGAGTTACGGTTGTGACGAATCCTCAAGGCATAATGTTTACATAGGGCATAACTATATATTTCTGGATAACGCACACTTGCTATTTGGAATCCATTTTCGCTTGCTCTTATACAAAATTTTAAACAGGATATTGCGTTGACTATTTAACAGTAACTCGCCCACGCTTCCACTGCATCAAAAAGTAAAGCAGGAAAAGATGCTGTCGGCTATCGATAGTTTTTGTTTCTTATGACGAGCGTTAAAAATGCTAAAATATTGCAATTCAGCTACAGAGTATTATAAGCCAAATTAATACTTTTTTAAATCACAAGCTCACACAATAAGCGGCGTGCCGAAACGCACCAAATAAACTTTTACTCGCGCATGGCGGGAGAAAAATCGTTTTGCCATTTTCTTTAAAAATCCACGCGTCAATAAACTATAAAATTGTAAAAAAACTAAAGGTTTTGCCGCTGAGCCAGCACTGCCAAAGGAATCACAGCGCCGCGAAAAGCGCCTAATTTAACTCGCAGACTTTGCTCTACTTCGGGTTTTGGAATTCTAAGTTGCCGCATGTGATTTCAGCCTCAATCCGTACCAGTGCCGACATTAACGCGCATTGCCTTGTGCTCATGCGCACAGTTCATATATTTACGCTTAAGTTATAGACAGGTATTCGAAACTGTGCTTAGTGCCAGTTTAGTAGTTTCAGCCGCGTTATTCTGTTAAAACATGGCCGTCGGTATTACATTAAGAGCTTTGCGTGTGGTGTTGTCATTCTTCTTCTTTCCCTGTGCTGAACAAGCTTTTAACCATGACCTGTCCTGCTTAGGGGCCTCTCCAGCCCATGTCAGTTTGTAATTCCCACAAGAGCAAAAGTGGGTCAACACCAGCTGGTTCTGAATATGTTTTTCTCTCTGTAGAGATAAGATAACGGGAGTGAACAGCCGGGCTTCCACAAGTCTAGAGGAGGAAAGGGTAAAGACTCTGCTTTCACTAAACCAGTCCAGTTTTATCTACCCTCTCCATCTTGGACACATGAAATGTGTAGTGCTTCATGAAACAAGCCATTCTTAGCTTGTTGCAGCCAAGCTTCATTCGTGCGGCCTCGCGAGTCCCTGCTCAACTTTTGCCGAGTCATGGAGTCAACATCGCCTTTTGCTGGTGGCAACAATGGTTCAGTTCCATCTACGCGCGTCTCTCAGCCGACTACCGCATATTGTGAAGCGACTTACATCGACGCCTGCCGAATCCTGGCTGTTTCCCGCAACAAAATGGACTTGATGCGTTCCCGTCGACAAAGCGTGTGCCTGCGCTGGCGCTTTTTCGTGAACATGGAGATAAAGAAAGCGGAGGAAATTATGTCTGCCTCATGTCCTGATGACTCCTACAGTGACTCTGATGAAGACGACATTGTTATGCTTTTGTAAAAACGCGACTCCTCCGACAGCTTCGTTTGATGAGAACAAAGCCGACAAGGACCCTGTGCCTGCTAAATGTGATCAATGCTGCCAACAACCCTCTCCCTGGAACCTGTATATAATTTGTATCCATGGCCATATATTATGTCCGTTTCTAATTAAGCCAAGCTTGGGTAAAAAAACTATAGTTTCATTTCGAACTCTTTCTTGATATTCATATTATTAAGGGAGGCTTTGCATGCTTCATTTTTTGTAAATTGCCTATTCTCGATGCACCTCGTATTTCCTAAATTGCTGTCAAAATAGTTGCCAGAAAAACATCGTTTTTTTTTTCACGCGCTCGTTTGCTACCTGTCGCAGTCCTTTTTCTCACTGTACCCTCCAAATCTTGTTTGAATAGTTACCACGCAGGAACGAAGAAAGGAACAAATGTATACACTGATTTATTGTTGGTAGAGCATTCAGTAGTAATTTCAATATTGTTTCCATTATTCCTATACAGTAGGTTATGGAGGCTAATTTGGATGGAGAGTTTTCTTGTCCCTTCCGAGTAAAGCTGCTTATAGCACTAACAGTTCGCGTGCAAGAAAAATAGAAGGGTTCAATGGTGCTGAACCTAATATAGAGGGAAATCATGAGATCATCTGCTCTAGTAGTCGAGGATATTTTCGATGAACATGCAAGTGGGAAACAACAAAGTGAAAAGCGCCTTCAAAGGACTCTCAGGTCGAATCGACTTTAGCAATCGCTTTCACACACCTCATCTAAAAACAAAAGCGGCATTTTACGTGCCGCGTGTTACACAAATTCTTGCAAACCTTGGGTCGGTGAAAACCATAAGCATGTATTCGCAAGCGTTTCTCCCAAGGGTGATATAAAAAAAATTATTCAGCGCGCTGGTTAGGCCAAATTGACGCAGAATATGGAGGTAGGCGCCTATTAGTAAGCCGCAATAAATGTAAACCCAATTGCTCTGCACAAATATACAGAAACATAAACTGGATGCGAAAGCAAAATTACATACGTCTAAATAATGGAATTGACAATGCAAAGGATCGAAATTAGACACTAGAAAGGGGCGCCCTAAGAGCGTTCAAAATTATCCTAGTTCGAATTCTTCTTCTGGACATGGAGCTTCGAATCTGTCTTAACTTCCCTCCGGCTCTTTTATTGTTTCCGCCGCCGGACATACTCTGAAGTGCACAAGAGAATATTCCGGTCGCGTGCGTGGTGCTTCCTCTCTTGGTAGCGATTGGAATTTATTTTGCAAGGTCAACTCTTCTCAAACGTAAAAAGAATTTGCCGGTCACGCATTCTTCCTCACTTTTGTAATTTACGAACTTCAACTTCTGAGGCTGGGCACGTGCGAGCTAACAAAAAAACAAGGGATGTTATTGCTCGAAATTGACTTAAATTGTTCCTCGTTGTCATATACGAATAACGTTTGATAAAGCTAAGATTTTGTGATCACTGGAACTGTCACATTCCACTGCTACAACTATTACGCCTGTTCATATTATTTCTACGCATATTATAGTTACTATACCATAAACAGTGATGTCATGGTAGCAGATCGCAGAACCAGAGTATGAAATAGGAAACAGAGCCGTTGATTTGAGTTACGGTTGTGACGAATCCTCAAGGCATAATGTTTATATAGGGTTAAACTATATATTTCTGGATAACGCACACTTGCGATTTGGAATACATTTTCGCAATGCTCTTATACAAAATTTTAAACAGGATATTGCGTTGACTATGTAACACTAACTTGCCCACGCTTCCACTCCATCAAAAAATAAAGCAGGAAGAGATGCTATCGGCTATCGATAGTTTTTGTTTTTTATGACGAGCGTTAAAAATGCTAAAATATTGCAATTCAGCTACCGAGTATTATATGCCAAATTATTACTTTTTTAAAACACAAGCACACATAATAAGCGGCGTGCCGAAACGCACCAAATAAACTTTTGCTCACGCATGGCGGGAGCAAAAACGTTTTGCCATTTTCTTTAAAAGTCCACGCGTCAATAAACTATAAAATTGTAAAAAAACTAAAGGTTTTGCCGGTGAGCCAGCACTACCAAAGGAATCACAGCGCCGCGAAAAGCGCCTAATTGAACTCGCAGACTTTGCTCTGCTTCGGGTTTTGGAATTCTAAGTTGCTGCATGTGATTTCAGCCTCAAACCGTACCAGAGCCGACACTAACGCGCATTGCCTTGTGCTCATGCGCACCGTTTATACATTTACGCTTAAGTTAGAGACGGGTATTCGAAACTTTGCTTAGTGCCAGTTAGAGCCGCGTTATTATGTTAAAACATGGCCGTCGGTATTACATTAAGAGCTTTGCGTGTGGTGTCGTCATTTTTCTTCTTCCCCTGTGCTGAACATGCTTTTAAATATGACCTGTCCTGCTTAGGGGCCTCTCCAGCCCATGTCACTCTGTAATTCGCACGAGAGCAAAAGTGAGTCACCACCAGCTGGTTCTGAATATGTTTTTCTCTCTGTAGAGATAAGATAACGGGAGTGAACAGCCGGGCTTCCACGCGACTAGAGAAGGAAAGGGTAAAGACTCTGCTTTCCCTAAACCAGTCCAGTTTTATCTACCCTCTCCATCTTCGACACATGAAATGTGTAGTGCTTCATGAAACAAGCCATTCTTGCCTTGTTGCAGCCAAGCTTCAGTCGTGCGGCCTCGCGAGTCACTGCTCAACTTTTGCCGAGCCATGGAGTCAACATCGCCTTTTGCTGGTGGCAACAATAGTTCAGTTCCATCTGCGCTCGTCTCTCAGCCGACTACCGCATATTGTGAAGCGACTTACATCGACGCCTGCCGAATCCTGGCTGTTTCCCGCAGCAAAATGGACTTGATGCGTTCCCGTCGACAAAGCGTGTGCCTGCGCTGGCGCTTTTTCGTGAACATGGGGATATAGAAAGCGGAGGAAATCACGTCTGCCTCGTGTCCTGATGACTCCTACAGTGACTCTGATGAAGACGACATTGTTGTGCTTGTGTAACAACGCGACTCCTTCGACAGCTTCGTTTGATGAGAACAAAGCCGACAAGGACCCTGTGCCTGCTAAATGTGATCAATGCTGCCAACAACCCTCTCCCTGGAACTTGTATATACTTTGTATCCATGCCCATATTTTATGTCCGTTTCTAATTAAGCCAAGCTTGGATAAATAAACTATAGTTTCATTTCGAACTCGTCCTTGCTATTCATATTATTAAGGGAGTCTTTGCATGCTTCATTTTTTGTAAATTGCCTATTCTAATTGCACTTCGTATTTCCTTAATTGCTCTCAAAATCGTTGACAGAAAAACGTTTTTTTTTTCACGCGCTCGTTTGCTGTCTGTCGCAGTCCTTTTTCTCAACGTACCCTCCAAATCTTGTTTGAATAGTTAACACGCAGGAACGAAAAAAGGAACAAATGTATACACTGATTTATTGTTGGTAGAGCATTCAGTAGTAATTTCAATAATGTTTCCATTATTCCTATACAGTAGGTTATGGAGGATAATTTGGACGGAGAGTTTTCTTGTCCCTTCCGAGTAAAGCTGCTTATAGCACTAACAGTTCACGTGCAAGAAAAATAGAAGGGTTCAATGGTGCTGAACCTAATATAGAGGGAAATCATGAGATCAGCTGCTCTAGTAGTCGGGGATATTTTCAATGAACATCCCAAGCAGCACACCAGCATTGGTCCAACAATGGTTCATCACTGGAAAAGAATGGCATCAATATTGGACTGATATTGGCATTTGGGCTTTTTACTACATTCTCCATTCTTGGCCCATCTTTCGTTCCAAGATTGGTCCAGTGTTCAACCATGCTGGAGCCACCAATGTAGGCACAATATTAGACTTTCCATTCATGCACCATGATTCTTGCCAATACTGTCTAGCATTATACCATCAATGTATCACCAATATTTGTTTAACACCAGCTATTCCATTGATGGCCCATTGTCAATGCCAATATCATACCAATGGTTAGCCATTGCAGATGCACTGGCTACTCCATTCATGCCGCATATTGTCGTTACCAATATTAATCCAATGGTTTATGGGTACACCGGCTACTCCATTCATGTACCATTGATGATGTCAAGATTACACATTTTATGGCACTGCCTGTGCAGGCCATAAAATGCAGCCTTTTTCATTCTAGCCATATTCGTGACAGCACATCGAACTTGCTAGGACACTAATGGCCTTTCAAATAGGAGTGGCCATATAAATTCAAATTGTCGCTCATGAGCAACCAGTAGATATTCACAAAACAAGGGCATGGTTCACAAAAAGATAATATTTATTGCAATTGTTACTATAGACAGCAGCTGTTACTAGCCAGCGCTGAGGGCACACACAGCAGCAGTTATAGCGGGGCAGTGGCAGGGTTGGTCAGGGCAGGGCGGGCTCTCGGGAAGTGTAAGGGGCCAGGGAGCTGGAGGGCGCACTCATAGGCGTAGTGAGGGGGCTGACCCTGCAATTGCATTCACAGGTGGCATGCCTGGTTCGCCAGGGGAGGTTTCAGCATAACGCCTTTTTCTTCCACCCCCCCCCCCTGTCACAGGAACCAGGCAGCCACCTGCGAATAAATGCGTGTGCCTCCAAATCGTCCACCCCAACTATTTCGCAAATGGCACCTGTACAAAACAATGAGGAAACAAAATTTACAACACTATTACGAGGCATATAAAATCGCGCGCATTATTTAAGAAAGATGTAGAAAATTCCAGGATTCATGTACCGAAATTTATGGTCAATGAGAAACACTATACTGATGAGTTCCAGATTAGTTTCAGCTGCCTTGGGTTTATTAGGATGAAAGACGCACATACATTGCATAGCATTTGTCCTGTTGCATTTTGATCGCCTCCACAGCAATACAGCTGAGACAGCCAGTGTTTCATCCCACACTAGGAATTAGTGCTTGATTGTCGGCTGTCTCCGCATATGAATATGACTGGCGCGCTAGTTTTTTGCCGCTCCTACGCTTTCTGCGATGTGCAAACAGTTTATACTAAATATCGTTACCAAGAGAATGTTCGGCGACCATTTGCATTTTTTTTAAATGGCTAGATATAATATACACAAGCGATCTAAGCCCACGACTGCTGCACTGGCCGCTGGTTAGCTGATATACGCTTTTGACTGGTTTTGTGGGTAGTTCACTTAAACGGGAGCTCACTTAAACGGGTAGCTCACAGGTGCATCATTTTTACCCATATACTGCTTGTCGAAGCAAATTTGATGCAAGGGATAAAAAAAAAACATTTCGGAGGCTGGCAAAGGAAACCAGATTTATATTGCTGGAAGTTACCTTGAGCGCCACAGAAAAGGTTTTGTTTGGAATCCTTAATTGACATTATTTACCTAAAAACTGATTAAATGACTTACACAATAAATGGTGTTGCTACTTTGAAGAGTACAGGCACAAACCACGTTTGATTATTTGTGATAAAGAACCCTCACGTCTACATTTTGAAGGCCAGATACAATAGGAAACCACAAAAATACAGAAATCTGATTCCCGTACAATACAATTGAGGACTTGGCTTGGCTCGACAGCCCTGTGTAGCGTTAGACCTACAAGTTGCCTATGGTTTCTTCGTCCGCGCCAGCACATCGTCCAACAAGACTGTATTTGTATTTTACAGCTGAAAAATACTGTTAAACTCATTTATATCCTTACCGCTTTCTAGTCATTATCCGCATTGCAAAGTTCGGCGCGCTCATTGTAACTCGAGCCTTCATGTGCGCCAAAGGGCAGACGCGAAGCAACCGTCGCCAGCATATCACCCTTACTCATGCATGGGGCTAGCAATCATAGCGGCAGGTTGTTTTGTCCGCTGAAAATCATGTTGTGAGCAGCACAATTGAGGTGCGCGAATGGGCTGGTAACGGTTTCGGTATCTACATAACCCGGAATTTATCTGCAGCCAGAGAAAAAGGTACACATGAGGTTTCTAACCGCAAACATTGAAACAGGGGTTTCCGAACGTGCTCACCGACTCTGTAAGTCCTACTTATTGTCTAAAGTGAATATTTAGTACTTGAAGCGAATAACCTCACTTCCCCACGTACAAAATAAAAATTTTCTGCGCTGTCCTAAGTGGCTGCCAGCAATGCACCACCGGTTTCCATCGTCTGTTTCTAATGGTTTATTTATAACCCTTGGCTCAAGCTATGGGGCGCAGCAGGTGTGATGTAGCTTGAATAAAACCTGCAAAAGATCATATATATGGGTAGATTTGTAAGGTTTACAGATTTCACTTGCAAATTCTACAGGAATCGCGTCACTGCGGCCTTTCATTAAAATTGACACGTAATAGCGCTATATTCGTGGCTAAAATAAAGTACTCAACGCATTAATTCAGCTTAGCAAATGCAGCTGTAACAGAAAGTGAGGGCTAGCGACACCTAAAGTGTGGCTAGCTTTCAAATTTTCTTAGATGGCACAACCGTTCGAAATATGGAATATTGAAAAAAGCCCTTGATATTGGCTTTCTCACAGCGTCTTATGGGTGCCTTAGATAAGAAACATAATCGAGGTCCCATGGCCATCTTTCATTTCCAGTGAAATTCTTATATGTGGTGGGCAAATATCTAGACACAAAAGAATTAACCTTAGTTTTTCAAGATACGCGTAGTTTCCTCGAAAAAAAAAAACAATTGTATGATATATCTCTAGAGGTAGAAAACGCTGTTTTTGCCATTTCAAAATGTTGCAAGTTTTGATACCATGATTTTGTCATCTGCTCTTTTTTACTCATTAAATATATGCAGGTTTTATATTTACAAACACTATTAGAAACCTATTTTGTTTTTGCAGTTGTGTTATTAAAAATCGCAAACTTTTCTTCAGGAGCGATACGCTGCAAAAGTATTCATTTTTAACCTTATGTACTGGCATATGATGCATTAGGTTGGTTGCACTAAATATGTTTTCACTTCCTGACGCATGTTCTTAATTCCAGGCAGTATCTGGAGCTCCAGACCACTAGGTGTGTTCTCCACAACGCATCAAAATTGCTCAGAATTCGAAAACAGCAGTAAAGGGCAAATTTGCGGCAATTAAAAAAAGATCATCTTCGATTTTCATTCAAATCCCTCTCAAAAATTTTCAGTACCTCAAAAATATCACGGACTAAAAAGTGTTGCGTTATACTGTTTAAAAATATAACATTAAATATTAAACCGAGTGCTAGTGCTGCATTCTTGCAAGATGCAATAATATCTTGGCACAGAAACTATTTCTCTACATTATCTAGGTTCCATTCTTTATTTCTGAAAAAATTTGAAGCTCTAGATTTGTGTGTGTATCTGCATATTATTTTGAAATTGGAAAAAAGTAAGAAAATGGTAAAATAAGGAAAACTGATTAGAATTGAAGAAACGGCCGCAACATCAATTTTTTCAAAATTTGTGGAAACAATGCAAAGTACTTTGTTAATTTGAGTTAGTAAACATATAGAATTCTGCAAAATGTAATATTAGAAATATAAAAATGCGTGTTTTTATTTATAGATGTGCTCATATGGCTCCCCTTTTGGAGTAGGCATCAAAACTTCAATTTAGTATTTGCTGAATTTAGTTACATTTTACCTTAAGTAAAATTTAAAACCTTCTCAGCGCTTATACACCGTTTTTCTGCTTCTGGGACAAATACTTAATATAGCTTAAAATGGTATTAATTCACTATTTCTGTCAATTTCATGGCAGAACGCAAGTGAAGGCTGAACTTTTTCTCATTCCTGCGTTCTTTTTTATTGCTAGGTGCAATAGTATTCAATCTAGGTTATTAATATATTATTCCATTTCTCAGCTTTGACCACCACTAACAATACTATATTTTTGAAGATGATGTTTCAATGTGTAATTTTTATAATTACAATCATAAGCAAATCGCTTTAAAGCATAATACTTTTGGTGGCGTACAGAGAACACACATAGCAGCTTAGAGCTCCAAACTCTGCCTTAAATTAACAATATGACCTGCGTAATAAACACCGAATGTTTTAGGGCAAACAACGCAACGCGTCACGCCAGTATGTAAGGTTGAACAATAACATTTTTGTAGCGCGTTGTTCTTGAAGCAAAGTTTGCGATTTTTTACTAAATCAACTGCATCAATGAAACACACTTTTAATACTTCTTATACAAGTAAACGTTACCCAAATGCGGTGAGTAAAAAACAGTGGATGACAAAATTTTACGCAACCAGCCGGCCTCCAAACGTGCAACTTTTTGAACCGACAAAAACGGCGTTTTCCAGCTTTAGTGATAGGCGTTTTCTTTTTTTTTTCGAGAATACTACGCCGCATCTGGCAAACCTAAGGGTCATTCCTTTGTGTCGAGGCATTAGCCCACGACATATGAAAATTTAATTAAAAAAAATGGTCATGGCACCACGATTACTGTTCCTGTCCGAAGACATCCATATTTTTTTTCATTTCGTCTCTTCAAACAGGCTGGTTTAGCCAATGCGGTGAATAAAAATATCATCGCATATATTAAAGATTTTCGCGATATATGTTATACCTAAAGCTACCTATATTGTCACAACTGTCATACATTATTTGTAGCTGAAACAACATCACAAAAGGGATTCGAATGCAAATTGTTCGCTACTTAAATAGACGTACGAGATGACACACGTATACTTTGTAGAATACAATTTAGGAAAGAGCAGATACAAACTACAGGCGAATAATGCTATGATATGGAGCATATGTATTACTCCGGTTAACAGTAAAAAAAAACAACTTTTAACATATTAATATATTCGACAAACTATTGCATGCTCACATAGGAACACAATTAATGAGCTCATCCACGCATCTAATGTCTATGGGCATTAGATGTGTGGATGACTTCGTTTTTTTCCAATTCGTGCGTCACTCAAAATAATTGAACGAGAAAAAAGTTAATGTCTACACAATTTTCAGTTAGTATACCACAAAATATACTAAGGTGCTTCATATATAGTCACATCACCTAGCAAGTGAAGTGGGATGACAGAACTAATCAGACACTCACCCTGATCAGCATTTCGCTTTCGCGCCATCTTTGTAAGTTTTTAGGCAGGCTTTTCCACTGATTATCCTCTTCTTTATACCCCTGCCACCCACAGGACACAAATCTTCTGGGGGTACTGCACTGTTGGTTTTCGCACCAGTGATACAACTTAATCGATCCATTTATACGTAGAAAACACTCTCGATGCGCACCTAAAAAAAATGAAAGCATGTATGTGTAGGCGAAATCATTCACTGGCGATTTAATAATATGATTTGAACAATAAAATCAAAGGATCACACTCGAAGTAACAAAAAAGTGGTGGAGAGATAGGAATTGAAGCAATGAAAGGTGGTTGCTTTCTGCAAAAAGCCAATAGCAAGAGGTCCACCGTCTATAAGAATAGGCAATAAAAATAAGGCATATTTAAAGGTGCATGCAGCAGTTACAGTGATGCAGTGCTACCTTTTTTTAGACAGGCTTTTCCGCTGATTTTCTTCTTCTTTATTGCCCTTCCAACCACAGGACACATATCTTCTTGGGGTTGTCGGTTTTCGCACCAGTGACACAACTCAATCGATCCATTTCTACGTAGAAAACGCTCCCGATGCGCATCTAAAAAAATGAAAGCATGTATGTGCAGGCTAAATCATTCACACATGATAAAACAATATGATTTGAACAATGAAATCAAATGATCACACCCAGAGCAACAAGAAAGTGGTGGAGAGATAGAAATTGAAGCAATGAAAGACGGTTGCTTACTAAACAAAGCCTATAGCAAGAGGTCCTGCGTCTATAAGAATAGGCAATAAATTAAGGCACGTTTATACGTGCATGCAGCAGTTAAAGTGATGCAGTGCTACCTTTTTTTAGGCAGGCTCTTCCGCTGATTTTCTTCTTCTTTATTGCCCTTCCAACCACAGGACACATATCTTCTGGGGGTTGTCGGTTTTCGCACCAGTGATACAACTCAATCGATCCATTTCTACGTAGAAAACGCTCCCGATGCGCATCTAAAAAAATGAAAGCATGTATGTGCAGGCTAAATCATTCACACATGATAAAACAATATGATTTGAACAATGAAACCAAATGATCACACCCAGAGCAACAAGAAAGTGGTGGAGAGATAGAAATTGAAGCAATGAAAGACGGTTGCTTACTGAACAAAGCCTATAGCAAGAGGTCCTGCGTCTATAAGAATAGGCAATAAATTAAGGCACGTTTATAGGTGCATGCAGCAGTTAAAGTGATGCAGTGTTACCTTTCTTTTTCACTGCAGTGATTGGTATAAATATTAGAGCAATTGCTAGGCATCTCAGGTAACCCCATTGAAAACTTCATCCAAGGTACCGAGGAGCAGTGGCGTGTTATTTGCAGCTGTTAACGGAAAGACAGGCTATCCTATGAGTGCATGCGCATTTCCTCCTTTTTGTACCTTGAATAAAAGCGACTGAACAGTGAGTGTTGTAAGAGTGCAGCGTCCCTAGGAATGGGGAACAAAATTAAGTTTTAGTAAACAGAGGTACAAAAAGAAGCAAATATGCCTGCAATAATAGCAAGATGGCCTACCTTTTGATCAACAGCTGTAAACAACCTGTCACTGCCAGTCGGTTCTTTAGATAGGCTTATCAATGCCAGAGCTTAAAGCTAAGAGCAATATGAGTAATGTTTATTGCGGTCACGGCTGTAAACAATTCTAGCGGAACACTCCATTCCTGTAACTATTCAACCGTCCATCTATACATATCGTTCATTAAAGAACCATGTACATCATATTAAGTTGCTCTTTTCTACTCCCAAATGATTTCCTATAGAATTAGAATAGGTGGATCGCTGCTTCGGTTTCAACATTCTTGCACGATGGCTATGGCGTGCACTTCATGCATACGGTACGGTACGTGAGGTACAAAGAGCTGTAATTGCCGAACAGGCGGACCTGACGGCCTGTCCCATTTCGCCTGAAAGTGCGCGCCGTGATCGAGCGCTTCGCGAGCAATATTTCGGACGATATGGTTGCCTCATACCGACCGTCAATGTTTTGTACAATGTGTCCCGCGTGCACGTTGTTTACTCTGCAGTGACAGGGACGCAGTGCACACACGACTGATGTGCCTTTTTGCTTGTATTGTTATTTTCCCCCGCCTTCGAAGCGCGTCTGCGAAATCGCTCTCCTATTGTCGCCGCTTTCTGATAACGCCCTCACCTGAAGGCGCGGGCTCAGAAGGGCGGCGTCGATTAAAAAAATTTTGAAAAGGGGCTCACTTGCGCTGTTCACGGCTTTCAATTCCTCAATATGATATTAACCATTATAAAAGTGGAGGTTCATTATGACTTAATTATAGCCTAATCATCAAGCGGCATCACGCACATGTCTGCCCCACTGTAAAATTCGCTTGCACAGACGGCACGAACAGTTTTCAAAACTTTGTCTGTACATCTGAAAACAAAAAACTGCCCTTAACTCCTAACGAAATCCAAAAACTGTGTGAACATGGCTTCCTGCGCGCAGAAGAGAGGCTGTCCAAAATATGTGTACAAAGCCGGGCGCATAGTATCTGGTTACGAATTGATTGCGGCGCGCTGCACAGTAAAAAAACTGCGCAAATGGCTGCCTGCAGTGTTCTGTCACGTGTTGGTGGCATACACACCTGTTACGCACGGCTCCTCTATTTTCGGCGCAAATGCTATTCATATTGCAGCCAGCAAATAAGTCCACGCACTTGCTTGCATGTAACCCGGACGAAAATTCGCTTAGTTTTTCAAGTCATGCTTCGCGCAGTTTCGAGGAGAATACGGAAAGAGAACATTTGGGACTGGTAGGAGATTATATAGAACCAATTATGAAGCAATGGCATGCTGCAAAGATATATACTCACGGTCTAAGATGACGGCGTTCACTGAGTCCGATAATGCCGATGGTATCCCGCCGTTGCTGTAATCCGTACTCCGGCGACATTTCACAGCTTAGCTATTCACTGATATGTACCAAGCACAAACCGGAGCACATGGACATGTATAGGCGCAAGAGAAAATTATGCACAGCACAATGAAAAAGAAAATTAATGAGGGAAGAAATTAAAGAAAAGTTTAAGAAGCTGTCACAAGTCTTGTAGCGTCTCCACCAAGCTCTGAAATGAACGCTTCGGGAGGAGGCCGCACAGCAGCGCAGCTGGGGATGCTGTCTGTTGTGTCTTGCACGTAGACGCGTAGGCGAGGGGGAACAACGACCCGCCCAACCAGCGCGCGATTCCCGCCGCGGTGTTGTGTTCGCAAGGGCTGCGCGTGGGAACGAAGGACCAACGACCCTCTCAACATTCCGTTCCTCCTTTACCCAGCCCTCTTCTGCTTGCACCGGCCAGCCGTGACTTCGGACCGTGCCGATGAGAGGCCGCCAGCGCGCACCGCTCGAGTCGAGTTCTAATAAATAGTTTTGTTTTGTGTGTTCGCAAACGCATTGTTTCTTCAAGCCAACCACGGACAAACATTTTCTAAAAAAATAGAAAGCCTCCCCATCTACCATCCACATTCTTGCGTAAATCCATACAGTTGGTGCATCGAAAAATGCGCGCGTCATCTTTCCCCTCCCGTTCGCCACCTATGATCGAACAAAGGATGGTCGTTCGACCTTTTATATTTACTTCAAAATATTATATATTGTTGCGTAATGACTGATTAATAATGTCGAAGAGGCGGAGTTCCGTGCTTCTCTTCTATTCTGGCCAACTTTGGTTATAGATTATACAAATTATGCTCAAGTAGGCTAGCTGAAAATTATCCGACTAAATATATACGTTTTTATTTGTATTCAGTTAATGTTCGCTTTTCGGGTATGAGTAGATGTTTTTATAAAAATTCTCAACATCGGCCCAGGAAACGAAAATTTTCCTAATTTGCAGGCCTTTATTTCAGAAAAGGTTCATGGTAGAGCAGCAATAATTCCACAATATGTTCTTAGCATAATTATCCGCAAACAGCTAAAGCTCATATTTTTATGACATTTGGATACAGAGATACGATCGCGCTAATTTACGGAAAACAGCGAACATTGAAAATTTTTAGGAAAACAAAAACAGTTTTCACATTGTTTAAACTTTTTCCACCTATTCTACACTATCTCAGCTTTCAAAACCATTAAAACACCTTGCATAATTTTGTTGCGCAAGTAATTATGGCCACATCGATAAAGCCTTTGTCCAATTATAGCGCACCGCGCTGTTCTGAACATTCTACGGAATTTGTGAATTGTTCAAGGTTTTTAAATTTTGGCATATAATTTTGTAACAGGGAGAAATATATTTACAAAAGAGGATTAGAGATATATACATTGAGGAACAGCCAAGGAGCCAGGCTACGAGGGCCGCCCATTCGACGCACTTCTTTTTCTTAATTTTCCACAAACGAGCGCGCCACTTCGTCCTCATCATTCTCCAGCTGTAACAATATTTCTTCGCTCATGTTTTGTCTCGACTTCGCAAATCGACGGTGACAGACACAGCAATGAATGATTCAGTATCAATTTTGTGCGCGTCGAGGTCCTGATGCGCGGTGGCATCAGGCAATACACAGACGTTTTTCGCAATCTCACCTTCACCTTAACGCGGATTGCACAAAAAGACAATAACGTTCAATGAGCAAGCAACGTATTCCAAATCATTTTAGTAGAATGAAAGAATTGGAAAGGGCATGGAAAACTGCCTCATTAAAACAGTGTTTCTAGGCTGCATTCGTTTTTTCGAATGACTCGACAGCGCACATTATTTTCATTCCTGTACAGTTTTTTTTATTCCTTTGCCACCGCCTAGCGCGGTTGGAATGGTCAACCTCTAAACTAATAGGCGAAAAAACTATTTTTTTTGTTTATTGGCGATATATATGTTGTGCGCCATATAAATGTACCGGGGCCTTCATGCTCGCAGTCTGCACGAAAAACTGTCATTTTTTTTACCACCGTGTGAATGCCCAAAACTAAAATGGTAACCTCGCGAGTCTTCCGTCTTTTCATTTTCCAGTGATTGCGTCTAGAAAGTACACACATCATATTCGGTCCTTTCTCCAGGCAAACAGATGATGCTGCGTTTAGTTCCTTATGGATAATACAAAAGCACTAGAACAAAAACATCGCTGAGAAAATGGTCATTTGTTCCTTCAACTTGAGGCAACTATTTCCTTCTCGGCAATGAAAAAGCTACCTTCTAATCACTAATTTAATGTCACATGAACATGCTATGGCGACACGATTTCGTTTTTATGCGCGTTCTCACTGACAACTGGATTTGTACTACAGGTTAAGTATAGATGCAGGGATGTAATCGGCGTCCAATACAGGCATATTGGGTCGTGAGTGCTAGCCGGTCTGGGGTATACATATGTGGTCGCACGGTCGTGCTATCATTAGATATAATTGTGCGACAAACGTATGCGCCTGCGACGAAATCTGCATGCATGCCAACAGGCTAAAACCATAAACACATATAGCTGACCCCCAAAGGTGCGCCGCATATGAGCGCACCGAAAAGACGAATCCAGACAGTTGCAGCGGTACGTGCTTGAATGCGTTATAGTAATTGTCTTCCCGTACGTGGTACTTTGCGAGGTCCGAACGATCGGCTGAAATGTCGGAATTAAATGCCGCGGTTTGGCGTCCAGCGCACGTGTATTCAACCGAGAATTTGTTTTGATTGAATGGTCAACTGAAAATATTCACTTCGGCAGCCCATTAAAGCTGCGTTTTTAGGATGGCAATGACAATTGCGAGATCAAGGGACAAAGTGGTCCATCGTGGGCAGTTTTCATAGAGGCATAGCTAATACTGGAAAAACACAAGACAAATTGCAATGGCCCATTACAGCCAGTTTAAAACAACGCAACGGTCAACGTCGGAAGAACACAGGACACTTTGGTTCATTGTAGCCAGTTTTAAAAACTGAACGGGCAACGCCGGAAGAACACTGGACAACATGGTCCATTGTAGCCAGTTTTAAAAAAGGAACGGCCAACGACGGCGGAACACAGGAAAACTTGGTCCATTGTAGCCATCTTTAAAAAACTGAACATCCAATACTGGAAGAACAGAGGATAACATTGTCCATTGTAGCCATGTTTAAAAACCGGAACATCCAATGCCGGAAGAACACAGGACAACTTGGTCCTTTGTAGCCAGTTTTAAAAAACGAAAAACCCAATGACGGAGGAACGCAGGACAGCTTGGCCCATTATAGCCAGTTTTAAAACCCGGTGCGACCATTATTGGAGGAACAACGGCAATCTCGGTCCAACATAGACATTCTGTATGAACGGCAGGGCCAATATCGGGAGCTCGCTGTACATCTTGGCCCAAGCTAGCCAGCATTGGCTACTGGCAGCGCCAACACTGGGAGAGCACTGGCTAGACTGGGCCATTGTTGGACATTGCGTTGACTGGCATGTCCTATGTTGGGAGCATGCTGGTTAGACTGGCCCGATGTAGGGCCACTGTTTGCCGTCGTACTTCCAATATTGGCCCAATGATTTGTGCTGCCTGGGATGCAAATGGGAAACAACAAAGTGAAAAGCACCTTCAAAGGACTCTCAGGGCGAATCGACTTTCGCAATCGCTTTCACACACATCATCTAAAAACAAAAGCGGCATTTTACGAGCCGCGTGTTACACAAATTCTTGCAAGCCTTGGGTCCGTGTAAACAATAAGCATGTATTCGCAAGCGTTTCTCCCAAGGGTGATATAAAAAAATATTCAGCGCGCTGTTTAGGTCAAATTGACGCAGAATATGGAGGTAGACGCCTATTAGTAAGCAACAAAAATTGTAAACCCAATTGTTCTGCACAATTATACAGAAACGTAAACTGGATGCGAATGCAAAATACGTACGTCCAAAAAATGAAATTGACAATGCAAAGGATCGAAATTGGACACTAGAAAGGGGCGCCCTAAGCGCGTTCAAAATTATCCTAGTTTGAATTCTTCTTCTGGACATGTAGGTTCAAAACTGTCTCAACTTCCCTCCGGCTCTTTTAGTTGTTTCCGCCGCCGGACATACTCTGAAGTGCACAAGAGAATATTCCGGTCGCGTGCGTGGTGCTTCCTCTCTTGGTAGCGATTTGGAATTTATTTTGCAAGGTCAACTCTTCTCAAACGTAAAAAGAATTTGACGGTCACGCATTTTTCCTTACTTTTGTAATTTACGAACTTCAACTTCCGAGGCTGGGCACGCGCGAGCTGACAAAAAACAAGGGATGTTATTGCTCGAAATTGACTTAAATTGTTCCTCGTTATCATATACGAATAACGTTTGATAAAGCTAAGATTTACAACTATTACGCCTGTTCATATTATTTCTACGCATATTACAGTTACTATACCATAAACAGTAATGTTATGGTTGCAGATCGGAAAACCAGAGTATGAAATAGGAAACAGAGACGTTGATTTGAGTTACGGTTGTGACGCATCCTCAAGGCATAATGTTTATATACCCAGGTAGCACAGAATGTGGGGCCCCAGTAGGTCCGATGTAGGCAAGTGGGGCTGGGGCAACCATCACAAAACCTGCATCGGCCCCGATGGGGCAAATGTGGGCAAGCCCCATTTGGGCTTGCCCCTGCTCCTCTTGCATGGGTCCCATAGCGGCGTTTCTAGGGCTAATGCAGAGCACATTCCTGCATCCAGACCACAAGGGTCCCTTGCCGGATATTTGAGGGCAATCCAACCTAAATGTGGGCTTTTTATGGGAAAGCCCTCATAGATCCGAAGTGAGGCCGCCCCCATTAAATCTTTGTGGGACCAACATCGGCCGTAGTGGGGCAAGAAAACGGACATACCCACATGCTGCCCAAATCGGCCCCTTGTAGGTTACTTGAGGGCAGGTGAAATATGAATAAGGGCTCAATTTGGGCAAGCCTTCGTGAAGTCCAAATGAGGCAGCCTTAGCTAAACCGCTTTAGGTCCCACATAGGCTGTAATGGGGCTGGAAGGCGGGCGTACCCGCATGGTACCAAAATCGGTCCTTTGTGGGGGCTTTGAAGGCCCGTGCAACAGCAGGTGGGCTCTAGGTTCAAAAACAACGTCCAGCCCAATTGGGGCTGCCCACATAAAACTTCTTTATATCCCACGTGGGCCGCAATGGGGCTGGAAGGCGGGAGGGCCCGCATGATACCAAAATTGGTCCCTTGTGGGGAATTTGAAGGCACGTGCAATAGCAAGTGGGCTTTAGGTTCAAAACCAACACCCAGCCCAATTGGGGCTGCCCACAGAAAACCGCTGTAGGTCCCACATCGGCCGTAATGGGGCTAGAAGTCGTGCGTGCAATTGCGTAATCATTGTTTCCAACTTTTATTTGCATTAGATGTTGCCCTAAATTACTTTTATAGATGATTTGTATAACAGTTGTGGCCATGTTTAGTCGATTAGAAATTTACATGGCTTTAGATCTCGCGCTCGTGCAAATTGCGCTACAAATACTAAAACAAACCGATTGCTAACTGTTGCCTCTTATGTGGTTGCTTTGGACAGCCTGCAACTCGCAGTACAATATTACTGTTCAGAACACACATCTCCATAGCCTGAACATGATGTACATGAAGTCATTTCGGCTAGATGAATGTTATGAATTATTGTAAAATTTAATATTGTGGCTGTTTAGAAAGTGCAGGCATGCATAAAGTAATTACTTAATTATGTGCCTAAACATTGATTAGGAAAACTTGGACTAGGGCTTTCCATCAATTTCCTACGTCGGCCCCCTATGAGAATAATGTGGGCAAGCCCAAGTGTGGCTAGCGCTAAAGAACCCGCATTGGTCCTATGTCATTTTCTGAGGGGCTAACTGAAAAGAAAAAAAAAAATGTTCCTCCAAAGCGGCTGCCCAAATCGGTCCAAAGTAGGACCATCGCGGGGAGTTGGCGGGATGTGCTATTTTAACAATGCCGGAAAAATGTGGGCAGCCCCGCAAGGGCTGCCTGCATCGGCCCCTAGTGGGGCCAATTGGGGCTTTGTCGACAGCCCGCTTCGGGCCTACGTCGGCCCCTCTTGCAGCACCCACATTGAGCCCACCGGGGCTGTCCTGCATTGCCTACATCGGGCCCACCGGGGCCCACCCTTCATAGCCCACTTTGTGCTACCTGGGTAGGGCATAACTATATATTTCTGGATAACGCACACTTGCTATTTGGAATACATTTTCGCAATGCTCTTATACAAAATTTTAAACAGGATATTGCGTTGACTATGTAACACTAACTCGCCCACGCTTCCACTTCATCAAAAAATAAAGCAGGAAAAGATGCTATCGGCTATCGATTTTTTTTGTTTTTTATGACGTGCGTTAAAAAATGCTAAAATATTGCAATTCAGCTACCGAGTATTATAAGCCAAATTATTACATTTTAAAACAAGCTCACATATAAGCGGCGTGCGGAAACGCACCAAATAAACTTTTACTCACGCATGGCGGGAGAAAAATCGTTTTGCCATTTTCTTTAAAAGTCCATGCGTCAATAAACTATAAAATTGTAAAAAAACTAAAGGTTTTGCCGGTGATTCAGCACTACCAAAGGAATCACAGCGCCGCGAAAAGCGCCTAATTGAACTCGCAGACTTTGCTCTGCTTCGGGTTTTGGAATTCTAAGTTGCCGCATGTGATTTCAGCCTCAAACCGTACCAGTGCCGACACTAACGCGCATTGCCTTGTGCTCATGCGCATAGTTTATACATTTACGCTTAAGTTATAGACAGGTATTCGAAACTGTGCTTAGTGCCAGTTTGGTAGTTTGAGCCGCGTTATTCTGTTAAAACATGGCCGTCGGTATTACATTAAGAGCTTTGCGTGTGGTGTCGTCATTCTTCTTTCCCTGTGCTGAACATGCTTTTAACCATGACCTGTCCTGCTTAGGGACCTCTCCAGCCCATGTCACTCAGTAATTCTCAGGAGAGCAAAAGTGGGTCACCACCAGCTGGTTCTGAATATGTTTTTCTCTCTGTAGAGATAAGATATCGGGAGTGAACAGCCGGGCTTCCACACGACTAGAGAAGGAAAGGGTTAAGTCTCTCCTTTCCCTACACCAGTCCAGTTTTTTTTCTACCCTCTCCATCTTCGAAACATGAAATGTGTAGTGATTCATGAAACAAGCCATTCTTGGCTTGTTGCAGCCAAGCTTCAGTCGTGCGGCCTCGCGAGTCCCTGCTCAACTTTTGCCGAGCCATGGAGTCAACATCGCCTTTTGCTGGTGGCAACAATAGTTCAGTTCCATCTGCGCGCGTCTCTCCGCCGACTACCGCATATTGTGAAGCGACTTACATCGACGCCTGCCGAATCCTGGCTGTTTCCCGCAGCAAAATGGACTTGATGCGTTCCCGTCGACAAAGCAAGTGCCTGCGCTGGCGCTTTTTCGTGAACATGGTGATAAAGAAAGCGGAGGAAATCATGTCTGCCTCGTGTCCTGATGACTCCTACAGTGACTCTGATGAAGACGACATTGTTGTGCTTGTGTAAAAACGCGACTCCTTCGACAGCTTCGTTCGATGGGAACAAAGCCGACAAGGACCCTGTGCCTGCTAAATGTGATCAATGCTGCCAACAACCCTCTCCCTGGAACTTGTATATAATTTGTATGCATGCCCATATTTTATGTCCGTTTCTAATTAAGCCAAGCTTGGGTAAATAAACTATAGTTTCATTTCGAACTCGTTCTTGCTACTCATATCATTAAGGGAGGCTTTGCATGCTTCATTTTTTGTAAATTGCCTATTCTAATTGCACTTCGTATTTCCTTAGTTGCTCTCAAAATAGTTGCCAGAAAAACGTTTTTTTTTTTCACGCGCTCGTTTGCTGCCTGTCGCAGTCCTTTTTCTCACCATACCCTCCAAATCTTGTTTGAATAGTTACCACGCAGGAACGAAGAAAGGAACAAATGTATACACTGATTTATTGTTGGTAGAGCATTCAGTAGCAATTTCAATATTGTTTCCATTATTCCTATACAGTGGGTTATGGAGGCTAATTTGGATGGAGAGTTTTCTTGTCCCTTCCGAGTAAAGCTGCTTATAGCACTAACAGTTCACGTGCAAGAAAAATAGAAGGGTTGAATGGTGCTGAACCTAATATAGAGGGAAATCATGAGATCAGCTGCTCTAGTAGTCGGGGATATTTTCAATGAACATGCAAATGGGAAACAACAAAGTGAAAAGCACCTTCAAAGGACTCTCAGGGCGAATCGACTTTCGCAATCGCTTTCACACACCTCATCTAAAAACAAAAGCGGCATTTTACGAGCCGCATGTTACACAAATTCTTGCAAGCCTTGGGTCCGTGAAAACAATAAGCATGTATTCGCAAGCGTTTCTCCCAAGGGTGATATAAAAAAAATATTCAGCGCGCTGTTTAGGCCAAATTGACGCAGAATATGGAGGTAGACGCCTATTAGTAAGCAACAAAACTTTTAAACCCAATTGTTCTGCACAATTATACAGAAACGTAAACTGGATGCGAATGCAAAATACGTACGTCCAAATAATGAAATTGACAATGCAAAGGATCGAAATTGGACACTAGAAAGGGGCGCCCTAAGAGCGTTCAAAATTAACCTAGTTCGAATTCTTCTTCTGGACATGTAGCTTCAAAACTGTCTAAACTTCCCTCCGGCTCTTTTAGTTGTTTCCGCCGCCGGATATACTCTGAAGTGCACAAGAGAATATTCCGGTCGCGTGCGTGGTGCTTCCTCTCTTGGTAGCGATAGGAATTTATTTTGCAAGGTCAACTCTTCTCAAACGTAAAAAGAATTTGACGGTCACGCATTCTTCCTTACTTTTGTAATTTACGAACTTCAACTTCTGAGGCTGGGCACGCGCGAGCTAACAAAAAAACAAGGGATGTTATTGCTCGAAATTGACTTCATTTGTTCCTCTTTATCATATACGAATAACGTTCGATAAAGCTAAGATTTTGTGATCCCTGGAACTGTCACATTCCACTGCTACAACTATTACGCCTGTTCATATTATTTCTACGCATATTATAGTTACTATACCATAAACAGTGATGTCATGGTAGCTGATCGCAAAACCAGAGTATGAAATAGGAAACAGAGACGTTGATTTGAGTTACGGTTGTGACGAATCCTCAAGGCATATTGTTTATATAGGGCATAACTATATATTTCTGGATAACGCACACTTGCTATTTGGAATCCATTTTCGCAATGCTCTTATACAAAATTTTAAACAGGATATTGTGTTGACTATGTAACACTAACTCGCCCACGCTTCCACTCCATCAAAAAATAAAGCAGGAAAAGATTCTATCGGCTATCGATATTTTTTGTTTTTTATGACGTGCGTTAAAAATGCTAAAATATTGCAATTCAGCTACCGAGTATTATAAGCCAAATTATTACTTTTTTAAAACACAAGCACACATATTAAGCGGCGTGCAGAAAGGCACCAAATAAACTTTTACTCATGCATGGCGGGAGAAAAAAACATTTTGCCATTTTCTTTAAAAGTCCACGCGTCAATAAACTATACAATTGTAAAAAAACTAAAGGTTTTGCCGGTGAGCCAGCACTACCAAAGGAATCAAATCGCCGCGAAAAGCGCCTAATTGAACTCGCAGACTTTGCTCTGCTTCGCGTTTTGGAATTCTAAGTTGCCGCATGTGATTTCAGCCTCAAAACGTACCAGTGCCGACACTAACGCGCATTGCCTTGTGCTCATGCGCACCGTTTATACATTTACGCTTAAGTTAGAGACGGGTATTCGAAACTTTGCTTAGTGCCAGTTTGAGCCGCGTTATTCTGTTAAAACTGGCAGTCGGTATTACATTAAGAGCTTTGCGTGTGTTGTCGTCATTCTTCTTCTTCCCCTGTGCTGAACATGCTTTTAACCATGACCTGTCCAGCTTAGGGGCCTCTCCAGCCAATGTCACTCTGTAATTCGCAGGAGAGCAAAAGTGGGTCACCACCAGCTGGTTCTGAATATGTTTTTCTCTCTGTAGAGATAAGATATCAGGAGTGAACAGCCGGGCTTCCACACGACTAGAGAAGGAAAGGGTAAAGACTCTGCTTTCCCTAAACCAGTCCAGTTTTTTCTACCCTCTCCATCTTCGACACATCAAAATGTGTAGTGCTTCATGAAACAAGCCATTCTTGGCGTGTTGCAGCCAAGCTTCAGTCGTGCGGCCTCGGGAGTCCTTGCTCAACTTTTGCCGAGTCATGGAGTCAACATCGCCTTTTGCTGGTGGCAACAATGGTTCAGTTTCATCTGCGCGCGTCTCTCAGCCGACTACCGCATATTGTGAAGCGACTTACACCGACGCCTGCCGAATCCTGGCTGTTTCCCGCAGCAAAATGGACTTGATGCGTTCCCGTCGACAAAGCGTGTGCCTGCGCTGGCGCTTTTTCGTGAACATGGTGATAAAGAAAGCGGAGGAAATCATGTCTGCCTCGTGTCCTGATGACTCCTACAGTGACTCTGATGAAGACGATATTGTTGTGCTTGTGTAGAAACGCGACTCCTTCGACAGCTTCGTTTGATGAGAACAAAGCCGACAAGGACCCTGTGCCTGCTAAATGTGATCAATGCTGCCAACAACCCTCTCCCTGGAACTTGTATATAATTTGTATCCATGCCCATATTTTATGTCCGTTTCTAATTAAGCCAAGCTTGGGTGAATAAACTATAGTTTCATTTCGAACTCGTTCTTGCTACTCATATCATTAAGGGAGGCTTTGCATGCTTCATTTTTTGTAAATTGCCTATTCTCGATGCACTTCGTATTTCCTTAATTGCTCTCAAAATAGTTGCCAAAAAACGTTTTTTTTTCACGCGCTCGTTTGCTGCCTGTCGCAGTCCTTTTTCTCACCGTACTCTCCAAATCTTGTTTGAATAGTTAACACGCAGGAACGAAGAAAGGAACAAATGTATACACTGATTTATTGTTGGTAGAGCATTCAGTAGTAATTCCAATATTGTTTCCATTATTCCTATACAGTAGGTTATGGAGGCTAATTTGGATGGAGAGTTTTCTTGTCCCTTCCGACTAAAGCTGCTTATAGCACTAACAGTTCACGTGCAAGAAATATAGAAGGTTCAATTGTGCTGAACCTAATATAGAGGGAAATCATGAGATCAGCTGCTCTAGTAGTCGAGGATATTTTCGATGAACATGCAAGTGGGAAACACCAAAGTGAAAAGCACCTTCAAAGGACTCTCAGGTCGAATCGACTTTCGCAATCGCTTTCACAAACCTCATCTAAAAACAAAAGCGGCATTTTACGAGCCGCGTGTTACACAAATTCTTCTAAACCTTGGGTCGGTGAAAACCATAAGCATGTATTCGCAAGCGTTTCTCCCAAGGGTGATATAAAAAAAATATTCAGCGTGCTGTTTAGGCCAAATTGACGCAGAATATGGAGGTAGACGCCTATTAGTAAGCAACAAAAATTGTAAACCCAATTGTTCTGCACAATTATACAGAAACGTAAACTGGATGCGAATGCAAAATACGTACGTCCAAATAATGAAATTGACAATGCTAAGGGTCGAAATTAGACACTAGAAAGGGGCGCCCTAAGCGCGTTCAAAATTATCCTAGTTCGAATTCTTCTTCTGGACATGTAGCTTCAAAACTGTCTCAACTTCCCTCCGGCT
This sequence comes from Amblyomma maculatum, assembly GCF_055883805.1. Classification (NCBI taxonomy): domain Eukaryota; kingdom Metazoa; phylum Arthropoda; class Arachnida; order Ixodida; family Ixodidae; genus Amblyomma; species Amblyomma maculatum. The sequence goes on along the minus strand of NC_139346.1, from coordinate 62,119,204 downwards.
CTTTTAGTTGTTTCCGCCGCCGGACATACTCTGAAGTGCACAAGAGATTATTCCGGTCGCGTGCGTGGTGCTTCCTCTCTTGGTAGCGATTTGTAATTTATTTTTCAAGGTCAACTCTTCTCAAACGTAAAGAGAATTTGAGGGTCACGCATTTTTCCTTACTTTTGTAATTTACGAACTTCAACTTCTGAGGCTGGGCAGGCGCGAGCTAACAAAAAAACAAGGGATGTTATTGCTCGAAATTGACTTAAATTGTTCCTCGTTATCATATACGAATAACGTTTGATAAAGCTAAGATTTTGTGATCACTGGAACTGTCACTTTCACTGCTACAACTATTACGTCTGTTCATATTATTTCTACGCATATTACAGTTACTATACCATAAACAGTAATGTTATGGTTGCAGATCGGAAAACCAGAGTATGAAATAGGAAACAGAGACGTTGATTTGAGTTACTGTTGTGACGAATCCTCAAGGCATATTGTTTATATAGGGTATAACTATATATTTCTGGATAACGCACACTTGCTATTTGGAATTCATTTTCGCAATGCTCTTATACAAAATTTTAAACAGGATATTGTGTTGACTATGTAACACTAACTCGCCCACGCTTCCACTCCATCAAAAATAAAAGCAGGAAAAGATTCTATCGGCTATCGATATTTTTTGTTTTTTATGACGTGCGTTAAAAATGCTAAAATATTGCAATTCAGCTACCGAGTATTATAAGCCAAATTATTACTTTTTTAAAACACAAGCACACATAATAAGCGGCGTGCCGAAACGCACCAAATCAACTTTTACTCACGCATGGCGGGAGAAAAAAACGTTTTGCCATTTTCTTTAAAAGTCCATGCGTCAATAAACTATAAAATTGTAAAAAAGCTAAAGGTTTTGCCGGTGAGCCAACTCTACCAAAGGAATCACAGCGCCGCGAAAAGCGCCTAATTGAACTCGCAGACTTTGCTCTGCTTCGAGTTTTGGAATTCTAAGTTGCCGCATGTGATTTCAGCCTCAAACCGTACCAGTGCCGACACTAACGCGCATTGCCTTGTGCTCATGCGCACCGTTTATACATTTACGCTTAAGTTAGAGACGGGTATTCGAAACTTTGCTTAGTGCCAGTTTGAGCCGCGTTATTCTGTTAAAACTGGCAGTCGGTATAACATTAAGAGCCTTGCGTGTGGTGTCGTCATTCTTCTTCTTCCCCTGTGCTGAACATGCTATTAACCATGACCTGTCCTGCTTAGGGGCCTCTCCAGCCCATGTCACTCTGTAATTCGCAGGAGAGCAAAACTGGGTCACCACCAGCTGGTTCTGAATATGTTTTTCTCTCTGTAGAGATAAGATAACGGGAGTGAACAGCCGGGCTTCCACATGTCTAGAGGAGGAAAGGGTAAAGACTCTGCTTTCCCTAAACCAGTCCAGTTTTATCTACCCTCTCCATCTTGGACACATGAAATGTGTAGTGCTTCATGAAACAAGCCATTCTTGGCTTCTTGCAGCCAAGCTTCAGTCGTGCGGCCTCGCGAATCCCTGCTCAACTTTTGCCGAGTCATGGAGTCAACATCGCCTTTTGCTGGTGGCAACAATGGTTCAGTTTCACCTGCGCGCGTCTCTCAGCCGACTACCGCATATTGTGAAGCGACTTACATCGACGCCTGCCGAATCCTGGCTGTTTCCCGCAGCAAAATGGACTTGATGCGTTCCCGTCGACAAAGCGTGTGCCCTCGCTGGCGCTTTTTCGTGAACATGGTGATAAAGAAAGTGGAGGAAATCATTTCTGCCTCGTGTCCTGATGACTCCTACAGTGACTCTGATGAAGACGACATTGTTGTGCTTGTGTAAAAGCGCGACTCCTTCGACAGCTTCGTTTGATGAGAACAAAGCCGACAAGGACCCTGTGCCTGCTAAATGTGATCGATGCTGCCAACAACCCTCTCCCTGGAACTTGTATATAATTTGTATCCATGCCCATATTTTATGTCCGTTTCTAATTAAGCCAAGCTTGGATAAATAAACTATAGTTTCATTTCGAACTCGTCCTTGCTATTCATATTATTAAGGGAGTCTTTGCATGCTTCATTTTTTGTAAATTGCCTATTCTAATTGCACTTCGTATTTCCTTAATTGCTCTCAAAATAGTTGCCAGAAAAACGTTTTTTTTTTCACGCGCTCGTTTGCTGCCTGTCGCAGTCCTTTTTCTCAACGTACCCTCCAAATCTTGTTTGAATAGTTAACACGCAGGAACGAAGAATGGAACAAATGTATACACTGATTTATTGTTGGTAGAGCATTCAGTAGTAATTTCAATATTGTTTCCATTATTCCTATACAGTAGGTTATGGAGGATGATTTGGACGGAGAGTTTTCTTGTCCCTTCCGAGTAAAGCTGCTTATAGCACTAACAGTTCACGTGCAAGAAAAATAGAAGGGTTCAATGATGCTCAACCTAATATAGAGGGAAATCATGAGATCAGCTGCTCTAGTAGTCGGGGATTTTTTCAATGAACATGCAAATGGGAAACAACAAAGTGAAAAGCACCTTCAAATGACTCTCAGGGCGAATCGACTTTCGTAATCGCTTTCACACACCTCATCTAAAAACAAAAGCGGCATTTTACGAGCCGCGTGTTACACAAATTCTTGCAAACATTGGGTCCGTGAAAACCATAAGCATGTATTCGCAAGCGTTTCTCCCAAGGGTGATATAAAAAAAATATTCAGCGCGCTGTTTAGGCCAATTTGACGCAGAATATGGAGGTAGACGCCATTAGTAAGGAACAAAAATTGTAAACCCAATTGTTCTGCACAATTATACAGAAACGTAAACTGGATGCGAATGCAAAATACGTACGTTCAAATAATGAAATTGACAATGCAAAGGGTCGAAATTGGACACTAGAAAGGGGCGCCCTAAGCGCGTTCAAAATTATCCTAGTTCGAATTCTTCTTCTGGACATGTAGGTTCAAAACTGTCTCAACTTCCCTCCGGCTCTTTTAGTTGTTTCCGCCGCCGGATATACTCTGAAGTGCACAAGAGAATATTCCGGTCGCGTGCGTGGTGCTTGCTCTCTTGGTAGCGATTTGGAATTTATTTTGCAATGTCAACTCTTCTCAAACGTAAAAAGAATTTGACGGTCACGCATTTTTCCTTACTTTTGTAATTTACGAACTTCAACTTCCGAGGCTCGGCACGCGCGAGCTAACAAAAAAACAAGGGATGTTATTGCTCGAAATTGACTTAAATTGTTCCTCGTTATCATATACGAATAACGTTTGATAAAGCTAAGATTTTGTGATCACTGGAACTGTCACTTTCACTGCTACAACTATTACGTCTGTTCATATTATTTCTACGCATATTACAGTTACTATACCATAAACAGTAATGTTATGGTTGCAGATCGGAAAACCAGAGTATGAAATAGGAAACAGAGACGTTGATTTGAGTTACGGTTGTGACGCATCCTCAAGGCATAATGTTTATATAGGGCATAACTATATATTTCTGGATAACGCACACTTGCTATTTGGAATACATTTTCGCAATGCTCTTATACAAAATTTTAAACAGGATATTGCGTTGACTATGTAACACTAACTCGCCCACGCTTCCACTTCATAAAAAGTAAAGCAGGAAAAGATGCTATCGGCTATCGATATTTTTTTGTTTTTTATGACTTGCGTTAAAAATGCTAAAATATTGCAATTCAGCTACCGAGTATTATAAGCCAAATTATTACTTTTTTAAAACACAAGCTCACATAATAAGCGGCGTGCCGAAACGCACCAAATAAACTTTTACTCACGCATGGCGGGAGAAAAATCGTTTTGCCATTTTCTTTAAAAGTCCACGCGTCAATAAACTATAAAATTGTAAAAAAGCTAAAGGTTTTGCCGGTGAGCCAACTCTACCAAAGGAATCACAGCGCCGCGAAAAGCGCCTAATTGAACTCGCAGACTTTGCTCTGCTTCGAGTTTTGGAATTCTAAGTTGCCGCATGTGATTTCAGCCTCAAACCGTACCAGTGCCGACACTAACGCGCATTGCCTTGTGCTCATGCGCATAGTTTATACATTTACGCTTAAGTTATAGACAGGTATTCGAAACTGTGCTTAGTGCCATTTTGGTAGTTTGAGCCGCGTTATTCTGTTAAAACATGGCCGTCGGTATTACGCTAAGAGTTTTGCGTGTGATGTCGTCGTTCTTCTTCTTCCCCTGTGCTGAACATGCTTTTAACGATGACCTGTCCTGCTTAGGGGCCTCTCCAGCCAATGTCACTCTGTAATTCGCAGGAGAGCAAAAGTGGGTCACCACCAGCTGGTTCTGAATATGTTTTTCTCTCTGTAGAGATAAGATATCAGGAGTGAACAGCCGGGCTTCCACACGACTAGAGAAGGAAAGGGTAAAGTCTCTGCTTTCCCTAAACCAGTCCAGTTTTATCTACCCTCTCCATCTTCGACACATGAAATGTGTAGTGCTTCATGAAACAAGCCATTCTTGGCTTGTTGCAGCCAAGCTTCAGTCGTGCGGCTTCGCGAGTCCCTGCTCAACTTTTGCCGAGCCATGGAGTCAACATCGCCTTTTGCTGGTGGCAACAATAGTTCAGTTCCATCTGCGCGCGTCTCTCCGCCGACTACCGCATATTGTGAAGCGACTTACATCGACGCCTGCCGAAACCTGGCTGTTTCCCGCAGCAAAATGGACTTGATGCGTTCCCGTCGACAAAGCGCGTGCCTGCGCTGGCGCTTTTTTGTGAACATGGTGATAAAGAAAGCGGAGGAAATCATGTCTGCCTCGTGTCCTGATGACTCCTACAGTGACTCTGATGAAGACGACGTTGGTGTGCTTGTGTAAAAACGCGACTCCTTCGATAGCTTCGTTTGATGAGAACAAAGCCGACAAGGACCCTGTGCCTGCTAAATGTGATCAATGCTGCCGACAACGCTCTCCCTGGAACTTGTATATAATTTGTATCCATGCCCATATTTTATGTCCGTTTCTAATTAAGCCAAGCTTGGGTAAATAAACTATAGCTTCATTTCGAACTCGTTCTTGCTACTCATATCATTAAGGGAGGCTTTGCATGCTACATTTTTTGTAAATTGCCTATTCTAATTGCACTTCGTATTTCCTTAATTGCTCTGAAAATAGTTGCCAGAAAAACGTTTTTTTTACGCGCTCGTTTGCTGCCTGTCGCAGTCCTTTTTCTCAACGTACCCTCCAAATCTTGTTTGAATAGTTAACACGCAGGAACGAAGAAAGGAACAAATGTATACACTGATTTATTGTTGGTAGAGCATTCAGTAGTAATTTCAATATTGTTTCCATTATTCCTATACAGTAGGTTATGGAGGATAATTTGGACGGAGAGTTTTCTTGTCCCTTCCGAGTAAAGCTGCTTATAGCACTAGCAGTTCACGTGCAAGAAAGATACAAGGTTCAATGGTGCTGAACCTAATATAGAGGGAAGTCATGAGATCAGCTGCTCTAGTAGTCGAGGATATTTTCAATGAACATGCAAGTGGGAAACAACAAAGTGAAAAGCACCTTCAAATGACTCTCAGGGCGAATCGACTTTCGTAATCGCTTTCACACACCTCATCTAAAAACAAAAGCGGCATTTTACGAGCCGCGTGTTACAGCAATTCTTGCAAACCTTGGGTCCGTGAAAACCATAAGCATTAATTCGCAAGCGTTTCTCCCAAGGGTGATATAAAACAAAATATTCAGCGTGCTGTTTAGGCCAAATTGACGCAGTATATGAAGGTAGGCGCGTATTAGTAAGCAACAAAAATTGTAAACCCAATTGTTCTACACAAATATACAGCAACATAAACTGGCTGCGAATGCAAAATACGTACGTCTAAATAATAAAATTGGCAATACAAAGGATCGAAATTGGACACTAGAAAGGGGCGCCCTAAGCGCGTTCAAAATTATCCTAGTTCGAATTCTTCTTCTGGACATGTAGCTTCAAAACTGTCTCAACTTCATTCCGGCTCTTTTAGTTGTTTCCGCCGCCGGATATACTCTGAAGTGCACAAGAGAATATTCCGGTCGCGTGCGTGGTGCTTCCTCTCTTGGTAGCGATTTGGAATTTATTTTGCAAGGTCAACTCTTCTGAAACGTAAAAAGAATTTGACGGTCACGCATTTTTCCTTACTTTTGTAATTTACGAACTTCAACTTCTGAGGCTGGGCACGCGCGAGCTAACAAAAAAACAAGGAATGTTATTGCTCGAAATTGACTTCATTTGTTCCTCGTTATCATATACAAATAACGTTTGATAAAGCTAAGATTTTGTGATTACTGGAACTGTCACTTTACACTACTACAACTATTACGCCTGCTGATATTATTTCTACGCATATTATAGTTACTATACCATAAACAGTGATGTCATGGTTGCAGATCGCAAAACCAGATGATGAAATAGGAAACAGAGACGTTGATTTGAGTTACGGTTGTGACTAATCCTCAAGGCATATTGTTTATATAGGGCATTACTATATATTTCTGGATAACGCACACTTGCTATTTGGAATCCATTTTCGCAATGCTCTTATACAAAATTTTAAACAGGATAGTGTGTTGACTATGTAACACTAACTCGCCCACGCTTCCACTCCATCAAAAAATAAAGCAGGAAAAGATTCTATCGGCTATCGATATTTTTTGTTTTTTATGACGTGCGTTAAAAATGCTAAAATATTGCAATTCAGCTACCGAGTATTATAAGCCAAATTATTACTTTTTTAAAACACAAGCACACATAATAAGCGGCGTGCCGAAACGCACCAAATCAACTTTTACTCACGCATGGCGGGAGAAAAAACGTTTTGCCATTTTCTTTAAAAGTCCACGCGTCAATAAACTATAAAATTGTAAAAAAACTAAAGGTTTTGCCGGTGAGCCAGCACTACCCAAGGAATCAAATCGCCGCGAAAAGCGCCTAATTGAACTCGCAGACTTTGCTCTGCTTCGGGTTTTGGAATTCTAAGTTGCCGCATGTGATTTCAGCCTCAAACCGTACCAGAGCCGACACTAACGCGCATTGCCTTGTGCTCATGCGCACCGTTTATACATTTACGCTTAAGTTAGAGACGGGTATTCGAAACTTTGCTTAGTGGCAGTTTTTGCCGCGTTATTCTGTTAAAACTGGCAGTCGGTATTACATTTAGAGCTTTGCGTGTGTTGTCGTCATTCTTCTTCTTCCCCTGTGCTGAACATGCTTTTAACCATGACCTGTCCAGCTTAGGGGCCTCTCCAGCCAATGTCACTCTGTAATTCGCAGGAGAGCAAAAGTGGGTCACCACCAGCTGGTTCTGAATATGTTTTTCTCTCTGTAGAGATAAGATATCAGGAGTGAACAGCCGGGCTTCCACACGACTAGAGAAGGAAAGGGTAAAGACTCTGCTTTCCCTAAACCAGTCCAGTTTTATCTACCCTCTCCATCTTCGACACATCAAAATGTGTAGTGCTTCATGAAACAAGCCATTCTTGGCTTGTTGCAGCCAAGCTTCAGTCGTGCGGCCTCGGGAGTCCTTGCTCAACTTTTGCCGAGTCATGGAGTCAACATCGCCTTTTGCTGGTGGCAACAATGGTTCAGTTTCATCTGCGCGCGTCTCTCAGCCGACTACCGCATATTGTGAAGCGACTTACACCGACGCCTGCCGAATCCTGGCTGTTTCCCGCAGCAAAATGGACTTGATGCGTTCCCGTCGACAAAGCGTGTGCCTGCGCTGGCGCTTTTTCGTGAACATGGTGATAAAGAAAGCGGAGGAAATCATGTCTGCCTCGTGTCCTGATGACTCCTACAGTGACTCTGATGAAGACGATATTGTTGTGCTTGTGTAGAAACGCGACTCCTTCGACAGCTTCGTTTGATGAGAACAAAGCCGACAAGGACCCTGTGCCTGCTAAATGTGATAAATGCTGCCAACAACCCTCTCCCTGGAACTTGTATATAATTTGTATCCATGCCCATATTTTATGTCCGTTTCAAGTTAAGCCAAGCTTGGGTAAATAAACTATAGTTTCATTTCGAACTCGTTCTTGCTACTCATACCATTAAGGGAGGCTTTGCATGCTTCATTTTTTGTAAATTGCCTATTCTCGATGCACTTCGTATTTCCTTAATTGCTCTCAAAATAGTTGCCAAAAAACGTTTTTTTTTCACGCGCTCGTTTGCTGCCTGTCGCAGTCCTTTTTCTCACCGTACCCTCCAAATCTTTTTTGAATAGTTAACACGCAGGAACCCAGAAAGGAACAAATGTATACACTGATTTATTGTTGGTAGAGCATTCAGTAGTAATTCCAATATTGTTTCCATTATTCCTATACAGTAGGTTATGGAGGCTAATTTGGATGGAGAGTTTTCTTGTCCCTTCCGACTAAAGCTGCTTATAGCACTAACAGTTCACGTGCAAGAAATATAGAAGGTTCAATTGTGCTGAACCTAATATAGAGGGAAATCATGAGATCAGCTGCTCTAGTGGTCGAGGATATTTTCGATGAACATGCAAGTGGGAAACACCAAAGTGAAAAGCACCTTCAAAGGACTCTCAGGTCGAATCGACTTTCGCAATCGCTTTCACAAACCTCATCTAAAAACAAAAGCGGCATTTTACGAGCCGCGTGTTACACAAATTCTTCTAAACCTTGGGTCGGTGAAAACCATAAGCATGTATTCGCAAGCGTTTCTCCCAAGGGTGATATAAAAAAAATATTCAGCGTGCTGTTTAGGCCAAATTGACGCAGAATATGGAGGTAGACGCCTATTAGTAAGCAACAAAAATTGTAAACCCAATTGTTCTGCACAATTATACAGAAACGTAAACTGGATGCGAATGCAAAATACGTACGTCCAAATAATGAAATTGACAATGCAAAGGGTCGAAATTAGACACTAGAAAGGGGCGCCCTAAGCGCGTTCAAAATTATCCTAGTTCGAATTCTTCTTCTGGACATGTAGCTTCAAAACTGTCTCAACTTCCCTCCGGCTCTTTTAGTTGTTTCCGCCGCCGGACATACTCTGAAGTGCACAAGAGAATATTCCGGTCGCGTGCGTGGTGCTTCCTCTCTTGGTAGCGATTTGGAATTTATTTTTCAAGGTCAACTCTTCTCAAACGTAAAAAGAATTTGAGGGTCACGCATTTTTCCTTACTTTTGTAATTTACGAACTTCAACTTCTGAGGCTGGGCAGGCGCGAGCTAACAAAAAAACAAGGGATGTTATTGCTCGAAATTGACTTCATTTGTTCCTCGTTATCATATACGAATAACGTTTGATGAAGCTAAGATTTTGTGATTACTGGAACTGTCACTTTACACTACTACAACTATTACGCCTGCTCATATTATTTCTACGCATATTATAGTTACTATACCATAAACAGTGATGTCATGGTTGCAGATCGCAAAACCTGATTATGAAATAGGAAACAGAGACGTTGATTTGAGTTACTGTTGTGACGAATCCTCAAGGCATATTGTTTATATAGGGTATAACTATATATTTCTGGATAACGCACACTTGCTATTTGGAATTCATTTTCGCAATGCTCTTATACAAAATTTTAAACAGGATATTGTGTTGACTATGTAACACTAACTCGCCCACGCTTCCACTCCATCAAAAAATAAAGCAGGAAAAGATTCTATCGGCTATCGATATTTTTTGTTTTTTATGACGTGCGTTAAAAATGCTAAAATATTGCAATTCAGCTACCGAGTATTATAAGCCAAATTATTACTTTTTTAAAACACAAGCACACATAATAAGCGGCGTGCCGAAACGCACCAAATCAACTTTTACTCACGCATGGCGGGAGAAAAAAACGTTTTGCCATTTTCTTTAAAAGTAAATGCGTCAATAAACTATAAAATTGTAAAAAAGCTAAAGGTTTTGCCGGTGAGCCAACTCTACCAAAGGAATCACAGCGCCGCGAAAAGCGCCTAATTGAACTCGCAGACTTTGCTCTGCTTCGAGTTTTGGAATTCTAATTTGCCGCATGTGATTTCAGCCTCAAACCGTACCAGTGCCGACACTAACGCGCATTGCCTTGTGCTCATGCGCACCGTTTATACATTTACGCTTAAGTTAGAGACGGGTATTCGAAACTTTGCTTAGTGCCAGTTTGAGCCGCGTTATTCTGTTAAAACTGGCAGTCGGTATAACATTAAGAGCCTAGCGTGTGGTGTCGTCATTCTTCTTCTTCCCCTGTGCTGAACATGCTATTAACCATGACCTGTCCTGCTTAGGGGCCTCTCCAGCCCATGTCACTCTGTTTTTCGCAGGAGAGCAAAACTGGGTCACCACCAGCTGGTTCTGAATATGTTTTTCTCTCTGTAGAGATAAGATAACGGGAGTGAACAGCCGGGCTTCCACATGTCTAGAGGAGGAAAGGGTAAAGACTCTGCTTTCCCTAAACCAGTCCAGTTTTATCTACCCTCTCCATCTTGGACACATGAAATGTGTAGTGCTTCATGAAACAAGCCATTCTTGGCTTGTTGCAGCCAAGCTTCAGTCGTGCGGCCTCGCGAATCCCTGCTCAACTTTTGCCGAGTCATGGAGTCAACATCGCCTTTTGCTGGTGGCAACAATGGTTCAGTTTCACCTGCGCGCGTCTCTCAGCCGACTACCGCATATTGTGAAGCGACTTACATCGACGCCTGCCGAATCCTGGCTGTTTCCCGCAGCAAAATGGACTTGATGCGTTCCCGTCGACAAAGCGTGTGCCTGCGCTGGCGCTTTTTCGTGAACATGGTGATAAAGAAAGCGGAGGAAATCACGTCTGCTTCGTGTCCTGATGACTCCTACAGTGACTCTGATGAGGACGACATTGTTGTGCTTGTGTAAAAGCGCGACTCCTTCGACAGCTTCGTTTGATGAGAACAAAGCCGACAAGGACCCTGTGCCTGCTAAATGTGATCGATGCTGCCAACAACCCTCTCCCTGGAACTTGTATATAATTTGTATCCATGCCCATATTTTATGTCCGTTTCTAATTAAGCCAAGCTTGGATAAATAAACTATAGTTTCATTTCGAACTCGTCCTTGCTATTCATATTATTAAGGGAGTCTTTGCATGCTTCATTTTTTGTAAATTGCCTATTCTAATTGCACTTCGTATTTCCTTAATTGCTCTCAAAATAGTTGCCAGAAAAACGTTTTTTTTTCACGCGCTCGTTTGCTGCCTGTCGCAGTCCTTTTTCTCAACGTACCCTCCAAATCTTGTTTGAATAGTTAACACGCAGGAACGAAGAATGGAACAAATGTATACACTGATTTATTGTTGGTAGAGCATTCAGTAGTAATTTCAATATTGTTTCCATTATTCCTATACAGTAGGTTATGGAGGATGATTTGGACGGAGAGTTTTCTTGTCCCTTCCGAGTAAAGCTGCTTATAGCACTAACAGTTCACGTGCAAGAAAAATAGAAGGGTTCAATGATGCTCAACCTAATATAGAGGGAAATCATGAGATCAGCTGCTCTAGTAGTCGGGGATATTTTCAATGAACATGCAAATGGGAAACAACAAAGTGAAAAGCACCTTCAAATGACTCTCAGGGCGAATCGACTTTCGTAATCGCTTTCACACACCTCATCTATAAACAAAAGCGGCATTTTACGAGCCGCGTGTTACACAAATTCTTGCAAACATTGGGTCCGTGAAAACCATAAGCATGTATTCGCAAGCGTTTCTCCCAAGGGTGATATAAAAAAAATATTCAGCGCGCTGTTTAGGCCAATTTGACGCAGAATATGGAGGTAGACGCCATTAGTAAGGAACAAAAATTGTAAACCCAATTGTTCTGCACAATTATACAGAAACGTAAACTGGATGCGAATGCAAAATACGTACGTTCAAATAATGAAATTGACAATGCAAAGGGTCGAAATTGGACACTAGAAAGGGGCGCCCTAAGCGCGTTCAAAATTATCCTAGTTCGAATTCTTCTTCTGGACATGTAGGTTCAAAACTGTCTCAACTTCCCTCCGGCTCTTTTAGTTGTTTCCGCCGCCGGATATACTCTGAAGTGCACAAGAGAATATTCCGGTCGCGTGCGTGGTGCTTGCTCTCTTGGTAGCGATTTGGAATTTATTTTGAAATGTCAACTCTTCTCAAACGTAAAAAGAATTTGACGGTCACGCATTTTTCCTTACTTTTGTAATTTACGAACTTCAACTTCCGAGGCTCGGCACGCGCGAGCTAACAAAAAAACAAGGGATGTTATTGCTCGAAATTGACTTAAATTGTTCCTCGTTATCATATACGAATAACGTTTGATAAAGCTAAGATTTTGTGATCACTGGAACTGTCACTTTCACTGCTACAACTATTACGTCTGTTCATATTATTTCTACGCATATTACAGTTACTATACCATAAACAGTAATGTTATGGTTGCAGATCGGAAAACCAGAGTATGAAATAGGAAACAGAGACGTTGATTTGAGTTACGGTTGTGACGCATCCTCAAGGCATAATGTTTATATAGGGCATAACTATATATTTCTGGATAACGCACACTTGCTATTTGGAATACATTTTCGCAATGCTCTTATACAAAATTTTAAACAGGATATTGCGTTGACTATGTAACACTAACTCGCCCACGCTTCCACTTCATAAAAAGTAAAGCAGGAAAAGATGCTATCGGCTATCGATATTTTTTTGTTTTTTATGACTTGCGTTAAAAATGCTAAAATATTGCAATTCAGCTACCGAGTATTATAAGCCAAATTATTACTTTTTTAAAACACAAGCTCACATAATAAGCGGCGTGCCGAAACGCACCAAATAAACTTTTACTCACGCATGGCGGGAGAAAAATCGTTTTGCCATTTTCTTTAAAAGTCCACGCGTCAATAAACTATAAAATTGTAAAAAAGCTAAAGGTTTTGCCGGTGAGCCAACTCTACCAAAGGAATCACAGCGCCGCGAAAAGCGCCTAATTGAACTCGCAGACTTTGCTCTGCTTCGAGTTTTGGAATTCTAAGTTGCCGCATGTGATTTCAGCCTCAAACCGTACCAGTGCCGACACTAACGCGCATTGCCTTGTGCTCATGCGCATAGTTTATACATTTACGCTTAAGTTATAGACAGGTATTCGAAACTGTGCTTAGTGCCATTTTGGTAGTTTGAGCCGCGTTATTCTGTTAAAACATGGCCGTCGGTATTACGCTAAGAGTTTTGCGTGTGATGTCGTCGTTCTTCTTCTTCCCCTGTGCTGAACATGCTTTTAACGATGACCTGTCCTGCTTAGGGGCCTCTCCAGCCAATGTCACTCTGTAATTCGCAGGAGAGCAAAAGTGGGTCACCACCAGCTGGTTCTGAATATGTTTTTCTCTCTGTAGAGATAAGATATCAGGAGTGAACAGCCGGGCTTCCACACGACTAGAGAAGGAAAGGGTAAAGTCTCTGCTTTCCCTAAACCAGTCCAGTTTTATCTACCCTCTCCATCTTCGACACATGAAATGTGTAGTGCTTCATGAAACAAGCCATTCTTGGCTTGTTGCAGCCAAGCTTCAGTCGTGCGGCTTCGCGAGTCCCTGCTCAACTTTTGCCGAGCCATGGAGTCAACATCGCCTTTTGCTGGTGGCAACAATAGTTCAGTTCCATCTGCGCGCGTCTCTCCGCCGACTACCGCATATTGTGAAGCGACTTACATCGACGCCTGCCGAAACCTGGCTGTTTCCCGCAGCAAAATGGACTTGATGCGTTCCCGTCGACAAAGCGCGTGCCTGCGCTGGCGCTTTTTTGTGAACATGGTGATAAAGAAAGCGGAGGAAATCATGTCTGCCTCGTGTCCTGATGACTCCTACAGTGACTCTGATGAAGACGACGTTGTTGTGCTTGTGTAAAAACGCGACTCCTTCGATAGCTTCGTTTGATGAGAACAAAGCCGACAAGGACCCTGTGCCTGCTAAATGTGATCAATGCTGCCGACAACGCTCTCCCTGGAACTTGTATATAATTTGTATCCATGCCCATATTTTATGTCCGTTTCTAATTAAGCCAAGCTTGGGTAAATAAACTATAGCTTCATTTCGAACTCGTTCTTGCTACTCATATCATTAAGGGAGGCTTTGCATGCTACATTTTTTGTAAATTGCCTATTCTAATTGCACTTCGTATTTCCTTAATTGCTCTGAAAATAGTTGCCAGAAAAACGTTTTTTTTTACGCGCTCGTTTGCTGCCTGTCGCAGTCCTTTTTCTCAACGTACCCTCCAAATCTTGTTTGAATAGTTAACACGCAGGAACGAAGAAAGGAACAAATGTATACACTGATTTATTGTTGGTAGAGCATTCAGTAGTAATTTCAATATTGTTTCCATTATTCCTATACAGTAGGTTATGGAGGATAATTTGGACGGAGAGTTTTCTTGTCCCTTCCGAGTAAAGCTGCTTATAGCACTAGCAGTTCACGTGCAAGAAAGATACAAGGTTCAATGGTGCTGAACCTAATATAGAGGGAAGTCATGAGATCAGCTGCTCTAGTAGTCGAGGATATTTTCAATGAACATGCAAGTGGGAAACAACAAAGTGAAAAGCACCTTCAAATGACTCTCAGGGCGAATCGACTTTCGTAATCGCTTTCACACACCTCATCTAAAAACAAAAGCGGCATTTTACGAGCCGCGTGTTACAGCAATTCTTGCAAACCTTGGGTCCGTGAAAACCATAAGCATTAATTCGCAAGCGTTTCTCCCAAGGGTGATATAAAACAAAATATTCAGCGTGCTGTTTAGGCCAAATTGACGCAGTATATGAAGGTAGGCGCGTATTAGTAAGCAACAAAAATTGTAAACCCAATTGTTCTACACAAATATACAGCAACATAAACTGGCTGCGAATGCAAAATACGTACGTCTAAATAAGAAAATTGGCAATACAAAGGATCGAAATTGGACACTAGAAAGGGGCGCCCTAAGCGCGTTCAAAATTATCCTAGTTCGAATTCTTCTTCTGGACATGTAGCTTCAAAACTGTCTCAACTTCATTCCGGCTCTTTTAGTTGTTTCCGCCGCCGGATATACTCTGAAGTGCACAAGAGAATATTCCGGTCGCGTGCGTGGTGCTTCCTCTCTTGGTAGCGATTTGGAATTTATTTTGCAAGGTCAACTCTTCTGAAACGTAAAAAGAATTTGACGGTCACGCATTTTTCCTTACTTTTGTAATTTACGAACTTCAACTTCTGAGGCTGGGCACGCGCGAGCTAACAAAAAAACAAGGAATGTTATTGCTCGAAATTGACTTCATTTGTTCCTCGTTATCATATACAAATAACGTTTGATAAAGCTAAGATTTTGTGATTACTGGAACTGTCACTTTACACTACTACAACTATTACGCCTGCTGATATTATTTCTACGCATATTATAGTTACTATACCATAAACAGTGATGTCATGGTTGCAGATCGCAAAACCAGATGATGAAATAGGAAACAGAGACGTTGATTTGAGTTACGGTTGTGACTAATCCTCAAGGCATATTGTTTATATAGGGCATTACTATATATTTCTGGATAACGCACACTTGCTATTTGGAATCCATTTTCGCAATGCTCTTATACAAAATTTTAAACAGGATAGTGTGTTGACTATGTAACACTAACTCGCCCACGCTTCCACTCCATCAAAAAATAAAGCAGGAAAAGATTCTATCGGCTATCGATATTTTTTTGTTTGTTATGACGTGCGTTAAAAATGCTAAAATATTGCAATTCAGCTACCGAGTATTATAAGCCAAATTATTACTTTTTTAAAACACAAGCACACATAATAAGCGGCGTGCCGAAACGCACCAAATCAACTTTTACTCACGCATGGCGGGAGAAAAAACGTTTTGCCATTTTCTTTAAAAGTCCACGCGTCAATAAACTATAAAATTGTAAAAAAACTAAAGGTTTTGCCGGTGAGCCAGCACTACCCAAGGAATCAAATCGCCGCGAAAAGCGCCTAATTGAACTCGCAGACTTTGCTCTGCTTCGGGTTTTGGAATTCTAATTTGCCGCATGTGATTTCAGCCTCAAACCGTACCAGTGCCGACACTAACGCGCATTGCTTTGTGCTCATGCGCATCGTTTATACATTTACGCTTAAGTTAGAGACGGGTATTCGAAACTTTGCTTAGTGGCAGTTTGAGCCGCGTTATTCTGTTAAAACTGGCAGTCGGTATTACATTTAGAGCTTTGCGTGTGTTGTCGTCATTCTTCTTCTTCCCCTGTGCTGAACATGCTTTTAACCATGACCTGTCCAGCTTAGGGGCCTCTCCAGCCAATGTCACTCTGTAATTCGCAGGAGAGCAAAAGTGGGTCACCACCAGCTGGTTCTGAATATGTTTTTCTCTCTGTAGAGATAAGATATCAGGAGTGAACAGCCGGGCTTCCACACGACTAGAGAAGGAAAGGGTAAAGACTCTGCTTTCCCTAAACCAGTCCAGTTTTATCTACCCTCTCCATCTTCGACACATCAAAATGTGTAGTGCTTCATGAAACAAGCCATTCTTGGCTTGTTGCAGCCAAGCTTCAGTCGTGCGGCCTCGGGAGTCCTTGCTCAACTTTTGCCGAGTCATGGAGTCAACATCGCCTTTTGCTGGTGGCAACAATGGTTCAGTTTCATCTGCGCGCGTCTCTCAGCCGACTACCGCATATTGTGAAGCGACTTACACCGACGCCTGCCGAATCCTGGCTGTTTCCCGCAGCAAAATGGACTTGATGCGTTCCCGTCGACAAAGCGTGTGCCTGCGCTGGCGCTTTTTCGTGAACATGGTGATAAAGAAAGCGGAGGAAATCATGTCTGCCTCGTGTCCTGATGACTCCTACAGTGACTCTGATGAAGACGATATTGTTGTGCTTGTGTAGAAACGCGACTCCTTCGACAGCTTCGTTTGATGAGAACAAAGCCGACAAGGACCCTGTGCCTGCTAAATGTGATAAATGCTGCCAACAACCCTCTCCCTGGAACTTGTATATAATTTGTATCCATGCCCATATTTTATGTCCGTTTCAAGTTAAGCCAAGCTTGGGTAAATAAACTATAGTTTCATTTCGAACTCGTTCTTGCTACTCATACCATTAAGGGAGGCTTTGCATGCTTCATTTTTTGTAAATTGCCTATTCTCGATGCACTTCGTATTTCCTTAATTGCTCTCAAAATAGTTGCCAAAAAATGTTTTTTTTTCACGCGCTCGTTTGCTGCCTGTCGCAGTCCTTTTTCTCACCGTACCCTCCAAATCTTTTTTGAATAGTTAACACGCAGGAACCCAGAAAGGAACAAATGTATACACTGATTTATTGTTGGTAGAGCATTCAGTAGTAATTCCAATATTGTTTCCATTATTCCTATACAGTAGGTTATGGAGGCTAATTTGGATGGAGAGTTTTCTTGTCCCTTCCGACTAAAGCTGCTTATAGCACTAACAGTTCACGTGCAAGAAATATAGAAGGTTCAATTGTGCTGAACCTAATATAGAGGGAAATCATGAGATCAGCTGCTCTAGTGGTCGAGGATATTTTCGATGAACATGCAAGTGGGAAACACCAAAGTGAAAAGCACCTTCAAAGGACTCTCAGGTCGAATCGACTTTCGCAATCGCTTTCACAAACCTCATCTAAAAACAAAAGCGGCATTTTACGAGCCGCGTGTTACACAAATTCTTCTAAACCTTGGGTCGGTGAAAACCATAAGCATGTATTCGCAAGCGTTTCTCCCAAGGGTGATATAAAAAAATATTCAGCGTGCTGTTTAGGCCAAATTGACGCAGAATATGGAGGTAGACGCCTATTAGTAAGCAACAAAAATTGTAAACCCAATTGTTCTGCACAATTATACAGAAACGTAAACTGGATGCGAATGCAAAATACGTACGTCCAAATAATGAAATTGACAATGCAAAGGGTCGAAATTAGACACTAGAAAGGGGCGCCCTAAGCGCGTTCAAAATTATCCTAGTTCGAATTCTTCTTCTGGACATGTAGCTTCAAAACTGTCTCAACTTCCCTCCGGCTCTTTTAGTTGTTTCCGCCGCCGGACATACTCTGAAGTGCACAAGAGAATATTCCGGTCGCGTGCGTGGTGCTTCCTCTCTTGGTAGCGATTTGGAATTTATTTTTCAAGGTCAACTCTTCTCAAACGTAAAAAGAATTTGAGGGTCACGCATTTTTCCTTACTTTTGTAATTTACGAACTTCAACTTCTGAGGCTGGGCAGGCGCGAGCTAACAAAAAAACAAGGGATGTTATTGCTCGAAATTGACTTCATTTGTTCCTCGTTATCATATACGAATAACGTTTGATGAAGCTAAGATTTTGTGATTACTGGAACTGTCACTTTACACTACTACAACTATTACGCCTGCTCATATTATTTCTACGCATATTATAGTTACTATACCATAAACAGTGATGTCATGGTTGCAGATCGCAAAACCTGATTATGAAATAGGAAACAGAGACGTTGATTTGAGTTACTGTTGTGACGAATCCTCAAGGCATATTGTTTATATAGGGTATAACTATATATTTCTGGATAACGCACACTTGCTATTTGGAATTCATTTTCGCAATGCTCTTATACAAAATTTTAAACAGGATATTGTGTTGACTATGTAACACTAACTCGCCCACGCTTCCACTCCATCAAAAAATAAAGCAGGAAAAGATTCTATCGGCTATCGATATTTTTTGTTTTTTATGACGTGCGTTAAAAATGCTAAAATATTGCAATTCAGCTACCGAGTATTATAAGCCAAATTATTACTTTTTTAAAACACAAGCACACATAATAAGCGGCGTGCCGAAACGCACCAAATCAACTTTTACTCACGCATGGCGGGAGAAAAAAACGTTTTGCCATTTTCTTTAAAAGTCCATGCGTCAATAAACTATAAAATTGTAAAAAAGCTAAAGGTTTTGCCGGTGAGCCAACTCTACCAAAGGAATCACAGCGCCGCGAAAAGCGCCTAATTGAACTCGCAGACTTTGCTCTGCTTCGAGTTTTGGAATTCTAATTTGCCGCATGTGATTTCAGCCTCAAACCGTACCAGTGCCGACACTAACGCGCATTGCCTTGTGCTCATGCGCACCGTTTATACATTTACGCTTAAGTTAGAGACGGGTATTCGAAACTTTGCTTAGTGCCAGTTTGAGCCGCGTTATTCTGTTAAAACTGGCAGTCGGTATAACATTAAGAGCCTTGCGTGTGGTGTCGTCATTCTTCTTCTTCCCCTGTGCTGAACATGCTATTAACCATGACCTGTCCTGCTTAGGGGCCTCTCCAGCCCATGTCACTCTGTTTTTCGCAGGAGAGCAAAACTGGGTCACCACCAGCTGGTTCTGAATATGTTTTTCTCTCTGTAGAGATAAGATAACGGGAGTGAACAGCCGGGCTTCCACATGTCTAGAGGAGGAAAGGGTAAAGACTCTGCTTTCCCTAAACCAGTCCAGTTTTATCTACCCTCTCCATCTTGGACACATGAAATGTGTAGTGCTTCATGAAACAAGCCATTCTTGGCTTGTTGCAGCCAAGCTTCAGTCGTGCGGCCTCGCGAATCCCTGCTCAACTTTTGCCGAGTCATGGAGTCAACATCGCCTTTTGCTGGTGGCAACAATGGTTCAGTTTCACCTGCGCGCGTCTCTCAGCCGACTACCGCATATTGTGAAGCGACTTACATCGACGCCTGCCGAATCCTGGCTGTTTCCCGCAGCAAAATGGACTTGATGCGTTCCCGTCGACAAAGCGTGTGCCTGCGCTGGCGCTTTTTCGTGAACATGGTGATAAAGAAAGCGGAGGAAATCACGTCTGCTTCGTGTCCTGATGACTCCTACAGTGACTCTGATGAGGACGACATTGTTGTGCTTGTGTAAAAGCGCGACTCCTTCGACAGCTTCGTTTGATGAGAACAAAGCCGACAAGGACCCTGTGCCTGCTAAATGTGATCGATGCTGCCAACAACCCTCTCCCTGGAACTTGTATATAATTTGTATCCATGCCCATATTTTATGTCCGTTTCTAATTAAGCCAAGCTTGGATAAATAAACTATAGTTTCATTTCGAACTCGTCCTTGCTATTCATATTATTAAGGGAGTCTTTGCATGCTTCATTTTTTGTAAATTGCCTATTCTAATTGCACTTCGTATTTCCTTAATTGCTCTCAAAATAGTTGCCAGAAAAACGTTTTTTTTTCACGCGCTCGTTTGCTGCCTGTCGCAGTCCTTTTTCTCAACGTACCCTCCAAATCTTGTTTGAATAGTTAACACGCAGGAACGAAGAATGGAACAAATGTATACACTGATTTATTGTTGGTAGAGCATTCAGTAGTAATTTCAATATTGTTTCCATTATTCCTATACAGTAGGTTATGGAGGATGATTTGGACGGAGAGTTTTCTTGTCCCTTCCGAGTAAAGCTGCTTATAGCACCAACAGATCACGTGCAAGAAAAATAGAAGGGTTCAATGATGCTCAACCTAATATAGAGGGAAATCATGAGATCAGCTGCTCTAGTAGTCGGGGATATTTTCAATGAACATGCAAATGGGAAACAACAAAGTGAAAAGCACCTTCAAATGACTCTCAGGGCGAATCGACTTTCGTAATCGCTTTCACACACCTCATCTAAAAACAAAAGCGGCATTTTAAGAGCCGCGTGTTACACAAATTCTTGCAAACATTGGGTCCGTGAAAACCATAAGCATGTATTCGCAAGCGTTTCTCCCAAGGGTGATATAAAAAAAATATTCAGCGCGCTGTTTAGGCCAATTTGACGCAGAATATGGAGGTAGACGCCATTAGTAAGGAACAAAAATTGTAAACCCAATTGTTCTGCACAATTATACAGAAACGTAAACTGGATGCGAATGCAAAATACGTACGTTCAAATAATGAAATTGACAATGCAAAGGGTCGAAATTGGACACTAGAAAGGGGCGCCCTAAGCGCGTTCAAAATTATCCTAGTTCGAATTCTTCTTCTGGACATGTAGGTTCAAAACTGTCTCAACTTCCCTCCGGCTCTTTTAGTTGTTTCCGCCGCCGGATATACTCTGAAGTGCACAAGAGAATATTCCGGTCGCGTGCGTGGTGCTTGCTCTCTTGGTAGCGATTTGGAATTTATTTTGCAATGTCAACTCTTCTCAAACGTAAAAAGAATTTGACGGTCACGCATTTTTCCTTACTTTTGTAATTTACGAACTTCAACTTCCGAGGCTCGGCACGCGCGAGCTAACAAAAAAACAAGGGATGTTATTGCTCGAAATTGACTTAAATTGTTCCTCGTTATCATATACGAATAACGTTTGATAAAGCTAAGATTTTGTGATCACTGGAACTGTCACTTTCAATGCTACAACTATTACGTCTGTTCATATTATTTCTACGCATATTACAGTTACTATACCATAAACAGTAATGTTATGGTTGCAGATCGGAAAACCAGAGTATGAAATAGGAAACAGAGACGTTGATTTGAGTTACGGTTGTGACGCATCCTCAAGGCATAATGTTTATATAGGGCATAACTATATATTTCTGGATAACGCACACTTGCTATTTGGAATACATTTTCGCAATGCTCTTATACAAAATTTTAAACAGGATATTGCGTTGACTATGTAACACTAACTCGCCCACGCTTCCACTTCATAAAAAGTAAAGCAGGAAAAGATGCTATCGGCTATCGATATTTTTTTGTTTTTTATGACTTGCGTTAAAAATGCTAAAATATTGCAATTCAGCTACCGAGTATTATAAGCCAAATTATTACTTTTTTAAAACACAAGCTCACATAATAAGCGGCGTGCCGAAACGCACCAAATAAACTTTTACTCACGCATGGCGGGAGAAAAATCGTTTTGCCATTTTCTTTAAAAGTCCACGCGTCAATAAACTATAAAATTGTAAAAAAGCTAAAGGTTTTGCCGGTGAGCCAACTCTACCAAAGGAATCACAGCGCCGCGAAAAGCGCCTAATTGAACTCGCAGACTTTGCTCTGCTTCGAGTTTTGGAATTCTAAGTTGCCGCATGTGATTTCAGCCTCAAACCGTACCAGTGCCGACACAAACGCGCATTGCCTTGTGCTCATGCGCATAGTTTATACATTTACGCTTAAGTTATAGACAGGTATTCGAAACTGTGCTTAGTGCCATTTTGGTAGTTTGAGCCGCGTTATTCTGTTAAAACATGGCCGTCGGTATTACGCTAAGAGTTTTGCGTGTGATGTCGTCATTCTTCTTCTTCCCCTGTGATGAACATGCTTTTAACGATGACCTGTCCTGCTTAGGGGCCTCTCCAGCCAATGTCACTCTGTAATTCGCAGGAGAGCAAAAGTGGGTCACCACCAGCTGGTTCTGAATATGTTTTTCTCTCTGTAGAGATAAGATATCAGGAGTGAACAGCCGGGCTTCCACACGACTAGAGAAGGAAAGGGTAAAGTCTCTGCTTTCCCTAAACCAGTCCAGTTTTATCTACCCTCTCCATCTTCGACACATGAAATGTGTAGTGCTTCATGAAACAAGCTATTCTTGGCTTGTTGCAGCCAAGCTTCAGTCGTGCGGCTTCGCGAGTCCCTGCTCAACTTTTGCCGAGCCATGGAGTCAACATCGCCTTTTGCTGGTGGCAACAATAGTTCAGTTCCATCTGCGCGCGTCTCTCCGCCGACTACCGCATATTGTGAAGCGACTTACATCGACGCCTGCCGAAACCTGGCTGTTTCCCGCAGCAAAATGGACTTGATGCGTTCCCGTCGACAAAGCGCGTGCCTGCGCTGGCGCTTTTTTGTGAACATGGTGATAAAGAAAGCGGAGGAAATCATGTCTGCCTCGTGTCCTGATGACTCCTACAGTGACTCTGATGAAGACGACGTTGTTGTGCTTGTGTAAAAACGCGACTCCTTCGATAGCTTCGTTTGATGAGAACAAAGCCGACAAGGACCCTGTGCCTGCTAAATGTGATCAATGCTGCCGACAACGCTCTCCCTGGAACTTGTATATAATTTGTATCCATGCCCATATTTTATGTCCGTTTCTAATTAAGCCAAGCTTGGGTAAATAAACTATAGTTTCATTTCGAACTCGTTCTTGCTACTCATATCATTAAGGGAGGCTTTGCATGCTACATTTTTTGTAAATTGCCTATTCTAATTGCACTTCGTATTTCCTTAATTGCTCTGAAAATAGTTGCCAGAAAAACGTTTTATTTACGCGCTCGTTTGCTGCCTGTCGCAGTCCTTTTTCTCAACGTACCCTCCAAATCTTGTTTGAATAGTTAACACGCAGGAACGAAGAAAGGAACAAATGTATACACTGATTTATTGTTGGTAGAGCATTCAGTAGTAATTTCAATATTGTTTCCATTATTCCTATACAGTAGGTTATAGAGGATAATTTGGACGGAGAGTTTTCTTGTCCCTTCCGAGTAAAGCTGCTTATAGCACTAGCAGTTCACGTGCAAGAAAGATACAAGGTTCAATGGTGCTGAACCTAATATAGAGGGAAGTCATGAGATCAGCTGCTCTAGTAGTCGAGGATATTTTCAATGAACATGCAAGTGGGAAACAACAAAGTGAAAAGCACCTTCAAATGACTCTCAGGGCGAATCGACTTTCGTAATCGCTTTCACACACCTCATCTAAAAACAAAAGCGGCATTTTACGAGCCGCGTGTTACAGCAATTCTTGCAAACCTTGGGTCCGTGAAAACCATAAGCATTAATTCGCAAGCGTTTCTCCCAAGGGTGATATAAAACAAAATATTCAGCGTGCTGTTTAGGCCAAATTGACGCAGTATATGAAGGTAGGCGCGTATTAGTAAGCAACAAAAATTGTAAACCCAATTGTTCTACACAAATATACAGCAACATAAACTGGCTGCGAATGCAAAATACGTACGTCTAAATAATAAAATTGACAATACAAAGGATCGAAATTGGACACTAGAAAGGGGCGCCCTAAGCGCGTTCAAAATTATCCTAGTTCGAATTCTTCTGGACATGTAGCTTCAAAACTGTCTCAACTTCATTCCGGCTCTTTTAGTTGTTTCCGCCGCCGGATATACTCTGAAGTGCACAAGAGAATATTCCGGTCGCGTGCGTGGTGCTTCCTCTCTTGGTAGCGATTTGGAATTTATTTTGCAAGGTCAACTCTTCTCAAACGTAAAAAGAATTTGACGGTCACGCATTTTTCCTTACTTTTGTAATTTACGAACTTCAACTTCTGAGGCTGGGCACGCGCGAGCTAACAAAAAAACAAGGAATGTTATTGCTCGAAATTGACTTCATTTGTTCCTCGTTATCATATACAAATAACGTTTGATAAAGCTAAGATTTTGTGATTACTGGAACTGTCACTTTACACTACTACAACTATTACGCCTGCTGATATTATTTCTACGCATATTATAGTTACTATACCATAAACAGTGATGTCATGGTTGCAGATCGCAAAACCAGATGATGAAATAGGAAACAGAGACGTTGATTTGAGTTACGGTTGTGACTAATCCTCAAGGCATATTGTTTATATAGGGCATTACTATATATTTCTGGATAACGCACACTTGCTATTTGGAATCCATTTTCGCAATGCTCTTATACAAAATTTTAAACAGGATATTGTGTTGACTATGTAACACTAACTCGCCCACGCTTCCACTCCATCAAAAAATAAAGCAGGAAAAGATTCTATCGGCTATCGATATTTTTTGTTTTTTATGACGTGCGTTAAAAATGCTAAAATATTGCAATTCAGCTACCGAGTATTATAAGCCAAATTATTACTTTTTTAAAACACAAGCACACATAATAAGCGGCGTGCCGAAACGCACCAAATCAACTTTTACTCACGCATGGCGGGAGAAAAAACGTTTTGCCATTTTCTTTAAAAGTCCACGCGTCAATAAACTATAAAATTGTAAAAAAACTAAAGGTTTTGCCGGTGAGCCAGCACTACCCAAAGAATCAAATCGCCGCGAAAAGCGCCTAATTGAACTCGCAGACTTTGCTCTGCTTCGGGTTTTGGAGTTCTAATTTGCCGCATGTGATTTCAGCCTCAAACCGTACCAGTACCGACACTAACGCGCATTGCCTTGTGCTCATGCGCACCGTTTATACATTTACGCTTAAGTTAGAGACGGGTATTCGAAACTTTGCTTAGTGCCAGTTTGAGCCGCGTTATTTTGTTAAGACTGGCAGTCGGTATTACATTAAGAGCTTTGCGTGTGGTGTCGTCATTCTTCTTCTTCCCCTGTGCTGAACATGCTATTAACCATGACCTGTCCTGCTTAGGGGCCTCTCCAGCCCATGTCACTCTGTAATTCGCAGGAAAGCAAAAGTGGGTCACCACCAGCTAGTTCTGAACATGTTTTTCTCTCTGTAGAGATAAGATAACGGGAGTGAACAGCCGGGCTTCCACGTGTCTAGAGGAGGAAAGGGTAAAGACTCTGCTTTCCCTAAACCAGTCCAGTTTTATCTATCCTCTCCATCTTGGACACATGAAATGTGTAGTGCTTCATGAAACAAGCCATTCTTGGCTTGTTGCAGCCAAGCTTCAGTCGTGCGGCCTCGCGAGTCCCTGCTCAACTTTTGCCGAGTCATGGAGTCAACATCGCCTTTTGCTGGTGGCAACAATGGTTCAGTTTCATCTGCGCGCGTCTCTCAGCCGACTACCGCATATTGTGAAGCGACTTACATCGACGCCTGCCGAATCCTGGCTGTTTCCCGCAGCAAAATGGACTTGATGCGTTCCCGTCGACAAAGCGTGTGCCTGCGTTGGCGCTTTTTCGTGAACATGGTGATAAAGAAAGCGGAGGAAATCATGTCTGCCTCGTGTCCTGATGACTCCTACAGTGACTCTGATGAAGGCGACATTGTCGTGCTTGTGTAAAAACGCGACTCCTTCGACAGCTTCGTTTGATGAGAGCAAAGCCGACAAGGACCCTGCGCCTTCTAAATGTGATCAATGCTGCCAACAACTCTCTCCCTGGAACTTGTATATAATTTGTATCCATGGCCATATTTTATGTCCGTTTCTAATTAAGCCAAGCTTGGGTAAATAAACTATAGCTTCATTTCGAACTCTTTCTTGCTATTCATATTCTTAAGGGAGGCTTTGCATGCTTCATTTTTTGTAAATTGCCTATTCTCGATGCACTTCGCATTTCCTAAATTGCTCTCAAAATAGTTGCCAGAAAAACATTTTTTTTTTTCACGCGCTCGTTTGCTGCCTGTCGCAGTCCTTTTTCTCACCGTACCCTCCAAATCTTGTTTGAATAGTTACCACGCAGGAACGAAGAAAGGAACAAATGTATACACTGATTTATTGTTGGTAGAGCATTCAGTAGCAATTTCAATATTGTTTCCATTATTCCTATACAGTAGGTTATGGAGGCTAATTTGGATGGAGAGTTTTCTTGTCCCTTCCGAGTAAAGCTGCTTATAGCACTAACAGTTCACGTGCAAGAAAATTAGAAGGGTTCAATGGTGCTGAACTTAAAATAGAGGAACTCATGAGATCAGCTGCTCTAGTAGTCGAGGATATTTTCGATGAACATGCAAGTGGGAAACAACAAAGTGAAAAGCACCTTCAAAAGGACTCTCAGGTCGAATCGGCTTTCGCAATCGCTTTCACAAACCTCATCTAAAAACAAAAGCGGCATTTTACGAGCCGCGTGTTACACAAATTCTTGCAAACCTTGGGTCGGTGAAAACCATAAGCATGTATTCGCAAGCGTTTCTCCCAAGGGTTATATAAAACAATATATACAGCGCGCTGTTTAGGCCAAATTGACGCAGAATATGGAGGTAGGCGCATATTAGTAAGCAACAAAAATTGTAAACCCAATTGTTCTGCCCAAATATACAGAAACATAAACTGGCTGCGAATGCAAAATACGTACGTCTAAATAATAAAATTGACAATACAAAGGATCGAAATTGGACACTAGAAAGGGGCGCCCTAAGCGCGTTCAAAATTATCCTAGTTCAAAGTCTTCTTCTGGACATGTAGCTTCAAAACTGTCTCAACTTCCCTCCGGCTCTTTTAGTTGTGTCCGCCGCCGGACATACTCTGAAGTGCACAAGAGAATATTCCGGTCGCGTGCGTGGTGCTTCCTCTCTTGGCAGCGATTTGGAATTTATTTTGCAAGGTCAACTCTTCTCAAACGTAAAAAGAATTTGACGGTAACGCATTCTTCCTTACTTTTGTAATTTACGAACTTCAACTTCTGAGGCTGGGCACGCGCGAGCTAACAAAAAAACAAGGGATGTTATTGCTCGAAATTGACTTAAATTGTTCCTCGTTATCATATACGAATAACGTTTGATAAAGCTAAGATTTTGTGATCACTGGAACTGTCACTTTACACTACTACAACTATTACGCCTGCTCATATTATTTCTACGCATATTATAGTTACTATACCATAAACAGTGATGTCATGGTTGCAGATCGCAAAACCAGAGTATGAAATAGGAAACAGAGATGTTGATTTGAGTTACGGTTGTGACGAATCCTCAAGGCATAATGTTTATATAGGGCATAACTATATATTTCTGGATAACGCAAACTTGCTATTTGGAATTTATTTTCGCAATGCTCTTATACAAAATTTTAAACAGGATATTGCGTTGACTATGTAACACTAATTCGCCCACGCTTCCACTCCATCAAAAATAAAGCAGGAAAAGATGCTATCGGCTATCGATATTTTTTGTTTTTTATGACGAGCGTTAAAGATGCTAAAATATTGCAATTCAGCTACCGAGTATTATAAGGCAAATTATTACTTTTTTAAAACACAAGCTCACATATTAAGCGGCATGCCGAAACGCACCAAATAAACTTTTACTCACGCATGGCGGGAGAAAAAAAGTTTTGCCATTTTCTTTAAAAGTCCACGCGTCAATAAACTATAAAATTGTAAAAAAACTAAAGATTTTGCCGGTGAGCCAGCACCACCAAAGGAATCACAGCGCCGCGAAAAGCGCCTAATTGAACTCGCAGACTTTGCTCTGCATCGGGTTTTGGAATTCTAAGTTGCCGCATGTGATTTCATCCTCAAACCGTACCAGAGCCGACACTAACGCGCATTGCCTTGTGCTCATGCGCACCGTTTATACATTTACGCTTAAGTTAGAGACGGGTATTCGAAACTTTGCTTAGTGCCAGTTTGAGCCGCGTTATTCTGTTAAAACATGGCCGTCGGTATTACATTAAGAGCTTTGCGTGTGGTGTCGTCATTTTTCTTCTTCCCTGTGCTGAACATGCTTTTAAATATGACCTGTCCTGCTCAGGGACCTCTCCAGCCCATGTCACTCTGTAATTCGCACCAGAGCAAAAGTGGCTCACCACGAGCTGGTTCTTAATATGTTTTTCTCTCTGCAGAGATAAGATAACGGGAGTGAACAGCCGGGCTTCCACACGACTAGAGAAGGAAAGGGTAAAGACTCTGCTTTCCCTAAACCA
Source organism: Amblyomma maculatum (assembly GCF_055883805.1). Taxonomy (NCBI): domain Eukaryota; kingdom Metazoa; phylum Arthropoda; class Arachnida; order Ixodida; family Ixodidae; genus Amblyomma; species Amblyomma maculatum. The sequence continues at coordinate 62,090,723 of NC_139346.1, read as the reverse complement.
GTCCAGTTTTATCTACCCTCTCCATCTTCGACACATGAAATGTGTAGTGCTTCACGAAACAAGCCATTCTTGGCTTGTTGCAGCCAAGCTTCAGTCGTGCGGCCTCGCGAGTCCCTGCTCAACTTTTGCCGAGTCATGGAGTCAACATCGCCTTTTGCTGGTGGCAACAATGGTTCGGATCCATCTGCGCGCGTCTCTCAGCCGACTACTGCATATAGTAAAGCGACTTACATCGACGCCTGCCGAATCCTGGCTGTTTCCTGTAGCAAAATGGACTTGATGCGTTCCCGTCGACAAAGCGTGTGCCTGCGCTGGCGCTTTTTCGTGAACATGGTGATAAAGAAAGCGGAGGAAATCATGTCTGCCTCGTGTCCTGATGACTCCTACAGTGACTGTGATGAAGACGAAATTGTAGTGCTCGTGTAAAAACGCGACTCCTTCGACAGCTTCGTTTCATGAGAACAAAGCCGACAAGGACCCTATGCCTGCTAAATGTGATCAATGCTGCCAACAACCCTCTCCCTGGAACCTGTATATAATTTGTATCCATGGCCATATTTTATGTCCGTTTCTAATTAAGCCAAGCTTGGGTAAATAAACTATAGTTTCATTTCGAACTCTTTCTTGCTATTCATATTATTAAGCGAGGCTTTGCATGCTTCATTTTTTGTAAATTGCCTATTCTCGATGCACTTCGTATTTCCTAAATTGCTCTCAAAATAGTTGCCAGAAAAACATTGTTTTTTTTTCACGCGCTCGTTTGCTGCCTGTCGCAGTCCCTTTTCTCACCGTACCCTCCAAATCTTGTTTGAATAGTTACCACGCAGGAACGAAGAAAGGAACAAATGTATACACTGATTAGTTGTTGGTAGAGCATTCAGTAGTTATTTCAATATTGTTTCCATTATTCCTACACAGTAGGTTATGGCGGCAAATTTGGATGGAGAGTTTTCTTGTCCCTTCCGATTGAAGCTGCTTATAGCACCAACAGTTCATGTGCAAGAAAGGTAGAAGGTTCAATGGTGCTGAACCTAATATAGAGGGAAATCATGAGATCAGCTGCTCTAGTAGTCGAGCATATTTTCGATGAACATGCAAGTGGGAAACAACAAAGTGGAAAGCACCTTCAAAAGGACTCTCAGGTCGAATCGGCTTTCGCAATCGCTTTCACAAACCTCATCTAAAAACAAAAGCGGTATTTTACGGGCCGCGTGTTACACAAATTCTTGCAAACCTTGGGTCGGTGAAAACCATAAGCATGTATTCGAAAGCGTTTCTCCCAAGGGTGATATAAAAATATATATACAGCGCGCTGTTTAGGCCAAATTGACGCAGAATATGGAGGTAGGCGCATATTAGTAAGCAACAAAAATTGTAAACCCAATTGTTCTGCACAAATATACAGAAACATAAACTGGCTGCGAATGCAAAATACGTACGTCTAAATAATGAAATTGACAATACAAAGGATCGAAATTGGACACTAGAAAGGGGCGCCCTAAGCGCGTTCAAAATTATCCTAGTTCAAAGTCTTCTTCTGGACATGTAGCTTCAAAACTGTCTCAACTTCCCTCCGGCTCTTTTAGTTGTTTCCGCCGCCGGACATACTCTGAAGTGCACAAGAGAATATTCCGGTCGCGTGCGTGGTGCTTCCTCTCTTGTTAGCGATTTGGAATTTATTTTGCAAAATCAACTCTTCTCAAACGTAAAAAGAATTTGACGGTCACGCATTCTTCCTTACTTTTGTAATTTACGAACTTCAACTTCTGAGGCTGGGCACGCGCGAGCTAACAAAAAAACAAGGGATGTTATTGCTCGAAATTGACTTAAATTGTTTCTCGTTATCATATAAGAATAACGTTTGATAAAGCTAAGACTTTGTGATCAATGGAACTGTCACTTTCCACTGCTACAACTATTACGCCTGCTCATATCATTTCTACGCATACTATAGTTACTATACCATAAACATTGATGTCATGGTTGCAGATCGCAAAACCAGAGTATGAAATAGGAAACAGAGACGTTGATTTGAGTTACGGTTGTGACGAATCCTCAAGGCATAATGTTTATATAGGGCATAACTATATATTTCTGGATAACGCACACTTGCTATTTGGAATCCATTTTCGCAATGCTCTTATACAAAATTTTAAACAGGATATTGTGTTGACTATGTAACACTAACTCGCCCACGCTTCCACTCCATCAAAAAATAAAGCAGGAAAAGATTCTATCGGCGATCGATATTTTTTGTTTTTTATGACGAGCGTTAAAAATGCTATAATATTGCAATTCAGCTACCGAGTATTATAAGCCAAATTATTACTTTTTTTTAAAACACAAGCACACATAATAAGGGCGTGCCAAAACGCAGCAAATAACCTTTTACTCAAGCATGGCGGGAGAAAAATCGTTTTGCCATTTTCTTTAAAAGTCCACGCGACAATAAACTATAAAATTGTAAAGAAACTAAAGGTTTTGCCGGTGAGCCAGCACTACCAAAGGAATCACAGCGCCGCGAAAAGCGCCTAATTTAACTCGCAGACTTTGCTCTGCTTCGGGTTTTGGAATTCTAAGTTGCCGCATGTTTTTCAGCCTCAAACCGTACCAGTGCCGACATTAACGCGCATTGCCTTGTGCTCATGCGCACAGTTTATATATTTACGCTTAAGTTATAGACAGGTATTCGAAACTGTGCTTAGTGCCAGTTTGGTAGTTTGAGCCGCGTTATTCTGTTAAAACATGACCGTCGGTATTACATTAAGAGCTTTGCGTGTGGTGTCGTCATTCTTCATCTTCCCCTGTGCTAAACATGCTTTTAAACATGACCTGTCCTGCTTAGGGACCCATGTCAGTTTGTAATTCGCAGGAGAGCAAAAGTGGGTCACCACCAGCTGGTACTGAATATGTTTTTCTCTCTGTAGAGATAAGATAACGGGTGTGAACAGCCGGGCTTCCACACGACTAGAGAAGGAAAGGGTAAAGACTGCTTTCCCTGAACCAGTCCAGTTTTATCTACCCTCTCCATCTTCGACACATGAAATGTGTAGTGCTTCATGAAACAAGCCATTCTTGGCTTGTTCCAGCCAAGCTTCAGTCGTGCGGCCTCGCGAGTCACTGCTCAACTTTTACTGAGCCATGGAGTCAACATCGCTTTTTGCTGGTGGCAACTATAAATCAGTTCCATCTGCGCGCGTCTCTCAGCCGACTACCGCATATTGTGAAGCGACTTACATCGACGCGTGCGGAATCCTGGCTGTTTCCCGCAGTAAAATGGACTTGATGCGTTCCCGTCGACAAAGCGCGTGCCTGCGCTGGCGCTTTTTCGTGAACATGGTGATAAAGAAAGCGGAGGAAATCATGTCTGCCTCGTGTCCTGATGACTCCTACAGTGACTCTGATGAAGACGACATTGTTGTGCTTGTTTAAAAACGCGACTCCTTCGACAGCTTCGTTTGATAAGAACAAAGCCGACAAGGACCCTGTGCCTGCTAAATGTGATCAATGCTGCCAACAACCCTCTCCCTGGAGCTTGTATATAATTTGTATCCATGCCCATGTTTTATGTCCGTTTCTAATTAAGCCAAGCTTGGGTAAATAAACTATAGTTTCATTTCGAACTCTTTCTTGCTATTCATATTATTAAGGGAGGCTTTGCGTGCTTCAATTTTTGTAAATTGCCTATTCTCGATGCACTTCGTATTTCCTAAATTGCTCTGAAAATAGTTGCCAGGAAAACATTGTTTTTTTTCACGCGCTCGTTTGCTGTCTGTCGCAGTCCTTTTTCTCACCGTACCCTCCAAATCTTGTTTGAATAGTTAGAACGCAGGAACGAAGAAAGGAACAAATGTATACACTGATTTATTGTTGGTAGAGCATTCAGTATTAATTTCAATATTGTTTCCATTATTCCTATATAGTAGGTGATGGAGGCTAATTTGGATGGAGAGTTTTCTTGTCCCTTCCGAGTAAAGCAGCTTATAGCACTAACAGTTCACGTGCAAGAAAAATAGAAGGGTTCAATGGTGCTGAACCTAATATAGAGGGAAATCATGAGATCAGCTGCTCTAGTAGTCGAGGATATTTTCGATGAACTTGCAAGTGGGAAACAACAAAGTGAAAAGCACCTTCAAAGGACTCTCAGGTCGAACCGACTTTCGCAATCAGTTTCACACTCCTGATCTAAAAACAAAAGCGGCATTTTACGAGACGCGTGTTACACAAATTCTTGCAAACCTTGGGTCGGTGAAAACCATAAGCAAGTATTCGCAAGCGTTTCTCCCAAGGGTGATATAAAAAAAATATTCAGCGCGCTGTTTAGGCCAAATTGACGCAGAATATGGAGGTAGACGCCTATTAGTAAGCAACAAAAATTGTAAACCCAATTGTTCTGCACAATTATACAGAAACATAAACTGGATGCGAAAGCAAAATACGTAGGTCCAAATAATGAAATTGACAATGCAAATGGATCGAAATTGGACACTAGAAAGGGGCGCCCTAAGCGCGTTCAAAATTATCCTAGTTCGAATTCTTCTTCTGGACATGTAGGTTCAAAACTGTCTCAACTTCCCTCCGGCTCTTTTAGTTGTTTCCGCCGCCGGATGTACTCTGTAGTGCACAAGAGAATATTCCGGTCGCGTGAGCGGTGCTTCCTTTCTTGGTAGCGATTTGGAATTTATTTTGCAAGGTCAACTCTTCTCAAACGTAAAAAGAATTTGACGGTCACGCATTTTTCCTTACTTTTGTAATTTACGAACTTCAACTTCTGAGGCTGGGCACGCGCGAGCTAACAAAAAAACAAGGGATGTTATTGCTCGAAATTGACTTCATTTGTTCCTCGTTATCATATACGAATAACGTTTGATAAAGCTAAGACTTTGTGATCAATGGAACTGTCACTTTCCACTGCTACAACTATTACGCCTGCTCATATCATTTCTACGCATATTATAGTTACTATACCATAAACACTGATGTCATGGTTGCAGATCGCAAAACCAGAGTATGAAATAGGAAACAGAGACGTTGATTTGAGTTACGGTTGTGACAAATCCTCAAGGCATAATGTTTATATAGGGCATAACTATATATTTCTGGATAACGCACACTTGCTATTTGGAATCCATTTTCGCAATGCTCTTATACAAAATTTTAAACAGGATATTGTGTTGACTATGTAACACTAACTCGACCACGCTTCCACTCCATCAAAAAATAAAGCAAGAAAAGATTCTATCGGCGATCGATATTTTTTGTTTTTTATGACGAGCGTTAAAAATGCTATAATATTGCAATTCAGCTACCGAGTATTATAAGCCAAATTATTACTTTTTTTAAAAACACAAGCACACATAATAAGCGGCGTGCCGACACGCACCAAATAAAATTTTACTCACGCATGGCGGGAGAAAAAACGTTTTGCCATTTTCTTTAAAAGTCCCCGCGGCAATAAACTATAAAATTGTAAAGAAACTAAAGGTTTTGCCGGTGAACCAGCACTACCAAAGGAATCACAGCGCCTCGAAAAGCGCTTTATTTAACTCGCATACTTTGCTCTGCTTCGGGTTTTGCAATTCTAAGTTGCCGCATGTGATTTTAGCCTCAAAACGTACCAGATCCGACACTAACGCGCATTGCCTTGTGCTCACGCGCAGTTTTTATACATTTACGCTTAAGTTATAGACAGGTATTCGAAACTGTGCTTAGTGCCAGTTTGGTAGTTTGAGCCGCGTTATTCTGTTAAAACATGGCCGTCGGTATTACATTAGGAGCTTTGCGTGTGGTGTCGTCATTCTTCATCTTCCCCTGTGCTAAACATGCTTTTAAACATGACCTGTCCTGCTTAGGGACCCATGTCAGTTTGTAATTCGCAGGAGAGCAAAAGTGGGTCACCACCAGCTGGTTCTGAATATGTTTTTCTCTCTGTAGAGATAAGATAACGGGAGTGAACAGCCGGGCTTCCACACGGCTAGAGAAGGAAAGGGTAAAGACTCTGCTGTCCCTAAACCAGTCCAGTTTTATCTACCCTCTCCATCTTCGACAGATGAAATGTGTAGTGCTTCATGAAACAAGCCATTCTTGGCTTGTTGCAGCCAAGCTTCAGTCCTGCGGCCTCGCGAGTCCCTGCTCAACTTTTGCCGAGCCATGGAGTCAACATCGCCTTTTTCTGGTGTCAACAATGGTTCAGTTCCATCTGCGCGCATCTCTCAGCCGTCTACCGCATATTATGAAGCGACTTACATCGACGCCTGCCGAATCCTGGCTGTTTCCCGCAGCAAAATGGACTTGATGCGTTCCCGTCGACAAAGCGTGTGCCTGCGCTGGCGCTTTTTCGTGAACATAGTGATAAAGAAAGCGGAGGAAATCATGTCTGCCTCGTGTCCTGATGACTTCTACAGTGACTCTGATGAAGACGACATTGTTGTGCTTGTGTAAAAACGCGACTCCTTCGACAGCTTCGTTGATGACAACAAAGCCGACAAGGACCCTGTGCCTGCTAAATGTGATCAATGCCGCCAACAACCCTCTCCCTGGAACTTGTATATAATTTGTATCCATGCCCATATTTTAAGTCCGTTTCTAATTAAGCCAAGCTTGGGTAAATAAACTGTAGTTTCATTTCGAACTTTTTCTTGCTATTCATATCATTAAGGGAGGCTTTGCATGCTTCATTTTTTGTAAATTGCCTATTCTCGATGCACTTCGTATTTCCTTAATTGTTCTCAAAATTGTTGCCAGCAAAAACATTGTTTTTTTTTCACGCGCTCGTTTGCTGCCTGTCGCAGTCCTTTTTCTCAACGCACTCTCCAAATCTTGTTTGAATAGTTACCACGCAGGAACGAAGAAAGAAACAAATGTATACACTGATTAGTTGTTGGTAGAGCATTCAGTAGTTATTTCAATATAGTTTCCATTATTCCTATACAGTAGGTTATGGCGGCTAATTTGGGGAGAGTTTTCTTGTCCCTTCCGACTAAAGCTGCTTATAGCACTAACAGTTCACGTGCAAGAAAGATAGAAGGTTCAATGGTGCTGAACCTAATATAGAGGGAAATCAAGGGATCAGCTGCTCTAGTAGTCGAGGATATTTTCGATTAACATGCAAGTGGGAAACAACAAAGTGAAAAGCACCTTCAAAGGACTCTCAGGTCGAATCGACTTTCGCAATCGCTTTCACAAACTTCATCTAAAAACAAAAGCGGCATTTTACGAGCCGCGTGTTACACAAATTCTTGCAAACCTTGGGTCGGTGAAAACCATAAGCATGTATTCGCAAGCGTTTCTCAAAAGGGTGATATAAAACAAAATATTCAGCGCGCGGTTTAGGCCAAATTGACGCAGTATATGGAGGTAGGCGCATATTAGTAAGCAACAAAAATTGTAAACCCAACTGTTCTGCACAAATATACAGAAACATAAACTGGATGCGAATGCAAAATACGTACGTCTAAATAATGAAATTGACAATACAAAGGATCGAAATTGGGCACTAGAAAGGGGCGCTCTAAGCGCGTTCAAAATTATCCTAGGTCGAATTCTTCTTTTGGACATGTAGCTTCAAAACTGTCTCAACTTCCCTCCGGCTCTTTTTGTTGTTTCCGCCGCCCGACATACTCTGAAGTGCACAAAAGAATATTCCGGTCGCGTGCGTGGTGCTTCCTCTCTTGGTAGCGATTGGAATTTATTTTGCAAGGTCAACTCTTCTCAAACGTAAAAAGAATTTGACGGTCACGCATTCTTCCTTACTTTTGTAATTTACGAACTTCAACTTCTGAGGCTGGGCACGCGCGAGCTAACAAAAAACAAGGGATGTTATTGCTCGAAATTGACTTCATTTGTTACTCGTTATCATTTACGAATAACGTTTGATAAAGCTAAGATTTTGTGATGACTGGAACTGTCACTTTACACTACTACAACTATTACGCCTGCTAATATTATTTCTACGCATATTATAGTTACTATACCATAAACAGTGATGTCATGGTTGCAGATCGGAAAACCAGAGTATGAAATAGGAAACAGAGACGTTGATTTGAGTTACGGTTGTGACGAATCCTCAAGGCATAATGTTTATATAGGGCATAACTATGTATTTCTGGATAACGCACACTTGCTATTTGGAATACATTTTCGCAATGCTCTAATACAAAATTTTAAACAGGATATTGCGTTGACTATGTAACACTAACTCGCCCACGCTTCCACTTCATCAAAAAATAAAGCAGGAAAAGATGCTATCGGCTATCGATATTTTTTGTTTTTTATGACGTGCGTTAAAAATGCTAAAATATTGCAATTCAGCTGCCGAGTATTATAAGCCAAATATTACTTTTTTAAAACACAAGCTCACATAATAAGCGGCGTGCCGAAACGCACCAAATAAACTTTTACTCACGCATGGCGGGAGAAAAATCGTTCTGCCATTTTCCTTAAAAGTCCACGCGACAATAAACTATAAAATTGTAAAAAAACTAAAGGTTTTGCGGGTGAGCCAGCACTACCAAAGGAATCACAGCGCCGCGAAAAGCGCCTAATTGAACTCGCAGACTTTGCTCTGCTTCGGGTTTTGGAATTCTAAGTTGCCGCATGTGATTTCAGCCTCAAACCGTACCAGAGCCGACACTAACGCGCATTGCCTTGTGCTCATGCGCACCGTTTATACATTTACGCTTAAGTTAGAGACGGGTATTCGAAACTTTGCTTAGTGCCAGTTTGAGCCGCGTTATTCTGTTAAAACTGGCAGTCGGTATAACATTAAGAGCCTAGCGTGTGGTGTCGTCATTCTTCTTCTTCCCCTGTGCTGAACATGCTATTAACCATGACCTGTCCTGCTTAGGGGCCTCTCCAGCCCATGTCACTCTGTTTTTCGCAGGAGAGCAAAACTGGGTCACCACCAGCTGGTTCTGAATATGTTTTTCTCTCTGTAGAGATAAGATATCAGGAGTGAACAGCCGGGCTTCCACACGACTAGAGAAGGAAAGGGTAAAGTCTCTGCTTTCCCTAAACCAGTCCAGTTTTATCTACCCTCTCCATCTTCGAAACATGAAATGTGTAGTGATTCATGAAACAAGCCATTCTTGGCTTGTTGCAGCCAAGCTTCAGTCGTGCGGCCTCGCGAGTCCCTGCTCAACTTTTGCCGAGCCATGGAGTCAACATCGCCTTTTGCTGGTGGCAACAATAGTTCAGTTCCATCTGCGCGCGTCTCTCCGCCGACTACCGCATATTGTGAAGCGACTTACATCGACGCCTGCCGAATCCTGGCTGTTTCCCGCAGCAAAATGGACTTGATGCGTTCCCGTCGACAAAGCAAGTGCCTGCGCTGGCGCTTTTTCGTGAACATGGTGATAAAGAAAGCGGAGGAAATCATGTCTGCCTCGTGTCCTGATGACTCCTACAGTGACTCTGATGAAGACGATATTGTTGTGCTTGTGTAGAAACGCGACTCCTTCGACAGCTTCGTTTGATGAGAACAAAGCCGACAAGGACCCTGTGCCTGCTAAATGTGATCAATGCTGCCAACAACCCTCTCCCTGGAACTTGTATATAATTTGTATCCATGGCCATATTTTATGTCCGTTTCTAATTAAGCCAAGCTTGGGTAAATAAACTATAGCTTCATTTCGAACTCTTTCTTGCTATTCATATTATTAAGGGAGGCTTTGCATGCTTCATTTTTTGTAAATTGCCTATTCTCGATGCACTTCGTATTTCCTAAATTGCTCTCAAAATAGTTGACAGAAAAGCATTGTTTTTTTTTCACGCGCTCGTTTGCTGCCTGTCGCAGTCCTTTTTCTCAACGTACTCACCAAATCTTGTTTGAATAGTTACCACGCAGGAACGAAGAAAGGAACAAATGTATACTCTGATTAGTTGTTGGTAGAGCATTCAGTAGTTATTTCAATATTGTTTCCATTATTCCTATACAGTAGGTTATGGCGGCTAATTTGGATGAAGAGTTTTCTTGTCCCTTCCGACTAAAGCTGCTTATAGCACTAACAGGTCACGTGCAAGAAAAATAGAAGGGTTCAATGGTGCTGAACCTAATATAGAGGGATATCATGAGATCAGCTGCTCTAGTAGTCGAGGATATTTTCGATGAACATGCAAGTGGGAAACAACAAAGTGAAAAGCACCTTCAAAAGGACTCTCAGGTCGAATCGACTTTCGCAATCGCTTTCACAAACCTCATCTAAAAACAAAAGCGGCATTTTACGAGCCGCGTGTTACACAAATTCTTGCAAACCTTGGGTCGGTGAAAACCATGAGCATGTATTCGCAAGCGTTTCTCCCAAGGGTGATATAAAAAAATTATTCAGCGCGCTGGTTAGGCCAAATTGACGCAGAATATGGAGGTAGGCGCCTATATGTAAGCAACAATAAATGTAAACCCAATTGTTCTGCACAAATATACAGAAACATAAACTGGATGCGAATGCAACATAACATACGTCTAAATAATGGAATTGACATTGCAAAGGATCGAAATTGGACACTAGAAAGGGGCGCCCTAAGCGCGTTCAAAATTATCCTAGTTCGAATTCTTCTGGACATGTAGCTTCGAAACTGTCTCAACTTCCCTCCGGCTCTTTTAGTTGTTTCCGCCGCCGGACATACTCTTAAGTGCACAAGAGAATATTCCGTTCGCGTGCGTGGTGCTTCCTCTCTTGGTAGCGATTTGGAATTAATTTTGCAAGGTCAACTCTTCTCAAACGTAAAAAGAATTTGACGGTCACGCATTTTTCCTTACTTTTGTAATTTACGAACTTCAACTTCTGAGGCTGGGCACGCGCGAGCTAACAAAAAAAAACAAGGGATGTTATTGCTCGAAATTGACTTAAATTGTTCCTCGTTATCATATACGAATAACGTTTGATAAAGCTAAGATTTTGTGATCACTGGAACTGTCACTTTCCACTGCTACAACTATTACGCCTGTTCATATTATTTCTACGCATATTACAGTTACTATACCATAAACAGTGATGTCATGGTTGCAGATCGGAAAACCAGAGTATGAAATAGGAAACAGAGACGTTGATTTGAGTTACGGTTGTGACGAATCCTCAAGGCATAATGTTTATATAGGGCATAACTATATATTTCTGGATAACGCACACTTTCTATTTGGAATACATTTTCGCAATGCTCTTATACAAAATTTTAAACAGGATATTGCGTTGACTATGTAACACTAACTCGCCCACGCTTCGACTTTATCAAAAAATAAAGCAGGAAAAGATGCTATCGGCTATCGATATTTTTTTGTTTTTTATGACGTGCGTTAAAAATGCTAAAATATTGCAATTCAGCTGCCGAGTATTATAAGCCGAATTATTACTTTTTTAAAACACAAGCTCACATAATAAGCGGCATGCCGAAACGCACCAAATAAACTTTTACTATTGCATGGCGGGAGAAAAATCGTTTTGCCATTTTCTTTAAAAGTCTACGCGTCAATAAACAATAAAATTGTAAAAAACTAAAGGTTTTGCCGGTGAGCCAGCACTACCAAAGGAATCACAGCGTCGCGAAAAGCGCCTAATTGAACTCGCAGACTTTGCTCTGCTTCGGGTTTTGGAATTCTAAGTTGCCGCATGTGATTTCAGCCTCAAACCGTACCAGAGCCGACACTAACGCGCATTGCCTTGTGCTCATGCGCACCGTTTATACATTTACGCTTAGGTTAGAGACGGGTATTCGAAACTTTGCTTAGTGCCAGTTTGAGCCGCGTTATTCTGTTAAAACATGGCCGTCGGTATTACATTAAGAGCTTTCAGTGTGGTGTCGTCATTCTTCTTCTTTCCCTGTGCTGAACATGCTTTTAACCATGACCTGTCCTGCTTAGGGGCCTCTCCAGCCCATGTCAGTTTGTAATTCGCAGGAGAGCAAAAGTGGGTCACCACCAGCTGGTTCTGAATATGTTTTTCTCTCTGTAGAGATAAGATAACGGGAGTGAACAGCCGGGCTTCCACACGACTAGAGAAGGAAAGGGTAAAGACTGCTTTCCCTAAACCAGTCCAGTTTTATCTACCGTCCCCATCTCCGACAGATGAAATGTGTAGTGATTCATGAAACAAGCCATTCTTGGCTTGTTGCAGCCAAGCTTCAGTCGTGCGGCCTCGCGAGTCTCTGCTCAACTTTTGCCGAGTCATGGAGTCAACATCGCCTTTTGCTGGTGGCAACAATGGTTCAGTTCCATCTGCGCGCGTCTCTCAGCCGTCTACCGCATATTGTGAAGCGACTTACATCGACGCCTGCCGAATCCTGGCTGTTTCCCGCAGCAAAATGGACTTGATGCATTCCCGTCGACAAAGCGTGTGCCTGCTCTCGGGGGGTTTTTCGTGAACATGGTGATAAAGAAAGTGGAGGAAATCATGTCTGCCTCGTGTCCTGATGACTCCTACAGTGACTCTGATGAAGACGACATTGTTGTGCTTGTGTAAAAACGCGACTCCTTCGACAGCTTCGTTTGATGAGAACAAAGCCGACAGGGACCCTGTGCCTGCTAAATGTGAACAATGCTGCCAACAACCCTCTCCCTGGAACTTGTATATAATTTGTATCCATGCCCATTATTTATGTCCGTTTCTAATTATGCCAAGCTTGGGTAAATAAACTGTAGTTTCATTTCGAACTTTTTTTTTTGCTATTCATATCATTAAGGGAGGCTTTGCATGCTTCATTTTTTGTAAATTGCCTGTTCTCGATGCACTTCGTATTTCCTAAATTACTCTCAAAATAGTTGCCAGAAAAAAGTTTTTTTTCACGCGCTCGTTTGCTGCTGTCGCAGTCCTTTTTCTCACCGTACCCTCCAAATCTTGTTTGAATAGTTAACACGCAGGTACGAAGAAAGGAACAAATGTATACACTGATTTATTGTTGGTAGAGCATTCAGTAGTAATTTCAATAATGTTTCCATTATTCCTATACAGTAGGTTATGGAGGCTAATTTGTATGGAGAGTTTTCTTGTCCCTTCCGTGTAAAGCTGCTTATAGCACTAACAGTTCACGTGCAAGAAAAATAGAAGGGTTCAATGGTGCTGAACCTAATATAGAGGGAAATCATGAGATCAGCTGCTCTAGTAGTGGAGGATATTTTCGACGAACATGCAAGCGGGAAACAACAAAGTGAAAAGCGCCTTCAAAGAACTCTCAGGTCGAATCGACTTTAGCAATCGCTTTCACGCAAATCATCTAAAAACAAAAGCGGCATTTTACGAGCCGCGTGTTACACAAATTCTTGCAAACCTTGGGTCGGTGAAAACCATAAGCATGTATTCGCAAGCGTTTCTCCCAAGGGTGATATAAAACAAAATATTCAGCGCGCTGTTTAGGCCAAATTGACGCAGAATATGGAGGTAGGCGCATATTATTAAGCAACAAAAATTGTAAACCCAATTGTTCTGCACAAATATACAGAAACATAAACTGGATGCGAATGCACAATACGTACGTCTAAATAATGAAATTGACAATACAAGGGACCGAAATTGGACACTAGAAAGGGGCGCCCTAAGCGCGTTCAAAATTATCCTAGTTCGAATTCTTCTTCTGGACATGTAGCTTCAAAACTGTCTCAACTTCCCTCCGGCTCTTTTAGTTGTTTCCGCCGCCCGACATACTCTGAAGTGCACAAGAGAATATTCCGCTCGCGTGCGTGGTGCTTCCTCTCTTCGTAGCGATTGGAATTTATTTTGCAAGGTCAACTCTTCTCAAACGTAAAAAGAATTTGATGGTCACGCATTCTTCCTTACTTTTGTAATTTACGAACTTCAACTTCTGAGGCTGGGCACGCGCGAGCTAACAAAAAAACAAGGGATGTTATTGCTCGAAATTGACTTCATTTGTTCCTCGTTATCATATACGAATAACGTTTGATAAAGCTAAGATTTTGTGATCACTGGAACTGTCACTTTACACTACTACAACTATTACGCCTGCTCATATTATTTCTACGCATATTACAGTTACTATACCATAAACAGTGATGTCATGGTTGCAGATCGGAAAACCAGAGTATGAAATAGGAAACAGAGACGTTGATTTGAGTTACGGTTGTGACGAATCCTCAAGGCATAATGTTTATATAGGGCATAACTATATATTTCTGGATAACGCACACTTGCTATTTGGAATACATTTTCGCAATGCTCTTATACAAAATTTTAAACAGGATATTGCGTTGACTATGTAACACTAATTCGCCCACGCTTCCACTTCATCAAAAAATAAAGCAGGAAAAGATGCTATCGGCTATCGATATTTTTTTGTTTTTTATGACGTGCGTTAAAAATGCTAAAATATTGCAATTCAGCTGCCGAGTATTATAAGCCAAATTATTACTTTTTTAAAACACAAGCTCACATAATAAGCGGCGTGCCGAAACGCACCAAATAAACTTTTACTCACGCATGGCGAGAGAAAAATCGTTTTGCCATTTTCTTTAAAAGTCCACGCGTCAATAAACTATAAAATTGTAAAAAAGCTAAACGTTTTGCCGGTGAGCCAGCAATACCAAAGGAATCACAGCGCCGCGAAAAGCGCCTAATTGAACTCGCAGACTTTGCTCTGCTTCGGGTTTTGGAATTCTAAGTTGCCGCATGTGATTTCAGCCTCAAACCATACCAGTGCCGACACTAAGACGCATTGCCCTGTGCTCATGCGCATAGTTTATACATTTACGCTTAAGTTATAGACAGGTATTCGAAACTGTGCTTAGTGCCAGTTTGGTAGTTTGAGCCGCGTTATTCTGTTAAAACATGGCCGTCGGTATTACATTAAGAGCTGTGCGTGTGGTGTCGTCATTCTTCTTTTTTCCCTGTGCTGAACATGCTTTTAACCATGACCTGTCCTGCTTAGGGACCTCTCCAGCCCATGTCAGTTTGTAATTCGCAGGAGAGCAAAAGTGGGTCACCACCAGCTGGTTCTGAATATGTTTTTCTCTCTGTAGAGATAAGATAACGGGAGTGAACAGCCGGGCTTCCACAGGGCTAGAGAAGGAAAGGGTAAAGACTCTGCTTTCCCTAAACCAGTCCAGTTTTATCTACCCTCTCCATCTTGGACACATGAAATGTGTAGTGCTTCATGAAACAAGCCATTCTTGCCTTGTTGCAGCCAAGCTTCAGTCGTGCGGCCTCGTGAGTCCCTGCTAAACTTTTGCCGAGTCATGGAGTCAACATCGCCTTTTGCTGGTGGCAACAATGGTTCAGTTCCATCTACGCGCGTCGCTCAGCCGACTACCGCATATTGAGAAGCGACTTACATCGACGCCTGCCGAATCCTGGCTGTTTCCCGCAGCAAAATGGACTTGAATCGTTCCCGTCGACAAAGCGTGTGCCTGCGCTGGCGCTTTTTCGTGAACATGGTGATAAAGAAAGCGGAGGAAATCATGTCTGCCTCGTGTCCTGATGACTCCTACAGTGACTCTGATGAAGACGACATTCTTTTGCTTGTGTAAAAACGCGACTCCTTCGACAGCTTCGTTTGATGAGAACAAAGCCGACAAGGACCCTGTGCCTGCTAAATGTGATCAATGCTGCCAACAACCCTCTCCCTGGAACTTCTATATAATTTGTATCCATGCCCATATTTTATGTCCGTTTCTAATTAAGCCAAGCTTGGGTGAATAAACTATAGTTTCATTTCGAGCTCTTTCTTGCTATTCATGTTATTAAGGGAGGCTTTGCGTGCTTCATTTTTTGTGAATTGCCTATTCTCGATGCACTTCGTATTTCCTAAATTGCTCTCAAAATAGTTGCCAGAAAAACAGTGTTTTTTTTTTTCACGGGCTCGTTTGCTGCCTGTCGCAGTCCTTTTTGTTTGAATAGTTAACACGCAGGAATGAAGAAAGGAACAAATGTATACACTGATTAGCTGTTGGTAGAGCATTCAGTAGTTATTTCAATATTGTTTCCATTATTCCTATACAGTAGGTTATGGCGGCTAATTTGGATGGAGAGTTTTTTTGTCCCTTCCGACTAAAGCTGCTTATAGCACTAACAGTTCACGTGCAAGAAAGATAGAAGGTTCAATGGTGCTGAACCTAATATAGAGGGAAGTCATGAGATCAGCTGCTCTAGTAGTCGAGGATATTTTCAATGAACATGCAAGTGGGAAACAACAAAGTGAAAAGCACCTTCAAATGACTCTCAGGGCGAATCGACTTTCGTAATCGCTTTCGCACACCTCATCTAAAAACAAAAGCGGCATTTTACGAGCCGCGTGTTACACAAATTCTTGCAAACCTTGGGTCCGTGAAAACCATAAGCATGTATTCGCAAGCGTTTCTCTCAAGGGTGATATAAAAAAAATATTCAGCGCGCTGTTTAGGCCAAATTGACGCAGAATATGGAGGTAGACGCCTATTAGTAAGCAACAAAAATTGTAAACCCAATTGTTCTGCACAAATATACAGAAACATAAACTGGATGCGAATGCACAATACGTACGTCTAAATAATGAAATTGACAATACAAGGGACCGAAATTGGACACTAGAAAGGGGCGCCCTAAGCGCGTTCAAAATTATCCTAGTTCGAATTCTTCTTCTGGACATGTAGCTTCAAAACTGTCTCAACTTCCCTCCGGCTCTTTTAGTTGTTTCCGCCGCCCGACATACTCTGAAGTGCACAAGAGAATATTCCGCTCGCGTGCGTGGTGCTTCCTCTCTTCGTAGCGATTGGAATTTATTTTGCAAGGTCAACTCTTCTCAAACGTAAAAAGAATTTGATGGTCACGCATTCTTCCTTACTTTTGTAATTTACGAACTTCAACTTCTGAGGCTGGGCACGCGCGAGCTAACAAAAAACAAGGGATGTTATTGCTCGAAATTGACTTCATTTGTTCCTCGTTATCATATACGAATAACGTTTGATAAACCTAAGATTTCGTGATCACTGGAACTGTCACTTTACACTACTACAACTATTACGCCTGCTCATATTATTTCTACGCATATTACAGTTACTATACCATAAACAGTGATGTCATGGTTGCAGATCGGAAAACCAGAGTATGAAATAGGAAACAGAGACGTTGATTTGAGTTACGGTTGTGACGAATCCTCAAGGCATAATGTTTATATAGGGCATAACTATATATTTCTGGATAACGCACACTTGCTATTTGGAATACATTTTCGCAATGCTCTTATACAAAATTTTAAACAGGTTATTGCGTTGACTATGTAACACTAATTCGCCCACGCTTCCACTTCATCAAAAAATAAAGCAGGAAAAGATGCTATCGGCTATCGATATTTTTTTGTTTTTTATGACGTGCGTTAAAAATGCTAAAATATTGCAATTCAGCTGCCGAGTATTATAAGCCAAATTATTACTTTTTTAAAACACAAGCTCACATAATAAGCGGCGTGCCGAAACGCACCAAATAAACTTTTACTCACGCATGGCGAGAGAAAAATCGTTTTGCCATTTTCTTTAAAAGTCCACGCGTCAATAAACTATAAAATTGTAAAAAAACTAAAGGTTTTGCCGGTGAGCCAGCAATACCAAAGGAATCACAGCGCCGCGAAAAGCGCCTAATTGAACTCGAAAACTTTGCTCTGCTTCGGGTTTTGGAATTCTAAGTTGCCGCATGTGATTTCAGCCTCAAACCATACCAGTGCCGACACTAAGACGCATTGCCCTGTGCTCATGCGCATAGTTTATACATTTACGCTTAAGTTATAGACAGGTATTCGAAACTGTGCTTAGTGCCAGTTTGGTAGTTTGAGCCGCGTTATTCTGTTAAAACATGGCCGTCGGTATTACATTAGGAGCTGTGCGTGTGGTGTCGTCATTCTTCTTTTTTCCCTGTGCTGAACATGCTTTTAACCATGACCTGTCCTGCTTAGGGACCTCTCCAGCCCATGTGAGTTTGTAATTCGCAGGAGAGCAAAAGTGGGTCACCACCAGCTGGTTCTGAATATGTTTTTCTCTCTGTAGAGATAAGATAACGGGAGTGAACAGCCGGGCTTCCACACGACTAGAGAAGGAAAGGGTAAAGACTCTGCTTTCCCTAAACCAGTCCAGTTTTATCTACCCTCTCCATCTTGGACACATGAAATGTGTAGTGCTTCATGAAACAAGCCATTCTTGCCTTGTTGCAGCCAAGCTTCAGTCGTGCGGCCTCGTGAGTCCCTGCTCAACTTTTGCCGAGTCATGGAGTCAACATCGCATTTTGCTGGTGGCAACAATGGTTCAGTTCCATCTACGCGCGTCGCTCAGCCGACTACCGCATATTGAGAAGCGACTTACATCGACGCCTGCCGAATCCTGGCTGTTTCCCACAGCAAAATGGACTTGATGCGTTCCCGTCGACAAAGCGTGTGCCTGCGCTGGCGCTTTTTCGTGAACATGGTGATAAAGAAAGCGGAGGAAATCATGTCTGCCTCGTGTCCTGATGACTCCTACAGTGACTCTGATGAAGACGACATTCTTTTGCTTGTGTAAAAACGCGACTCCTTCGACAGCTTCGTTTGATGAGAACAAAGCCGACAAGGACCCTGTGCCTGCTAAATGTGATCAATGCTGCCAACAACCCTCTCCCTGGAACTTTTATATAATTTGTATCCATGCCCATATTTTATGTCCGTTTCTAATTAAGCAAAGCTTGGGCAAATAAACTATAGTTTCATTTCGAGCTCTTTCTTGCTATTCATGTTATTAAGGGAGGCTTTGCGTGCTTCATTTTTTGTGAATTGCCTATTCTCGATGCACTTCGTATTTCCTAAATTGCTCTCAAAATAGGTGCCAGAAAAACAGTGTTTTTTTTTTCACGGGCTCGTTTGCTGCCTGTCGCAGTCCTTTTTGTTTGATTAGTTAACACGCAGGAACGAAGAAAGGAACAAATGTATACACTGATTAGCTGTTGGTAGAGCATTCAGTAGTTATTTCAATATTGTTTCCATTATTCCTATACAGTAGGTTATGGCGGCTAATTTGGATGGAGAGTTTTCTTGTCCCTTCCGACTAAAGCTGCTTATAGCACTAACAGTTCACGTGCAAGAAAGATAGAAGGTTCAATGGTGCTGAACCTAATATAGAGGGAAGTCATGAGATCAGCTGCTCTAGTAGTCGAGGATATTTTCAATGAACATGCAAGTGGGAAACAACAAAGTGAAAAGCACCTTCAAATGACTCTCAGGGCGAATCGACTGTCGTAATCGGTTTCACACACCTCATCTAAAAACAAAAGCGGCATTTTACGAGCCGCGTGTTACAAGAATTCTTGCAAACCTTGGATCCGTGAAAACCATAGGCATGTATTCGCAAGCGTTTCTCCCATTGGTGATATAAAACAAAATATTCAGCGCGCGGTTTAGGCCAAATTGACGCAGTATATGGAGGTAGGCGCATATTAGTAAGCAACAAAAAATTGTAAACCCAACTGTTCTGCACAAATATACAGAAACATAAACTGGATGCGAATGCAAAATACGTACGTCTAAATAATGAAATTGACAATACAAAGGATCGAAATTGGGCACTAGAAAGGGGCGCCCTAAGCGCGTTCAAAATTATCCTAGGTCGAATTCTTCTTTTGGACATGTAGCTTCAAAACTGTCTCAACTTCCCTCCGGCTCTTTTTGTTGTTTCCGCCGCCCGACATACTCTGAAGTGCACAAAAGAATATTCCGGTCGCGTGCGTGGTGCTTCCTCTCTTGGTAGCGATTGGAATTTATTTTGCAAGGTCAACTCTTCTCAAACGTAAAAAGAATTTGACGGTCACGCATTCTTCCTTACTTTTGTAATTTACGAACTTCAACTTCTGAGGCTGGGCACGCGCGAGCTAACAAAAAACAAGGGATGTTATTGCTCGAAATTGACTTCATTTGTTCCTCGTTATCATTTACGAATAACGTTTGATAAAGCTAAGATTTTGTGATGACTGGAACTGTCACTTTACACTACTACAACTATTACGCCTGCTAATATTATTTCTACGCATATTATAGTTACTATACCATAAACAGTGATGCATGGTTGCAGATCGGAAAACCAGAGTATGAAATAGGAAACAGAGACGTTGATTTGAGTTACGGTTGTGACGAATCCTCAAGGCATAATGTTTATATAGGGCATAACTATATATTTCTGGATAACGCACTCTTGCTATTTGGAATACATTTTCGCAATGCTCTTATACAAAATTTTAAACAGGATATTGCGTTGACTATGTAACACTAACTCGCCCACGCTTCCACTTCATCAAAAATAAAGCAGGAAAAGATGCTATCGGCTATCGATATTTTTTGTTTTTTATGACGTGCGTTAAAAATGCTTAAATATTGCAATTCAGCTGCCGAGTATTATAAGCCAAATTATTACTTTTTTAAAACACAAGCTCACATAATAAGCGGCGTGCCGAAACGCACCAAATAAACTTTTACTCACGCATGGCGGGAGAAAAATCGTTCTGCCATTTTCTTTAAAAGTCCACGCGACAATAAACTATAAAATTGTAAAAAAAACTAAAGGTTTTGCCGGTGAGCCAGCACTACCAAAGGAATCACAGCGCCGCGAAAAGCGCCTTATTGAACTCGCAGACTTTGCTCTGCTTCGGGTTTTGGAATTCTAAGTTGCCGCATGTGATTTCAGCCTCAAACCGTACCAGAGCCGACACTAACGCGCATTGCCTTGTGCTCATGCGCACCGTTTATACATTTACGCTTAAGTTAGAGACGGGTATTCGAAACTTTGCTTAGTGCCAGTTTGAGCCGCGTTATTCTGTTAAAACATGGCCGTCGGTATTACATTAAGAGCTTTGCGTGTGGTGTCATTTTTCTTCTTCCCCTGTGCTGAACATGCTTTTAAATATGACCTGTCCTGCTTAGGGACCTCTCCAGCCCATGTCAGTTTGTAATTCACAGGAGAGCAAAAGTGGGTCACCACCAGCTGGTTCTGAATATGTTTTTCTCTCTGTAGAGATAAGATAACAGGAGTGAACAGCCGGGCTTCCACACGACTAGAGAAGGAAAGTGTAAAGACTCTGCTTTCCCTAAACCAGTCCAGTTTTATCTACCCTCTCCATCTTCGACACATGAAATGTGTAGTGCTTCATGAAACAAGCCATTCTTGGCTTGTTGCAGCCAAGCTTCAGTCGTGCGGCCTCGCGAGTCCCTGCTCAACTTTTGCCGAGCCATGGAGTCAACATCGCCTTTTGCTGGTGGCAACAATAGTTCAGTTCCATCTGCGCGCGTCTCTCAGCCGACTACCGCATATTGTGAAGCGACTTACATCGACGCCTTCCGAATCCTGGCTGTTTCCCGCAGCAAAATGGACTTGATGCGTTCCCGTCGACAAAGCGTGTGCCTGCGCTGGCGCTTTTTCGTGAACATGGTGATAAAGAAAGCGGAGGAAATCATGTCTGCCTCGTGTCCTGATGACTCCTACAGTGACTCTGATGAAGACGACATTGTTGTGCTTGTGTAAAAACGCGACTCCTTCGACAGCTTCGTTTGATGAGAACAAAGCCGACAGGGACCCTGTGCCTGCTAAATGTGATCAATGCTGCCAACAACCCTCTCCCTGGAACTTGTATATAATTTGTATCCATGCCCATATTTTATGTCCGTTTCTAATTACGCCAAGCTTGGGTAAATAAACTATAGTTTCATTTCGAACTTTTTCTTGCTATTCATATCATTAAGGGAGGCTTTGCATGCTTCATTTTTTGTAAATTGCCTATTCTCGATGCACTTCGTATTTCCTTAATTGTTCTCAAAATTGTTGCCAGCAAAAACATTGTTTTTTTTTCACGCGCTCGTTTGCTGCCTGTCGCAGTCCTTTTTCTCAACGTACTCACCAAATCTTGTTTGAATAGTTACCACGAAGGAACGAAGAAAGGAACAAATGTATACACTGATTAGTTGTTGGTAGAGCATTCAGTAGTTATTTCAATATTGTTTCCATTATTCCTATACAGTAGGTTATGGCGGCTAATTTGGATGAAGAGTTTTCTTGTCCCTTCCGACTAAAGCTTCTTATAGCACTAACAGGTCACGTGCAAGAAAAATAGAAGGGTTCAATGGTGCTGAACCTAATATAGAGGGATATCATGAGATCAGCTGCTCTAGTAGTCGAGGATATTTTCGATGAACATGCAAGTGGGAAACAACAAAGTGAAAAGCACCTTCAAAAGGACTCTCAGGTCGATTCGACTTTCGCAATCGCTTTCACAAACCTCATCTAAAAACAAAAGCGGCATTTTACGAGCCGCGTGTTACACAAATTCTTGCAAACCTTGGGTCGGTGAAAACCATAAGCATGTATTCGCAAGCGTTTCTCCCAAGGGTGATATAAAACAAAATATTCAGCGTGCTGTTTAGGCCAAATTGACGCAGTATATGGAGGTAGGCGCGTATTAGTAAGCAACAAAAATTTTAAACCCAATTGTTCTGCACAAATATACAGAAACATAAACTGGATGCGAATGCAAAATACGTACGTCTAAATAATGAAATTGACAATACAAAGGATCGAAATTGGACACTAGAAAGGGGCGCCCTAAGCGCGTTCAAAATTATCCTAGTTCGAATTCTTCTGGACATGCAGCTTCAAAACTGTCTCAACTTCCCTCCGGCTCTTTTAGTTGTTTCCGCCGCCGGACATACTCTGAAGTGCACAAGAGAATATTCCGGTCGCGTGCGTGGTGCTTCCTCTCTTGGTAGCGATTGGAATTTATTTTGCAAGGTCAACTTTTCTCAAACGTAAAAAGAATTTGACGGTCACACATCTTTCCTTACTTTTGTAATTTACGCACTTCAACTTCTGAGGCTGGGCACGCGCGAGCTAACAAAAAAAAAACAAGGGATGTTATTGCTCGAAATTGACTTAAATTGTTCCTCGTTATCATATACGAATAACGTTTGATAAAGCTAAGATTTTGTGATCACTGGAACTGTCACTTTCCACTGCTACAACTATTACGCCTGTTCATATTATTTCTACGCATATTACAGTTACTATACCATAAACAGTGATGTCATGGTTGCAGATCGGAAAACTAGAGTATGAAATAGGAAACAGAGACGTTGATTTGAGTTACGGTTGTGACGAATCCTCAAGGCATAATGTTTATATAGGGCATAACTATATATTTCTGGATAACGCACACTTTCTATTTGGAATACATTTTCGCAATGCTCTTATACAAAATTTTAAACAAGATATTGCGTTGACTATGTAACACTAACTCGCCCACGCTTCGACTTTATCAAAAAATAAAGCAGGAAAAGATGCTATCGGCTATCGATATTTTTTTGCTTTTATGACGTGCGTTAAAAATGCTAAAATATTGCAATTCAGCTACCGAGTATTATAAGCCAAATTATCACTTTTTTAAAACACAAGCTCACATAATAGGCGGCGTGCCGAAACGCACCAAATAAACATTTACTCACGCATGGCGGGAGAAAAATCGTTTTGTCATTTTCTTTAAAAGTCCACGCGCCAATAAACTACAAAATTGTAAAAAAACTAAAGGTTTTGCCGGTGAGCCAGCACTACCAAAGGAATCACACCGCCGCGAAAAGCGCCTAATTGAACTCGCAGACTTTGCTCTGCTTCGGGTTTTGGAATTCTAAGTTGCCGAATGTGATTTCAGCCTCAAACCGTACCAGTGCCGACAATAACGCGCATTGCCTTGTGCTCATGCGCATAGTTTATACATTTGCGCTTAAGTTATAGACAGGTATTCGAAACTGTGCTTAGTGCCAGTTTGGTAGTTTGAGCCGCGTTATTCTGTTAAAACATGGCCGTCGGTATTACATTAAGAGTTTTGCGTGTGGTGTCGTCATTCTTCTTCTTCCCCTGTGCTGAACATGCTTTTAACCATGACCTGTCCTGCTTAGGGGCCTCTCCAGCCAATGTCACTCTGTAATTCGCATGAGAGCAAAAGTGAGTCACCACCAGCTGGTTCTGAATATGTTTTTCTTTCTGTAGAGATAAGATAACGGGAGTGAACAGCCGGGCTTCCACATGTCTAGGGGAGGAAAGGGTAAAGACTCTGCTTTCCCTAAACCAGTCCAGTTTTATCTACCCTCTCCATCTTCGACACATGAAATGTGTAGTGCTTCATGAAACAAGCCATTCTTGGCTTGTTGCAGCCAAGCTTCAGTCGTGCGGCCTCGCGAGTCCCTGCTCAACTTTTGCCGAGCCATGCAGTCAACATCGCCTTTTACTGGTGGCAACAATAGTTCAGTTCCATCTGCGCGCGTCTCTCAGCCGACTACCGCATATTGTGCAGCGACTTACATCGACGCCTGCCGAATCCTGGCTGTTTCCCGCAGCAAAATGGACTTGATGCGTTCCCGTCGACAAAGCGTGTGCCTGCGTTGGCGCTTTTTCGTGAACATGGTGATAAAGAAAGCGGAGGAAATCATGTCTGCCTCGTGTCCTGATGACTCCTACAGTGACTCTGATGAAGGCGACATTGTCGTGCTTGTGTAAAAACGCGACTCCTTCGACAGCTTCGTTTGATGAGAACAAAGCCGACAAGGACCCTGTGCCTGCTAAATGTGATCAATGCTGCCAACAACCCTCTTCCTGGAACTTGTATATAATTTGTATCCATGCCCATATTTTATGTCCGTTTCTAAATACGCCAAGCTTGGGTAAATGAACTGTAGTTTCATTTCGAACTTTTTCTTGCTATTCATATCATTAAGGGAGGCTTTGCGTGCTTCATTTTTTGTAAATTGACTATTCTCGATGCACTTCGTATTTCCTAAATTGCTCTCAAAATAGTTGCCAGAAAAACATTGTTTTTTTTTCACGCGCTCGTTTGCTGCCTGTCGCAGTCCTTTTTCTCACCGTACCCTCCAAATCTTGTTTGAATAGTTACCACGCAGGAACGAAGGAACAAATGTATACACTGATTTATTGTTGGTAGAGCATTCAGTAGTAATTTCAATATTGTTTCCATTATTCCTATACAGTAGGTTATGGAGGCTAATTTGTATGGAGAGTTTTCTTGTCCCTTCCGAGTAAAGCTGCTTATAGCACTAACAGTTCACGTGCAAGAAAAATAGAAGGGTTCAATGGTGCTGAACCTAATATAGAGGGAAATCATGAGATCAGCTGCTCTAGTAGTCGAGGATATTTTCGATTAACATGCAAGTGGGAAACAACAAAGAGAAAAGCGCCTTCAAAGAACTCTCAGGTCGAATCGACTTTAGCAATCGCTTTCACACACCTCATCTAAAAACAAAAGCGGCATTTTACGAGCCGCGTGTTACACAAATTCTTGCAAACCTTGGGTCGGTGAAAACCATAAGCATGTATTCGCAAGCGTTTCTCCCAAGGGTGATATAAAAAAAATTATTCAGCGCGCTGGTTAGGCCAAATTGACGCAGAATATGGAGGTAGGCGCCTATTAGTAAGCAACAATAAATGTAAACCCAATTGTTCTGCACAAATATACAAAAACATAAACTGGATGCGAATGCAAAATTACATACGTCTAAATAATGGAATTGACAATGCAAAGAATCGAAATTGGACACTAGAAAGGGGCGCCCTAAGCGCGTTCAAAATTATCCTAGTTCGAATTCTTCTTCTGGACATGTAGCTTCGAAACTGTCTCAACTTCCCTCCGGCTCTTTTAGTTGTTTCCGCCGCCGAACATACTCTGAAGTGCACAAGGGAATATTCCGGTCGCGTGCGTGGTGCTTCCTCTCTTGGTAGCGATTTGGAATTTATTTTGCAAGGTCAACTCTTCTCAAACGTAAAAAGAATTTGACGGTCACGCATTTTTCCTTACTTTTGTAATTTACGAACTTCAACTTCTGAGGCTGGGCACGCGCGAGCTAACAAAAAAACTAGGGATGTTATTGCTCCAAATTGACTTAAATTGTTCCTCGTTATCATATACGAATAACGTTTGATAAAGCTAAGATTTTGTGATCACTGGAACTGTCACTTTCCACTGCAACAACTATTACGCCTGCTCATATTATTTCTACGCATATTACAGTTACTATACCATAAACAGTGATGTCATGGTTGCAGATCGGAAAACCAGAGTATGAAATAGGAAACAGAGACGTTGATTTGAGTTACGGTTGTGACGAATCCTCAAGGCATAATGTTTATATAGGGCATAACTATATATTTCTGGATAACGCACACTTGCTATTTGGAATACATTTTCGCAATGCTCTTATACAAAATTTTAAACAGGATATTGCGTTGACTATGTAACACTAATTCGCCCACGCTTCCACTTCATCAAAAAATAAAGCAGGAAAAGATGCTGCGGCTATCGATATTTTTTTGTTTTTTATGACGTGCGTTAAAAATGCTAAAATATTGCAATTCAGCTGCCGAGTATTATAAGCCAAATTATTACTTTTTTAAAACACAAGCTCACATAATAAGCGGCGTGCCGAAACGCACCAAATAAACTTTTACTCACGCATGGCGAGAGAAAAATCGTTTTGCCATTTTCTTTAAAAGTCCACGCGTCAATAAACTATAAAATTGTAAAAAAACTAAAGGTTTTGCCGGTGAGCCAGCAATACCAAAGGAATCACAGCGCCGCGAAAAGCGCCTAATTGAACTCGCAGACTTTGCTCTGCTTCGGATTTTGGAATTCTAAGTTGCCGCATGTGATTTCAGCCTCAAACCATACCAGTGCCGACACTAAGACGCATTGCCCTGTGCTCATGCGCATAGTTTATACATTTACGCTTAAGTTATAGACAGGTATTCGAAACTGTGCTTAGTGCCAGTTTGGTAGTTTGAGCCGCGTTATTCTGTTAAAACATGGCCGTCGGTATTACATTAAGAGCTGTGCGTGTGGTGTCGTCATTCTTCTTTTTTCCCTGTGCTGAACATGCTTTTAACCATGACCTGTCCTGCTTAGGGACCTCTCCAGCCCATGTCAGTTTGTAATTCGCAGGAGAGCAAAAGTGGGTCACCACCAGCAGGTTCTGAATATGTTTTTCTCTCTGTAGAGATAAGATAACGGGAGTGAACAGCCGGGCTTCCACACAACTAGAGAAGGAAAGGGTAAAGACTCTGCTTTCCCTAAACCAGTCCAGTTTTATCTACCCTCTCCATCTTGGACACATGAAATGTGTAGTGCTTCATGAAACAAGCCATTCTTGCCTTGTTGCAGCCAAGCTTCAGTCATGCGGCCTCGTGAGTCCCTGCTCAACTTTTGCCGAGTCATGGAGTCAACATCGCCTTTTGCTGGTGGCAACAATGGTTCAGTTCCATCTACGCGCGCCGCTCAGCCGACTACCGCATATTGTGAAGCGACTTACATCGACGCCTGCCGAATCCTGGCTGTTTCCCGCAGCAAAATGGACTTGATGCGTTCCCGTCGACAAAGCGTGTGCCTGCGCTGGCGCTTTTTCGAGAACATGGTGATAAAGAAAGTGGAGGAAATCATGTCTGCCTCGTGTCCTGATGACTCCTACAGTGACTCTGATGAAGACGACATTGTTTTGCTTGTGTAAAAACGCGACTCCTTCGACAGCTTCGTTTGATGAGAACAAAGCCGACAAGGACCCTGTGCCTGCTAAATGTGATAAATGCTGCCAACAACCCTCTCCCTGGAACTTGTATATAATTTGTATCCATGCCCATATTTTATGTCCGTTTCTAATTACGCCAAGCTTGGGTAAATAAACTATAGTTTCATTTCGAACTTTTTCTTGCTATTCATATCATTAAGGGAGGCTTTGCAAGCTTCATTTTTTGTAAATTGCCTATTCTCGATGCCCTTCGTATTTCCTTAATTGCTCTCAAAATAGTTGGCAGCAAAAACATTGTTTTTTTTTTTTCACGCGCTCGTTTGCTGCCTGTCGCAGTCCTTTTTCGCAACGTACTCTCCAAATCTTGTTTGAATAGTTACCACGCAGGAACGAAGAAAGGAACAAATGTATACACTGATTAGTTGTTGGTAGAGCATTCAGTAGTTATTTCAATATTGTTTCCATTATTCCTATACAGTAGGTTATGGCGGCTAATTTGGATGGAGAGTTTTCTTGTCCCTTCCGACTAAAGCTGCTTATAGCACTAACAGTTCACGTGCAAGAAGAATAGAAGGGTTCAATGGTGCTGAACCTAATATAGAGGGAAATCAAGGGATCAGCTGCTCTAGTAGTCGAGGATATTTTCGATTAACATGCAAGTGGGAAACAACAAAGTTAAAAGCACCTTCAAAGGACTCTCAGGTCGAATCGACTTTCGCAATCGCTTTCACAAACTTCATCTAAATACAAAAGCGGCATTTTACGAGCCGCGTGTTACACAAATTCTTGCAAACCTTGGGTCGGTGAAAACCATAAGCATGTATTCGCAAGCGTTTCTCCAAAGGGTGATATAAAACAAAATATTCAGAGCGCTGTTTAGGCCAAATTGACGCAGAATATGGAGGTAGGCGCATATTAGTAAGCAACAAAAATTGTAAACCCAATTATTCTGCACAAATATACAGAAACATAAACTGGATGCGAATGCAAACTACGTACGTCTAAATAATGAAATTTACAATACAAAGGATCGAAATTGGACACTAGAAAGGGGCGCCCTAAGCGCGTTCAAAATTATCCTAGTTTATATTCTTCTTATGGACATGTAGCTTCAAAACTGTCTCAACTTCCCTCCGGCTCTTTTAGTTTTTTCCGCCGCCGGACATACTCTGAAGTGCACAACAGAATATTCCGGTCGCGTGCGTGGTGCTTCCTCTCTTGGTAGCGATTCGAATTTATTTTGCAAGGTCAACTCTTCTCAAACGTAAAAAGAATTTGCCTGTCACGCATTCTTCATTACTTTTGTAATTTACGAACTTCAACTTCCGAGGCTGGGCACGCGCGAGCTAACAAAAAAACAAGGGATGTTATTGCTCGAAATTGACTTCATTTGTTCCTCGTTATCATATACGAATAACTTTTGATGAAGCTAAGATTTTGTGATCACTGGAACTGTCACATTACACTGCTACAACTATTACGCCTGCTCATATTTTTTCTGCGCATATTATAGTTACTATACCATAAACAGTGATGTCATGGTTGCAGATCGCTAAACCAGATTATGAAATAGGAAACAGAGACGTTGATTTGAGTTACGGTTGTGACGAATCCTCAAGGCATAATGTTTATATAGGGCATAACTATATATTTCTGGATAACGCACACTTGCTATTTGGAATCCATTTTCGCAATGCTCTTATACAAAATTTTAAACAGGATATTGCGTTGACTATGTAACACTAACTCGCCCAGCCTTCCACTCCATCAAAAATAAAGCAGGAAAAGATGCTATCGGCTATCGATATTTTTTGTTTTTTATGACGAGCGTTAAAAATGCTAAAATATTGCAATTCAGCTACCGTGTATTATAAGCCAAATTATTACTTTTTTAAAACACAAGCACACATAATAAGCGGCGTGCCGAAACGCACCAAATAAACTTTTACTCAAGCATGGCGGGAGAAAAATCGTTTTGCCATTTTCTTTAAAAGTCCACGCGACAATAAACTATAAAATTGTAAAGAAACTAAAGGTTTTGCCAGTGAACCAGCACTACCAAAGGAATCACAGCGCCTCGAAAAGCGCCTAATTTAACTCGCAGACTTTGCTCTGCTTCGGGTTTGGAATTCTAAGTTGCCGCATGTGATTTCAGCCTCAAACCGTACCAGTGCCGACACTAACGCGCATTGCCTTGTGCTCATGCGCACAGTTTATATATTTACGCTTAAGTTATAGACAGGTATTCGAAACTGTGCTTAGTGCCAGTTTGGTAGTTTGAGCCGCGTTATTCTGTTAAAACATGGCCGTCGGTATTACATTAAGAGCTTTGCGTGTGGTGTCGTCATTCTTCTTCTTTCCCTGTGCTGAACATGCTTTTAACCATGACCTGTCCTGCTTAGGGACCTCTCCAGCCCATGTAAGTTTGTAATTCGCAGGAGAGCAAAAGTGGGTCACCACCAGCTGGTTCTGAATATGTTTTTCTCTCGGTAGAGATAAGATAACGGGAGTGAACAGCCGGGCTTCCACACGACTAGAGAAGGAAAGGGTAAAGACTCTGCTTTCCCTAAACCAGTCCAGTTTTATCTACCCTCTCCATCGTCGACACATGAAATGTGTAGTGCTTCATGAAACAAGCCATTCTTGGCTTGTTGCAGCCAAGCTTCAGTCGTGCGGACTCGCGCGTCCCTGCTCAACTTTTGCCGAGCCATGGAGTCAACATCGCCTTTTGCTGGTTCAACAATAGTTCAGTTCCATCTGTGCGCGTCTCTCAGCCGACTACCGCATATTGTGAAGCGACTTACATCGACGCCTGCCGAATCCTGGCTGTTTCCCGCAGCAAAATGGACTTGATGCGTTCCCGTCGACAAAGCGTGTGCCTGCGCTGGCGCTTTTTCGTGAACATGGTGATAAAGAAAGCGGAGGAAATCATGTCTGCCTCGTGTCCTGATGACTCCTACAGTGACTCTGATGAAGGCGACATTGTGCTTGTGTAAAAACGCGACTCCTTCGATAGCTTCGTTGATGAGAACAAAGCCGACAAGGACCCTGTGCCTGCTAAATGTGATCAATGCTGCCAACAACCCTCTCCCAGGAACTTGTATATAATTTGTATCCATGCCCATATTTTATGTCCGTGTCTAATTAAGCCAAGCTTGGGTAAATAAACTATAGTTTCATTTCGAACTTTTCTTGCTATTCATATTATTATGGGAGGCTTTGCATGCTTCATTTTTTGTAAATTGCCTATTCTCGATGCACTTCGTATTTCCTTAATTGCTCTCAAAATAGTTGCAAGCAAAAACATTGTTTTTTTTTTCACGCGCTCGTTTGCTGCCTGTCGCAGTCCTTTTTCTTAACGTACTCTCCAAATCTTGTTTGAATAGTTACCACGCAGGAACGAAGAAAGGAACAAATGTATACACTGATTAGTTGTTGGTAGAGCATTCAGTAGTTATTTCAATATTGTTTCCATTATTCCTATACAGTAGGTTATGGCGGCTAATTTGGATGGAGAGTTTTCTTGTACCTTCCGAGTAAGGCTACTTATAGCACTAACAGTTCACGTGCAAGAAAAATAAAAGGGTTCAATGGTGCTGAACCTAATATAGAGGAAAATCATGAGATCAGCTGCTCTAGTAGTCGAGGATATTTTCGATGAACATGCAATTGGGAAACAACAAAGTGAAAAGCGCCTTCAAAGGAATCTCAGCTCGAATCGACTTTAGCAATCGCTTTCACACACCTCATCTAAAAACAAAAGCGGCATTTTACCAGCCGCGTGTTACACAAGTTCTTGCAAACCTTGGGTCGGTGAAAACCATAAGCATGTATTCGCAAGCGTTTCTCCCAAGGGTGATATAAAACAAAATATTCAGCGCGCTGTTTAGGCCAAATTGACGCAGAATATGGAGGTAGGCGCCTATTAGTAAGCAACAATAAATGTAAACCCAATTTTTCTGCACAAATATACAGAAACATAAACTGGATGCGAATGCAACATTACATACGTCTAAATAATGGAATTGTCAATGCAAAGGATCGAAATTGGACACTAGAAAGGGGCGCCCTAAGCGCGTTCAAAATTATCCTAGTTTGAATTCTTCTTCTGGACATGAAGGTTAAAAACTGTCTCAACTTCCCTCCGGCTCTTTTTGTTGTTTCCGCCGCCGGACATACTCTGAAGTGCACAAAAGAATATTCCGGTCGCGTGCGTGGTGCTTCCTCTCTTGGTAGCGATTGGAATTTATTTTGCAAGGTCAACTCTTCTCAAACGTAAAAAGAATTTGACGGTCACGCATTTTTTCTTACTTTTGTAACTTACGAACTTCAACTTCTGAGGCTGGGCACGCGCGAGCTAACAAAAAAAACAAGGGATGTTATTGCTCGAAATTGACTTAAATTGTTCCTCGTTATCATATACGAATAACGCTTGATAAAGCTAAGATTTTGTGATCACTGGAACTGTCACTTTCCACTGCTACAACTATTACGCCTGTTCATATTATTTCTACGCATATTATAGTTACTATACCATAAACAGTGATGTCATGGTTGCAGATCGGAAAACCAGAGTATGAAATAGGAAACAGAGACGTTGATTTGAGTTACGGTTGTGACGAATCCTCAAGGCATAATGTTTATACAGGGCATAACTATGTTTTTCTGGATAACGCACACTTGCTATTTGGAATACATTTTCGCAATGCTCTTATACAAAATTTTAAACAGGATATTGCGTTGACGATGTAACACTATCTCGCCCACGCTTCCACTCCATCAAAAAATAAAGCAGGAAAAAATGCTATCGGCTATCGATATTTTTTGTTTTTTATGACGAGCATTAAAAATGCTAAAATATTGCAATTCAGCTACCGAGTATATATGCCAAATTATCACTTTTTTAAAACACAAGCTCACATAATAGGCGGCGTGCCGAAACGCACCAAATAAACATTTACTCACGCATGGCGGGAGAAAGATCGTTTTGTCATTTTCTTTAAAAGTACACGCCTCAATAAACTATAAAATTGTAAAAAAACTAAAGGTTTTGCCGGTGAGCCAGCACTACCAAAGGAATCACAGCGCCGCAAAAAGCGCCTAATTGAACTCGCAGACTTTGCTCTGCTTCGGGTTTTGGAATTCTAAGTTGCCGCATGTGATTTCAGCCTCAAACCGTACAAGTGCCGACAGTAACGCGCATTGCCCTGTGCTCATGCGCATAGTTTATACATTTACGCTTAAGTTATAGACAGGTATTTGAAACTGTGCTTAGTGCCAGTTTGGTAGTTTGAGCCGCGTTATTCTGTTAAAACATGGCCGTCGGTATTACGTTAAGAGTTTTGCGTGTGGTGTCGTCATTCTTCTTCTTCCCCTCTGCTGCACATGCTTTCAACCATGACCTGTCCTGCTTAGGGGGCTCTCCAGCCCATGTCACTCTGTAATTCGCACCAGAGCAAAAGTGAGTCACCACCAGCTGGTTCTGAATATGTTTTTCTCTCTGTAGAGATAAGATAACGGGAGTGAACAGCCGGGCTTCCACACGACTAGAGGAGGAAAGGGTAAAGACTCTGCTTTCCCTAAACCAGTCCAGTTTTATCTACCCTCTCCATCTTGGACACATGAAATGTGTAGTGATTCATGAAACAAGCCATTCTTGGCTTGTTGCAACCAAGCTTCAGTCGTGCGGCCTCACGAGTCTCTGCTCAACTTTTGCCGAGTCATGGAGTCAACATCGCCTTTTGCTGGTGGCAACAATGGTTCAGTTCCATCTGCGCGCGTCTCTCAGCCGACTACCGCATATTGTGAAGCGACTTACATCGACGCCTGCCGAATCCTGGCTGTTTCCCGCAGCAAAATGGACTTGATGCGTTCCCGTGGACAAAGCTTGTGCCTGCGCTGGCGCTTTTTCGTGAACATGGTGATAAAGAAAGCGGAGGAAATCATGTCTGCCTCGTGTCCTGATGACTCCTACAGTGACTCTGATGAAGACGACATTTTTGTGCTTGTGTAAAAACGCGACTCCTTCGACAGCTTCGTTTGATGAGAACAAACCCGACAAGGACCCTGTGCCTGCTAAATGTGATCAATGCTGCCAACAACCCTCTCCCTGGAACTTTTATATAATTTGTATCCATGCCCATATTTTATGTCCGTTTCTAATTAAGCCAAGCTTGGGTAAATAAACTATAGTTTCATTTCGAGCTCTTTCTTGCTATTCATATTATTAAGGGAGGCTTTGCGTGCTTCATTTTTTGTGAATTGCCTATTCTCGATGCACTTCGTATTTCCTAAATTGCTCTCAAAATAGTTGCCAGAAAAACAGTGTTTTTTTTTCACGGGCTCGTTTGCTGCCTGTCGCAGTCCTTTTTCTCACCGTACCCTCCAAATCTTGTTTGAATAGTTAACACGCAGGAACGAAGAAAGGAACAAATGTATACACTGATTTATTGCTGGTAGAGCATTCAGTAGTAATTTCAATATTGTTTCCATTATTCCTATACAGTAGGTTATGGAGGCTAATTTGGATGGAGAGTTTTCTTGTCCCTTCCGAGTAAAGCTGCTTATAGCACTAACAGTTCACGTGCAAGAAAGATAGAAGGTTCAATGGTGCTGAACCTAATATAGAGGGAAGTCATGAGATCAGCTGCTCTAGTAGTCGAGGATATTTTCAATGAACATGCAAGTGGGAAACAACAAAGTGAAAAGCACCTTCAAATGACTCTCAGGGCGAATCGACTGTCGTAATCGGTTTCACACACCTCATCTAAAAACAAAAGCGGCATTTTACGAGCCGCGTGTTACAGGAA
The DNA here is from genome assembly GCF_055883805.1 of Amblyomma maculatum. NCBI lineage: Eukaryota > Metazoa > Arthropoda > Arachnida > Ixodida > Ixodidae > Amblyomma > Amblyomma maculatum. The sequence goes on along the minus strand of NC_139346.1, from coordinate 62,056,422 downwards.
TTCTTGCAAACCTTGGGTCCGTGAAAACCATAAGCATGTATTCGCAAGCGTTTCTCCCATAGGTGATATAAAACAAAATATTCAGCGCGCGGTTTAGGCCAAATTGACGCAGTATATGGAGGTAGGCGCATATTAGTAAGCAACAAAAATTGTAAACCCAACTGTTCTGCACAAATATACAGAAACATAAACTGGATGCGAATGCAAAATACGTACGTCTAAATAATGAAATTGACAATACAAAGGATCGAAATTGGACACTAGAAAGGGGCGCCCTAAGCGCGTTCAAAATTATCCTAGGTCGAATTCTTCTTCTGGACATGTAGCTTCAAAACTGTCTCAACTTCCCTCCGGCTCTTTTTGTTGTTTCCGCCGCCCGACATACTCTGAAGTGCACAAAAGAATATTCCGGTCGCGTGCGTGGTGCTTCCTCTCTTGGTAGCGATTGGAATTTATTTTGCAAGGTCAACTCTTCTCAAACGTAAAAAGAATTTGACGGTCACGCATTCTTCCTTACTTTTGTAATTTACGAATTCAACTTCTGAGGCTGGGCACGCACGAGCTAACAAAAAAACAAGGGATGTTATTGCTCGAAATTGACTTCATTTGTTCCTCGTTATCATTTACGAATAACGTTTGATAAAGCTAAGATTTTGTGATGACTGGAACTGTCACTTTACACTACTACAACTATTACGCCTGCTAATATTATTTCTACGCATATTATAGTTACTATACCATAAACAGTGATGTCATGGTTGCAGATTGGAAAACCAGAGTAAGAAATAGGAAACAGAGACGTTGATTTGTGTTACGGTTGTGACGAATCCTCAAGGCATAATGTTTATATAGGGCATAACTATGTATTTCTGGAGAACGCACACTTGCTATTTGGAATACATTTTCGCAATGCTCTAATACGAAATTTTAAACAGGATATTGCGTTGACTATGTAACACTAACTCGCCCACGCTTCCACTTCATCAAAAAATAAAGCAGGAAAAGATGCTATCGGCTATCGATATTTTTTGTTTTTTATGACGTGCGTTAAAAATGCTAAAATATTGCAATTCAGCTGCCGAGTATTATAAGCCAAAATATTACTTTTTTAAAACACAAGCTCACATAATAAGCGGCGTGCCGAAACGCACCAAATAAACTTTTACTCACGCATGGCGGGAGAAAAATAGTTCTGCCACTTTCTTTAAAAGTCCACGCGACAATAAACTATAAAATTGTAAAAAAACTAACGGTTTTGCCGGTGAGCCAGCACTACCAAAGGAATCACAGCGCCGCGAAAAGCGCCTAATTGAACTCGCAGACTTTGCTCTGCTTCGGGTTTTGGAATTCTAAGTTGCCGCATGTGATTTCAGCCTCAAACCGTACCAGAGCCGACACTAACGCGCATTGCCTTGTGCTCATGCGCACCGTTTATACATTTACGCTTAAGTTAGAGACGGGTATTCGAAACTTTGCTTAGTGCCAGTTTGAGCCGCGTTATTCTGTTAAAACATGGCCGTCGGTATTACATTAAGAGCTTTGCGTGTGGTGTCATTTTTCTTCTTCCCCTGTGCTGAACATGCTTTTAAATATGACCTGTCCTGCTTAGGGACCTCTCCAGCCCATGTCAGTTTGTAATTCGCAGGAGAGCAAAAGTGGGTCACCACCAGCTGGTTCTAAATATGTTTTTCTCTCTGTAGAGATAAGATAACGGGAGTGAACAGCCGGGCTTCCACACGACTAGAGAAGGAAAGTGTAAAGACTCTGCTTTCCCTAAACCAGTCCAGTTTTATCTACCCTCTCCATCTTCGACACATGAAATGTGTAGTGCTTCATGAAACAAGCCATTCTTGGCTTGTTGCAGCCAAGCTTCAGTCGTGCGGCCTCGCGAGTCCCTGCTCAACTTTTGCCGAGCCATGGAGTAAACATCGCCTTTTGCTGGTGGCAACAATAGTTCAGTTCCATCTGCGCGCGTCTCTCAGCCGACTACCGCATATTGTGAAGCGACTTACATCGACGCCTTCCGAATCCTGGCTGTTTCCCGCAGCAAAATGGACTTGATGCGTTCCCGTCGACAAAGCGTGTGCCTGCGCTGGCGCTTTTTCGTGAACATGGTGATAAATAAAGCGGAGGAAATCATGTCTGCCTCGTGTCCTGATGACTCCTACAGTGACTCTGATGAAGACGACATTGTTGTGCTTGTGTAAAAACGCGACTCCTTCGACAGCTTCGTTTGATGAGAACAAAGCCGACAGGGACCCTGTGCCTGCTAAATGTGATCAATGCTGCCAACAACCCTCTCCCTGGAACTTGTATATAATTTGTACCCATGCCCATATTTTATGTCCGTTTCTAATTACGCCAAGGTTGGGTAAATAAACTATAGTTTCATTTCGAACTTTTTCTTGCTATTCATATCATTAAGGGAGGCTTTGCATGCTTCATTTTTTATAAATTGCCTATTCTCGATGCACTTCGTATTTCCTTAATTGCTCTCAAAATAGTTGCCAGCAGAAACATTGTTTTTGTTTCAGCGCTCGTTTGCTGCCTGTCGCAGTCCTTTTTCTAAACGTACTCTCCAAATCTTGTTTGAATAGTTACCACGCAGGAACGAAGAAATGAACAAATGTATACACTGATTAGTTGTTGGTAGAGCATTCAGTAGTTATTTCAATATTCTTTCCATTATTCCTATACAGTAGGTTATGGCGGCTAATTTGGATGGAGAGTTTTCTTGTCCCTTCCGACTAAAGCTGCTTATAGCACTAACAGTTCACGTGCAAGAAATATAGAAGGTTCAATTGTGCTGAACCTAATATAGAGGGAAATCATGGGATCAGCTGCTCTAGTAGTCGAGGATATTTTCGATGAACATGCAAGTGGGAAACAACAAAGTGAAAAGCACCTTCAAAGGAGTCTCAGGTCGAATCGACTTTCGCAATCGCTTTTACAAACCTCATCTAAAAACAAAAGCGGCATTTTACGATCCGCGTGTTACACAAATTCTTGCAAACCTTGGGTCGGTGAAAACCATAAGCATGTATTCGCAAGCGTTTCTCCCAAGGGTGATATAAAACAAAATATTCAGCGCGCTGTTTAGGCCAAATTGACGCAGTATATGGAGGTAGGCGCGTATTAGTAAGCAACAAAAATTGTGAACCCAATTGTTCTGCACAAATATACAGAAACAAACTGGATGCGAATGCAAAATACGTACGTCTAAATAATGAAATTGACAATACAAAGGATCGAAATTGGACACTAGAAAGGGGCGCCCTAAGCGCGTTCAAAATTATCCTAGTTCAAATTCTTCTTCTGGACATGTAGCTTCAAAACTGTCTCAACTTCCCTCCGGCTCTTTTAGTTGTTTCCGCCGCCGGACATACTCTGAAGTGCACAAGAGAATATTCCGGTCACGTGCGTGGTGCTTCCTCTCTTGGTAGCGATTGGAATTTATTTTGCAAGGTCAACTCTTCTCAAACGTAAAAAGAATTTGCCGGTCACGCATTCTTCCTTACTTTTGTAATTTACGAACTTCAACTTCTGAGGCTGGGCACGCGCGAGCTAACAAAAAAACAAGGGATGTTATTGCTCGAAATTGGCTTCATTTGTTCCTTGTTATCATATACGAATAACGTTTGATAAAGCTAAGATTTTGTGATCACTGGAACTGTCACTTTACACTACTACAACTATTACGCCTGCTCATATTTTTTTGCGCATATTATAGTTACTATACCATAAACAGTGATGTCATGGTTGCAGATCGCAAAATCAGATTATGAAATAGGAAACAGAGACGTTGATTTGAGTTACGGTTGTGACGAATCCTCAAGGCATAATGTTTATATAGGGCATAACTATATATTTCTGGATAACGCACACTTGCTATTTGGAATCCATTTTCGCAATGCTCTTATACAAAGTTTTAATCAGGATATTGCGTTGACTATGTAACACTAAATCGCCCACGCTTCCACTCCATCAAAAAATAAAGCAGGAAAAGATGCTATCGGCTATCGATATTTTTTGTTTTTTATGACGAGCGTTAAAAATGCGGAAATATTGCAATTCAGCTACCGAGTATTATAAGCCAAATTATTACTTTTTTTAAAACACAAGCTGACATAATAAGCGGCGTGCCGAAACGCACCAAATAAACTTTTACTCAAGCATGGCGGGAGAGAGAGAAAACTTTTAATGAGCATATAATCAGTAAATATTCGCAGGAGCTGGGTGGTCGGTGCCCCTAGTCCAGGGCTCTGCTCGCAGCAGCTGACTTGCGGACTAGCTGGATAATCCAGGCTTGCTGGTCCAGGTTGTCGCTGGTCAGGGCCGCCTCCCACTGCTCGTGTGTCGGTCATGGCACTATTAACGTTGGGTCAGGTTTGTCCTGGCATTCCCAAGAGATGTGAAAGAGTGTGGGGCTTGCACCGCACCAAGGACAGTAACTCGTGTATTTTGTTGGGCTTATCTTATTTAAAATTTGAAGATTAGGGAATGTGTTTGTTTGTATTTTTCTCCAGTCTATAGCGTCCGAGGAAGGAAGGTGTTTGTGTGATGGTGAGAAAATTCTTCTTTCTAACCGTAGGTGTTCCAGCCTGTCGCCGTAGGGTCCTAGGAGAGGGGTGAGGTAGGGATGGGGATCCGCCCGGTTTGTAAGAGCTCGGGCTAGATCAATCGCTACCCCTTTTCCTCTAGGCCTTCGTGTCCAGGTGTCCATGTAATTGTGTGCGTCTGGGAGATGGAACGTAATATTGCACACGCTCTTTTGTGAGGTTTTCCGGCCAGGTAGTCCCTGCAGGCTGGTTGGGAGTCCGTCACTACGTGTGATGACTTATTTTGGTTGTCTTGTGTTTTTATGGTGATGGCTATTGCCAGTGATTCCGCTTCCGCAGGATCCTTGGCATAGATCGAAGCCTGAATAATTGGCCTCTTCTTGTGGTCAACTGCAGCTATTGTGAACTTGCCAGGTGCGCCGCAAGCCCCTATGTCCACGTAGACAACTTCCGCGTCTTTAGACAATTGTTTTTCCAATGATTTGACTCTGGCTTTCCTTCGACCCTTCTGTAACTCATGGTGCATGTGCCTGGGTATCGGGTTCACATAGATGTTGTTTCTTGTGGATGTCGGAATTTGTGATTTGATCTCAGAAGTTCTTAGTGCCTGCCATAGCCCTAGTTTTGACAGGATTTCCCTACCCGCCTGCGTTGTTAGGCGTTGTTTCTGACTCTCTAGAACCGCCTCCTTGAGCTCCTCGAAGTTGTTGTGCACTCCGAGTGCCCAAAGACGTTCCGTTGATGTTGTTGGCGAGATGTTTAGGGCCGTTTTATAGGCTCCTCTTATGATAGTGTCAATGGCCCTTTTATCAGTGAATCTAATTTCGTGATATGGGAGCCCGTAGGTAATTCTGCTAACCACTAGGGCCTGTACAAGGCGTAGGGTGTCCTCCTCCCTCATCCCTTTCCGGTGGCAGGTCACCCTTCTAATCATTCTGGAAATTTGGTTGACTGTGGTTTTGAGTGTTTTGATTGTATAATCCACTCTCAAATTGCTTTGCAACCACAGCCCCAAAACTCTGATCTTGTCCTTCTCTTGAATTATCTGGTCTCCTAGAGAGAGCTGAATTTCTCCTGGGGACTTGTAATTTCTTCTGTGTAGCCTGATAAATTCGGATTTTTCTGGGGAGCATTGACGACCACTCTCCCCGGCAAATTCCTCGACTAGGCCTATAGCGGCTTGCAGAGCTTCTTTTTGCGCCAAGGATCCCTGAGTAGCCCAGATGGTGATGTCGTCCGCGTATAAAGTGAAGCCAATATCAGTGCGGGTCAACAGTTTTTTTGCTAAATTTATCATTGCTATGTTAAATAGCATTGGAGAGATTATTGAACCCTGCGGTGTACCTTTGTTCGGCATGGGTACTTTTGGTGATCGGATCTCTCCAATTCCTATGGTGGCTGTGCGATCTGAGTGGAAAGCCTTCACGTATTTGAAAATTTTCTCTCCGCAGTTGATATTGTTTAATTCTTGCAATATGGTTTGGTGGCCAATGTTGTCGAATGCTCCTTTGAGATCTAGGGCCAGAATGAAATTTTCGCCTTTTCGGGGTATGGTGTTGATTACCTCTTCCCTAATCCGGAGGAAAGCATCTTGCGTGCAGAGTCCCTTGCGGAAGCCCAGCATGCAGGAAGGAAAGATGTTTTCGTCGATGTAATTTTGGAGCCTTAGGTGGACTACTTTTTCATAGTTTTCCCAGGCAAGAAGTGAGGGAGATAGGACGGAGACTCTCCACAGCCGGTGGCTTTCCAGCCTTTGGTATGGTGATGATATCCGCGTGTCTCCAAGCTGATGGGACCTGTCCCTTCTCCCACAGTTCTTCGTTGATGTACTTCGTTAGGTCTTGCAGATGTTCGGTGCTTAAGTTCCTAATCATAGCGTAGGTGACTTTGTCTCCTCCAGGGGCAGTGTTTCTTGTAAATGTACGGGCGGCTGAGTAGACCTCCGCCAGTGTTATGGGGGAGTCAAGGGAGGGGTTTGGTTGACCCGCATATGAAGTTTGGCAAGCCGGAGTAGGGTCTCCTATGTATTTCCTGTGCATGGCGGTGATCAACTCTGCATCTGTGCCCGGGTATTTATGGGCTATGGTGTGGAGGGCTCTTCTTGTGGCCGTTTTGGTTTTTGATGTTTCTATCATGCTTCTTAATATTGACCATGCTTTAGCCGTGCTTAGGGTACCTTTCAGTGAATTGCAGAAATCTGCCCAGTTTTGCTTGGCGAGCTTTATAGCATACTCTTGTGCTTCAGCCGTAACCTGTGCTATCTTCATTTTAAGTTTTCTATTTAATTTTTGCAATTTCCACCGTTTTAATAGACTTTTTCGGGCTTCCCATAAATGTAGGAGATGTCTGTCTACTTCTGGGGTTTTTGTCGTTGTGTTGATAGTCTTGGTCGTTTTTGCATGAGCATCCTTCAGGCTTTGAACCCAATCTTCAATTGTTGTGATGCCGTCGTGTGGCCGTCTAATTTGTCTGAACTTATCCCAGTCTGTTATTTTAGTAGAGCCAATGTTCCTTTTCATACGGGTTGTCATTAGGGATAAGCTAAGGATTTTGTGATCGCTGCCAAGTGTTTCTTCTAGATTGGTCCAGGTGCAATGTCTTATCTTTTTGGTGAAAGCTAGGTCTGGGCAGGTGTCTCTGCTTACATTGTTTCCTATTCTAGTGGGGGACATGGTGTCCGTCATAAGACAGAGGTCCAGCTGCTCAGCCGCTTCCAACAACTTGGTTCCCTTCGGGGTGTCCTTGTGGTAGCCCCATGCCGTATGTACAGCGTTTAGGTCCCCCATAATAATAAGGGGGTTCGTTCCCGCTGTGCGTGTGCATTCCAGTAAAAGTGGCTTGAAATCTTCGTGCGTGTTGCTTGGAGGACTGTAAAGGTTTAGAACAAACACACTCTGCTTTCTTCTTTTTTGAGAGATGATCTCGATGAGAACTTGATTAATTTCACTGAAGGGAAGGTCGTGCGGTATGACTGTTAGTGTGGGGGCCACTAGTGTAGCTATTTTAGGTGCCGTGTCATGGGTGTATGTGAGGTATCCTTTGAGGTATGTTGTGCATCCTGTTTCTTGGAGACAGATGACGTCCGGAGGTATCGGTTGATTTTGAATAAACATCTGCAGGGAGCTGCGTTTCCTCTTGAAGGAGCGACAGTTCCACTGCCAGAGCTCTAGGTGGTTTGGTTGCCGGTTAGGGGAGGCAGCCAGCAGCGTTACTCGCCACTGACTCGCAGTCGCTGAGATCTGTCATGCCAGCGGACCTTCGGTGGGTTTTTAGTCGAGGGTCATCGGGGATTCCCGTGCGTTTTCGCACCCCCTGAGTTATTATTTGGATTTTCGAATTGAATTCTTCTTGAACTGCCGCAAATTGAGTTTGCGTGGCAATTTGTTGGTCTTGGAGTTGTTTGGTTAGTTGTGCAATGGTCTGCTGCATTTGAATAATCATTTGTTGCATTTGAGTAAGAATGCTTGGTGCGTTTTCTTGAGTGTGAAGTCCGAGAGTTTGCGTAAGCGTTTTCTGCCGTTGCGTTTGGAGTACACTCGCCTGTTGAGGTTGAGATGCGGAGGTGTTTACAGCATTTTGTACCGGTTGTGGCTGTATCGATACTATTGATGAGGGTTGGGGGGCAGTTTGCTTCTGACCCATTTGTAGCAGTTGTTGTAGTTGTTGTTCCACCTTATTAAGGCGTTTCTGTTGTTCTGATAGTTTTATTTTCAGTTGTCTATTTTGCTCCTCGAGCCTAGTGCAATCCTGGCATGGACCATACCCATTTAGAGCTGTGGGAGAGGCAACCTGAGCCCAGCTTACCCTTTTGCTGTCGTGCTCTAGCTTGTCTGGCGTCGCCCCTATCGCTTCTGGTGGTCCCTGCTGGTTGGGCCTGATCTGTTGTGTCTTCTGTTGGGAATAGTAGGCTGTCAAGTCCCGTCCCTTGGACCTCGATCGGGATTGGGGTCTCTGTTTCTCTGCCAGCTGCTGTTCCTCCTCCTCCGATGAAAACCAGCGGCGCTCCATCGGCTTGATCTGCTGATCTCTCCGGCTGACGTGCTGCTTGGGGGGCTTCTGTTGCTGATTGTTATTGCTTTGTTTAGCTTTGTTGTTGTAACGTCCGATATGTGCCCTAAGGCGCTGCTTGCAGGCCTTGTCTCCTGTTGGGTGGTTTCCCTGGCAGGCCACGCACTTGGCTTCACAGGTGTGGTTTTCCTCTGGTTCATGAAGGCCGCAGTTCCGACACACGTTGGCGTTGGGTGTTGGGCAGACATCCGCTCTGTGGCCTGCCTTGAGACAGTCCTGGCAGATCTGTTGGGTTGGTCGATATGGGTAACATGCCGTCTCTCCCCCGTAATAGATGACGTAGCGGGGGAGAATGGGGCCTATGAATGTTAGCACTGCCGTGCGAGACTTTCCCAACATTCGTGCTTGAACGAGCTCGACCCCTTGTGTGCGTAGTCGGATGTTTGATAGAAGCTCCTCTGATGGTGTGTTTGGATCCACTCCATGAATAACTCCTCTGATGACGTCCTCAGGCGCCGCCAGGTAGACGTTGACTTCGTAAGCCTTGTTTTCCAAGGTCAGACTCTTGATGTGCCGTATGGCGTCCGCAGTCTCGTCGTAAGGAGTGCTGACTATGATGATGTTCGATCCTGTGCGGGGTCTCACAATAAATTTGGAGAAGTCGCACAATTCCGGGTTGTTGCAGGCAGCCACGATGGCTCTTGAGAACTGGGCAGGAACGAATTTTCTGACTTCCATGCCCTTCTTGGGTCTTATTATCACCTTATAGTCAGTTTTAGGAAGGGGTGGTAATTTCCTCCTCTTCTGAGACGTTGTTTGATCCATAGCCGGCTGTACTGGCGATGCTATCGTTTTCGTCGGTTTCACGACGGTCTGCAGCAAGTGTGTCGGGGGAGCATAGATCTTTCCTGCGATCACGACTTGTTCGCCTCTTGCTAACCTTTGACGATTCTTCTTGCATATGTTTACGTGCCAGTTGGAGTAAAGGTCATCCGGCGTCCAGGCATGACCCTCTTCCATGTCATTAGAAGTTTGGATTTGGACGTCTAATTCCTTTCCCTGGTGTTTAGCAGAGTGAGCTGGGTTAGCGGTTGTTGAACACAGACCACTAGATCCCGCTTCGCCTTGGTCTAAGGTATCCATGCGCTCTGGATCGGCATTACTAGGCCTCGCATCACCTAGCATGGCCGCCGCCGAGGAGCTTCAAAAGCCCATTTTGATGTCCAATAAAACACTCACGGGTTTTGCCATTTTCTTTGCCATTTTCCAATTGCCATGTCCAATAAAACACTCACGGGTTTTGCCATTTTCTTTAAAAGTCCACGCGACAATAAACTATAAAATTGTAAAGAAACTATAGGTTTTGCCGGTGAACCAGCACTACCAAAGGAATCACAGCGCCGCGAAAAGCGCCTAATTTAACTCGCAGACTTTGCTCTGCTTCGGGTTTGGAATTCTAAGTTGCCGCATGTGATTTCAGCCTCAAACCGTACCAGTGCCGACACTAACGCGCATTGCCTTGTGCTCATGCGCACAGTTTATATATTTACGCTTAAGTTATAGACAGGTATTCTAAACTGTGCTTAGTGCCAGTTTTGCAGTTTGAGCCGCGTTATTCTGTTAAAACATGGCCGTCGGTATTACATTAAGAGCTTTGCGTGTGGTGTCGTCATTCTTCTTCTTTCCCTGTGCTGAACATGCTTTTAACCATGACCTGTCCTGCTTAGGGACCTCTCCAGCCCATGTCAGTTTGTAATTCGCACGAGAGCAAAAGTGGGTCACCACCAGCTGGTTCTGAATATGTTTTTCTCTCTGTAGAGATAAGATAACGGGAGTGAACAGCCGGACTTCCACACGACTAGAGAAGGAAAGGGTAAAGACTCTGCTTTCCCTAAACCAGTCCAGTTTTATCTACCCTCTACATCTTCGACACATGAAATGTGTAGTGCTTCATGAAACAAGCCATTCTTGGCTTGTTGGAGCCAAGCTTCAGTCGTGCGGCCTCTCGAGTCCCTGCTCAACTTTTGCCGAGCCATGGAGTCAACATCGCCTTTTGCTGGTGGCAACAATAGTTCAGTTCCATCTGCGCGCGTCTCTCAGCCGACTACCGCATATTGTGAAGCGACTTACATGGACGCCTGCCGAATCCTGGCTGTTTCCCGTAGCACAATGGACTTGATGCGTTCCCGTCGACAAAGCGTGTGCCTGCGCTGGCGCTTTTTCGTGAACATGGTGATAAAGAAAGCGGAGGAAATCATGTCTGCCTCGTGTCCTGATGACTCCTACAGTGACTCTGATGAAGACGACATTGTTGTGCTTGTGTAAAAACGCGACTCCTTCGACAGCTTCGTTTGATGAGAACAGAGCCGACAAGGACCCTGTGCCTGCTAAATGTGATCAATGCTGCCAACAAGCCTCTCCCTGGAACTTTTATATAATTTGTATCCATGCCCATATTTTATGTCCGTTTCTAATTAAGCCAAGCTTGGGTAAATAAACTATAGTTTCATTTCGAACTCTTTCTCGCTATTCATATTATTAAGGGAGGCTTTGCCTGCTTCATTTTTTTGTAAATTGCCTATTCTCGATGCACTTCGTATTTCCTAAATTACTCTCAAAATAGTTGCCAGAAAAACAATGTTTTTTTTTTTTCACGCGCTCGTTTGCTGCCTGTCGCAGTCCTTTTTCTCACCGTACCCTCCAAATCTTGTTTGTATAGTTACCACGCAGGAACGAAGAAAGGAACAAATGTGTACACTGATTTATTGTTGGTAGAGCATTCAGTAGTAATTTCAATATTGTTTCCATTATTTCTATACAGTAGGTTATGGAGGCTAATTTGGATGGAGAGTTTTCTTGTCCCTTCCGACTAAAGCTGCTTATAGCACTAACAGTTCACGTGCAAGAAAAATAGAAGGGTTCAATGGTGCTGAACCTAATATAGAGGGAAATCATGAGATCAGCTGCTCTAGTAGTCGAGGATATTTTCGATGAACATGCAAGTGGGAAACAACAAAGTGAAAAGCACCTTCAAAGGACTCTCAGGTCGAATCGACTTTCGCAATCGCTTTCACAAACCTCATCTAAAAACAAAAGCGGCATTTTACGAGCCGCGTGTTACACAAATTCTTGCAAACCTTGCGTCGGTGAAAACCATAAGCATATATTCGCAAGCGTTTCTCCCAAGGGTGATATAAAACAAAATATTCAGCGCGCTGTTTAGGCCAAATTGACGCAGAATATGGAGGTAGGCGCATATTAGTAAGCAACAAAAATTGTAAACTCAATTGTGATGCACAAATATACAGAAACATAAACTGGATGCGAATGCAAAATACGTACGTCTAAATAATGAAATTGACAATACAAAGGATCGAAATTGGACACTAGAAAGGGCCGCCCTAAGCGCGTTCAAAATTATCCTAGTTCGAATTCTTCTTCTGGACATGTAGCTTCAAAACTGTCTCAACTTCCCTCCGGCTCTTTTAGTTGTTTCCGCCGCCCGACATACTCTGAAGTGCACAAGAGAATATTCCGGTCGCGTTCGTGGTGCTTCCTCTCTTGGTAGCGATTGGAATTTATTTTGCAAGGTCAACTCTTCTCAAACGTAAAAAGAATTTGACGGTCATGCATTCTTCCTTACTTTTGTAATTTACGAACTTCAACTTCTGAGGCTGGGCACGCGCGAGCTAACAAAAAACAAGGGATGTTATTGCTCGAAATTGACCTAAATTGTTCCTCGTTTTCATATACGAATAACGTTTGATAAAGCTAAGATTTTGTGATAACTGGAACTGTCACATTCCACTGCTACAACTATTACGCCTGTTCATATTATTTCTACGCATATTATAGTTACTATACCATAAACAGTGATGTCATGGTAGCAGATCGCAAAACCAGAGTATGAAATAGGAAACAGAGACGTTGATTTGAGTTACGGTTGTGACGAATCCTCAAGGCATAATGTTTATATAGGGCATAACTATATATTTCTGGATAACGCACACTTGCTATTTGGAATACATTTTCGCAATGCTCTTATACAAAATTTTAAACAGGATATTGCGTTGACTATGTAACACTAACTCGCCCACGCTTCCACTTCATCAAAAAATAAAGCAGGAAAAGATGCTATCGGCTATCGATATTTTTTTGTTTTTTATGACGTGCGTTAAAAATGCTGAAATATTGCAATTCAGCTACCGAGTATTATAAGCCAAATTATTACTTTTTTAAAACACAAGCACACATAAAAAGCTTCGTGCCGAAACGCACCAAATATCATTTTACTCACGCATGGCGGGAGAAAAAACGTTTTGCCATTTTCTTTAAAAGTCCACGCGTCAATAAACTATAAAATTTAAAAAAATCTAAAGGTTTTGTTGGTGAGCGAGCACTACCAAAGGAATCACAGCGCCGCGAAAAGCGCCTAATTGAACTCGCAGCCTTTGCTCTGCTTCGGGTTTTGGAATTCTAAGTTGCCGCATGTGTTTTCAGCCTCAAACCGTACCAGTGCCGACACTAACGCGCATTACCTTGTGCTCATGCGCATAGTTTACACATTTACGCTTAAGTTATAGACAGGTATTCGAAACTGTGCTTAGTGCCAGTTTGGTAGTTTGAGCCGCGTTATTTTGTTAAAACATGGCCGGCGGTATTACGTTAAGAGTTTTGCTTGTGGTGTCGTCATTCTTCTTTCCCTGTGCTGAACATGCTTTTAACCATGACCTGCCCTGCTTAGGGGCCTCTCCAGCCCATGTCACTCTTTAATTCGCAGGAGAGCAAAAGTGGGTCACCACCAGCTGGTTCTGAATATGTTTTTCTCTCTGTAGAGATAAGATAACGGGAGTGAACAGCCGGGCTTCCACACGACTAGAGAAGGAAAGTGTAAAGACTCTGCTTTCCCTAAACCAGTCCAGTTTTATCTACCCTCTCCATCTTCGACACATGAAATGTGTAGTGCTTCATGAAACAAGCCATTCTTGGCTTGTTGCAGCCAAGCTTCAGTCGTGCGGCCTGGCGAGTCCCTGCTCAACTTTTGCCGAGTCATGGAGTCAACATCGCCTTTTGCTGGTGGCAACAATGGTTCAGTTCCATCTGCGCGCGTCTCTCAGCCGACTACCGCATATTGTGAAGCGACTTACATCGACGCCTGCCGAATCCTGGCTGTTTCCCGCAGCAAAATGGACTTGATGCGTTCCCGTCATCAAAGCGTGTGCCTGCGCTGGCGCTTTTTCGTGAACATGGTGATAAAGAAAGCGGAGGAAATCACGTCTGCCATGTGTCCTGATGACTCCTACAGTGACTCTGATGAAGACGACATTGTTGTGCTTGTGTAACAACGCGACTCCTTCGACAGCTTCGTTTGATGAGAACGAAGCCGACAAGGACCCTGTGCCTGCTAAATGTGATCAATGCTTCCAACAACCCTCTCCCTGGAATTTGTATATAATTTGTATCCATGCCCATATTTTATATCCGTTTCTAATTAAGCCAAGCTTGGGTAAATAAACTATAGTTTCATTTCGAACTCTTTCTTGCTATTCATATTATTAAGGGAGGCTTTGCATGCTTCATTTTTTGTAAATTGCCTATTCGCGATGCACTTCGTATTTCCTTAATTGCTCTCAAAATAGTTGCCAGAAAAACATTGATTTTTTTCACGGGCTCGTTTGCTGCCTGTCGCAGTCCTTTTTCTCACCGTACCCTCCAAATCTTGTTTGAATAGTTAACAAGCAGGAACGAAGAAAGGAACAAATGTATACACTGATTTATTGTTGGTAGAGCATTCAGTAGCAATTTCAATATTGTTTCCATTATTCCTATACAGTAGGTTATGGAGGCTAATTTGGATGGAGAGTTTTCTTGTCCCTTCCGAGTAAAGCTGCTCATAGCACTAACAGTTCACGTGCAAGAAATATAGAAGGTTCAATTGTGCTGAACCTAATATAGAGGGAAATCATGAGATCAGCTGCTCTAGTAGTCGAGGATATTTTCGATGAACATGCAAGTGGGAAACACCAAAGTGAAAAGCACCTTCAAAGGACTCTCAGGTCGAATCGACTTTCGCAATCGCTTTCACAAACCTCATCTAAAAACAAAAGCGGCATTTTACGAGCCGCGTGTTACACAAATTCTTCTAAACCTTGGGTCGGTGAAAACCATAAGCATATATTCGCAAGCGTTTCTCCCAAGGGTGATATAAAACAAAATATTCAGCGCGCTGTTTAGGCCAAATTGACGCAGAATATGGAGGTAGGCGCAACAAAAATTGTAAACCCAATTGTGATGCACAAATATACAGAAACATAAACTGGATGCGAATGCAAAATACGTACGTCTAAATAATGAAATTGACAATACAAAGGATCGAAATTGGACACTAGAAAGGGCCGCCCTAAGCGCGTTCAAAATTATCCTGGTTAGAATTCTTCTTCTGGACATGTAGCTTCAAAACTGTCTGAACTTCCCTCCGGCTCTTTTAGTTGTTTCCGCCGCCCGACATACTCTGAAGTGCACAAGAGAATATTCCGGTCGCGTGCGTGGTGCTTCCTCTCTTGGTAGCGATTGGAATTTATTTTGCAAGGCCAACTCTTCTCAAACGTAAAAAGAATTTGACGGTCACGCATTCTTCCTTACTTTTTAAATTTACGAACTTCAACTTCTGAGGCTGGGCACGTGCGAGCTAACAAAAAACAAGGGATGTTATTGCTCGAAATTGACCTAAATTGTTCCTCGTTATCATATACGAATAACGTTTGATAAAGCTAAGATTTTGTGATAACTGGAACTGTCACTTTACACTACTACAACTATTACGCCTGCTCATATTTTTTTTTGCGCATATTATAGTTACTATACCATAAACAGTGATGTCATGGTTGCAGATCGCAAAACCAGATTATGAAATAGGAAACAGAGATGTTCATTTGAGTTACGGTTGTGACGAATCCTCAAGGCATAATGTTTATATAGGGCATAACTATATATTTCTGGATAACGCACACTTGCTATTTGGAATCCATTTTCGCAATGCTCTTATACAAAATTTTAAACAGGATATTGCGTTGACTATGTAACACTAAATCGCCCACGCTTCCACTCCATCAAAAAATAAAGCAGGAAAAGATGCTATCGGCTATCGATATTTTTTGTTTTTTATGACGAGCGTTAAAAATGCGAAAATATTGCAATTCAGCTACCGAGTATTATAAGCCAAATTATTACTTTTTTAAAACACAAGCTCACATAATAAGCGGCGTGCCGAAACGCACCAAATAAACTTTTACTCAAGCATGGCGGGAGAAAAATCGTTTTGCTATTTTCTTTAAAAGACCACGCGACAATAAACTATAAAATTGTAAAGAAACTAAAGGTTTTGCCGGTGAACCAGCACTACCAAAGGAATCACAGCGCAGCGAAAAGCGCCTAATTTAACTCGCAGACTTTGCTCTGCTTCGGGTTTGGAATTCTAAGTTGCCGCATGTGATTTCAGCCTCAAACCGTACCAGTGCCGACACTAACGCGCATTGCCTTGTGCTCATGCGCACAGTTTATATATTTACGCTTAAGTTATAGACAGGTATTCGAAACTGTGCTTAGTGCCAGTTTGGTAGTTTGAGCCGCGTTATTCTGTTAAAACATGGCCGTCGGTATTACATTAAGAGCTTTGCGTGTGGTGTCGTCATTCTTCTTTCCCTGTGCTGAACATGCTTTTAAATATGACCTGTCCTGCTTAGGGACCTCTCCAGCCCATGTCAGTTTGTAATTCGCACGAGAGCAAAAGTGGGTCACCACCAGCTGGTTCTGAATATGTTTTTCTCTCTGTAGAGATAAGATAACGGGAGTGAACAGCCGGGCTTCCACACGACTAGAGAAGGAAAGGGTAAAGACTCTGCTTTCCCTAAACCAGTCCAGTTTTATCTACCCTCTCCATCTTCCACACATGAAATGTGTAGTGCTTCATGAAACAAGCCATTCTTGCCTTGTTGCAGCCAAGCTTCAGTCGTGCGGCCTCGCGAGTCCCTGCTCAACTTTTGCCGAGCCATGGAGTCAACATCGCCTTTTGCTGGTGGCAACAATAGTTCAGTTCCATCTGCGCGCGTCTCTCAGCCGACTACCGCATATTGTGAAGCGACTTACATCGACGCCTGCCGAATCCTGGCTGCTTCCCGCAGCAAAATGGACTTGATGCGTTCCCGTCGACAAAGCGTGTGCCTGCGCTGGCGCTTTTTCGTGAACATGGTGATAAAGAAAGCGGAGGAAATCATGTCTGCCTCGTGTCCTGATGACTCCTACAGTGACCCTGATAAAGACGACATTGTTGTGCTTGTGTAAAAACGCGACTCCTTCGACAGCTTTGTTTGATGAGAACAAAGCCGACAAGGACCTTGCACCTGCTAAATGTGATCAATGCTGCCAATAACCCTCTCCCTGGAACTTGTATATAATTTGTATCCATGCCCATATTTTATGTCCGTTTCTAATTAAGCCAAGCTTGGGTAAATAAACTATAGTTTCATTTCGAACTCGTTCTTGCTACTCATATCATTAGGGGGGCTTTGCATGCTTCATTTTTTGTAAATTGCCTATTCTCGATGCACTTCGTATTTCCTTAATTGCTCTCAAAATAGTTGCCAAAAAACGTTTTTTTTTCACGCGCTCGTTTGCTGCCGGTCGCAGTCTTTTTCTCACCGTACCCTCCAAATCTTGTTTGAATAGTTAACACGCAGGAACGAAGAAAGGAACAAATGTATACACTGATTTATTGTTGGTAGAGCATTAAGTAGTAATTCCAATATTGTTTCCGTTATTCCTATACAGTAGGTTATGGAGGCTAATTTGGATGGAGAGTTTTCTTGTCCCTTCCGAGTAAAGCTGCTTATAGCACTAACAGTTCACGTGCAAGAAAAATAGAAGGGTTCAATGGTGCTGAACCTTATATAGAGGGAAATCATGAGATCAGCTGCTCTAGTAGTCGAGGATATTTTCAATGAACATGCAAGTGGGAAACAACAAAGTGAAAAGCACCTTCAAATGACTCTCAGGGCGAATCGACTTTCGTAATCGCTTTCACACACCTCATATAAAAACAAAAGTGGCATTTTACGAGCCGCGTGTTACACAAATTCTTGCAATCCTTGGGTCCGTGAAAACCATAAGCATGTATTCGCAAGCGTTTCTCCCAAGGGTGATATAAAAAAAAATATTCAGCGCGCTGTTTAGGCCAAATTGACGCAGAATATGGAGGTAGACGCCTATTAGTAAGCAACAAAAATTGTAAACCCAATTGTTCTGCACAATTATACAGAAACGTAAACTGGATGCGAATGCAAAATACGTACGTCCAAATAATGAAATTGACAATGCAAAGGGTCGAAATTGGACACTAGAAAGGGGCGCCCTAAGCGCGTTCAAAATTATCCTAGTTCGAATTCTTCTTCTGGACATGTAGGTTCAAAACTGTCTCAACTTCCCTCCGGCTCTTTTAGTTGTTTCCGCCGCCGGATATACTCTGAAGTGCACAAGAGAATATTCCGGTCGCGTGCGTGGTGCTTCCTTTCTTGGTAGCGATTTGGAATTTATTTTGCAAGGTCAACTCTTCTCAAACGTAAAAAGAATTTGACGGTCACGCATTTTTCCTTACTTTTGTAATTTACGAACTTCAACTTCTGAGGCTGGGCACGCGCGAGCTAACAAAAAAACAAGGGATGGTATTGCTCGAAATTGACTTCATTTGTTCCTCGTTATCATATACGAATAACGTTTGATAAAGCTAAGATTTTGTGATTACTGGAACTGTCACTTTACACTACTACAACTATTACGCCTGCTCATATTATTTCTACGCATATTATAGTTACTATACCATAAACAGTGATGTCATGGTTGCAGATCGCAAAACCAGATTATGAAATAGGAAACAGAGACGTTGATTTGAGTTACGGTTGTGACGAATCCTCAAGGCATAATGTTTATATAGGGCATAACTATATATTTCTGGATAACGCACACTTGCTATTTGGAATCCATTTTCGCAATGCTCTTATACAAAATTTTAAACAGGATATTGTGTTGACTACGTAACACTCACTCGCCCACGCTTCCACTCCATCAAAAAATAAAGCAGGAAAAGATTTATTCGGCTATCGATATTTTTTGTTTTTTATGACGTGCGTTAAAAATGCTAAAATATTGCAATTCAGCTACCGAGTATTATAAGCCAAATTATTACTTTTTTAAAACACAAGCACACATAATAAGCGGCGTGCCGAAACGCACCAAATAAACTTTTACTCACGCATGGCTGGAGAAAAAACGTTTTGCCATTTTCTTTAAAAGTCCACGCGTCAATAAACTGTAAAATTGCAAAAAAACTAAAGGATTTGCCGGTGAGCCAGCACAACCAAAGGAATCAAATCGCCGCGAAAAGCGCCTAATTGAACTCGCAGACTTTGCTCTGCTTCGGGTATTGGAATTCTAAGTTGCCGCATGTGATTTCAGCCTGAAACCGTACCAGTGCCGACACTAACGCGCATTGCCTTGTGCTCATGCGCACCGTTTATACATTTACGCTTAAGTTAGAGACGGGTATTCGAAACTTTGGTTAGTGCCAGTTTGAGCCGCGTTATTCTGTTAAAACATGGCAGTCGGTATTACATTAAGAGCTTTGCGTGTGGTGTCGTCATTCTTCTTCTTCCCCTGTGCTGAACATGCTATTAACCATGACCTGTCCTGCTTAGGGGCCTCTCCAGCCCATGTCACTGTAATTCGCAGGAGAGCAAAAGTGGGTCACCACCAGCTGGTTCTGAATATGTTTTTCTCTCTGTAGAGATAAGTTAATGGGAGTGAACAGCCGGGCTTCCACACGACTAGAGAAGGAAAGGGTAAAGACTCTGCTTTCCCTAAACCAGTCCAGTTTTATCTACCCTCTCCATCTTCGACACATGAAATGTGTAGTGCTTCATGAAACAAGCCATTCTTGGCTTGTTGCAGCCAAGCTTCAGTCGTGCGGCCTCGCGAGTCCCTGCTCAACTTTTGCCGAGCCATGGAGTCAACATCGCCTTTTGCTGGTGGCAACAATAGTTCAGTTCCATCTGCGCGCGTCTCTCAGCCGACTACCGCATATTGTGAAGCGACTGACATCGACGCCTGCCGAATCCTGGCTGTTTCCCGCAGCAAAATGGACTTGATGCGTTCCCGTCGACAAAGCGTGTGCCTGCGCTGGCGCTTTTTCGTGAACATGGTGATAAAGAAAGCGGAGGAAATCATGTCTGCCTCGTGTCCTGATGACTCCTACAGTGACTCTGATAAAGACGACATTGTTGTGCTTGTGTAAACACGCGACTCCTTCAACAGCTTCGTTTTATGAGAACAAAGCCGACAAGTACCCTGCGCCTGCTAAATGTGATCAATGCTGCCAATAACCCTCTCCCTGGAACTTGTATATAATTTGTATCCATGCCCATATTTTATGTCCGTTTCTAATTACGCCAAGCTTGGGTAAATAAACTATTGTTTCATTTCGAACTTTTTCTTGCTATTCATATCATTAAGGGAGGCTTTGCATGCTTCATTTTTTGTAAATTGCCTATTCTCGATGCACTTCGTATTTCCTTAATTGCTCTCAAAATAGTTGCCAGCAAAAACATTGCTTTTTTTCACGCGCTCGTTTGCTGCCTGACCCAGTCCTTTTTCTCAACGTACTCCCCAAATCTTGTTTGAATAGTTACCACGCAGGAACGAAGAAAGGAACAAATGTATACACTGATTAGTTGTTGGTAGAGCATTCAGTAGTTATTTCAATATTGTTTCCAATATTTCTATACAGTAGGTTATGGCGGCTAATTTGGATGGAGAGTTTTCTTGTTCCTTCCGACTAAAGCTGCTTATAGCACTAACAGTTCACGTGCAAGAAAGATAGAAGGTTCCATAGTGCTGAACCTAATATAGAGGGAAATCATGGGATCAGCTGCTCTAGTAGTCGAGGATATTTTCGATGAACATGCAAGTGGGCAACAACAAAGTGAAAAGCACCTTCAAAAGGACTCTCAGGTCGAATCGACTTTCGCAATGGCTTTCACAAACCTCATCTAAAAACAAAAGCGGCATTTTAGGAGCCGCGTGTTACACAAATTCTTGCATACCTTGGGTCGGTGAAAACCATAAGCATATATTCGCAAGCGTTTCTCCCAAGGGTGATATAAAAGAAAATTATTCAGCGCGCTGGTTAGGCCAAATTGACGCAGAATATGGAGGTAGGCGCATATTAGTAAGCAACAAAAATTGTAAACCCAATTGTGATGCACAAATATACAGAAACATAAACTGGATGCGAATGCAAAATACGTACGTCTAAATAATGAAATTGACAATACAAAGGATCGAAATTGGACACTAGAAAGGGCCGCCCTAAGCGCGTTCAAAATTATCCTAGTTTAAATTCTTCTTCTGGACATGTAGCTTCAAAACTGTCTCACCTTCCCTCCGGCTCTTTTAGTTGTTTCCGCCGCCCGACATACTCTGAAGTGCACAAGAGAATATTCCGGTCGCGTGCGTGGTGCTTCCTCTCTTGGTAGCGATTGGAATTTATTTTGCAAGGTCAACTCTTCTCAAACGTAAAAAGAATTTGACGGTCACGCATTCTTCTTACTTTTGTAATTTACGAACTTCAACTTCTGAGGCTGGGCACGCGCGAGCTAAGAAAAAAACAAGGGATGTTATTGCTCGAAATTGACTTAAATTGTTCCTCGTTATCATATACGAATAACGTTTGATAAAGCTAAGATTTTGTGATAACTGGAACTGTCACATTCCAGTGCTACAACTATTACGCCTGTTCATATTATTTCTACGCATATTATAGTTACTATACCATAAACAGTGATGTCATGGTAGCAGATCGCAAAACCAGAGTATGAAATAGGAAACAGAGACGTTGATTTCAGTTACGGTTGTGACGAATCCTCAAGGCATAATGTTTATATAGGGCATAACTATATATTTCTGCATAACGCACACTTGCTATTTGGAATACATTTTCGCAATGCTCTTATACAAAATTTTAAACAGGATATTGCGTTGACTATGTAACACTAACTCGCCCACGCTTCCACTTCATCAAAAAATAAAGCAGGAAAAGATTCTATCGGCTATCGATATTTTTGTTTTTTATGACGTGCGTTAAGAATGCTAAAATATTGCAATTCAGCTACCGAGTATTATAAGCCAAAATATTACTTTTTTAAAACACAAGCACACATAAAAAGCGGCGTGCCGAAACGCACCAAATAAACTTTTACTCACGCATGGCGGGAGAAAAAACGTTTTGCCATTTTCTTTAAAAGTCCACGCGTCAATAAACTATAAAATTTAAAAAAACGAAAGGTTTTGTTGGTGAGCGAGCACTACCAAAGGAATCACAGCGCCGCGAAAAGCGCCTAATTGAACTCGCAGTCTTTGCTCTGCTTCGGGTTTTGGAATTCTAAGTTGCCGCATGTGATTTCAGCCTCAAACCGTACCAGTGCCGACACTAACACGCATTACCTTGTGCTCATGCGCATAGTTTATACATTTACGGTTAAGTTATAGACAGGTATTCGAAACTGTGCTTAGTGCCAGTTTGGTAGTTTGAGCCGCGTTATTCTGTTAAAACATGGCCGTCGGTATTACATTAAGAGCTTTGCGTGTGGTGTCGCCATTCTCCTTCTTTCCCGGTGCTGAACATACTTTTAACCATGACCTGTCCTGCTTAAGGACCTCTCCAGCCCATGTCAGTTTGTAATTCGCACCAGAGCAAAAGTGGGTCACCACCAGATGGTTCTGAATGTTTTTCTCTCTGTAGAGATAAGATAACGGGAGTGAACAGCCGGGCTTCCACACGACTAGAGAAGGAAAGGGTAAAGACTCTACTTTCCCTAAACCAGTCCAGTTTTATCTACCCTCTCCATCTTCGACACATGAAATGTGTAGTGCTTCATGAAACAAGCCATTCTTGGCTTGTTGCAGCCAAGCTTCAGTCGTGCGGCCTGGCGAGTCCCTGCTCAACTTTTGCCGAGCCATGGAGTCAACATCGCCTTTTGCTGGTGGCAACAATAGTTCAGTTCCATCTGCGCGCGTCTCTCAGCCGACTACCGCATATTGTGAAGCGACTTACATCGACGCCTGCCGAATCCCGGCTGTTTCCCGCAGCAAAATGGACTTGATGCGTTCCCGTCGACAAAGCGTGTGCCTGCGTTGGCGCTTTTTCGTGAACATGGTGATAAAGAAAGCGGAGTAAATCATGTCTGCCTCGTGTCCTGATGACTCCTACAGTGACTCTGATGAAGACGACATTGTTGTGCTTGTGTAAAAACGCGACTCCTTCGACAGCTTCGTTTGATGAGAACAAAGCTGACAAGGACCCTGTGCCTGCTAAATGTGCTCAATGCTGCCAACAACCCTCTCCCTGGAACTTGTATATAATTTGTATCCATGCCCATATTTTATGTCCGTTTCTAATTAAGCCAAGCTTGGGTAAATATAGTTTCATTTCGAACTCGTTCTTGCTACTCATATCAATAAGGGAGGCTTTGCATGCTTCATTTTTTGTAAATTGCCTATTCTCGATGCACTTCGTATTTCCTTAATTGCTCTCAAAATAGTTGCCAAAGAACGTTTTTTTTTCACGCGCTCGTTTGCTGCCTGTCGCACTCCTTTTTCTCACCGTACCCTCCAAATCTTGTTTGAATAGTTAACACGCTGGAACGAAGAAAGGAACAAATGTATACACTGATTTATTGTTGGTAGAGCATTCAGTAGTAATTCCAATATTGTTTCCATTATTCCTATACAGTAGGTTTGGAGGCTAATTTGGATGGAGAGTTTTCTTGTCCCTTCCGAGTAAAGCTGCTTATAGCACTAACAGTTCACGTGCAAGAAAAATAGAAGGGTTCAATGGTGCTGAACCTAATATAGAGGGAAATCATGAGATCAGCTGCTCTAGTAGTCGAGGATATTTTCAATGAACATGCAAGTGGGAAACAACAAAGTTAAAAGCACCTTCAAATGACTCTCAGGGCGAATCGACTTTCGTAATCGCTTTCATTCACCTCATCTAAAAACAAAAGCGGCATTTTAAGAGCCGCGTGTTACACAAATTCTTGCAAACCTTGGGTCCGTGAAAACCATAGGCATGTATTCGCAAGCGTTTCTCCCAAGGGTGATATAAAAAAAATATTCAGCGCGCTGTTTAGGCCAAATTGACGCAGAATATGAAGGTAGACGCCTATTAGTAAGCAACAAAAATTGTAAACCCAATTGTTCTGCACAATTATACAGAAACGTAAACTGGATGCGAATGCAAAATACGTACGTCCAAATAATGAAATTGACAATGCAAAGGGTCGAAATTGGACACTAGAAAGGGGCGCCCTAAGCGCGTTCAAAATTATCCTAGTTCGAATTCTTCTTCTGGACATGTTGGTTCAAAACTGTCTTAACTTCCCTCCGGCTCTTTTAGTTGTTTCCGCCGCCGGATATACTCTGAAGTGCACAAGAGAATAATTCCGGTCGCGTGCGTGGTGCTTCCACTCTTGATAGCGATTTGGAATTTATTTTTCAAGGTCAACTCTTCTCAAACGTAAAAAGAATTTGACGGTCACGCATTTTTTCTTACTTTTGTAATTTACGAACTTCAACTTCTGAGGCTGGGCACGCGCGAGCTAACAAAAAAAACAAGGGATGTTATTGCTCGAAATTGACTTCATTTGTTCCTCGTTATCATATACGAATAACGTTTGATAAATCTAAGATTTTGTGATTACTGGAACTGTCACTTTACACTACTACAACTATTACGCCTGCTCATATTATTTCTACGCATATTATAGTTACTATACCATAAACAGTGATGTCATGGTTGCAGATCGCAAAACTAGATTATGAAAAAGGAAACAGAGACGTTGATTTGAGTTACGGTTGTGACGAATCCTCAAGGCATAATGTTTATATAGGGCATAACTATATATTTCTGGATAACGCACACTTTCTATTTGGAATCCATTTTCGCAATGCTCTAATACAAAATTTTAAACAGGATATTGCGTTGACTATGTAACACTAACTCGCCCACGCTTCCACTCCATCAAAAAATAAAGCAGGAAAAGATGCTATCGGCTATCGATATTTTTTGTTTTTTTATGACGAGCGTTAAAAATGCTAAAATATTGCAATTCAGCTACCGAGTATTATAAGCCAAATTATTACTTTTTTAAAACACAAGCTCACATAGTAAGCGGCGTGCCGAAACGCACCAAATAAACTTTTACTCAAGCATGGCGGGAGAAAAATAGTTTTGCCATTTTCTTTAAAAGACCACGCGACAATAAACTATAAAATTGTAAAGAAACTAAAGGTTTTGCCGGTGAACCAGTACTACCAAAGGAATCACAGCGCCGCGAAAAGCGCCTAATTTAACTCGCAGACTTTGCTCTGCTTCGGGTTTGGAATTCTAAGTTGCCGCATGTGATTTCAGCCTCAAACCGTACCAGTGCCGACACTAACGCGCATTGCCTTGTGCTCATGCGCACAGTTTATATATTTACGCTTAAGTTATAGACAGGTATTCGAAACTGTGCTTAGTGCCAGTTTGGTAGTTTGAGCCGCGTTATTCTGTTAAAACATGGCCGTCGGTATTACGTTAAGAGTTTTGCGTGTGGTGTCGTCATTCTTCTTCTTCCCCTGTGCTGAACATGCTTTTAACCATGACCTGTCCTGCTTAGGGGCCTCTCCAGCCCATGTCAGTTTGTAATTCGCAGGAGAGCAAAAGTGGGTCACCACCAGCTGGTTCTGAATATGTTTTTCTCTCTGTAGAGATAAGATAACGGGAGTGAACAGCCGGGCTTCCACACTACTAGAGAAGGAAAGGGTAAAGACTCTGCTTTCCCTAAAGCAGTCCAGTTTTATCTACCCTCTCCATCTTCGACACATGAAATGTGTAGTGCTTCATGAAACAAGCCATTCTTGGCTTGTTGCAGCCAAGCTTCAGTCGTGCGGCCTCGCGAGTCCCTGCTCAACTTCTGCCGAGGCATGGAGTCAACATCGCCTTTTGCTGGTGGCAACGATAGTTCAGTTCCATCTGCGCGCGTCTCTCAGCCGACTACCGCATATTGTGAAGCGACTTACATCGACGC
This sequence comes from Amblyomma maculatum, assembly GCF_055883805.1. NCBI lineage: Eukaryota > Metazoa > Arthropoda > Arachnida > Ixodida > Ixodidae > Amblyomma > Amblyomma maculatum. Next base: position 62,030,681 of record NC_139346.1, on the reverse strand, counting down.
CTGCCGAATCCTGGCTGTTTCCCGCAGCAAAATGGACTTGATGCGTTCCCGTCGACAAAGCGTGTGCCTGCGCTGGCGCTTTTTCGAGAACATGGTGATAAAGAAAGTGGAGGAAATCATGTCTGCCTCGTGTCCTGATGACTCCTACAGTGACTCTGATGAAGACGACATTGTTGTGTTTGTGTAAAAACGCGACTCCTTCGACAGCTTCGTTTGATGAGAACAAAGCCGACAAGGACCCTGTGCCTGCTAAATGTGATCAATGCTGCCAACAACCCTCTCCCTGGAACTTGTATATAATTTGTATCCATGCCCATATTTTATGTCCGTTTCTAATTAAGCCAAGCTTGGGTAAATAAACTATAGTTTCATTTCGAACTCGTTCTTGCTACTCATATCATTAAGGGAGGCTTTGCATGCTTCATTTTTTGTAAATTGCCTATTCTCGACGCACTTCGTATTTCCTTAATTGCTCTCAAAATAGTTGCAAAGAATGTTTTTTTTTTTTTTCACGCGCTCGTTTGCTGCCTGTCGCAGCCCTTTTTCTCACCGTACCCTCCAAATCTTGTTTGAATAGTTAACACGCAGGAACGAAGAAAGGAGCAAATGTATACACTGATTTATTGTCGGTAGAGCATTCAGTAGTAATTCCAATATTGTTTCCATTATTCCTATACAGTAGGTTATGGAGGCTAATTTGGATGGAGAGTTTTCTTGTCCCTTCCAAGTAAAGCTGCTTATAGCACTAACAGTTGTGGGGCCCCACAGCCCCTTTTAGCGTTTCGAACCGCGCGCGCTTTTTTCTGTTTGTGTTGGTGTCCGCCCGGGCAGCGCGAGTACGCATGAGCGAGCTGCCCGGAGCGGGGGCGGCATGTTATCGGCGCGAGACAGAGGGTAGATAAGCGCGTTGGAAGCAAGGCTCGGGGCTTTTTCGCCGGGAGGCCGGCCACAGAAGGGCGGCGTGGCACCGTCCCAAACCGGAGGGATGTACACGGACGACGGAGCGGAGTCTTGCGAGGCGAAGACGGAAGCGGCACCTTCAAGGAAGCCTTAGGATTGTTAGCGTGAGTGCCGCCACGCGAGTAGCAATGTTCTTGTACCGTGATCAACGCTTTGGCCCTATTACTCGCCCATCGCGCCGCAGTGTGATTTGTGTTGTCGCGGTGAAGCCCTGACCCTTGTTCCGTTTTATCCTCATAGTCCATTGTCGCGAACTTCGACGGCATGTTTCCAGCGCAGTTTTGACCAATGCTGTTTCTTTTTTATTTTATACTTTTCTGTTGATCCGGAATAAACCGGTGTTTTTAAGAAAGACTTGGTTTTCACTCGACGGGCGAGACCATCGCTCGCGAACCCGTATTCTAGAAGGCGGAGCCCTGATTTGGCGCCCAACGTGATTTCTACTCGAGCTTTGGCTTGCCCCGCGAGTGTACCAATTTGAGGTTCATGCAGTTTCGTGCGTAGCGATGTCGGACTTACCGGGTGCAAGCGCCCAGTTAACGGAGACAGTTCGGCCTCCCACACAGGCGGGTTCCGAGCATGAGCACTCCGAAGACAGGAAAAGCAAACCGTCGGACATTTGTAGCGGAATTCTTGGCCTCCTGAACGAGCTACTGGAATCAAAGGCACATTTCAGAGAAATGGTAGGAAGCGAGGCAGTTTCGTTAACGCCCACTCCCGTGTATCCCGATAATAAGCTGCGGCTGAATTTGGCCGTGCCAAGGTTTGAAGGATACGCCGATAAGAAATCTGTGTGCGATTTTCTCTATGAAATCGACGATTATCAGATGGCAATGGCAATTTCGGACAGCGCTCTGGTCACGCGTGTGCTTCCCGTAGCTTTGGTAGGTTCCGCAGCAACCTGGAGTCGTAGACAGCGGCCGTTCGCAACAAAGCAGGATTTTATAGACCGTTTTCGAGAAGAGTTTTTGCCGCCTGACTATGACATCCGTATGAAAGACGAGCTTTGCACCAGGACGCAAGGCGAAAGCGAGGGTTTGCTAGAGTTTTTGCGCAGTTTTCAAGAGCTGCATGGGCGGGCAGATCCTGCAGTTCCGGAACCAGAGAAGGTGGCTCATGCTATACATCGGTGCCATCCAAGGTACCAGCCATATCTCCTGTAGCCGCTCGAAGGGACGACGCGTACAGCAGCACGGTCAGTGCAAGAATGATGACGTTTATTGCCAGCACAGTTTATAAAGGCACGAACACGCGCGCTGTCTCTACTGCGCATCACTGATACGCATCGGCACTGATAACAGTCACTACACGTGTCCGATACATCCTCCCTTGGGACGAACAAAAATTACACACTTGTAAAAATATAAGCAGCGATCACAACTATGGCACTTGATTGAATTGTTCGTCATAGTGTAACTTCTTTGGGGGCCGGGTGCTACGAGTTGACCTTCTCAAAGGGGGTGGCGATGGGGTGCTCGGCGGAGAATTACGGCCACTTGCTGGTAGCGTCGATCCCACGCCGTTTTGTGAAGAGACTCCCGAGGATTGTGCACTTGGTTCAGCTCCGCTCGTAGGCTGCTTTGTCCGGGACTGGGAGCCTGTGCAACTTTCCTCGTCGTCATCGCTTTCACTACTGCTATACCGCTCCTTTGTCGTAATCAGATGCCGGCGGTTTCGCCGCAACGTGCGATGATCTTGGGTTTTTACCAGGTATGATCGTGGAGCGCTTTCGGCAATGACCTTCGCCTTGCGTGACCAACCCGCAGCATCCTGAAGCCGCATTGTTGCGCCTCCGGGTAGTACCGCCAAAGGCTTTCCAGCCCTGGCTTGGCGGTGTTTCCTCACTTTGCGACGGGATACCCGGCCGAAGTCAGGAAGGTTAGAACGAAGGTGCCTTCTCTGAAGGAGCTCACCCGGAGAATTGCCATCTTCGAGTGGTGTAGAGCGGTATGCTAGGAGACCGAGCCAGAAGTCCTCCCTCGCCTCGATGGTCTTTTTCAGGATACGCTTGACGATCTGCACACCCTTTTCAGCCAAGCCGTTGAACTGCGGATAACGGGGACTCGAGGATATGTGATGAAAGTGGTACGTTTTAGCAAACAGGGCAAATTCGCGGCTCGAGAACTGGGGTCCGTTATCCGTACAGACTTCCACTGGTACACCGTACCTGGCGAACATGGCACTAAGGGCTGCAATTGTGGTTTCAGCTGTTGTGTCTTCTAGAATGTCGACCTCAGGAAAATTGGAAAAGGCATCATAAGCAACCACGTACGACTTGCCCGCATACGAAAAGATGTCCACTCCAACCCTGTACCAAGCACATTTCGGAACTGGTCGCATCAGAAGTGGTTCCTGCGGCTGTCTGTACGCGTACTTTCTGCACGTTGCGCAGCTTTCTACACAGGTAGCGATGTCTCCATTCATACCAGGCCAAAATACGTGTTTTCGCGCCCTCTCCTTGCACTTTTGCAACCCGAGGTGACCCGCATGAATCCTTTCCAGCATGAGTCGTCGCATACTCTTCGGAATTACAACTTTTGCACCCTTTAGTACAACTCCATTAACGACAGACAGTTATTTCGAAAATGGCTTGAGTTCACCTGTCACCGGCTGCCAGCTCACCAAGCATGCAATCACTGTCTGCAGGTAGGCATCTCGACAAGTTTCCAGCTGCAGTGACCGGTGTGTTTCGGGGGTGACCATGTTGCCAACACTAAAGGGCTGACCCAGTCAGTAGGTTCGTTCACCCTGACAATTATACCAGCACGTACCATTTTTTTCAAGTTCTTTCTTTAGGGGTTCTTCTAGCGCCACTGGAACTCGTCGAGCTGGTTGCACTACAGGAACCACATCAGATGAAAGGACCATGCTGTACGCCTGCTTCAAACAACCGAGGCCATGAAAAACGTGCCTGAAATTGTTTAGAAGGGCGTCGTATGAAGTCTTGTCTATGGCACATACTTTACGCTGAACTAGCCCCAGAGCTTCACTTGCTTCTAGTCCGAGTATGGCCTGCCGTTCGTTTTTCACCACAAAAAACTTCACTGTAGCAGACGTGTTCGCTTGGTGTACTTCTAGCGTACACGTTCCAAAACACGTTATAGTGCCACCGTTATACGCCCGCAGGACCGAATTAGTCGGCTTCAGCTCCTCTGCTCCCCGCAGTTTTTTGTAAACAGACATGGGAAGCAGGCTTGCCTGCGATCCGGTGTCTACCTTAAATCTGACCTCGCAGTTACGAACTTGAGCATTGACCATCCAATCCCTTTCTCGTCTTGCGGTGGTGACATCTAGAGTGTCAAAGTCCTCTTCTTCCAGTTCCCTTACTTCACTCACCCTTGCAGACGCACAGGCACTTGCAAAATGGTTCGCCTTGTGACACAAGCGACACTTCTTACCGAAGGCTGGGCATTGTTTGGGCTTGTGCCAGCGGTTGCACTTACTACAATGAAAAGATGCTTTAACTTCTTTCCGCTCATTTGCAGGAGCCGGGCGCTTCGAAATCGTGTCGACACATTCGTCCCCTTTGCGCCATATTTCGTTCCGCTTGGCTACCGTTTCTGCTGCTCTGCACATTTCTTCTGCCTTTTGCAAAGTCAGTTGGTTATCTCGAAGCATTTTCTCGCGTAGTCGATGATTAAGAGTACCGAACACTATCTGGTCCCTTATCATTGATTCTTGCAACGTGCCAAAGTTACACTGTGCTGCTTGCTTTTTCAGGTCGCGAATAAACCTTTCAAATGGTTCGCCCTCCGCTTGCTTTCTTGAACGGAATAGGTATCTCTCATGCACTTCGTTGCTAACTTCGGCACAATAGGCATCAAATTTTCTCACCACGGTGCTGTAGTCCTTTTCTTCATTCAACTCGAACTGGAAGTTGTTGAAGACGTCAAAAGCGTCGTCGCCCGCAACGCTCAACAGGAGTGCTGCCTTGGCTGCTTCTGTTTTCGGCTGGTCCGTAGGTGCCGTCGCCTGCAGATATAACTCAAACTTCTGCTTAAAACGCTTCCAATTTTCTGCTACATTACCAGTCAGCCGCAAAGGCTCCGGTGTCTTCAGCAGGGCCATGGCGCACCGGACTCGGGAACGATTTCCTTCAGGCCTCAAAGGGCCACTTCTGACACCATGTAGCCGCTCGAAGGGACGACGCGTACAGCAGCACGGTCAGTGCAAGAATGATGACGTTTATTGCCAGCACAGTTTATAAAGGCACGAACACGCGCGCTGTCTCTACTGCGCATCACTGATACGCATCGGCACTGATAACAGTCACTACACGTGTCCGATACATCTCCGGCGTCGCCAGTTCGCGGACTTCGATGACATGGCTAGAGAAGCATCCCGCATCGAGGCATCTTTCCTGGCGGAGCTCCAGTACAAACCACCTCCCCCTGCAGAGACTTGCCTTGAGCCGTCCTGTGCGTGGCCTGGATACGGCACCACGCAGCCTGGAGACGCCAGGCTGCCGCACGGAGGCTGGCGACTTGCACGGAGTCACAAGCCCTGATGCGTCTACTCAGGTGACGAGCCGATTTCATGGGGCGACAGGTCAGACAGGGCCCCGTGTCTTGCCATACGCAGGCGCGGGTACCCCTTGTGTGGCAGCAGTTGGGACACCCCACGTCAGAGCGCGCCAATCCCGGAGATCTCCTACAGCGGCTGCCGGCTACCATTCACCATCGGGTGCAGCGTGGGTGTCACCATCGGGTGCAACGTGGGTGTCGCCATCGGGTGCAACGTGGACGTCACCTACGGGTGCAGCGTGGGTGTCACCACCGGGTGCAACGTGGACGTCACCTACGGGTGCAACGTGGGTGTCACCACCGGGTGCAACGGTGTCGCCATCAGGTGAGAAGCGGGCGTCGCCCCCGGGCACAACTTGTCCTCCGATTCGCAGATCCAGGACAACACAGGGGAGGGTGTTTTGGTCATCGCACCATCCAGCGGCCAGGCCGCACAGACGTGGCCAACCACCGGGAGAGCTGATCCAGTCGCTACCTTTCCTGCCTGAATCGAACCAGGTGCCACAGACCCAGGTGTCTTCGACACAGGTACCATTGTCACCACCTGCGCATGAGGCAGACCCCGAGAAGCCCTACAAACACTCGGTGAGTGCAGTCCCGTCAACTTCTTTTGAGGAAAGCCAACCAGACAAGACCCCGCTGGTCTTGGTCAAAATGGCCGGACTGGAGCTTCCAGCCCTTTTAGACACATGGTCTACAGTGTCAGTCTTCGGCGATCAGGAGAAAAATTCCTGCGAGACAAAATGTGTCCGGTTGCGGAGTGTAAACACTAACCTTTGTATGGCGTCGACTCATATAGTGCCCGACCTCAGCAGCCCACCTAACAGTTGCTATAAATGGTCGAAAGATTAGACAGCGTTTCTTACACCTCCCCGGACTATCCTGGCCAGTCATACTAGGCCGTAACTTCATAGTGAAGGCAGGAATCGTGATAGATCTCAGTAAGGGAACCTACCGGTATGGCACCGGTACAGCAGCATTTCAGTTCAAGACTAAGGCCGCTGAGCCACAGTCACAGTTGCTTGCCACGAACGGCCATTCGGCCAATATCACAGGCTGTGGTATTCTAACCGTTTTGAATTCCTTCACGGGGTCACCAGCGGAAAAAAGCAGAATCGAGACAATGCTCAGTGTGGGGCCCCACAGCCCCTTTTAGCGTTTCGACCCGCACGCGCTTTTTTCTGTTTGTGTTGGTGTCCGCCCGGGCAGCGCGAGTACGCATGAGCGAGCTGCCCGGAGCGGGGGCGGCATGTTATCGGCGCGAGACAGAGGGTAGATAAGCGCGTTGGAAGCAAGGCTCGGGGCTTTTTCGTCGGGAGGCCGGCCACAGAAGGGCGGCGTGGCACCGTCCCAAGCCGGCGGGATGTACACGTACGACAGAGCGGAGTCCTGCGAGGCGAAGACGGAAGCGGCACCTTCAGGAAGCCTTAAGAGTGTTAGCGTGAGTGCTGCCACGCGAGTAGCAATGTTCTTGTACCGTGATCAACGCTTTGGCCCTATTATTCGCCCATCGCGCCGCATTGTGCTTTGTGTTGTCGCGGTGAAGCCCTGACCCTTGTTCCGTTTTATCCTCATAGTCCATTGTCGCGAACTTCGACGGCATGTTTCCAGCGCAGTTTTGACCAATGCTGTTTCTTTTCTATTTTATACTTTTCTGTTGATCCGGAATAAACCGGTGTTTTTGAGAAAGACTTGGTTTTCACTCGACGGGCGAGACCATCGCTCGCGAACCCGTATTCTAGAAGGCGGAGCCTTCACAGTTCACGTGCAAGAAAAATAGAAGGGTTCAATGGTGCTGAACCTAATATAGAGGGAAATCATGAGATCAGCTACTCTAGTAGTCGAGGATATTTTCAATGAACATGCAAGTGGGAAACAACAAAGTGAAAAGCACCTTCAAATGACTCTCAGGGCGAATCGACTTTCGTAATCGCTTTCACACACCTAATCTAAAAACGAAAGCGGCATTTTACGAGCCGCGTGTTACACAAATTCTTGCAAACCTTGGGTCGGTGAAAACCATAAGCATGTATTCGCAAGCGTTTCTCCCAAGGGTGATATAAAAAAAATTATTCAGCGCGCTGGTTAGGCCAAATTGACGCAGAATATGGAGGTAGGCGCCTATTAGTAAGCAACAATAAATGTAAACCCAATTGTTCTGCACAAATAAACAGAAACAAACTGGATGCTAATGCAAAATTACGTACGTCTAAATAATCAAATTGACAATGCAAAGGATCGAAACTGGACACTAGAAAGGGGCGCCCTAAGCGCGTTCAAAATTATCCTAGTTCGAATTCTTCTTCTGGACATGTAGCTTCAAAACTGTCTCAGCTTCGTCCGGCTCTTTTAGTTGTTTCCGCCGCCGGACATACTCTGAAGTGCACAAGAGAATATTCCGGTCGCGTGCGTGGTGCTTCCTCTCTTGGTAGCGATTTGGAATTTATTTTGCAAGGTCAACTCTTCTCAAACGTAAAAAGAATTTGACGGTCACGCATTTTTCCTTACTTTTGTAATTTACGAACTTCGACTTCTGAGGCTGGGCACGCGCGAGATAACAAAAAAAAACAAGGGATGTTATTGCTCGAAATTGACTTCATCTGTTCCTCGTTATCATATACGAATAACGTTTGATAAAGCTAACATTTTGTGATTACTGGAACTGCCACTTTACACTACAACTATTACGCCTGCTCATATTATTTCTACGCATATTATAGTTACTATACCATAAACAGTGATGTCATGGTTGCAGATCGCAAAACCAGATTATGAAATAGGAAACAAAGACGTTGATTTGAGTTACGGTTGTGACGAATCCTCAAGGTATAATGTTTATATAGGGCATAACTATATATTTCTGGATAACGCACACTTGCTATTTGGAATCCATTTTCGCTTGCTCTTATACAAAATTTTAAACAGGATATTGCGTTGACTATGTAACACTAACTCGCCCAGCCTTCCACTCCATCAAAAATAAAGCAGGAAAAGATGCTATCGGCTATCGATATTTTTTGTTTTTTATGACGAGCGTTAAAAATGCTAAAATATTGCAATTCAGCTACCGAGTATTATAAGCCAAATTATTACTTTTTTAAAACACAAGCTCACACAATAAGCGGCGTGTCGAAACGCACCAAATAAACTTTTACTCACGCATGGCAGGAGAAAAATCGTTTTGCCATTTTCTTTAAAAGTCCACGCGTCAATAAACTATAAAATTGTAAAAAAAAACTAAAGGTTTTGCCGGTGAGCCAGCACTACCAAAGGAATCACAGCGCCGCGAAAAGCGCCTAATTGAACTCGCAGACTTTGCTCTGCTTCGGGTTTTGGAATTCTAAGTTGCCGCATGTGATTTCAGCCTCAAACCGTACCAGTGCCGACACTAATGCGCATTGCCTTGTGCTCATGCGCATAGTTTATACATTTACGCTTAAGTTATAGACAGGTATTCGAAACTGTGCTTAATGCCAGTTTGGTAGTTTGAGTCGCTTTATTCTGTTAAAACATGGCAGCCGGTATTACATTAACAACTTCGCGTGTGGTGTCGTCATTCTTCTTCTTCCCCTGTGATGAACATGCTATTAACCATGACCTGTGTTGCTTAGGGGCCTCTCCAGCCCATGTCACTCTGTAATTCGCAGGACAGGAAAAGTGGGTCACCACCAGCTGGTTCTGAATATGTTTTTCTCTCTGTAGAGATAAGATAACGGGAGTGAACAGCTGGGCTTCCACATGTCTAGAGGAGGAAAGGGTAAAGACTCTGCTTTCACTAAACCAGTCCAGTTTTATCTACCCTCTCCATCTTGGACACATGAAATGTGTAGTGCTTCATGAAACAAGCCATTCTTGGCTTGTTGCAGCCAAGCTTCAGTCCTGCGGCCTCGCGAGTCCCTACTCAACTTTTGCCGAGTCATGGAGTCAACATCGCCTTTTGCTGGTGGCAACAATGGTTCAGTTCCATCTGCACGCTTCTCTCAGCCGACTACCGCATATTGTGAAGCGACTTACATGGACGCCGGCCGAATCCTGGCTGTTTCCCGTAGCAAAATGGACTTGATGCGCTCCCGTCGACAAAGCGTGTGCCTGCGCTGGCGCTTTTTCGTGAACATGGTGATAAAGAAAGCGGAGGAAATCATGTCTGCCTCGTGTCCTGATGACTCCTACAGTGACTCTAATGAAGACGACATTGTTGTGCTTGTGTAAAAACGCGACTCCTTCGACAGCTTCGTTTGATGAGAACAAAGCCGACAAAGACCCTGTGCCTGCTAAATGTGATCATTGCTGCCAACAACCCTCTCCCTGGAACTTGTATATAATTTGTATCCATGCCCATATTTTATGTCCGTTTCTAATTAAGCCAAGCTTGCGAAAATAAACTATAGTTTCATTTCGAACTCTTTCTTGGTATTCATATTATTAAGGGAGGCTTTGCATGCTTCATTTTTTGTAAATTGACTATTCGCGATGCACTTCGTATTTCCTTAATTGCTCTCTAAATAGTTGCCAGAAAAACATTGTTTTTTTTTCACGGGCTCGTTTGCTGCCTGTCGCAGTCCTTTTTCTCACCGTACCCTCCAAATCTTGTTTGAATAGTTAACACGCAGGAACGAAGAAAGGAACAAATGTATACACTGATTTATTGCTGGTAGAGCATTCAGTAGTAATTTCAATATTGTTTCCATTATTCCTATACAGTAGGTTATGGAGGCTAATTTGGATGGAGAGTTTTCTTGTCCCTTCCGAGTAAAGCTGCTCTTAGCACTAACAATTCACGTGCAAGAAAAATAGAAGGGTTCAATGGTGCTGAACCTAATATAGAGGAAAATCATGGAATCAGCTGCTCTAGTAGTCGAGGATATTTTCGATGAACATGCAATTGGGAAACAACAAAGTGGAAAGCGCCTTCAAAGGAATCTCAGCTCGAATCGACTTTAGCAATCGCTTTCACAGACCTCATCTAAAAACAAAAGCGGCATTTTACGAGCCGCGTGTTACTCAAATTCTTGCAAACCTTGGGTCGGTGAAAACCATAAGCATGTATTCGCAAGCGTTTCTCCCAAGGGTGATATAAAAAAAAATTCTTCAGCGCGCTGGTTAGGCCAAATTGACACAGAATATGGAGGGAGGCGCCTATTAGTAAGCAACAATAAATGTAAACCCAATTGTTCTGCACAAATATACAGAAACATAAATTGGATGTGAATGCAAAATTACATACGTCTAAATAATGGAATTGACAATGCAAAGGATCGAAATTGGACACTAGAAAGGGGCGCCCTAAGCGCGTTCAAAATTATCCTAGTTCGAATTCTTCTTCTGCACATGTAGCTTCGAAACTGTCTCAACTTCCCTCCGGCTCTTTTAGTTGTTTCCGCCGCCGGACATACTCTGAAGTGCACAACAGAATATTCCGGTCGCGTGCGTGGTGCTTCCTCTCTTGGTAGCGATTTGGAATTTATTTTGCAAGGTCAACTCTTCTCAAACGTAAAAAGAATTTGACGGTCACGCATTCTTCCTTACTTTTGTAATTTACGAACTTCAACTTCTGAGGCTGGGCACGCGCGAGCTAACAAAAAAACAAGGGATGTTATTGCTCGAAATTGACTTCATTTGTTCCTCGTTATCATATACGAATAATGTTTGATAAAGCTAATATTTTGTGATCACTGGAACTGTCACTTTACACTACTACAACTATTACGCCTGCTCGTATTATTTCTACGCATATTATAGTTACTATACCATAAACAGTGATGTCATGGTTGGAGATCGCAAAACCAGATTATGAAACAGGAAACAGAGACGTTGATTTGAGTTACGGTTGTGACGAATCCTCAAGGCATAGTGTTTATATAGGGCATAACTATATATTTCTGGATAACGCACATTTGCTATTTGGAATACATTTTCGCAATGCTCTTATACAAAATTTTAAACAGGATATTGCGTTGACTATGTTACACTAACTCGCCCACGCTTCCACTTCATCAAAAAATAGAGCAGGAAAAGATGCTATCGGCTATCGATATTTTTTTTGTTTTTTATGACGTGCGTTAAAAATGCTAAAATATTGCAATTCAGCTGCCGAGTATTATAAGCCAAATTATTACTTTTTTAAAACACAAGCTCACATAATAGGCGGCGTGCCGAAACGCACCAAATAAACTTTTACTCACTCATGGCGGGAGAAAAATCGTTTTGCCATTTTCTTTAAAAATCCACGCGTCAATAAACTATAAAATTGTAAAAAAAACTAAAGGTTTTGTCGGTGAGCCAGCACTACCAAAGGAATCACAGCGCCGCGAAAAGCGCCTAATTTAACTCGCAAACTTTGCTCTGCTTCGGGTTTTGGAATTCTATGTTGCCGCATGTGATTTCAGCCTCAAACCGTACCTGTGCCGACATTAACGCGCATTGCCTTGTGCTCATGCGCACAGTTTTTATATTTACGCTTAAGTTATAGACAGGTATTCGAAACTGTGCTTAGTGCCAGTTTGGTAGTTTCAGCCGCGTTATTCTGTTAAAACATGGCCGTCGGTATTACATTAAGAGCTTTGCGTGTGGTGTTGTCATTCTTCTTCTTTCCCTGTGCTGAACAAGCTTTTAACCATGACCTGTCCTGCTTAGGGGCTTCTCCAGCCCATGTCAGTTTGTAATTCGCAGGAGAGCAAAAGTGAGTCACCACCAGCTGGTTCAGAATATGTTTTTCTCTCTGTGGAGATAAGATAACGGGAGTGAACAGCCGGGCTTCCACAAGTCTAGAGGGGGAAAGGGTAAAGACTCTGCTTTCACTAAACCAGTCCAGTTTTATCTACCCTCTCCATCTTGGACACATGAAATGTGTAGTGCTTCATGAAACAAGCCATTCTTGGCTTGTTGCAGCCAAGCTTCATTTGTGCGGCCTCGCGAGTCCCTACTCAACTTTTGCCGAGTCATGGAGTCAACATCGCCTTTTGCTGGTGGCAACAATGGTTCAGTTCCATCTACGCGCGTCTCTCAGCCGACTACCGCATATTGTGAAGCGACTTACATCGACGCCTGCCGAATCCTGGCTGTCCCGCAGCAAAATGGACTTGATGCGTTCCCGTCGACAAAGCGTGTGCCTGCGCTGGCGCTTTTTCGTGAACATGGTGATAAAGAAAGCGGAGGAAATCATGTCTGCCTCGTGTCCTGATGACTCCTACAGTGACTCTGATGAAGACGACATTGTTGTGCTTGTGTAAAAACGCGACTCCTTCGACAGCTTCGTTCGATGAGAACAAAGCCGACAAGGACCCTGTGCCTGCTAAATGTGATCAATGCTGCCAACAACCCTCTCCCCGGAACTTGTATATAATTTGGATCCATGCCCATATTTTATGTCCGTTTCTAATTAAGCCAAGCTTGGGTAAATAGACTATAGTTTCATTTCGAACTCGTTCTTGCTACTCATATCATTAAGGGAGGCTTTGCATGCTTCATTTTTTGTAAATTGCCTATTCTCGATGCACTTCGTATTTCCTTAATTGCTCTCAAAATAGTTGCCAAAAACGTTTTTTTTTCACGCGCTCGTTTGCTGCCTGTCGCAGTCCTTTTTCTCACCGTACTCCCCAAATCTTGTTTGAATAGTTAACACGCAGGAACGAAGAAAGGAACAAATGTATACACTGATTTATTGTTGGTAGAGCATTCCGTAGTAATTCCAATATTTTTTCCATTATTCCTATACAGTAGGGTATGGAGGCTAATTTGGATCGAGAGTTTTCTTGTCCCTTCCGAGTAAAGCTGCTTATAGCACTAACAGTTCACGTGCAAGAAAAATAGAAGGGTTCAATGGTGCTGAACCTAATATAGAGGGAAATCATGAGATCAGCTGCTCTAGTAGTCGAGGATATTTTCAATGAACATGCAAGTGGGAAACAACAAAGTGAAAAGCACCTTCAAATGACTCTCAGGGCGAATCGACTTTCGTAATCGCTTTCATTCACCTCATCTAAAAACAAAAGCGGCATTTTAAGAGCCGCGTGTTACACAAATTCTTGCAAACCTTGGGTCCGTGAAAACCATAGGCATGTATTCGCAAGCGTTTCTCCCAAGGGTGATATAAAAAAATATTCAGCGCGCTGTTTAGGCCAAATTGACGCAGAATATGAAGGTAGACGCCTATTAGTAAGCAACAAAAATTGTAAACCCAATTGTGATGCACAAATATACAGAAACATAAACTGGATGCGAATGCAAAATACGTACGTCTAAATAATGAAATTGACAATACAAAGGATCGAAATTGGACACTAGAAAGGGCCGCCCTAAGCGCGTTCAAAATTATCCTAGTTCGAATTCTTCTTCTGGACATGTAGCTTCAAAACTGTCTCAACTTCCCTCCGGCTCTTTTAGTGGTTTCCGCCGCCCGACATACTCTGAAGTGCACAAGAGAATATTCCGGTCGCGTGAGTGGTGCTTCCTCTCTTGGTAGCGATTTGGAATTCATTTTGCAAGGTCAACACTTCTGAAACGTAAAAAGAATTTGACGGTCACGCATTTTTTCTTACTTTTGTATTTTACGAACTTCAACTTCTGAGGCTGGGCACGCGCGAGCTAACAAAAAAACAAGGGATGTTATTGCTTCAAATTGACTTAAATTGTTCCTCGTTATCATATACGAATAACGTTTGATAAAGCTAAGATTTTGTGATTACTGGAACTGTCACTTTACACTACTACAACTATTACGCCTGCTCATATTATTTCTACGCATATTATAGTTACTATACCATAAACAGTGATGTCATGGTTGCAGATCGCAAAACCAGATTATGAAATAGGAAACAGAGACGTTGATTTGAGTTACGGTTGTGACGAATCCTCAAGGCATAATGTTTATATAGGGCATAACTACATATTTCTGGATAACGCACACTTGCTATTTGGAATCCATTTTCGCAATGCTCTTACACAAAATTTTAAACAGGATATTGTGTTGACTATGTAACACTAACTCGCCCACGCTTCCACTCCATCAAAAAATAAAGCAGGAAAAGATTCTATCGGCTATCGATATTTTTTGTTTTTTTATGACGTGCGTTAAAAATGCTAAAATATTGCAATTCAGCTACCGAGTATTATAAGCCAAATTATTACATTTTTAAAACACTAGCACACGTAATAAGCGGCGTGCCGAAACGAACCAAATAAACTTTTACTCACGCATGGCGGGAGAAAAAACGTTTTGCCATTTTCTTTAAAAGTCCGCGCGTCAATAATCTATAAAATTGTAAAAAAACTAAAGGTTTTGCCGGTGACCCAGCACTACCAAAGGAATCAAATCGCCGCGAATAGCGCATAATTGGTCTCGCAGACTTTGCTCTGCTTCGGGTTTTGGAATTCTAAGTTGCCGCATGCGATTTCAGCGTCAAACCGTACCAGTGCCGACACTAACGCGCATTGCCTTGTGCTCATGCGCATAGTTTATACATTTACGCTTAAGTTATAGACAGGTATTCGAAACTGTGCTTAGTGCCAGTTTGGTAGTTTGAGCCGCGTTATTCTGTTAAAACATGGCCGTCGGTATTACGTTAAGAGTTTTGCTTGTGGTGTCGTCATTCTTCTTCTTCCCCTGTGCTGAACATGCTTTTAACCATGACCTGCCCTGCTTAGGGGCCTCTCCAGCCCATGTCACTCTGTAATTTGCAGGAGAGCAAAAGTGGGTCACCGCCAGCTGGTTCTGAATATGTTTTTCTCTCTGTAGAGATAAGATAACGGGAGGGTACAGCCGGGCTTCCACATGTCTAGAGGAGGAAAGCGTAAAGACTCTGCTTTCCCTAAACCAGTCCAGTTTTATCTATCCTCTCCATGTTGGACACATGAAATGTGTAGTGCTTCACGAAACAAGCCATTCTTGACTTGTTGCAGCCAAGCTTCAGTCGTGCGGCCTCGCGAGTCCCTGGTCAACTTTTGCCGAGTCATGGAGTCAACATCGCCTTTTGCTGGTGGCAACAATGGTTCAGTTCCATCTGCGCGCGTCTCTCAGCCGACTACCGCATATTGTGAAGAGACTTACATCGACGCCTGCGGAATCCTGGCTGTTTCCCGTAGCAAAATGGACTTGATGCGTTCCCGTCGACAAAGCGTGTGCCTGCGCTGGCGCTTTTTCGTGAACATGGTGATAAAGAAAGCGGAGGAAATCACGTCTGCCTCGCGTCCTGATGACTCCTACAGTGACTCTGATGAAGACGACATTTTTGTGCTTGTGTAAAAACGCGACTCCTTCGACAGCTTCGTTTGATGAGAACAAAGCCGACAAGGACCCTGTGCCTGTTAAATGTGATCAATGCTGCCAACAACCCTCTCCCTGGAACTTGTATATAATTTGTATCCATGCCCATATTTTATGTCCGTTTCTAATTAAGCCAAGCTTGGGTAAATAAACTATAGTTTCATTTCGAACTCTTTCTTGCTATTCATATTATTAAGGCAGGCTTTGCATGCTTCATTTTTTGTAAATTGCCTATTCGCGATGCACTTCGTATTTCCTTAATTGCTCTCAAAATAGTTGCCAGAAAAACATTGTTTTTTTTTTCACGGGCTCGTTTGCTGCCTGTCGCAGTCCTTTTTCTCACCGTACCCTCCAAATCTTGTTTGAATAGTTAACACGCAGGAATGAAGAAAGGAACAAATGTATACACTGATTTATTGTTGGTAGAGCATTCAGTAGTAATTTCAATATTGTTTCCATTATTCCTATACAGTAGGTTATGGATGCTAATTTGGATGGAGAGTTTTCTTGTCCCTTCCGAGTAAAGCTGCTTATAGCACTAACAGTTCAAAAATAGAAGGGTTCAATGGTGCTGAACCTAATATAGAGGGAAATCATGAGATCAGCTGCTCTAGTAGTCGAGGATATTTTCGATGAACATGCAAGTGGGCAACAACAAAGTGAAAAGCACCTTCAAAAGGACTCTCAGGTCGAATCGACTTTCGCAATCGCTTTCACAAACCTCATCTAAAAACAAAAGCGGCATTTTAGGAGCCGCGTGTTACACAAATTCTTGCATACCTTGGGTCGGTGAAAACCATAAGCATATATTCGCAAGCGTTTCTCCCAAGGGTGATATAAAAAAAAATTATTCAGCGCGCTGGTTAGGCCGAATTGACGCAGAATATGGAGGTAGGCGCCTATTAGTAAGCAACAATAAATGTAAACCCAATTGTTCTGCACAAGTATACAGAAACATAAATTGGATGCGAATGCAAAATTACATACGTCTAAATAATGGAATTGACAATGCAAAGGATCGAAATTGGACACTAGAAAGGGGCGCCCTAAGCGCGTTCAAAATTATCCTAGTTCGAATTCTTCTTCTGGACATGTAGCTTCGAAACTGTCTCAACTTCCCTTCGGCTCTTTTAGTTGTTTCCGCCGCCGGACATGCTCTGAAGTGCACAACAGAATATTCCGGTCGCGTGCGTGATGCTTCCTCTCTTGGTAGCGATTTGGAATTTATTTTGCAAGGTCAACTCTTCTCAAACGTAAAAAGAATTTGACGGTCACGCATTTTTTCTTACTTTTGTAATGTACGAACTTCAACTTCTGAGGCTGGGCACGCGCGAGCTAACAAAAAAACAAGGAATGTTATTGCTCGAAATTGACTTAAATTGTTCCTCGTTATCATATACGAATAACGTTTGATAAAGCTAAGATTTTGTGATCACTGGAACTGTCACTTTCCACTGCTACAACTATTACGCCTGTTCATATTATTTCTACGCATACTACAGTTACTATACCATAAACAGTGATGTCATGGTTGCAAATCGGAAAACCAGAGTATGAAATAGGAAACAGAGACGTTGATTTGAGTTACGGTTGTGACGAATCCTCAAGGCATAATGTTTATACAGGGCATAACTATATATTTCTGGATAACGCACACTTGCTATTTGGAATACATTTTCGCAATGCTCTTATACAAAATTTTAAACAGGATATTGCGTTGACTATGTAACACTAACTCGCCCACGCTTCCACTTCATCAAAAAATAAAGCAGGAAAAGATGCTATCGGCTATCGATATTTTTTTTTGTTTTTATGACGTGCGTTAAAAATGCTAAAATATTGCAATTCAGCTGCCGAGTATTATAAGCCAAATTATTACTTTTTTAAAACACAAGCTCACATAATAAGCGGCGTGCCGAAACGCACCAAATAAACTTTTACTCACGCATGGCGGGAGAAAAATCGTTTTGCCATTTTCTTTAAAAATCCACGCGTCAATAAACTATAAAATTGTAAAAAAACTAAAGGTTTTGTCGGTGAGCCAGCACTACCAAAGGAATCACAGCGCCGCGAAAAGCGCCTAATTTAAATCGCAGACTTTGCTCTGCTTCGGGTTTTGGAATTCTATGTTGCCGCATGTGATTTCAGCCTCAAACCGTACCAGTGCCGACATTTACGCGCATTGCCTTGTGCTCATGCGCACAGTTTATATATTTACGCTTAAGTTATAGACAGGTATTCGAAACTGTGCTTAGTGCCAGTTTGGTAGTTTCAGCCGCGTTATTCTGTTAAAACATGGCCGTCGGTATTACATTAAGAGCTTTGCGTGTGGTGTTGTCATTCTTCTTCTTTCCCTGTGCTGAACAAGCTTTTAACCATGACCTGTCCTGCTTAGGGGCTTCTCCAGCCCATGTCAGTTTGTAATTCGCACGAGAGCAAAAGTGAGTCACCACCAGCTGGTTCAGAATATGTTTTTCTCCCTGTAGAGATAAGATAACGGGAGTGAACAGCCGGGCTTCCACAAGTCTAGAGGGGGAAAGGGTAAAGACTCTGCTTTCACTAAACCAGTCCAGTTTTATCTACCCTCTCCATCTTGGACACATGAAATGTGTAGTGCTTCATGAAACAAGCCATTCTTGGCTTGTTGCAGCCAAGCTTCATTTGTGCGGCCTCGCGAGTCCCTACTCAACTTTTGCCGAGTCATGGAGTCAACATCGCCTTTTGCTGGTGGCAACAATGGTTCAGTTCCATCTACGCGCGTCTCTCAGTCGACTACCGCATATTGTGAAGCGACTTACATCGACGCCTGCCGAATCCTGGCTATCCCGCAGCAAAATGGACTTGATGCGTTCCCGTCGACAAAGCGTGTGCCTGCGCTGGCGCTTTTTCGTGAACATGGTGATAAAGAAAGCGGAGGAAATCATGTCTGCCTCGTGTCCTGATGACTCCTACAGTGACTCTGATGAAGACGACATTGTTGTGCTTGTGTAAAAACGCGACTCCTTCGACAGCTTCGTTCGATGAGAACAAAGCCGACAAGGACCCTGTGCCTGCTAAATGTGATCAATGCTGCCAACAACCCTCTCCCCGGAACTTGTATATAATTTGGATCCATGCCCATGTTTTATGTCCGTTTCTAATTAAGCCAAGCTTGGGTAAATAAACTATAGTTTCATTTCGAACTCGTTCTTGCTACTCATATCATTAAGGGAGGCTTTGCATGCTTCATTTTTTGTAAATTGCCTATTCTCGATGCACTTCGTATTTCCTTAATTGCTCTCAAAATAGTGGACAAAAACGTTTTTTTTTTCACGCGCTCGTTTGCTGCCTGTCGCAGTCCTTTTTCTCACCGTACTCCCCAAATCTTGTTTGAATAGTTAACACGCAGGAACGAAGAAAGGAACAAATGTATACACTGATTTATTGTTGGTAGAGCATTCCGTAGTAATTCCAATATTTTTTCCATTATTCCTATACAGTAGGGTATGGAGGCTAATTTGGATCGAGAGTTTTCTTGTCCCTTCCGAGTAAAGCTGCTTATAGCACTAACAGTTCACGTGCAAGAAAAATAGAAGGGTTCAATGGTGCTGAACCTAATATAGAGGGAAATCATGAGATCAGCTGCTCTAGTAGTCGAGGATATTTTCGATGAACATGCAAGTGGGAAACAACAAAGTGAAAAGCACCTTCAAATGAATCTCAGGGCGAATCGACTTTCGTAATCGCTTTCATTCACCTCATCTAAAAACAAAAGCGGCATTTTAAGAGCCGCGTGTTACACAAATTCTTGCAAACCTTGGGTCCGTGAAAACCATAGGCATGTATTCGCAAGCGTTTCTCCCAAGGGTGATATAAAAAAAATATTCAGCGCGCTGTTTACGCCAAATTGACGCAGAATATGAAGGTAGACGCCTATTAGTAAGCAACAAAAATTGTAAACCCAATTGTGATGCACAAATATACAGAAACATAAACTGGATGCGAATGCAAAATACGTACGTCTAAATAATGAAATTGACAATACAAAGGATCGAAATTGGACACTAGAAAGGGCCACCCTAAGCGCGTTCAAAATTATCCTAGTTCGAATTCTTCTTCTGGACATGTAGCTTCAAAACTGTCTCAACTTCCCTCCGGCTCTTTTAGTGGTTTCCGCCGCCCGACATACTCTGAAGTGCACAAGAGAATATTCCGGTCGCGTGAGTGGTGCTTCCTCTCTTGGTAGCGATTTGGAATTTATTTTGCAAGGTCAACACTTCTCAAACGTAAAAAGAATTTGACGGTCACTCATTTTTCCTTACTTTTGTATTTTACGAACTTCAACTTCTGAGGCTGGGCACGCGCGAGCTAACAAAAAAAAACAAGGGATGTTATTGCTCGAAATTGACTTAAATTGTTCCTCGTTATCATATACGAATAACGTTTGATAAAGCTAAGATTTTGTGATCACTGGAACTGTCACTTTCCACTGCTACAAATATTACGCCTGTTCATATTATTTCTACGCATATTACAGTTACTATACCATAAACAGTGATGTCATGGTTGCAGATCGGAAAACCAGAGTATGAAATAGGAAACAGAGACGTTGGTTTGAGTTACGGTTGTGACGAATCCTCAAGGCATAATGTTTATATAGGGCATAACTATATATTTCTGGATAACGCACACTTGCTATTTGGAATACATTTTCGCAATGCTCTTATACAAAATTTTAAACAGGATATTGCGTTGACTATGTAACACTATCTCGCCCACGCTTCCAGTCCATCAAAAAATAAAGCAGGAAAAGATGCTATCGGCTATCGATATTTTTTGTTTTTTATGACGTGCGTTAAAAATGCTAAAATATTGCAATTCAGCTACCGAGTATTATAAGCCAAATTATTACATTTTTAAAACACTAGCACACGTAATAAGCGGCGTGCCGAAACGAACCAAATAAACTTTTACTCACGCATGGCGGGAGAAAAAACGTTTTGCCATTTTCTTTAAAAGTCCGCGCGTCAATAAACTATAAAATTGTAAAAAAACTAAAGGTTTTGCCGGTGACCCAGCACTACCAAAGGAATCAAATCGCCGCGAATAGCGCATAATTGGACTCGCAGACTTTGCTCTGCTTTGGGTTTTGGAATTCTAAGTTGCCGCATGTGATTTCAGCGTCAAACCGTACCAGTGCCGACACTAACGCGCATTGCCTTGTGCTCATGCGCATAGTTTATACATTTACGCTTAAGTTATAGACAGGTATTCGAAACTGTGCTTAGTGCCAGTTTGGTAGCTTGAGCCGCGTTATTCTGTTAAAACATGGCCGTCGGTATTACGTTAAGAGTTTTGCTTGTGGTGTCGTCATTCTTCTTCTTCCCCTGTGCTGAACATGCTTTTAACCATGACCTGCCCTGCTTAGGGGCCTCTCCAGCCCATGTCACTCTGTAATTCGCAGGAGAGCAAAAGTGGGTCACCGCCAGCTGGTTCTGAATATGTTTTTCTCTCTGTAGAGATAAGATAACGGGAGGGAACAGCCGGGCTTCCACATGTCTAGAGGAGGAAAGCGTAAAGACTCTGCTTTCCCTAAACCAGTCCAGTTTTATCTATCCTCTCCATGTTGGACACATGAAATGTGTAGTGCTTCACGAAACAAGCCATTCTTGGCTTGTTGCAGCCAAGCTTCAGTCGTGCGGCCTCGCGAGTCCCTGCTCAACTTTTGCCGAGTCATGGAGTCAACATCGCCTTTTGCTGGTGGCAACAATGGTTCAGTTTCATCTGCGCGCGTCTCTCAGCCGACTACCGCATATTGTGAAGAGACTTACATCGACGCCTGCGGAATCCTGGCTGTTTCCCGTAGCAAAATGGACTTGATGCGTTCCCGTCGACAAAGCGTGTGCCTGCGCTGGCGCTTTTTCGTGAACATGGTGATAAAGAAAGCGGAGGAAATCACGTCTGCCTCGCGTCCTGATGACTCCTACGGTGACTCTGATGAAGACGACATTTTTGTGCTTGTGTAAAAACGCGACTCCTTCGACAGCTTCGTTTGATGAGAACAAAGCAGACAAGGACCCTGTGCCTGTTAAATGTGATCAATGCTGCCAACAACCCTCTCCCTGGAACTTGTATATAATTTGTATCCATGCCCATATTTTATGTCCGTTTCTAATTAAGCCAAGCTTGGGTAAATAAACTGTAGTTTCATTTCGAACTCTTTCTTGCTATTCATATTATTAAGGCAGGCTTTGCATGCTTCATTTTTTGTAAATTGCCTATTCGCGATGCACTTCGTATTTCCTTAATTGCTCTCAAAATAGTTGCCAGAAAAACATTGTTTTTTTTTTCACGGGCTCGTTTGCTGCCTGTCGCAGTCCTTTTTCTCACCGTACCCTCCAAATCTTGTTTGAATAGTTAACACGCAGGAACGAAGAAAGGAACAAATGTATACACTAATTTATTGTTGGTAGAGCATTCAGTAGTAATTTCAATATTGTTTCCATTATTCCTATACAGTAGGTTATGGAGGCTAATTTGGATGGAGAGTTTTCTTGTCCCTTCCGAGTAAAGCTGCTTATAGCACTAACAGTTCAAAAATAGAAGGGTTCAGTGGTGCTGAACCTAATATAGAGGGAAATCATGAGATCAGCTGCTCTAGTAGTCGAGGATATTTTCGATGAACATGCAAGTGGGCAACAACAAAGTGAAAAGCACCTTCAAAAGGACTCTCAGGTCGAATCGACTTTCGCAATCGCTTTCACAAACCTCATCTAAAAACAAAAGCGGCATTTTAGGAGCCGCGTGTTACACAAATTCTTGCATACCTTGGGTCGGTGAAAACCATAAGCATATATTCGCAAGCGTTTCTCCCAAGGGTGATATAAAAAAAAATTATTCAGCGCGCTGGTTAGGCCGAATTGACGCAGAATATGGAGGTAGGCGCCTATTAGTAAGCAACAATAAATGTAAACCCAATTGTTCTGCACAAGTATACAGAAACATAAATTGGATGCGAATGCAAAATTACATACATCTAAATAATGGAATTGACAATGCAAAGGATCGAAATTGGACACTAGAAAGGGGCGCCCTAAGCGCGTTCAAAATTATCCTAGTTCGAATTCTTCTTCTGGACATGTAGCTTCGAAACTGTCTCAACTTCCCTTCGGCTCTTTTAGTTGTTTCCGCCGCCGGACATACTCTGAAGTGCACAACAGAACATTCCGGTCGCGTGCGTGGTGCTTCCTCTCTTGGTAGCGATTTGGAATTTATTTTGCAAGGTCAACTCTTCTCAAACGTAAAAAGAATTTGACGGTCACGCATTTTTTCTTACTTTTGTAATGTACGAACTTCAACTTCTGAGGCTGGGCACGCGCGAGCTAACAAAAAAAACAAGGGATGTTATTGCTCGAAATTGACTTAAATTGTTCCTCGTTATCATATACGAATAACGTTTGATAAAGCTAAGATTTTGTGATCACTGGAACTGTCACTTTCCACTGCTACAACTATTACGCCTGTTCATATTATTTCTACGCATACTACAGTTACTATACCATAAACAGTGATGTCATGGTTGCAAATCGGAAAACCAGAGTATGAAATAGGAAACAGAGACGTTGATTTGAGTTACGGTTGTGACGAATCCTCAAGGCATAATGTTTATACTGGGCATAACTATATATTTCTGGATAACGCACACTTGCTATTTGGAATACATTTTCGCAATGCTCTTACACAAAATTTTAAACAGGATATTGCGTTGACTACGTAACACTAACTCGCCCACGCTTCCACTTCATCAAAAAATAAAGCAGGAAAAGATGCTATCGGCTATCGATATTTTTTTTTTGTTTTTTATGACGTGCGTTAAAAATGCTAAAATATTGCAATTCAGCTGCCGACTATTATAAGCCAAATTATTACTTTTTTAAAACACAAGCTCACATAATAAGCGGCGTGCCGAAACGCACCAAATAAACTTTTACTCACGCATGGCGGGAGAAAAAACGTTTTGCCATTTTCTTTAAAAGTCCACGCGTCAATAAACTATAAAATCGTAAAAAGCTAAAGGTTTTGCCGGTGAGCCAGCACTACCAAAGGAATCAAATCGCCGCGAAAAGCGCCAAATTTAACTCGCAGACTTTGCTCTGCTTCGGGTTTGGAAGTTGCCGCATGTGATTTCAGCCTCAAACCGTACCAGTGCCGACACTAACGCGCATTGCCTTGTGCTCATGCGCACAGTTCATATATTTACGCTTAAGTTATAGACAGGTATTCGAAACTGTGCTTAATGCCAGTTTGGTAGTTTGAGTCGCTTTATTCTGTTAAAACATGGCAGTCGGTATTACATTAAGAGCTTTGCGTGTGATGTCGTCATTCTTCTTCTTTCCCTGTGCTGAACATGCTTTTAAACATGACCTGTCCTGCTTAAGGACCTCTCCAGCCCATGTCAGTTTGTAATTCGCAGGAGAGCAAAAGTGGGTCACCACCAGCTGGTTCTGAATATGTTTTTCTCTCTGTAGATATCAGATAACGGGAGTGAACAGCCGGGCTTCCACAAGTCTAGAGGAGGAAAGGGTAAAGACTCTGCTTTCACTAAACCAGTCCAGTTTTATCTACCCTCTCCATCTTGGACACATGAAATGTGTAGTGCTTCAAGAAACAAGCCATTCTTGGCTTGTTCGTGCTTCATTCGTGCGGCCTCGCGAGTCCCTGCTCAACTTTTGCCGAGTCATGGAGTCAACATCGCCTTTTGCTCGTGGCAACAATGGTTCAGTTCCATCTGCGCGCTTCTCTCAGCCGACTACCGCATATTGTGAAGCGACTTACATGGACGCCTGCCGAATCCTGGCTGTTTCCCGCAGCAAAATGGACTTGATGCGTTCCCGTCGACAAAGCGTGTGCCTGCGCTGGCGCTTTTTCGTGAACATGGTGATAAAGAAAGTGGAGGAAATCATGTCTGCCTCGTGTCCTGATGACTCCTACAGTGACTCTGATGAAGACGACATTGTTGTGCTTGTGTAAAAACGCGACTCCTTCGACAGCTTCGTTTGATGAGAACAAAGCCGACAAGGACCCTGTGCCTGCTAAATGTGATCAATGCTGCCAACAAACCTCTCCCTGGAACTTGTATATAATTTGTATCCATGCCCATATTTTATGTCCGTTTCTAATTAAGCCAAGCTTGGGTAAATAAACTATAGTTTCATTTCGAACTTTTTTTTTGCTATTCATATCATTAAGGGAGGCTTTGCATGCTTCATTTTTTGTAAATTGCCTGTTCTCGATGCACTTCGTATTTCCTAAATTACTCTCAAAATAGTTGCCAGAAAAAAGTTTTTTTTCACGCGCTCGTTTGCTGCTGTCGCAGTCCTTTTTCTCACCGTACCCTCCAAATCTTGTTTGAATAGTTAACACGCAGGAACGAAGAAAGGAACAAATGTATACACTGATTTATTGTTGGTAGAGCATTCAGTAGTAATTTCAATAATGTTTCCATTATTCCTATACAGTAGGTTATGGAGGCTAATTTGTATGGAGAGTTTTCTTGTCCCTTCCGTGTAAAGCTGCTTATAGCCCTAACAGTTCACGTGCAAGAAAAATAGAAGGGTTCAATGGTGCTGAACCTAATATAGAGGGAAATCATGAGATCAGCTGCTCTAGTAGTGGAGGATATTTTCGACGAACATGCAAGCGGGAAACAACAAAGTGAAAAGCGCCTTCAAAGAACTCTCAGGTCGAATCGACTTTAGCAATCGCTTTCACGCAAATCATCTAAAAACAAAAGCGGCATTTTACGAGCCGCGTGTTACACAAATTCTTGCAAACCTTGGGTCGGTGAAAACCATAAGCATGTATTCGCAAGCGTTTCTCCCAAGGGTGATATAAAACAAAATATTCAGCGCGCTGTTTAGGCCAAATTGACGCAGAATATGGAGGTAGGCGCATATTATTAAGCAACAAAAATTGTAAACCCAATTGTTCTGCACAAATATACAGAAACATAAACTGGATGCGAATGCACAATACGTACGTCTAAATAATGAAATTGACAATACAAGGGACCGAAATTGGACACTAGAAAGGGGCGCCCTAAGCGCGTTCAAAATTATCCTAGTTCGAATTCTTCTTCTGGACATGTAGCTTCAAAACTGTCTCAACTTCCCTCCGGCTCTTTTAGTTGTTTCCGCCGCCCGACTAACTCTGAAGTGCACAAGAGAATATTCCGCTCGCGTGCGTGGTGCTTCCTCTCTTCGTAGCGATTGGAATTTATTTTGCAAGGTCAACTCTTCTCAAACGTAAAAAGAATTTGATGGTCACGCATTCTTCCTTACTTTTGTAATTTACGAACTTCAACTTCTGAGGCTGGGCACGCGCGAGCTAGCAAAAAAACAAGGGATGTTATTGCTCGAAATTGACTTCATTTGTTCCTCGTTATCATATACGAATAACGTTTGATAAAGCTAAGATTTTGTGATCACTGGAACTGTCACTTTACACTACTACAACTATTACGCCTGCTCATATTATTTCTACGCATATTACAGTTACTATACCATAAACAGTGATGTCATGGTTGCAGATCGGAAAACCAGAGTATGAAATAGGAAACAGAGACGTTGATTTGAGTTACGGTTGTGACGAATCCTCAAGGCATAATGTTTATATAGGGCATAACTATATATTTCTGGATAACGCACACTTGCTATTTGGAATACATTTTCGCAATGCTCTTATACAAAATTTTAAACAGGATATTGCGTTGACTATGTGACACTAATTCGCCCACGCTTCCACTTCATCAAAAAATAAAGCAGGAAAAGATGCTATCGGCTATCGATATTTTTTTGTTTTTTATGACGTGCGTTAAAAATGCTAAAATATTGCAATTCAGCTGCCGAGTATTATAAGCCAAATTATTACTTTTTTAAAACACAAACTCACATAATAAGCGGCGTGCCGAAACGCACCAAATAAACTTTTACTCACGCATGGCGAGAGAAAAATCGTTTTGCCATTTTCTTTAAAAGTCCACGCGTCAATAAACTATAAAATTGTAAAAAAACTAAAGGTTTTGCCGGTGAGCCAGCAATACCAAAGGAATCACAGCGCCGCGAAAAGCGCCTAATTGAACTCGCAGACTTTGCTCTGCTTCGGGTTTTGGAATTCTAAGTTGCCGCATGTGATTTCAGCCTCAAACCATACCAGTGCCGACACTAAGACGCATTGCCCTGTGCTCATGCGCATAGTTTATACATTTACGCTTAAGTTATAGACAGGTATTCGAAACTGTGCTTAGTGCCAGTTTGGTAGTTTGAGCCGCGTTATTCTGTTAAAACATGGCCGTCGGTATTACATTAAGAGCTGTGCGTGTGGTGTCGTCATTCTTCTTTTTTCCCTGTGCTGAACATGCTTTTAACCATGACCTGTCCTGCTTAGGGACCTCTCCAGCCCATGTCAGTTTGTAATTCGCAGGAGAGCAAAAGTGGGTCACCACCAGCTGGTTCTGAATATGTTTTTCTCTCTGTAGAGATAAGATAACGGGAGTGAACAGCCGGGCTTCCACAGGACTAGAGAAGGAAAGGGTAAAGACTCTGCTTTCCCTAAACCAGTCCAGTTTTATCTACCCTCTCCATCTTGGACACATGAAATGTGTAGTGCTTCATGAAACAAGCCATTCTTGCCTTGTTGCAGCCAAGCTTCAGTCGTGCGGCCTCGTGAGTCCCTGCTCAACTTTTGCCGAGTCATGGAGTCAACATCGCATTTTGCTGGTGGCAACAATGGTTCAGTTCCATCTACGCGCGTCGCTCAGCCGACTACCGCATATTGAGAAGCGACTTACATCGACGCCTGCCGAATCCTGGCTGTTTCCCGCAGCAAAATGGACTTGATGCGTTCCCGTCGACAAAGCGTGTGCCTGCGCTGGCGCTTTTTCGTGAACATGGTGATAAAGAAAGCGGAGGAAATCATGTCTGCCTCGTGTCCTGATGACTCCTACAGTGACTCTGATGAAGACGACATTCTTTTGCTTGTGTAAAAACGCGACTCCTTCGACAGCTTCGTTTGATGAGAACAAAGCCGACAAGGACCCTGCGCCTGCTAAATGTGATCAATGCTGCCAACAACCCTTTCCCTGGAACTTTTATATAATTTGTATCCATGCCCATATTTTATGTCCGTTTCTAATTAAGCAAAGCTTGGGTAAATAAACTATAGTTTCATTTCGAGCTCTTTCTTGCTATTCATGTTATTAAGGGAGGCTTTGCGTGCTTCATTTTTTGTGAATTGCCTATTCTCGATGCACTTCGTATTTCCTAAATTGCTCTCAAAATAGGTGCCAGAAAAACAGTGTTTTTTTTTTCACGGGCTCGTTTGCTGCCTGTCGCAGTCCTTTTTGTTTGAATAGTTAACACGCAGGAACGAAGAAAGGAACAAATGTATACACTGATTAGCTGTTGGTAGAGCATTCAGTAGTTATTTCAATATTGTTTCCATTATTCCTATACAGTAGGTTATGGCGGCTAATTTGGATGGAGAGTTTTCTTGTCCCTTCCGACTAAAGCTGCTTATAGCACTAACAGTTCACGTGCAAGAAAGATAGAAGGTTCAATGGTGCTGAACCTAATATAGAGGGAAGTCATGAGATCAGCTGCTCTAGCAGTCGAGGATATTTTCAATGAACATGCAAGTGGGAAACAACAAAGTGAAAAGATTCTTCAAATGACTCTCAGGGCGAATCGACTGTCGTAATCGGTTTCACACACCTCATCTAAAAACAAAAGCGGCATTTTACGAGCCGCGTGTTACAGGAATTCTTGCAAACCTTGGGTCCGTGAAAACCATAAGCATGTATTCGCAAGCGTTTCTCCCATAGGTGATATAAAACAAAATATTCAGCGCGCGGTTTAGGCCAAATTGACGCAGTATATGGAGGTAGGCGCATATTAGTAAGCAACAAAAATTGTAAACCCAACTGTTCTGCACAAATATACAGAAACATAAACTGGATGCGAATGCAAAATACGTACGTCTAAATAATGAAATTGACAATACAAAGGATCGAAATTGGGCACTAGAAAGGGGCGCCCTAAGCGCGTTCAAAATTATCCTAGGTCGAATTCTTCTTTTGGACATGTAGCTTCAAAACTGTCTCAACTTCCCTCCGGCTCTTTTTGTTGTTTCCGCCGCCCGACATACTCTGAAGTGCACAAAAGAATATTCCGGTCGCGTGCGTGGTGCTTCCTCTCTTGGTAGCGATTGGAATTTATTTTGCAAGGTCAACTCTTCTCAAACGTAAAAAGAATTTGACGGTCACGCATTCTTCCTTACTTTTGTAATTTACGAACTTCAACTTCTGAGGCTGGGCACGCGCGAGCTAACAAAAAACAAGGGATGTTATTGCTCGAAATTGACTTCATTTGTTCCTCGTTGTCATTTACGAATAACGTTTGATAAAGCTAAGATTTTGTGATGACTGGAACTGTCACTTTACACTACTACAACTATTACGCCTGCTAATATTATTTCTACGCATATTATAGTTACTATACCATAAACAGTAATGTCATGGTTGCAGATCGGAAAACCAGAGTATGAAATAGGAAACAGAGACGTTGATTTGAGTTACGGTTGTGACGAATCCTCAAGGCATAATGTTTATATAGGGCATAACTATATATTTCTGGATAACGCACACTTGCTATTTGGAATACATTTTCGCAATGCTCTTATACAAAATTTTAAACAGGATATTGCGTTGACTATGTAACACTAACTCGCCCACGCTTCCACTTCATCAAAAAATAAAGCAGGAAAAGATGCTATCGGCTATCGATATTTTTTGTTTTTTATGACGTGCGTTAAAAATGCTAAAATATTGCAATTCAGCTGCCGAGTATTATAAGCCAAATTACTACTTTTTTAAAACACAAGCTCACATAATAAGCGGCGTGCCGAAACGCACCAAATAAACTTTTACTCACGCATGGCGGGAGAAAAATCGTTCTGCCATTTTCTTTAAAAGTCCACTCGACAATAAACTATAAAATTGTAAAAAAAACTAAAGGTTTTGCCGGTGAGCCAGCACTACCAAAGGAATCACAGCGCCGCGAAAAGCGCCTAATTGAACTCGCAGACTTTGCTCTGCTTCGGGTTTTGGAATTCTAAGTTGCCGCATGTGATTTCAGCCTCAAACCGTACCAGAGCCGACACTAACGCGCATTGCCTTGTGCTCATGCGCACCGTTTATACATTTACGCTTAAGTTAGAGACGGGTATTCGAAACTTTGCTTAGTGCCAGTTTGAGCCGCGTTATTCTGTTAAAACATGGCCGTCGGTATTACATTAAGAGCTTTGCGTGTGGTGTCATTTTTCTTCTTCCCCTGTGCTGAACATGCTTTTAAATATGACCTGTCCTGCTTAGGGACCTCTCCAGCCCATGTCAGTTTGTAATTCGCAGGAGAGCTAAAGTGGGTCACCACCAGCTGGTTCTGAATATGTTTTTCTCTCTGTAGAGATAAGATAACGGGAGTGAACAGCCGGGCTTCCACACGACTAGAGAAGGAAAGTGTAAAGACTCTGCTTTCCCTAAACCAGTCCAGTTTTATCTACCCTCTCCATCTTCGACACATGAAATGTGTAGTGCTTCATGAAACAAGCCATTCTTGGCTTGTTGCAGCCAAGCTTCAGTCGTGCGGCCTCGCGAGTCCCTGCTCAACTTTTGCCGAGCCATGGAGTCAACATCGCCTTTTGCTGGTGGCAACAATAGTTCAGTTCCATCTGCGCGCGTCTCTCAGCCGACTACCGCATATTGTGAAGCGACTTACATCGACGCCTTCCGAATCCTGGCTGTTTCCCGCAGCAAAATGGACTTGATGCGTTCCCGTCGACAAAGCGTGTGCCTGCGCTGGCGCTTTTTCGTGAACATGGTGATAAAGAAAGCGGAGGAAATCATGTCTGCCTTGTGTCCTGATGACTCCTACAGTGACTCTGATGAAGACGACATTGTTGTGCTTGTGTAAAAACGCGACTCCTTCGACAGCTTCGTTTGATGAGAACAAAGCCGACAGGGACCCTGTGCCTGCTAAATGTGATCAATGCTGCCAACAACCCTCTCCCTGGAACTTGTATATAATTTGTATCCATGCCCATATTTTATGTCCGTTTCTAATTACGCCAAGCTTGGGTAAATAAACTATAGTTTCATTTCGAACTTTTTCTTGCTATTCATATCATTAAGGGAGGCTTTGCATGCTTCATTTTTTGTAAATTGCCTATTCTCGATGCACTTCGTATTTCCTTAATTGTTCTCAAAATTGTTGCCAGCAAAAACATTGTTTTTTTTTTCACGCGCTCGTTTGCTGCCTGTCGCAGTCCTTTTTCTCAAAGTACTCACCAAATCTTGTTTGAATAGTTACCACGAAGGAACGAAGAAAGGAACAAATGTATACACTGATTAGTTGGTGGTAGAGCATTCAGTAGTTATTTCAATATTGTTTCCATTATTCCTATACAGTAGGTTATGGCGGCTAATTTGGATGAAGAGTTTTCTTGTCCCTTCCGACTAAAGCTGCTTATAGCACTAACAGGTCACGTGCAAGAAAAATAGAAGGGTTCAATGGTGCTGAACCTAATATAGAGGGATATCATGAGATCAGCTGCTCTAGTAGTCGAGGATATTTTCGATGAACATGCAAGTGGGAAACAACAAAGTGAAAAGCACCTTCAAAAGGACTCTCAGGTCGAATCGACTTTCGCAATCGCTTTCACAAACCTCATCTAAAAACAAAAGCGGCATTTTACGAGCCGCGTGTTACACAAATTCTTGAAAACCTTGGGTCGGTGAAAACCATAAGCATGTATTCGCAAGCGTTTCTCCCAAGGGTGATATAAAACAAAATATTCAGCGTGCTGTTTAGGCCAAATTGACGCAGTATATGGAGGTAGGCGCGTATTAGTAAGCAACAAAAATTTTAAACCCAATTGTTCTGCACAAATATACAGAAACATAAACTGGATGCGAATGCAAAATACGTACGTCTAAATAATGAAATTGACAATACAAAGGATCGAAATTGGACACTAGAAAGGGGCGCCCTAAGCGCGTTCAAAATTATCCTAGTTCGAATTCTTCTGGACATGCAGCTTCAAAACTGTCTCAACTTCCCTCCGGCTCTTTTAGTTGTTTCCGCCGCCGGACATACTCTGAAGTGCACAAGAGAATATTCCGGTCGCGTGCGTGGTGCTTCCTCTCTTGGTAGCGATTGGAATTTATTTTGCAAGGTCAACTTTTCTCAAACGTAAAAAGAATTTGACGGTCACACATCTTTCCTTACTTTTGTAATTTACGCACTTCAACTTCTGAGGCTGGGCACGCGCGAGCTAACAAAAAAAAACAAGGGATGTTATTGCTCGAAATTGACTTAAATTGTTCCTCGTTATCATATACGAATAACGTTTGATAAAGCTAAGATTTTGTGATCACTGGAACTGTCACTTTCCACTGCTACAACTATTACGCCTGTTCATATTATTTCTACGCATATTACAGTTACTATACCATAAACAGTGATGTCATGGTTGCAGATCGGAAAACTAGAGTATGAAATAGGAAACAGAGACGTTGATTTGAGTTACGGTTGTGACGAATCCTCAAGACATAATGTTTATATAGGGCATAACTATATATTTCTGGATAACGCACACTTTCTATTTGGAATACATTTTCGCAATGCTCTTATACAAAATTTTAAACAGGATATTGCGTTGACTATGTAACACTATCTCGCCCACGCTTCGACTTTATCAAAAAATAAAGCAGGAAAAGATGCTATCGGCTATCGATATTTTTTTGCTTTTATGACGTGCGTTAAAAATGCTAAAATATTGCAATTCAGCTACCGAGTATTATAAGCCAAATTATCACTTTTTTAAAACACAAGCTCACATAATAGGCGGCGTGCCGAAACGCACCAAATAAACATTTACTCACGCATGGCGGGAGAAAAATCGTTTTGTCATTTTCTTTAAAAGTCCACGCGCCAATAAACTACAAAATTGTAAAAAAAACTAAAGGTTTTGCCGGTGAGCCAGCACTACCAAAGGAATCACACCGCCGCGAAAAGCGCCTAATTGAACTCGCAGACTTTGCTCTGCTTCGGGTTTTGGAATTCTAAGTTGCCGAATGTGATTTCAGCCTCAAACCGTACCAGTGCCGACAATAACGCGCATTGCCTTGTGCTCATGCGCATAGTTTATACATTTGCGCTTAAGTTATAGACAGGTATTCGAAACTGTGCTTAGTGCCAGTTTGGTAGTTTGAGCCGCGTTATTCTGTTAAAACATGGCCGTCGGTATTACATTAAGAGCTTTGCGTGTGGTGTCGTCATTCTTCTTCTTCCCCTGTGCTGAACATGCTTTTAACCATGACCTGTCCTGCTTAGGGGCCTCTCCAGCCAATGTCACTCTGTAATTCGCAGGAGAGCAAAAGTGAGTCACCACCAGCGGGTTCTGAATATGTTTTTCTTTCTGTAGAGATAAGATAACGGGAGTGAACAGCCGGGCTTCCACATGTCTAGGGGAGGAAAGGGTAAAGACTCTGCTTTCCCTAAACCAGTCCAGTTTTATCTACCCTCTCCATCTTCGACACATGAAATGTGTAGTGCTTCATGAAACAAGCCATTCTTGGCTTGTTGCAGCCAAGCTTCAGTCGTGCGGCCTCGCGACTCCCTGCTCAACTTTTGCCGAGCCATGCAGTCAACATCGCCTTTTGCTGGTGGCAACAATAGTTCAGTTCCATCTGCGCGCGTCTCTCAGCCGACTACCGCATATTGTGCAGCGACTTACATCGACGCCTGCCGAATCCTGGCTGTTTCCCGCAGCAAAATGGACTTGATGCATTCCCGTCGACAAAGCGTGTGCCTGCGCTGGCGCTTTTTCGTGAACATGGTGATAAAGAAAGCGGAGGAAATCATGTCTGTCTCGTGTCCTGATGACTCCTACAGTGACTCTGATGAAGACGACATTGTTGTGCTTGTGTAAAAACGCGACTCCTTCGACAGCTTCGTTTGATGAGAACAAAGCCGACAAGGACCCTGTGCCTGCTAAATGTGATCAATGCTGCCAACAACCCTCTCGCTGGAACTTGTATATAATTTGTATCCACGCCCATATTTTATGTCCGTTTCTAAATACGCCAAGCTTGGGTAAATAAACTGTAGTTTCATTTCGAACGTTTTCTTGCTATTCATATCATTAAGGGAGGCTTTGCATGCTTCATTTTTTGTAAATTGCCTATTCTCGATGCACTTCGTATTTCCTTAATTGTTCTCAAAATTGTTGCCAGCAAAAACATTGTTTTTTTTTTCACGCGCTCGTTTGCTGCCTGTCGCAGTCCTTTTTCTCAACGTACTCTCAAAATCTTGTTTGAATAGTTACCACGCAGGAACGAAGAAAGGAACAAATGTATACACTGATTTATTGCTGGTAGAGCATTCAGTAGTAATTTCAATATTGTTTCCATTATTCCTATACAGTAGGTTATGGAGGCTAATTTGGATGGAGAGTTTTCTTGTCCCTTCCGAGTAAAGCTGCTTATAGCACTAACAGTTCACGTGCAAGAAAGATAGAAGGTTCAATGGTGCTGAACCTAATATAGAGGGAAGTCATGAGATCAGCTGCTCTAGTAGTCGAGGATATTTTCAATGAACATGCAAGTGGGAAACAACAAAGTGAAAAGCACCTTCAAATGACTCTCAGGGCGAATCGACTGTCGTAATCGGTTTCACACACCTCATCTAAAAACAAAAGCGGCATTTTACGAGCCGCGTGTTACAGGAATTCTTGCAAACCTTGGGTCCGTGAAAACCATAAGCATGTATTCGCAAGCGTTTCTTCCATAGGTGATATAAAACAAAATATTCAGCGCGCGGTTTAGGCCAAATTGACGCAGTATATGGAGGTAGGCGCATATTAGTAAGCAACAAAAATTGTAAACCCAACTGTTCTGCACAAATATACAGAAACATAAACTGGATGCGAATGCAAAATACGTACGTCTAAATAATGAAATTGACAATACAAAGGATCGAAATTGGGCACTAGAAAGGGGCGCCCTAAGCGCGTTCAAAATTATCCTAGGTCGAATTCTTCTTCTGGACATGTAGGTTCAAAACTGTCTCAACTTCCCTCCGGCTCTTTTAGTTGTTTCCGCCGCTGGATATACTCTGAAGTGCACAAGAGAATATTCCGCTCGCGTGCGTGGTGCTTCCTCTCTTCGTAGCGATTGGAATTTATTTTGCAAGGTCAACTCTTCTCAAACGTAAAAAGAATTTGATGGTCACGCATTCTTCCTTACTTTTGTAATTTACGAACTTCAACTTCTGAGGCTGGGCACGCGCGAGCTAGCAAAAAAACAAGGGATGTTATTGCTCGAAATTGACTTCATTTGTTCCTCGTTATCATATACGAATAACGTTTGATAAAGCTAAGATTTTGTGATCACTGGAACTGTCACTTTACACTACTACAACTATTACGCCTGCTCATATTATTTCTACGCATATTACAGTTACTATACCATAAACAGTGATGTCATGGTTGCAGATCGGAAAACCAGAGTATGAAATAGGAAACAGAGACGTTGATTTGAGTTACGGTTGTGACGAATCCTCAAGGCATAATGTTTATATAGGGCATAACTATATATTTCTGGATAACGCACACTTGCTATTTGGAATACATTTTCGCAATGCTCTTATACAAAATTTTAAACAGGATATTGCGTTGACTATGTGACACTAATTCGCCCACGCTTCCACTTCATCAAAAAATAAAGCAGGAAAAGATGCTATCGGCTATCGATATTTTTTTGTTTTTTATGACGTGCGTTAAAAATGCTAAAATATTGCAATTCAGCTGCCGAGTATTATAAGCCAAATTATTACTTTTTTAAAACACAAACTCACATAATAAGCGGCGTGCCGAAACGCACCAAATAAACTTTTACTCACGCATGGCGAGAGAAAAATCGTTTTGCCATTTTCTTTAAAAGTCCACGCGTCAATAAACTATAAAATTGTAAAAAAACTAAAGGTTTTGCCGGTGAGCCAGCAATACCAAAGGAATCACAGCGCCGCGAAAAGCGCCTAATTGAACTCGCAGACTTTGCTCTGCTTCGGGTTTTGGAATTCTAAGTTGCCGCATGTGATTTCAGCCTCAAACCATACCAGTGCCGACACTAAGACGCATTGCCCTGTGCTCATGCGCATAGTTTATACATTTACGCTTAAGTTATAGACAGGTATTCGAAACTGTGCTTAGTGCCAGTTTGGTAGTTTGAGCCGCGTTATTCTGTTAAAACATGGCCGTCGGTATTACATTAAGAGCTGTGCGTGTGGTGTCGTCATTCTTCTTTTTTCCCTGTGCTGAACATGCTTTTAACCATGACCTGTCCTGCTTAGGGACCTCTCCAGCCCATGTCAGTTTGTAATTCGCAGGAGAGCAAAAGTGGGTCACCACCAGCTGGTTCTGAATATGTTTTTCTCTCTGTAGAGATAAGATAACGGGAGTGAACAGCCGGGCTTCCACAGGACTAGAGAAGGAAAGGGTAAAGACTCTGCTTTCCCTAAACCAGTCCAGTTTTATCTACCCTCTCCATCTTGGACACATGAAATGTGTAGTGCTTCATGAAACAAGCCATTCTTGCCTTGTTGCAGCCAAGCTTCAGTCGTGCGGCCTCGTGAGTCCCTGCTCAACTTTTGCCGAGTCATGGAGTCAACATCGCATTTTGCTGGTGGCAACAATGGTTCAGTTCCATCTACGCGCGTCGCTCAGCCGACTACCGCATATTGAGAAGCGACTTACATCGACGCCTGCCGAATCCTGGCTGTTTCCCGCAGCAAAATGGACTTGATGCGTTCCCGTCGACAAAGCGTGTGCCTGCGCTGGCGCTTTTTCGTGAACATGGTGATAAAGAAAGCGGAGGAAATCATGTCTGCCTCGTGTCCTGATGACTCCTACAGTGACTCTGATGAAGACGACATTCTTTTGCTTGTGTAAAAACGCGACTCCTTCGACAGCTTCGTTTGATGAGAACAAAGCCGACAAGGACCCTGTGCCTGCTAAATGTGATCAATGCTGCCAACAACCCTTTCCCTGGAACTTTTATATAATTTGTATCCATGCCCATATTTTATGTCCGTTTCTAATTAAGCAAAGCTTGGGTAAATAAACTATAGTTTCATTTCGAGCTCTTTCTTGCTATTCATGTTATTAAGGGAGGCTTTGCGTGCTTCATTTTTTGTGAATTGCCTATTCTCGATGCACTTCGTATTTCCTAAATTGCTCTCAAAATAGGTGCCAGAAAAACAGTGTTTTTTTTTCACGGGCTCGTTTGCTGCCTGTCGCAGTCCTTTTTGTTTGAATAGTTAACACGCAGGAACGAAGAAAGGAACAAATGTATACACTGATTAGCTGTTGGTAGAGCATTCAGTAGTTATTTCAATATTGTTTCCATTATTCCTATACAGTAGGTTATGGCGGCTAATTTGGATGGAGAGTTTTCTTGTCCCTTCCGACTAAAGCTGCTTATAGCACTAACAGTTCACGTGCAAGAAAGATAGAAGGTTCAATGGTGCTGAACCTAATATAGAGGGAAGTCATGAGATCAGCTGCTCTAGCAGTCGAGGATATTTTCAATGAACATGCAAGTGGGAAACAACAAAGTGAAAAGATTCTTCAAATGACTCTCAGGGCGAATCGACTGTCGTAATCGGTTTCACACACCTCATCTAAAAACAAAAGCGGCATTTTACGAGCCGCGTGTTACAGGAATTCTTGCAAACCTTGGGTCCGTGAAAACCATAAGCATGTATTCGCAAGCGTTTCTCCCATAGGTGATATAAAACAAAATATTCAGCGCGCGGTTTAGGCCAAATTGACGCAGTATATGGAGGTAGGCGCATATTAGTAAGCAACAAAAATTGTAAACCCAACTGTTCTGCACAAATATACAGAAACATAAACTGGATGCGAATGCAAAATACGTACGTCTAAATAATGAAATTGACAATACAAAGGATCGAAATTGGGCACTAGAAAGGGGCGCCCTAAGCGCGTTCAAAATTATCCTAGGTCGAATTCTTCTTTTGGACATGTAGCTTCAAAACTGTCTCAACTTCCCTCCGGCTCTTTTTGTTGTTTCCGCCGCCCGACATACTCTGAAGTGCACAAAAGAATATTC
This sequence comes from Amblyomma maculatum, assembly GCF_055883805.1. Lineage (NCBI taxonomy): Eukaryota > Metazoa > Arthropoda > Arachnida > Ixodida > Ixodidae > Amblyomma > Amblyomma maculatum. Next base: position 61,992,712 of record NC_139346.1, on the reverse strand, counting down.
CGGTCGCGTGCGTGGTGCTTCCTCTCTTGGTAGCGATTGGAATTTATTTTGCAAGGTCAACTCTTCTCAAACGTAAAAAGAATTTGACGGTCACGCATTCTTCCTTACTTTTGTAATTTACGAACTTCAACTTCTGAGGCTGGGCACGCGCGAGCTAACAAAAAACAAGGGATGTTATTGCTCGAAATTGACTTCATTTGTTCCTCGTTGTCATTTACGAATAACGTTTGATAAAGCTAAGATTTTGTGATGACTGGAACTGTCACTTTACACTACTACAACTATTACGCCTGCTAATATTATTTCTACGCATATTATAGTTACTATACCATAAACAGTAATGTCATGGTTGCAGATCGGAAAACCAGAGTATGAAATAGGAAACAGAGACGTTGATTTGAGTTACGGTTGTGACGAATCCTCAAGGCATAATGTTTATATAGGGCATAACTATATATTTCTGGATAACGCACACTTGCTATTTGGAATACATTTTCGCAATGCTCTTATACAAAATTTTAAACAGGATATTGCGTTGACTATGTAACACTAACTCGCCCACGCTTCCACTTCATCAAAAAATAAAGCAGGAAAAGATGCTATCGGCTATCGATATTTTTTGTTTTTTATGACGTGCGTTAAAAATGCTAAAATATTGCAATTCAGCTGCCGAGTATTATAAGCCAAATTACTACTTTTTTAAAACACAAGCTCACATAATAAGCGGCGTGCCGAAACGCACCAAATAAACTTTTACTCACGCATGGCGGGAGAAAAATCGTTCTGCCATTTTCTTTAAAAGTCCACTCGACAATAAACTATAAAATTGTAAAAAAAACTAAAGGTTTTGCCGGTGAGCCAGCACTACCAAAGGAATCACAGCGCCGCGAAAAGCGCCTAATTGAACTCGCAGACTTTGCTCTGCTTCGGGATTTGGAATTCTAAGTTGCCGCATGTGATTTCAGCCTCAAACCGTACCAGAGCCGACACTAACGCGCATTGCCTTGTGCTCATGCGCACCGTTTATACATTTACGCTTAAGTTAGAGACGGGTATTCGAAACTTTGCTTAGTGCCAGTTTGAGCCGCGTTATTCTGTTAAAACATGGCCGTCGGTATTACATTAAGAGCTTTGCGTGTGGTGTCATTTTTCTTCTTCCCCTGTGCTGAACATGCTTTTAAATATGACCTGTCCTGCTTAGGGACCTCTCCAGCCCATGTCAGTTTGTAATTCGCAGGAGAGCTAAAGTGGGTCACCACCAGCTGGTTCTGAATATGTTTTTCTCTCTGTAGAGATAAGATAACGGGAGTGAACAGCCGGGCTTCCACACGACTAGAGAAGGAAAGTGTAAAGACTCTGCTTTCCCTAAACCAGTCCAGTTTTATCTACCCTCTCCATCTTCGACACATGAAATGTGTAGTGCTTCATGAAACAAGCCATTCTTGGCTTGTTGCAGCCAAGCTTCAGTCGTGCGGCCTCGCGAGTCCCTGCTCAACTTTTGCCGAGCCATGGAGTCAACATCGCCTTTTGCTGGTGGCAACAATAGTTCAGTTCCATCTGCGCGCGTCTCTCAGCCGACTACCGCATATTGTGAAGCGACTTACATCGACGCCTTCCGAATCCTGGCTGTTTCCCGCAGCAAAATGGACTTGATGCGTTCCCGTCGACAAAGCGTGTGCCTGCGCTGGCGCTTTTTCGTGAACATGGTGATAAAGAAAGCGGAGGAAATCATGTCTGCCTTGTGTCCTGATGACTCCTACAGTGACTCTGATGAAGACGACATTGTTGTGCTTGTGTAAAAACGCGACTCCTTCGACAGCTTCGTTTGATGAGAACAAAGCCGACAGGGACCCTGTGCCTGCTAAATGTGATCAATGCTGCCAACAACCCTCTCCCTGGAACTTGTATATAATTTGTATCCATGCCCATATTTTATGTCCGTTTCTAATTACGCCAAGCTTGGGTAAATAAACTATAGTTTCATTTCGAACTTTTTCTTGCTATTCATATCATTAAGGGAGGCTTTGCATGCTTCATTTTTTGTAAATTGCCTATTCTCGATGCACTTCGTATTTCCTTAATTGTTCTCAAAATTGTTGCCAGCAAAAACATTGTTTTTTTTTTCACGCGCTCGTTTGCTGCCTGTCGCAGTCCTTTTTCTCAAAGTACTCACCAAATCTTGTTTGAATAGTTACCACGAAGGAACGAAGAAAGGAACAAATGTATACACTGATTAGTTGGTGGTAGAGCATTCAGTAGTTATTTCAATATTGTTTCCATTATTCCTATACAGTAGGTTATGGCGGCTAATTTGGATGAAGAGTTTTCTTGTCCCTTCCGACTAAAGCTGCTTATAGCACTAACAGGTCACGTGCAAGAAAAATAGAAGGGTTCAATGGTGCTGAACCTAATATAGAGGGATATCATGAGATCAGCTGCTCTAGTAGTCGAGGATATTTTCGATGAACATGCAAGTGGGAAACAACAAAGTGAAAAGCACCTTCAAAAGGACTCTCAGGTCGAATCGACTTTCGCAATCGCTTTCACAAACCTCATCTAAAAACAAAAGCGGCATTTTACGAGCCGCGTGTTACACAAATTCTTGCAAACCTTGGGTCGGTGAAAACCATAAGCATGTATTCGCAAGCGTTTCTCCCAAGGGTGATATAAAACAAAATATTCAGCGTGCTGTTTAGGCCAAATTGACGCAGTATATGGAGGTAGGCGCGTATTAGTAAGCAACAAAAATTTTAAACCCAATTGTTCTGCACAAATATACAGAAACATAAACTGGATGCGAATGCAAAATACGTACGTCTAAATAATGAAATTGACAATACAAAGGATCGAAATTGGACACTAGAAAGGGGCGCCCTAAGCGCGTTCAAAATTATCCTAGTTCGAATTCTTCTGGACATGCAGCTTCAAAACTGTCTCAACTTCCCTCCGGCTCTTTTAGTTGTTTCCGCCGCCGGACATACTCTGAAGTGCACAAGAGAATATTCCGGTCGCGTGCGTGGTGCTTCCTCTCTTGGTAGCGATTGGAATTTATTTTGCAAGGTCAACTTTTCTCAAACGTAAAAAGAATTTGACGGTCACACATCTTTCCTTACTTTTGTAATTTACGCACTTCAACTTCTGAGGCTGGGCACGCGCGAGCTAACAAAAAAAAACAAGGGATGTTATTGCTCGAAATTGACTTAAATTGTTCCTCGTTATCATATACGAATAACGTTTGATAAAGCTAAGATTTTGTGATCACTGGAACTGTCACTTTCCACTGCTACAACTATTACGCCTGTTCATATTATTTCTACGCATATTACAGTTACTATACCATAAACAGTGATGTCATGGTTGCAGATCGGAAAACTAGAGTATGAAATAGGAAACAGAGACGTTGATTTGAGTTACGGTTGTGACGAATCCTCAAGACATAATGTTTATATAGGGCATAACTATATATTTCTGGATAACGCACACTTTCTATTTGGAATACATTTTCGCAATGCTCTTATACAAAATTTTAAACAGGATATTGCGTTGACTATGTAACACTATCTCGCCCACGCTTCGACTTTATCAAAAAATAAAGCAGGAAAAGATGCTATCGGCTATCGATATTTTTTTGCTTTTATGACGTGCGTTAAAAATGCTAAAATATTGCAATTCAGCTACCGAGTATTATAAGCCAAATTATCACTTTTTTAAAACACAAGCTCACATAATAGGCGGCGTGCCGAAACGCACCAAATAAACATTTACTCACGCATGGCGGGAGAAAAATCGTTTTGTCATTTTCTTTAAAAGTCCACGCGCCAATAAACTACAAAATTGTAAAAAAAACTAAAGGTTTTGCCGGTGAGCCAGCACTACCAAAGGAATCACACCGCCGCGAAAAGCGCCTAATTGAACTCGCAGACTTTGCTCTGCTTCGGGTTTTGGAATTCTAAGTTGCCGAATGTGATTTCAGCCTCAAACCGTACCAGTGCCGACAATAACGCGCATTGCCTTGTGCTCATGCGCATAGTTTATACATTTGCGCTTAAGTTATAGACAGGTATTCGAAACTGTGCTTAGTGCCAGTTTGGTAGTTTGAGCCGCGTTATTCTGTTAAAACATGGCCGTCGGTATTACATTAAGAGCTTTGCGTGTGGTGTCGTCATTCTTCTTCTTCCCCTGTGCTGAACATGCTTTTAACCATGACCTGTCCTGCTTAGGGGCCTCTCCAGCCAATGTCACTCTGTAATTCGCAGGAGAGCAAAAGTGAGTCACCACCAGCGGGTTCTGAATATGTTTTTCTTTCTGTAGAGATAAGATAACGGGAGTGAACAGCCGGGCTTCCACATGTCTAGGGGAGGAAAGGGTAAAGACTCTGCTTTCCCTAAACCAGTCCAGTTTTATCTACCCTCTCCATCTTCGACACATGAAATGTGTAGTGCTTCATGAAACAAGCCATTCTTGGCTTGTTGCAGCCAAGCTTCAGTCGTGCGGCCTCGCGACTCCCTGCTCAACTTTTGCCGAGCCATGCAGTCAACATCGCCTTTTGCTGGTGGCAACAATAGTTCAGTTCCATCTGCGCGCGTCTCTCAGCCGACTACCGCATATTGTGCAGCGACTTACATCGACGCCTGCCGAATCCTGGCTGTTTCCCGCAGCAAAATGGACTTGATGCATTCCCGTCGACAAAGCGTGTGCCTGCGCTGGCGCTTTTTCGTGAACATGGTGATAAAGAAAGCGGAGGAAATCATGTCTGTCTCGTGTCCTGATGACTCCTACAGTGACTCTGATGAAGACGACATTGTTGTGCTTGTGTAAAAACGCGACTCCTTCGACAGCTTCGTTTGATGAGAACAAAGCCGACAAGGACCCTGTGCCTGCTAAATGTGATCAATGCTGCCAACAACCCTCTCGCTGGAACTTGTATATAATTTGTATCCACGCCCATAATTTTATGTCCGTTTCTAAATACGCCAAGCTTGGGTAAATAAACTGTAGTTTCATTTCGAACGTTTTCTTGCTATTCATATCATTAAGGGAGGCTTTGCATGCTTCATTTTTTGTAAATTGCCTATTCTCGATGCACTTCGTATTTCCTTAATTGTTCTCAAAATTGTTGCCAGCAAAAACATTGTTTTTTTTTTTCACGCGCTCGTTTGCTGCCTGTCGCAGTCCTTTTTCTCAACGTACTCTCCAAATCTTGTTTGAATAGTTACCACGCAGGAACGAAGAAAGGAACAAATGTATACACTGATTTATTGCTGGTAGAGCATTCAGTAGTAATTTCAATATTGTTTCCATTATTCCTATACAGTAGGTTATGGAGGCTAATTTGGATGGAGAGTTTTCTTGTCCCTTCCGAGTAAAGCTGCTTATAGCACTAACAGTTCACGTGCAAGAAAGATAGAAGGTTCAATGGTGCTGAACCTAATATAGAGGGAAGTCATGAGATCAGCTGCTCTAGTAGTCGAGGATATTTTCAATGAACATGCAAGTGGGAAACAACAAAGTGAAAAGCACCTTCAAATGACTCTCAGGGCGAATCGACTGTCGTAATCGGTTTCACACACCTCATCTAAAAACAAAAGCGGCATTTTACGAGCCGCGTGTTACAGGAATTCTTGCAAACCTTGGGTCCGTGAAAACCATAAGCATGTATTCGCAAGCGTTTCTCCCATAGGTGATATAAAACAAAATATTCAGCGCGCGGTTTAGGCCAAATTGACGCAGTATATGGAGGTAGGCGCATATTAGTAAGCAACAAAAATTGTAAACCCAACTGTTCTGCACAAATATACAGAAACATAAACTGGATGCGAATGCAAAATACGTACGTCTAAATAATGAAATTGACAATACAAAGGATCGAAATTGGGCACTAGAAAGGGGCGCCCTAAGCGCGTTCAAAATTATCCTAGGTCGAATTCTTCTTCTGGACATGTAGCTTCAAAACTGTCTCAACTTCCCTCCGGCTCTTTTTGTTGTTTCCGCCGCCCGACATACTCTGAAGTGCACAAAAGAATATTCCGGTCGCGTGCGTGGTGCTTCCTCTCTTGGTAGCGATTGGAATTTATTTTGCAAGGTGAACTCTTCTCAAACGTAAAAACAATTTGACGGTCACGCATTCTTCCTTACTTTTGTAATTTACGAATTCAACTTCTGAGGCTGGGCACGCACGAGCTAACAAAAAAACAAGGGATGTTATTGCTCGAAATTGACTTCATTTGTTCCTCGTTATCATTTACGAATAACGTTTGATAAAGCTAAGATTTTGTGATGACTGGAACTGTCACTTTACACTACTACAACTATTACGCCTGCTAATATTATTTCTATGCATATTATAGTTACTATACCATAAACAGTGATGTCATGGTTGCAGATCGGAAAACCAGAGTAAGAAATAGGAAACAGAGACGTTGATTTGAGTTACGGTTGTGACGAATCCTCAAGGCATAATGTTTATATAGGGCATAACTATGTATTTCTGGATAACGCACACTTGCTATTTGGAATACATTTTCGCAATGCTCTAATACAAAATTTTAAACAGGATATTGCGTTGACTATGTAACACTAACTCGCCCACGCTTCCACTTCATCAAAAAATAAAGCAGGAAAAGATGCTATCGGCTATCGATATTTTTTGTTTTTTATGACGTGCGTTAAAAATGCTAAAATATTGCAATTACTGCCGAGTATTATAAGCCAAAATATTACTTTTTTAAAACACAAGCTCACATAATAAGCGGCGTGCCGAAACGCACCAAATAAACTTTTACTCACGCATGGCGGGAGAAAAATAGTTCTGCCATTTTCTTTAAAAGTCCACGCGACAATAAACTATAAAATTGTAAAAAAACTAAAAGTTTTGCCGGTGAGCCAGCACTACCAAAGGAATCACAGCGCCGCGAAAAGCGCCTAATTGAACTCGCAGACTATGCTCTGCTTCGGGTTTTGGAATTCTAAGTTGCCGCTTGTGATTTCAGCCTCAAACCGTACCAGAGCCGACACTAACGCGCATTGCCTTGTGCTCATGCGCACCGTTTATACATTTACGCTTAAGTTAGAGACGGGTATTCGAAACTTTGCTTAGTGCCAGTTTGTGCCGCGTTATTCTGTTAAAACATGGCCGTCGGTATTACATTAAGAGCTTTGCGTGTGGTGTCATTTTTCTTCTTCCCCTGTGCTGAACATGCTTTTAAATATGACCTGTCCTGCTTAGGGACCTCTCCAGCCCATGTCAGTTTGTAATTCGCAGGAGAGCAAAAGTGGGTCACCACCAGCTGGTTCTAAATAAGTTTTTCTCTCTGTAGAGATAAGATAACGGGAGTGAACAGCCGGGCTTCCACAGGACTAGAGAAGGAAAGTGTAAAGACTCTGCTTTCCCTAAACCAGTCCAGTTTTATCTACCCTCTCCATCTTCGACACATGAAATGTGTAGTGCTTCATGAAACAAGCCATTCTTGGCTTGTTGCAGCCAAGCTTCAGTCGTGCGGCCTCGCGACTCCCTGCTCAACTTTTGCCGAGCCATGGAGTCAACATCGCCTTTTGCTGGTGGCAACAATAGTTCAGTTCCATCTGCGCGCGTCTCTCAGCCGACTACCGCATATTGTGAAGCGACTTACATCGACGCCTTCCGAATCCTGGCTGTTTCCCGCAGCAAAATGGACTTGATGCGTTCCCGTCGACAAAGCGTGTGCCTGCGCTGGCGCTTTTTCGTGAACATGGTGATAAAGAAAGCGGAGGAAATCATGTCTGCCTCGTGTCCTGATGACTCCTACAGTGACTCTGATGAAGACGACATTGTTGTGCTTGTGTAAAAACGCGACTCCTTCGACAGCTTCGTTTGATGAGAACAAAGCCGACAGGGACCCTGTGCCTGCTAAATGTGATCAATGCTGCCAACAACCCTCTCCCTGGAACTTGTATATAATTTGTACCCATGCCCATATTTTATGTCCGTTTCTAATTACGCCAAGGTTGGGTAAATAAACTATAGTTTCATTTCGAACTTTTTCTTGCTATTCATATCATTAAGGGAGGCTTTGCATGCTTCATTTTTTATAAATTGCCTATTCTCGATGCACTTCGTATTTCCTTAATTGCTCTCAAAATAGTTGCCAGCAGAAACATTGTTTTTGTTTCAGCGCTCGTTTGCTGCCTGTCGCAGTCCTTTTTCTAAACGTACTCTCCAAATCTTGTTTGAATAGTTACCACGCAGGAACGAAGAAATGAACAAATGTATACACTGATTAGTTGTTGGTAGAGCATTCAGTAGTTATTTCAATATTCTTTCCATTATTCCTATACAGTAGGTTATGGCGGCTAATTTGGATGGAGAGTTTTCTTGTCCCTTCCGACTAAAGCTGCTTATAGCACTAACAGTTCACGTGCAAGAAATATAGAAGGTTCAATTGTGCTGAACCTAATATAGAGGGAAATCATGGGATCAGCTGCTCTAGTAGTCGAGGATATTTTCGATGAACATGCAAGTGGGAAACAACAAAGTGAAAAGCACCTTCAAAGGAGTCTCAGGTCGAATCGACTTTCGCAATCGCTTTTACAAACCTCATCTAAAAACAAAAGCGGCATTTTACGATCCGCGTGTTACACAAATTCTTGCAAACCTTGGGTCGGTGAAAACCATGAGCATGTATTCGCAAGCGTTTCTCCCAAGGGTGATATAAAACAAAATATTCAGCGCGCTGTTTAGGCCAAATTGACGCAGTATATGGAGGTAGGCGCGTATTAGTAAGCAACAAAAATTGTAAACCCAATTGTTCTGCACAAATATACAGAAACAAACTGGATGCGAATGCAAAATACGTACGTCTAAATAATGAAATTGACAATACAAAGGATCGAAATTGGACACTAGAAAGGGGCGCCCTAAGCGCGTTCAAAATTATCCTAGTTCAAATTCTTCTTCTGGACATGTAGCTTCAAAACTGTCTCAACTTCCCTCCGGCTCTTTTAGTTGTTTCCGCCGCCGGACATACTGTGAAGTGCACAACAGAATATTCCGGTCGCGTGCGTGGTGCTTCCTCTCTTGGTAGCAATTTGGAATTTATTTTACAAGGTCAACTCTTCTCAAACGTAAAAAGAATTTGACGGTCACGCATTTTTCCTTACTTTTGTTATTTACGAGCTTCAACTTCTGAGGCTGGTTACGCGCGAGCTAACAAAAAAACAAGGGATGTTATTGCTCGAAATTGACTTAAATTGTTCCTCGTTATCATATACGAATAACGTTTGATAAAGCTAAGATTTTGTGATCACTGGAACTGTCACTTTCCACTGCTACAACTATTACGCCTGTTCATATTATTTCTACGCATATTACAGTTACTATACCATAAACAGTGATGTCATGGTTGCAGATCGGAAAACCAGAGTATGAAATAGGAAACAGAGACGTTGACTTCAGTTACGGTTGTGACGAATCCTCAAGGCATAATGTTTATATAGGGCATAACTATATATTTCTGGATAACGCACACTTGCTATTTGGAATACATTTTCGCAATGCTCTTATACAAATTTTTAAACAGGATATTGCGTTGACTATGTAACACTATCTCGCCCACGCTTCCACTCCATCAAAAAATAAAGCAGGAAAAGATGCTATCGGCTATCGATATTTTTTGTTTTTTATGACGAGCATTTAAAATGCTAAAATATTGCAATTCAGCTCTCGAGTATTATAAGCCAAATTATCACTTTTTTAAAACACAAGCTCACCTAATAGGCGGCGTGCTGAAACGCACCAAATAAACATTTACTGACGCATGGCGGGAGAAAAATCGTTTGGTCATTTTCTTTAAAAGTCCACGCGTCAATAAACTATAAAATTGTAAAAAAAAAAACTAAAGGTTTGGCCGGTGAGCCAGCACTACCAAAGGAATCACAGCGCCGCGAAAAGCGCCTTATTTAACTCGCAGACTTTGCTCTGCTTCGGGTTTTGGAATTCTAAGTTGCCGAATGTGATTTCAGCCTCAAACCGTACCAGTGCCGACAATAACGCGCATTGCCTTGTGCTCATGCGCATAGTTTATACATTTACGCTTAAGTTATAGACAGGTATTCGAAACTGTGCTTAGTGCCAGTTTGGTAGTTTGAGCCGCGTTATTCTGTTAAAACATGGCCGTCGGTATTACGTTAAGAGTTTTGCGTGTGGTGTCGTCATTCTTCTTCTTCCCCTGTGCTGAACATGCTTTTAACCATGACCTGTCCTGCTTAGGGGCCTCTCCAGCCCATGTCAGTTTGTAATTCCCACGAGAGCAAAAGTGAGTCACCACCAGCTGGTTCTGAATATGTTTTTCTTTCTGTAGAGTAAGATAACGGGAGTGAACAGCCGGGCTTCCACATGTCTAGGGGAGGAAAGGGCAAAGACTCTGCTTTCCCTAAACCAGTCCAGTTTTATCTACACTCTCCATCTTGGACACATGAAATGTGTAGTGCTTCATAAAACAAGCCGTTCTTGGCTTGTTGCAGCCAAGCTTCAGTCGTGCGGCCTCGCGAGTCCCTGCTCAACTTTTGCCGAGTCATGGAGTCAACATCGCCTTTTGCTGGTGGCAACAATGGTTCAGTTCCATCTGCGCACGTCTCTCAGCCGACTACTGCATATTGTGAAGCGACTTACATCGACGCCTGCCGAATCCTGGCTGTTTCCCGCAGCAAAATGGACTTGATGCGTTCCCGTCGACAAAGCGTGTACCTGCGCTGGCGCTTTTTCGTGAACATGGTGATAAAGAAAGCGGAGGAAATCATGTCTGCCTCGTGTCCTGATGACTCCTACAGTGATTCTGATGAAGACGACATTGTTCTGCTTGTGTAAAAACGCGACTCCTTCGACAGCTTCGTTTGATGAGAACAAAGCCGACAAGGACCCTGTGCCTGCTAAATGTGATCAATGCTGCCAACAACCCTCTCCCTGGAACTTGTATATAATTTGTATCCATGCCCATATTTTATGTCCCTTTCTAATTAAGCCAAGCTTGGGTAAATAAACTAGTTTCATTTCGAACTCTTTCTTGCTGTTCATATTATTAAGGGAGGCTTTGCATGCTTCATTTTTTGTAAATTGCCTATTCGCGATGCACTTCGTATTTCCTTAATTGCTCTCAAAATAGTTGCCAGAAAAACATTGTTTTTCTTTTCACGGTCTCGTTTGCTGCCTGTCGCAGTCCTTTTTCTCACCGTACCCTCCAAATCTTGTTTGAATAGTTACCACGCAGGAACGAAGAAAGGAACAAATGTATACACTGATTTATTGTTGGTAGAGCATTCAGTAGTAATTTCAATATTGTTTCCATTATTCTTATACAGTAGGTTATGGAGGCTAATTGGGATGCAGAGTTTTCTTGTCCCTTCCGAGTAAAGCTGCTTATAGCACTAACAGTTCACGTGCAAGAAAAATAGAAGGGTTCAATGGTGCTGAACCTAATATAGAGGGAAATCATGAGACCAGCTGCTCTAGTAGTCGAGGATATTTTCGATGAACATGCAAGTGGGAAACAGGAAAGTGAAAAGCGCCTTCAAAGAACTCTCAGGTCGAATCGACTTTAGCAATCGCTTTCACACACCTCATCTAAAAACAAAAGCGGCATTTTACGAGCCGCGTGTTACACAAATTCTTGCAAACCTTGGGTCGGTGAAAAACATAAGCATGTATTCGCAAGCGTTTCTCCCAAGGGTGATATAAAAAAAAATATTCAGCGCGCTGGTTAGGCCAAATTGACGCAGAATATGGAGGTAGGCGCCTATTAGTAAGCAACAATAAATGTAAACCCAATTGTTCTGCACAAATATACAGAAACATAAACTGGATGCGAATGCAAAATTACATACGTCTAAATAATGGAATTGACAATGCAAAGGATCGAAATTGGACACTAGAAAGGGGCGCCCTAAGCGCGTTCAAAATTATCCTACTTCGAATTCTTCTTCTGGACATGTAGCTTCGAAACTGTCTCAACTTCCCTCCGGCTCTTTTAGTTGTTTCCGCCGCCGGACATACTCTGAAGTACACAAGAGAATATTCCGGTCGCGTGCGTGGTGCTTCCTCTCTTGGTAGCGATTTGGAATTTATTTTACAAGGTCAACTCTTCTCAAACGTAAAAAGAATTTGACGGTCACGCATTTTTCCTTACTTTTGTAATTTACAAGCTTCAACTTCTGAGGCTGGGCACGCGCGAGCTAACAAAAAAACAAGGGATGTTATTGCTCGAAATTGACTTAAATTGTTCCTCGTTATCATATACGAATAACGTTTGATAAAGCTAAGATTTTGTGATCACTGGAACTGTCACTTTACACTACTACAACTACTACGCCTGCTCATATTATTTCTACGCATATTATAGTTACTATACCATAAACATTGATGTCATGGTTGCAGATCGCAAAACCAGATTATAAAATAGGAAACAGAGACGTTGATTTGAGTTACTGTTGTGACGAATCCTCAAGGCATAATGTTTATATAGGGCATAACTATATATTTCTGGATAACGCACAATTGCTATTTGGAATCCATTTTCGCAATGCTCTTATACAAAATTTTAAACAGGATATTGCATTGACAATGTAACACTAACTCGCTCACGCTTCCACTCCATCAAAAAATAAAGCAGGAAAAGATGCTATCGGCTATCGATATTTTTTGTTTTTTGTTTTTTATGAAGAGCGTTAAAATGCTAAAATATTGCAATTCAGCTACCGAGTATTATAAGCCAAATTATTACTTTTTTAAAACACTTGCTCACATAATAAGCGGCGTGCCGAAACGCACCAAGTAAACCTTTACTCAAGCATGGCGGGAGAAAAATAGTTTTGCCATTTTCTTTAAAAGTCCACGCGACAATAAACTATAAAATTGTAAAGAAACTAAAGGTTTTGCCGGTGAACCAGCACTACCAAAGGAATCACAGCGCCGCGAAAAGCGCCTAATTTAACTCGCAGACTTTGCTCTGCTTCGGGTTTGGAATTCTAAGTTGCCGCATGTGATTTCAGCCTAAAACCGTACCAGTGCCGACACTAACGCGCATTGCCTTGTGCTCATGCGCACAGTTTATATATTTACGCTTAAGTTATAGACAGGTATTCGAAACTGTGCTTAGTACCAGTTTAGTAGTTTGAGCCGCGTTTCTCTGTTAAAACATCGCCGTCGGTATTACATTAAGAGCTTTGCGTGTTGTGTCGTCATTCTTCTTCTTTCCCTGTGCTGAACATGCTTTTAACCATGACCTGTCCTGCCTAGGGACCTCTCCAGCCCATGTCAGTGTGTAATTCGCAGGAGAGCAAAAGTGGGTCACCACCAGCTGGTTCTGAATATGTTTTTCTCTCTGTAGAGATAAGATAACGGGAGTGAACAGCCGGGCTTCCACACGACTAGAGAAGGAAAGGGTAAAGACTCTGCTTTCCATAAACCAGTCCAGTTTTATCTGCCCTCTCCATCTTCGACACATGAAATGTGTAGTGCTTCATGAAACAAGCCATTCTTGGCTTGTTGCAGCCAAGCTTCAGTCGTGCGGCCTCGCGAGTCCCTGCTCAACTTTTGCCGAGCCATGGAGTCAACATCGCCTTTTGCTGGTGGCAACAATGGTTCAGTTCCATCTGCGCGCGTCTCTCAGCTGACTACCGCATATTGTGAAGCGACTTACATCGACGCCTGCCGAATCCTGGCTGTTTCCCGTAGCAAAATGGACTTGATGCGTTCCCGTCGACAAAGCGTGTGCCTGCGCTGGCGCTTTTTCGTGAACATGGTGATAAAGAAAGCGGAGGAAATCATGTCTGCCTCGTGTCCTGATGACTCCTACAGTGACTCTGATGAAGACGACATTGTTGTGCTTGTGTAAAAGCGCGACACCTTCGACAGCTTCGTTTGATGAGAACAAAGCCGACAAGGACCCTGTGCCTGCTAAATGTGATCAATGCTGCCAACAACCCTCTCCCTGGAACTTGTATATAATTTGTATCCATGGCCATAATTTATGTCCGTTTCTAATTAAGCCAAGCTTGGGTAAATAAACTATAGTTTCATTTCGAACTCTTTCTTGCTAATCATATTATTAAGGGAGGCTTTGCATGCTTCATTTTTTGTAAATTGCCTATTCTCGATGCACTTCGTATTTCCTAAATTACTCTCAAAATAGTTGCCAGAAAAACAATCTTTTTTTTTTCACGCGCTCGCTTGCTGCCTGTCGCAGTCCTTTTTCTCAACGTACTCTCCAAATCTTGTTTGAATAGTTACCACGCAGGAACGAAGAAAGGAACAAATGTATACACTGATTAGTTGTTGGTAGAGCATTCAGTTGTTATTTCAATATTGTTTCCATTATTCCTATACAGTAGGTTATGGCGGCTAATTTGGATGGATAGTTTTCTTGTCCATTCCGAGTAAAGCTGCTTATAGCACTAACAGTTCACATGCAAGAAAGATAGAAGGTTCAATGGTGCTGAACCTAATATAGAGGGAAATCATGGGATGAGCTTCCCTAGTAGTCGAGGATATTTTCGATGAACATGCAAGTGGGAAACAACAAAGTGAAAAGCACCTTCAAAGGACTGTCAGGTCGAATCGACTTTCGCAATCGCTTTCACAAACCTCATCTAAAAACAAAAGCGGCATTTTACGAGCCGCGTGTTACACAAATTCTTGCAAACGTTGGGTCGGTGAAAACCATAAGCATGTATTCGCAAGCGTTTCTCCCAAGGGTGATATAAAACAAAATATCAGCGCGCTGTTAGGCCAAATTGACGCAGAATATGGAGGTAGGCGCATATTAGTAAGCAACAAAAATTGTAAACCCAATTGTTCTGCACAAATGTACAGAAACATAAACTGGATGCGGATGCAAAATACTTACATCTAAATAATGAAATTGACAATACAAAGGATCGAAATTGGACACTAGAAAGGCGCGCCCTAAGCGCGTTCAAAATTATCCTAGTTCGAATTGTTCTTCTGGACATGTAGCTTCAAAACTGTCTCAACTTCCCTCCGGCTCTTTTAGTTGTTTCCGCCGCCCGACATACTCTGAAGTGCACAAGAGGATATTCCGGTCGCGTGCGTGGTGCTTCCTCTCTTGGTAGCGATTGGAATTTATTTTGCAAGGTCAACTCTTCTCAAACGTAAAAAGAATTTGCCGGTCACGCATTCTTCCTTACTTTTGTAATTTACGAACTTCAACTTCTGAGGCTGGGCACCCGCGAGCTAACAAAAAAAAACAAGGGATGTTATTGCTCGAAATTGGCCTAAATTGTTCCTCGTTATCATATACGAATAACGCTTGATAAAGCTAAGATTTTGTGATCACTGGAACTGTCACTTTACACTACTACAACTATTACGCCTGCTGGTATTATTTCTACGCATATTATAGTTACTATACCATAAACAGTGATGTCATGGTTGCAGATTGCAAAACCAGATTATAAAATAGGAAACAGAGACGTTGATTTGAGTTACGGTTGTGACGAATCCTCAAGGCATAATGTTTACATAGGGCATAACTATATATTTCTGGATAACGCACACTTGCTATTTGGAATCCATTTTCGCTTGCTCTTATACAAAATTTTAAACAGGATATTGCGTTGACTATGTAACACTAACTCGCCCACGCTTCCACTCCATCAAAAAATAAAGCAGGAAAAGATGCTACGGCTATCGATAGTTTTTGTTTTTTATAACGACCGTTAAAAATTCTAAAATATTGCAATTCAGCTACAGAGTATTATAAGCCAAATTATTACTTTTTTAAAACACAAGCTCACACAATAAGCGCCGTGCCGTAACGCACCAAATAAACTTTTACTCACGCATGGCGGCAGAAAAATCGTTTTGCCATTTTCTTTAAAAGTCCACGCGTCAATAAACTATAAAATTGTACAGAAACTAAAGGTGTTGGCGGTGAGCCAGCACTGCCAAAGGAATCACAGCGCTGCGAAAAGCGCCTAATTTAATTCGCAGACTTTGCTCTGCTTCGGGTTTTGGAATTCTAAGTTGCCGCATGTGATTTCAGCCTAAAACCGTACCAGTGCCGACACTAACGCGCATTGCCTTGTGCTCATGCGCACAGTTTATATATTTACGCTTAAGTTATAGACAGGTATTCGAAACTGTGCTTAGTACCAGTTTAGTAGTTTGAGCCGCGTTTCTCTGTTAAAACATCGCCGTCGGTATTACATTAAGAGCTTTGCGTGTTGTGTCGTCATTCTTCTTCTTTCCCTGTGCTGAACATGCTTTTAACCATGACCTGTCCTGCTTAGGGACCTCTCCAGCCCATGTCAGTGTGTAATTCGCAGGAGAGCAAAAGTGGGTCACCACCAGCTGGTTCTGAATATGTTTTTCTCTCTGTAGAGATAAGATAACGGGAGTGAACAGCCGGGCTTCCACAGGTCTAGAGGAGGAAAAGGTAAATACTCTGCTTTCACTAAACCAGTCCAGTTTTATCTACCCTCTCCATCCTGGACACATGAAATGTGTAGTGCTTCATGAAACAAGCCATTCTTGGCTTGTTGCAGCCAAGCTTCAGTCATGCGGCCTAGCGAGTCCCTGCTCAACTTTTGCCGAGTCATGGAGTCAACATCGCCTTTTGTTGGTGGCAACAATGGTTCAGTTCCATCTACGCGCGTCTCTCAGCCGACTACTGCATATTGTGAAGCGACTTAGATCGACGCCTGCCGAATCCTGGCTGTTTCCCGCAGCAAAATGGACTTGATGCGTTCCCGTCGACAAAGCGTGTGCCTGCGCTGGCGCTTTTTTGTGAACATGGTGATAAAGAAAGCGGAAGAAATCATGTCTGCCTCGTGTCCTGATGACTCCTACAGTGACTCTGATGAAGACGACATTGTTGTGCTTGTGTAAAAACGCGACTCCTTCGACAGCTTCGTTTGATGACAACAAAGCCGACAAGGACCCTGTGCCTGCTAAATGTGATCAATGGTGCCAACAACCCTCTCCCTGGAACTTGTATATAATTTGTATCCATGCCCATATTTTATGTCCGTTTCTAATTAAGCCAAGCTTGGGTAAATAAACTATAGTTTCATTTCGAGCTCTTTCTTGCTATTCATATTATTAAGGGAGGCTTTGCGTGCTTCATTTTTTGTGAATTGCCTATTCTCGATGCACTTCGTATTTCCTAAATTGCTCTCAAAATAGTTGCCAGAAAAACAGTGTTTTTTTTTCACGGGCTCGTTTGCTGCCTGTCGCAGTCCTTTTTCTCACCGTACCCTCCAAATCTTGTTTGAATAGTTAACACGCAGGAACGAAGAAAGGAACAAATGTATACATGATTTATTGCTGGTAGAGCATTCAGTAGTAATTTCAATATTGTTTCCATTATTCCTATACAGTAGGTTATGGAGGCTAATTTGGATGGAGAGTTTTCTTGTCCCTTCCGAGTAAAGCTGCTTATAGCACTAACAGTTCACGTGCAAGAAAGATAGAAGGTTCAATGGTGCTGAACCTAATATAGAGGGAAGTCATGAGATCAGCTGCTCTAGTAGTCGAGGATATTTTCAATGAACATGCAAGTGGGAAACAACAAAGTGAAAAGCACCTTCAAATGACTCTCAGGGCGAATCGACTGTCGTAATCGGTTTCACACACCTCATCTAAAAACAAAAGCGGCATTTTACGAGCCGCGTGTTACAGGAATTCTTGCAAACCTTGGGTCCGTGAAAACCATAAGCATGTATTCGCAAGCGTTTCTCCGAAGGGTGATATAAAAAACAATATTCAGCGCGCTGTTTAGGCCAAATTGACGCAGAATATGGAGGTAGACGCCTATTAGTAAGCAACAAAAATTGTAAACCCAATTGTTCTGCACAATTTTACAGAAACATAAACTGGATGCGAATGCAAAATACGTACGTCCAAATAATGAAATTGACAATGCAAAGGGTCGAAATTGGACACTAGAAAGGGGCGCCCTAAGCGCGTTCAAAATTATCCTAGTTCGAATTCTTCTTCTGGACATGTAGGTTCAAAACTGTCTCAACTTCCCTCCGGCTCTTTTAGTTGTTTCCGCCGCTGGATATACTCTGAAGTGCACAAGAGAATATTCCGGTCGCGTGCGTGGTGCTTCCTCTCTTGGTAGCGATTTGGAATTTATTTTGCAAGGTCAACTCTTCTCAAACGTAAAAAGAATTTGACGGTCACGCATTTTTTTCCTTACTTTCGTAATTTACGAACTTCAACTTCTGAGGCTGGGCACGCGCGAGCTAACAAAAAAACAAGGGATGTTATTGCTCGAAATTGACTTCATTTGTTCCTCGTTATCGTATACGAATAACGTTTGATAAAGCTAAGATTTTGTGATTACTGGAACTGTCACTTTACACTACTACAACTACTACGCCTGCTCATATTATTTCTACGCATATTATAGTTACTATACCATAAACATTGATGTCATGGTTGCAGATCGCAAAACCAGATTATAAAATAGGAAACAGAGACGTTGATTTGAGTTACTGTTGTGACGAATCCTCAAGGCATAATGTTTATATAGGGCATAACTATATATTTCTGGATAACGCACAATTGCTATTTGGAATCCATTTTCGCAATGCTCTTATACAAAATTTTAAACAGGATATTGCATTGACAATGTAACACTAACTCGCTCACGCTTCCACTCCATCAAAAAATAAAGCAGGAAAAGATGCTATCGGCTATCGATATTTTTTGTTTTTTGTTTTTTATGAAGAGCGTTAAAATGCTAAAATATTGCAATTCAGCTACCGAGTATTATAAGCCAAATTATTACTTTTTTAAAACACTTGCTCACATAATAAGCGGCGTGCCGAAACGCACCAAGTAAACCTTTACTCAAGCATGGCGGGAGAAAAATAGTTTTGCCATTTTCTTTAAAAGTCCACGCGACAATAAACTATAAAATTGTAAAGAAACTAAAGGTTTTGCCGGTGAACCAGCACTACCAAAGGAATCACAGCGCCGCGAAAAGCGCCTAATTTAACTCGCAGACTTTGCTCTGCTTCGGGTTTGGAATTCTAAGTTGCCGCATGTGATTTCAGCCTAAAACCGTACCAGTGCCGACACTAACGCGCATTGCCTTGTGCTCATGCGCACAGTTTATATATTTACGCTTAAGTTATAGACAGGTATTCGAAACTGTGCTTAGTACCAGTTTAGTAGTTTGAGCCGCGTTCCTCTGTTAAAACATCGCCGTCGGTATTACATTAAGAGCTTTGCGTGTTGTGTCGTCATTCTTCTTCTTTCCCTGTGCTGAACATGCTTTTAACCATGACCTGTCCTGCTTAGGGACCTCTCCAGCCCATGTCAGTGTGTAATTCGCAGGAGAGCAAAAGTGGGTCACCACCAGCTGGTTCTGAATATGTTTTTCTCTCTGTAGAGATAAGATAACGGGAGTGAACAGCCGGGCTTCCACACGACTAGAGAAGGAAAGGGTAAAGACTCTGCTTTCCATAAACCAGTCCAGTTTTATCTACCCTCTCCATCTTCGACACATGAAATGTGTAGTGCTTCATGAAACAAGCCATTCTTGGCTTGTTGCAGCCAAGCTTCAGTCGTGCGGCCTCGCGAGTCCCTGCTCAACTTTTGCCGAGCCATGGAGTCAACATCGCCTTTTGCTGGTGGCAACAATAGTTCAGTTCCATCTGCGCGCGTCTCTCAGCTGACTACCGCATATTGTGAAGCGACTTACATCGACGCCTGCCGAATCCTGGCTGTTTCCCGTAGCAAAATGGACTTGATGCGTTCCCGTCGACAAAGCGTGTGCCTGCGCTGGCGCTTTTTCGTGAACATGGTGATAAAGAAAGCGGAGGAAATCATGTCTGCCTCGTGTCCTGATGACTCCTACAGTGACTCTGATGAAGACGACATTGTTGTGCTTGTGTAAAAACGCGACTCCTTCGACAGCTTCGTTTGATGAGAACAAAGCTGACAAGGACCCTGTGCCTGCTAAATGTGATCAATGCTTCCAACAACCCTCTCCCTGGAACTTTTATATAATTTGTATCCATGCCCATATTTTATGTCCGTTTCTAATTAAGCGAAGCTTGGGTAAATAAACTATAGTTTCATTTCGAACTCTTTCTTGCTATTCATATTATTAAGGGAGGCTTTGCATGCTTCATTTTTTGTAAATTGCCTATTCGCGATGCACTTCGTATTTCATTAATTGCTCTCAAAATAGTTGCCAGAAAAACATTGTTTTTTTTCACGGGCTCGTTTGCTGCCTGTCGCAGTCCTTTTTCTCACCGTACCCTCCAAATCTTGTTTGAATAGTTAACACGCAGGAACGAAGAAAGGAACAAATGTATACACTGATTTATTGCTGGTAGAGCATTCAGTAGTAATTTCAATATTGTTTCCATTATTCCTATACAGTAGGTTATCGAGGCTAATTTGGATGGAGAGTTTTCTTGTCCCTTCCGAGTAAAGCTGCATATAGCACTAACAGTTCACGTGCAAGAAAAATAGAAGGATTCAATGGTGCTGAACCTAATATAGAGGAAAATCATGAGATCAGCTGCTCTAGTAGTCGAGGATATTTTCGATGAACATGCAATTGGGAAACAACAAATTGAAAAGCGCCTTCAAAGGAATCTCAGCTCGAATCGACTTTAGCAATCGCTTTCACAGACCTCATCTAAAAACAAAAGCGGCATTTTACGAGCCGCGTGTTACTCAAATTCTCGCAAACCTTGGGTCGGTGAAAACCATAAGCATGTATTCGCAAGCGTTTGTCCCAAGGGTGATATAAAAAAAAAATTATTCAGCTCGCTGGTTAGGCCAAATTGACGCAGAATATGGAGGTAGGCGCCTATTAGTAAGCAACAATAAATGTAAACCCAATTGTTCTGCACAAATAAACAGAAACTTAAACTGGATGCGAATGCAAAATTACATACTTCTAAACAATGGAATTGACAATGCAAAGGATCGAAATTGGACACTAGAAAGGGGCGCCCTAAGCGCGTTCAAAATTATCCTAGTTCGAATTCTTCTTCTGGACATGTAGCTTCGAAACTGTCTCAACTTCCCTCCGGCTCTTTTAGTTGTTTCCGCCGCCGGACATACTCTGAAGTGCACAAGAGAATATTGCGGTCGCGTGCGTGGCGCTTCCTCTCTTGGTAGCGATTGGAATTTATTTTGCAAGGTCAACTCTTCTCAAACGTAAAAAGAATTTGCCGGTCACGCATTCTTCCTTACTTTTGTAATTTACGAACTTCAACTTCTGAGGCTGGGCACGCGCGAGCTAACAAAAAAACAAGGGATGTTATTGGTCGAAATTGACTTAAATTGTTCCTCGTTATCATATACGAATAACGTTTGATAAAGCTAAGATTTTGTGATCACTGGAACTGTCACTTTCCACTGCTACAACTATCACGCCTTTCATATTATTTCTACGCATATTACAGTTACTATACCATAAACAGTGATGTCATGGTTGCAGATCGAAAAACCAGAGTATGAAATAGGAAACAGAGACGTTGATTTGAGTTACGGTTGTGACGAATCCTCAAGGCATAATGTTTATATAGGGCATAACTATATATTTCTGGATAACGCACACTTGCTATTTGGAATACATTTTCGCAATGCTCTTATACAAAATTTTAAACAGGATATTGCGTTGACTATGTAACACTAACTCGCCCACGCTTCCACTTCATCAAAAAATAAAGCAGGAAAAGATGCTATCGGCTATCGATATTTTTTTTTTTGTTTTTTATGACGTGCGTTAAAAATGCTAAATTATTGCAATTCAGCTACCGAGTATTATAAGCCAAATTATTACTTTTTTAAAACACAAGCTCACATAATAAGCGGCGTGCCGAAACGCACCAAGTAAACTTTTACTCAAGAATGGCGGGAGAAAAATAGTTTTGCCATTTTCTTTAAAAGTCCACGCGACAATAGACTATAAAATTGTAAAGAAACTAAAGGTTTTGCCGGTGAACCAGCACTACCAAAGGAATCATAGCGCCGCGCAAAGCGCCTAATTTAACTCGCAGACTTTGCTCTGCTTCGGGTTTTGGAATTCTAAGTTGCCGCATGTGATTTCAGCCTCAAACCTTACGAGTGCCGACAATAACGCGCATTGCCTTGTGCTCATGCACACCGTTTATACATTTACGCTTAAGTTAGAGACGGGTATTCGAAACTTTGCTTAGTGCCAGTTTGAGCCGCGTTATTCTGTTAAAACATGGCAGTCGGTATTACATTAAGAGCTTTGCGTGTGGTGTCGTCATTCTTCTTCTTCCCCTGTGCTGAACATGCTTTTAACCATGACCTGTCCTGCTTAGGGGCCTCTCCAGCCCATGTCACTCTGTAATTCGTACCAGAGCAAAAGTGAGTCACCACCAGCTGGTTCTGAATATGTTTTTCTCTCTGTCGAGATAAGATAACGGGAGTGAACAGCCGGGCTTCCACAAGTCTAGAGGAGGAAAGGGTAAAGACTCTGCTTTCACTAAACCAGTCCAGTTTTATCTACCCTCTCCATCTTGGACACATGAAATGTGTAGTGCTTCATGAAACAAGACATTCTTGGCTTGTTGCAGCCAAGCTTCATTCGTGCGGCCTCGCGACTCCCTGCTCAACTTTTGCCGAGTCATGGAGTCAACATCGCCTTTTGCTGGTGGCAACAATGGTTCAGTTCCATCTACGCGCGTCTCTCAGCCGACTACCGCATATTGAGAAGCGACTTACATCGACGCCTGCCGAATCCTGGCTGTTTCCCGCAGCAAAATGGACGTGATGCGTTCCCGTCGACAAAGCGTGTGCCTGCGCTGGCGCTTTTTCGTGAACATGGTGATAAAGAAAGCGGAGGAAATCATGTCTGCCTCGTGTCCTGATGACTCCTACAGTGACTCTGATGAAGACGACATTGTTGTGCTTGTGTAAAAGCGCGACACCTTCGACAGCTTCGTTTGATGAGAACAAAGCCGACAAGGACCCTGTGCCTGCTAAATGTGATCAATGCTGCCAACAACCCTCTCCCTGGAACTTGTATATAATTTGTATCCATGGCCATAATTTATGTCCGTTTCTAATTAAGCCAAGCTTGGGTAAATAAACTATAGTTTCATTTCGAACTCTTTCTTGCTAATCATATTATTAAGGGAGGCTTTGCATGCTTCATTTTTTGTAAATTGCCTATTCTCGATGCACTTCGTATTTCCTAAATTACTCTCAAAATAGTTGCCAGAAAAACAATCTTTTTTTTTTCACGCGCTCGCTTGCTGCCTGTCGCAGTCCTTTTTCTCAACGTACTCTCCAAATCTTGTTTGAATAGTTACCACGCAGGAACGAAGAAAGGAACAAATGTATACACTGATTAGTTGTTGGTAGAGCATTCAGTTGTTATTTCAATATTGTTTCCATTATTCCTATACAGTAGGTTATGGCGGCTAATTTGGATGGATAGTTTTCTTGTCCATTCCGAGTAAAGCTGCTTATAGCACTAACAGTTCACATGCAAGAAAGATAGAAGGTTCAATGGTGCTGAACCTAATATAGAGGGAAATCATGGGATGAGCTTCCCTAGTAGTCGAGGATATTTTCGATGAACATGCAAGTGGGAAACAACAAAGTGAAAAGCACCTTCAAAGGACTGTCAGGTCGAATCGACTTTCGCAATCGCTTTCACAAACCTCATCTAAAAACAAAAGCGGCATTTTACGAGCCGCGTGTTACACAAATTCTTGCAAACGTTGGGTCGGTGAAAACCATAAGCATGTATTCGCAAGCGTTTCTCCCAAGGGTGATATAAAACAAAATATCAGCGCGCTGTTAGGCCAAATTGACGCAGAATATGGAGGTAGGCGCATATTAGTAAGCAACAAAAATTGTAAACCCAATTGTTCTGCACAAATGTACAGAAACATAAACTGGATGCGGATGCAAAATACTTACATCTAAATAATGAAATTGACAATACAAAGGATCGAAATTGGACACTAGAAAGGCGCGCCCTAAGCGCGTTCAAAATTATCCTAGTTCGAATTGTTCTTCTGGACATGTAGCTTCAAAACTGTCTCAACTTCCCTCCGGCTCTTTTAGTTGTTTCCGCCGCCCGACATACTCTGAAGTGCACAAGAGGATATTCCGGTCGCGTGCGTGGTGCTTCCTCTCTTGGTAGCGATTGGAATTTATTTTGCAAGGTCAACTCTTCTCAAACGTAAAAAGAATTTGCCGGTCACGCATTCTTCCTTACTTTTGTAATTTACGAACTTCAACTTCTGAGGCTGGGCACCCGCGAGCTAACAAAAAAAAACAAGGGATGTTATTGCTCGAAATTGGCCTAAATTGTTCCTCGTTATCATATACGAATAACGCTTGATAAAGCTAAGATTTTGTGATCACTGGAACTGTCACTTTACACTACTACAACTATTACGCCTGCTGGTATTATTTCTACGCATATTATAGTTACTATACCATAAACAGTGATGTCATGGTTGCAGATTGCAAAACCAGATTATAAAATAGGAAACAGAGACGTTGATTTGAGTTACGGTTGTGACGAATCCTCAAGGCATAATGTTTACATAGGGCATAACTATATATTTCTGGATAACGCACACTTGCTATTTGGAATCCATTTTCGCTTGCTCTTATACAAAATTTTAAACAGGATATTGCGTTGACTATGTAACACTAACTCGCCCACGCTTCCACTCCATCAAAAAATAAAGCAGGAAAAGATGCTACGGCTATCGATAGTTTTTGTTTTTTATAACGACCGTTAAAAATTCTAAAATATTGCAATTCAGCTACAGAGTATTATAAGCCAAATTATTACTTTTTTAAAAACACAAGCTCACACAATAAGCGCCGTGCCGTAACGCACCAAATAAACTTTTACTCACGCATGGCGGCAGAAAAATCGTTTTGCCATTTTCTTTAAAAGTCCACGCGTCAATAAACTATAAAATTGTACAGAAACTAAAGGTGTTGGCGGTGAGCCAGCACTGCCAAAGGAATCACAGCGCTGCGAAAAGCGCCTAATTTAATTCGCAGACTTTGCTCTGCTTCGGGTTTTGGAATTCTAAGTTGCCGCATGTGATTTCAGCCTAAAACCGTACCAGTGCCGACACTAACGCGCATTGCCTTGTGCTCATGCGCACAGTTTATATATTTACGCTTAAGTTATAGACAGGTATTCGAAACTGTGCTTAGTACCAGTTTAGTAGTTTGAGCCGCGTTTCTCTGTTAAAACATCGCCGTCGGTATTACATTAAGAGCTTTGCGTGTTGTGTCGTCATTCTTCTTCTTTCCCTGTGCTGAACATGCTTTTAACCATGACCTGTCCTGCTTAGGGACCTCTCCAGCCCATGTCAGTGTGTAATTCGCAGGAGAGCAAAAGTGGGTCACCACCAGCTGGTTCTGAATATGTTTTTCTCTCTGTAGAGATAAGATAACGGGAGTGAACAGCCGGGCTTCCACAGGTCTAGAGGAGGAAAAGGTAAATACTCTGCTTTCACTAAACCAGTCCAGTTTTATCTACCCTCTCCATCCTGGACACATGAAATGTGTAGTGCTTCATGAAACAAGCCATTCTTGGCTTGTTGCAGCCAAGCTTCAGTCATGCGGCCTAGCGAGTCCCTGCTCAACTTTTGCCGAGTCATGGAGTCAACATCGCCTTTTGTTGGTGGCAACAATGGTTCAGTTCCATCTACGCGCGTCTCTCAGCCGACTACTGCATATTGTGAAGCGACTTAGATCGACGCCTGCCGAATCCTGGCTGTTTCCCGCAGCAAAATGGACTTGATGCGTTCCCGTCGACAAAGCGTGTGCCTGCGCTGGCGCTTTTTTGTGAACATGGTGATAAAGAAAGCGGAAGAAATCATGTCTGCCTCGTGTCCTGATGACTCCTACAGTGACTCTGATGAAGACGACATTGTTGTGCTTGTGTAAAAACGCGACTCCTTCGACAGCTTCGTTTGATGACAACAAAGCCGACAAGGACCCTGTGCCTGCTAAATGTGATCAATGGTGCCAACAACCCTCTCCCTGGAACTTGTATATAATTTGTATCCATGCCCATATTTTATGTCCGTTTCTAATTAAGCCAAGCTTGGGTAAATAAACTATAGTTTCATTTCGAGCTCTTTCTTGCTATTCATATTATTAAGGGAGGCTTTGCGTGCTTCATTTTTTGTGAATTGCCTATTCTCGATGCACTTCGTATTTCCTAAATTGCTCTCAAAATAGTTGCCAGAAAAACAGTGTTTTTTTTTCACGGGCTCGTTTGCTGCCTGTCGCAGTCCTTTTTCTCACCGTACCCTCCAAATCTTGTTTGAATAGTTAACACGCAGGAACGAAGAAAGGAACAAATGTATACATGATTTATTGCTGGTAGAGCATTCAGTAGTAATTTCAATATTGTTTCCATTATTCCTATACAGTAGGTTATGGAGGCTAATTTGGATGGAGAGTTTTCTTGTCCCTTCCGAGTAAAGCTGCTTATAGCACTAACAGTTCACGTGCAAGAAAGATAGAAGGTTCAATGGTGCTGAACCTAATATAGAGGGAAGTCATGAGATCAGCTGCTCTAGTAGTCGAGGATATTTTCAATGAACATGCAAGTGGGAAACAACAAAGTGAAAAGCACCTTCAAATGACTCTCAGGGCGAATCGACTGTCGTAATCGGTTTCACACACCTCATCTAAAAACAAAAGCGGCATTTTACGAGCCGCGTGTTACAGGAATTCTTGCAAACCTTGGGTCCGTGAAAACCATAAGCATGTATTCGCAAGCGTTTCTCCGAAGGGTGATATAAAAAACAATATTCAGCGCGCTGTTTAGGCCAAATTGACGCAGAATATGGAGGTAGACGCCTATTAGTAAGCAACAAAAATTGTAAACCCAATTGTTCTGCACAATTTTACAGAAACATAAACTGGATGCGAATGCAAAATACGTACGTCCAAATAATGAAATTGACAATGCAAAGGGTCGAAATTGGACACTAGAAAGGGGCGCCCTAAGCGCGTTCAAAATTATCCTAGTTCGAATTCTTCTTCTGGACATGTAGGTTCAAAACTGTCTCAACTTCCCTCCGGCTCTTTTAGTTGTTTCCGCCGCTGGATATACTCTGAAGTGCACAAGAGAATATTCCGGTCGCGTGCGTGGTGCTTCCTCTCTTGGTAGCGATTTGGAATTTATTTTGCAAGGTCAACTCTTCTCAAACGTAAAAAGAATTTGACGGTCACGCATTTTTTTCCTTACTTTCGTAATTTACGAACTTCAACTTCTGAGGCTGGGCACGCGCGAGCTAACAAAAAAACAAGGGATGTTATTGCTCGAAATTGACTTCATTTGTTCCTCGTTATCGTATACGAATAACGTTTGATAAAGCTAAGATTTTGTGATTACTGGAACTGTCACTTTACACTACTACAACTACTACGCCTGCTCATATTATTTCTACGCATATTATAGTTACTATACCATAAACATTGATGTCATGGTTGCAGATCGCAAAACCAGATTATAAAATAGGAAACAGAGACGTTGATTTGAGTTACTGTTGTGACGAATCCTCAAGGCATAATGTTTATATAGGGCATAACTATATATTTCTGGATAACGCACAATTGCTATTTGGAATCCATTTTCGCAATGCTCTTATACAAAATTTTAAACAGGATATTGCATTGACAATGTAACACTAACTCGCTCACGCTTCCACTCCATCAAAAAATAAAGCAGGAAAAGATGCTATCGGCTATCGATATTTTTTGTTTTTTGTTTTTTATGAAGAGCGTTAAAATGCTAAAATATTGCAATTCAGCTACCGAGTATTATAAGCCAAATTATTACTTTTTTAAAACACTTGCTCACATAATAAGCGGCGTGCCGAAACGCACCAAGTAAACCTTTACTCAAGCATGGCGGGAGAAAAATAGTTTTGCCATTTTCTTTAAAAGTCCACGCGACAATAAACTATAAAATTGTAAAGAAACTAAAGGTTTTGCCGGTGAACCAGCACTACCAAAGGAATCACAGCGCCGCGAAAAGCGCCTAATTTAACTCGCAGACTTTGCTCTGCTTCGGGTTTGGAATTCTAAGTTGCCGCATGTGATTTCAGCCTAAAACCGTACCAGTGCCGACACTAACGCGCATTGCCTTGTGCTCATGCGCACAGTTTATATATTTACGCTTAAGTTATAGACAGGTATTCGAAACTGTGCTTAGTACCAGTTTAGTAGTTTGAGCCGCGTTCCTCTGTTAAAACATCGCCGTCGGTATTACATTAAGAGCTTTGCGTGTTGTGTCGTCATTCTTCTTCTTTCCCTGTGCTGAACATGCTTTTAACCATGACCTGTCCTGCTTAGGGACCTCTCCAGCCCATGTCAGTGTGTAATTCGCAGGAGAGCAAAAGTGGGTCACCACCAGCTGGTTCTGAATATGTTTTTCTCTCTGTAGAGATAAGATAACGGGAGTGAACAGCCGGGCTTCCACACGACTAGAGAAGGAAAGGGTAAAGACTCTGCTTTCCATAAACCAGTCCAGTTTTATCTACCCTCTCCATCTTCGACACATGAAATGTGTAGTGCTTCATGAAACAAGCCATTCTTGGCTTGTTGCAGCCAAGCTTCAGTCGTGCGGCCTCGCGAGTCCCTGCTCAACTTTTGCCGAGCCATGGAGTCAACATCGCCTTTTGCTGGTGGCAACAATAGTTCAGTTCCATCTGCGCGCGTCTCTCAGCTGACTACCGCATATTGTGAAGCGACTTACATCGACGCCTGCCGAATCCTGGCTGTTTCCCGTAGCAAAATGGACTTGATGCGTTCCCGTCGACAAAGCGTGTGCCTGCGCTGGCGCTTTTTCGTGAACATGGTGATAAAGAAAGCGGAGGAAATCATGTCTGCCTCGTGTCCTGATGACTCCTACAGTGACTCTGATGAAGACGACATTGTTGTGCTTGTGTAAAAACGCGACTCCTTCGACAGCTTCGTTTGATGAGAACAAAGCTGACAAGGACCCTGTGCCTGCTAAATGTGATCAATGCTTCCAACAACCCTCTCCCTGGAACTTTTATATAATTTGTATCCATGCCCATATTTTATGTCCGTTTCTAATTAAGCGAAGCTTGGGTAAATAAACTATAGTTTCATTTCGAACTCTTTCTTGCTATTCATATTATTAAGGGAGGCTTTGCATGCTTCATTTTTTGTAAATTGCCTATTCGCGATGCACTTCGTATTTCATTAATTGCTCTCAAAATAGTTGCCAGAAAAACATTGTTTTTTTTCACGGGCTCGTTTGCTGCCTGTCGCAGTCCTTTTTCTCACCGTACCCTCCAAATCTTGTTTGAATAGTTAACACGCAGGAACGAAGAAAGGAACAAATGTATACACTGATTTATTGCTGGTAGAGCATTCAGTAGTAATTTCAATATTGTTTCCATTATTCCTATACAGTAGGTTATCGAGGCTAATTTGGATGGAGAGTTTTCTTGTCCCTTCCGAGTAAAGCTGCATATAGCACTAACAGTTCACGTGCAAGAAAAATAGAAGGATTCAATGGTGCTGAACCTAATATAGAGGAAAATCATGAGATCAGCTGCTCTAGTAGTCGAGGATATTTTCGATGAACATGCAATTGGGAAACAACAAATTGAAAAGCGCCTTCAAAGGAATCTCAGCTCGAATCGACTTTAGCAATCGCTTTCACAGACCTCATCTAAAAACAAAAGCGGCATTTTACGAGCCGCGTGTTACTCAAATTCTCGCAAACCTTGGGTCGGTGAAAACCATAAGCATGTATTCGCAAGCGTTTGTCCCAAGGGTGATATAAAAAAAAAATTATTCAGCTCGCTGGTTAGGCCAAATTGACGCAGAATATGGAGGTAGGCGCCTATTAGTAAGCAACAATAAATGTAAACCCAATTGTTCTGCACAAATAAACAGAAACTTAAACTGGATGCGAATGCAAAATTACATACTTCTAAACAATGGAATTGACAATGCAAAGGATCGAAATTGGACACTAGAAAGGGGCGCCCTAAGCGCGTTCAAAATTATCCTAGTTCGAATTCTTCTTCTGGACATGTAGCTTCGAAACTGTCTCAACTTCCCTCCGGCTCTTTTAGTTGTTTCCGCCGCCGGACATACTCTGAAGTGCACAAGAGAATATTGCGGTCGCGTGCGTGGCGCTTCCTCTCTTGGTAGCGATTGGAATTTATTTTGCAAGGTCAACTCTTCTCAAACGTAAAAAGAATTTGCCGGTCACGCATTCTTCCTTACTTTTGTAATTTACGAACTTCAACTTCTGAGGCTGGGCACGCGCGAGCTAACAAAAAAACAAGGGATGTTATTGGTCGAAATTGACTTAAATTGTTCCTCGTTATCATATACGAATAACGTTTGATAAAGCTAAGATTTTGTGATCACTGGAACTGTCACTTTCCACTGCTACAACTATCACGCCTTTCATATTATTTCTACGCATATTACAGTTACTATACCATAAACAGTGATGTCATGGTTGCAGATCGAAAAACCAGAGTATGAAATAGGAAACAGAGACGTTGATTTGAGTTACGGTTGTGACGAATCCTCAAGGCATAATGTTTATATAGGGCATAACTATATATTTCTGGATAACGCACACTTGCTATTTGGAATACA
Organism: Amblyomma maculatum; assembly: GCF_055883805.1. Taxonomy (NCBI): domain Eukaryota; kingdom Metazoa; phylum Arthropoda; class Arachnida; order Ixodida; family Ixodidae; genus Amblyomma; species Amblyomma maculatum. Next base: position 61,962,063 of record NC_139346.1, on the reverse strand, counting down.
TTTTCGCAATGCTCTTATACAAAATTTTAAACAGGATATTGCGTTGACTATGTAACACTAACTCGCCCACGCTTCCACTTCATCAAAAAATAAAGCAGGAAAAGATGCTATCGGCTATCGATATTTTTTTTTTTGTTTTTTATGACGTGCGTTAAAAATGCTAAATTATTGCAATTCAGCTACCGAGTATTATAAGCCAAATTATTACTTTTTTAAAACACAAGCTCACATAATAAGCGGCGTGCCGAAACGCACCAAGTAAACTTTTACTCAAGAATGGCGGGAGAAAAATAGTTTTGCCATTTTCTTTAAAAGTCCACGCGACAATAGACTATAAAATTGTAAAGAAACTAAAGGTTTTGCCGGTGAACCAGCACTACCAAAGGAATCATAGCGCCGCGCAAAGCGCCTAATTTAACTCGCAGACTTTGCTCTGCTTCGGGTTTTGGAATTCTAAGTTGCCGCATGTGATTTCAGCCTCAAACCTTACGAGTGCCGACAATAACGCGCATTGCCTTGTGCTCATGCACACCGTTTATACATTTACGCTTAAGTTAGAGACGGGTATTCGAAACTTTGCTTAGTGCCAGTTTGAGCCGCGTTATTCTGTTAAAACATGGCAGTCGGTATTACATTAAGAGCTTTGCGTGTGGTGTCGTCATTCTTCTTCTTCCCCTGTGCTGAACATGCTTTTAACCATGACCTGTCCTGCTTAGGGGCCTCTCCAGCCCATGTCACTCTGTAATTCGTACCAGAGCAAAAGTGAGTCACCACCAGCTGGTTCTGAATATGTTTTTCTCTCTGTCGAGATAAGATAACGGGAGTGAACAGCCGGGCTTCCACAAGTCTAGAGGAGGAAAGGGTAAAGACTCTGCTTTCACTAAACCAGTCCAGTTTTATCTACCCTCTCCATCTTGGACACATGAAATGTGTAGTGCTTCATGAAACAAGACATTCTTGGCTTGTTGCAGCCAAGCTTCATTCGTGCGGCCTCGCGACTCCCTGCTCAACTTTTGCCGAGTCATGGAGTCAACATCGCCTTTTGCTGGTGGCAACAATGGTTCAGTTCCATCTACGCGCGTCTCTCAGCCGACTACCGCATATTGTGAAGCGACTTACATCGACGCCTGCCGAATCCTGGCTGTTTCCCGCAGCAAAATGGACTTGATGCGTTCCCATCGACAAAGCGTGTGCCTGCGCTGGCGCTTTTTCGTGAACATGGTGATAAAGAAAGCGGAGGAAATCATGTCTGCCTCATGTCCTGATGACTCCTACAGTGACTCTGATGAAGACGACATTGTTGTGCTTGTGTAAAAACACGACTCCTTCGACAGCTTCGTTTGATGAGAACAAAGCCGACAAGGACCCTGTGCCTGCTAAATGTGATCAATGCTGCCAACAACCCTCTCCCTGGAACTTGTATATAATTTGGATCCATGCCCATATTTTATGTCCGTTTCTAATTAAGCCAAGATTGGGTAAATAAACTGTAGTTTTATTTCGAACTCGTTCTTGCTACTCATATCATTAAGGGAGGCTTTGCATGCTTCATTTTTTGTAAATTGCCTATTCTCGATGCACTTCGTATTTCCTTATTGCTCTCCAAATAGTTGCCAAAAAACGTTTTTTTTTCACGTGCTCGTTTGCTGCCTGTCGCAGTCCTTTTTCTCACCGTACTCTCCAAATCTTGTTTGAATAGTTAACACGCAGGAACGAAGAAAGGAACAAATGTATACACTGATTTATTGTTGGTAGAGCATTCAGTAGTAATTCCAATATTGTTTCCATTATTCCTATGCAGTAGGTTATGGAGGCTAATTTGGATGGAGAGTTTTCTTGTCCCTTCCGAGTAAAGCTGCTTATAGCACTAACAGTTCACGTGCAAGAAAAATAGAAGGGTTCAATGGTGCTGAACCTAATATAGAGGGAAATCATGAGATCAGCTGCTCTAGTAGTCGAGGATATTTTCAATGAACATGCAAGTGGGAAACAACAAAGTGAAAAGCACCTTCAAATGACTCTCAGGGCGAATCGACTTTCGTAGTCGCTTTCGCACACCTCATCTAAAAACAAAAGCGGCATTTTACGAGCCGCGTGTTACACAAATTCTTGCAAACCTTGGGTCCGTGAAAACCATAAGCATGTATTCGCAAGCGTTTCTCCCAAGGGTGATATAAAAAAAAATATTCAGCGCGCTGTTTAGGCCAAATTGACGCAGAATATGGAGGTAGACGCCTATTAGTAAGCAACAAAAATTGTAAACCCAATTGTTCTGCACAATTATACAGAAACGTAAACTGGATGCGAATGCAAAATAACGTACGTCTAAATAATGAAATTGACAATGCAAAGGGTCGAAATTGGACACTAGAAAGGGGCGCCCTAAGCGCGTTCAAAATTATCCTAGTTCGAATTCTTCTTCTGGACATGTAGGTTCAAAACTGTCTCAACTTCCCTCCGGCTCTTTTAGTTGTTTCCGCCGCCGGATATACTCTGAAGTGCACAAGAGAATATTCCGGTCGCGTGCGTGGTGCTTCCTCTCTTGGTAGCGATTTGGAATTTATTTTGCAAGGTCAACTCTTCTCAAACGTAAAAAGAATTTGACGGTCACGCATTTTTCCTTACTTTTGTAATTTACGAACTTCAACTTCTGAGGCTGGGCACGCGCGAGCTAACAAAAAAACAAGGGATGTTATTGTTCGAAATTGACTTTATTTGTTCCTCGTTATCATATACGAATAACGTTTGATGAAGCTAAGATTTTGTGATTACTGGAACTATCACTTTACACTACTACAACTATTACGCCTGCTCATATTATTTCTACGCATATTATAGTTACTATACCATAAACAGTGATGTCATGGTTGCAGATCGCAAAACTAGATTATGAAATAGGAAACAGAGACGTTGATTTGAGTTACGGTTGTGACGAATCCTCAAGGCATAATGTTTATATAGGGCATAACTATATATTTCTGGATAACGCACAATTGCTATTTGGAATCCATTTTCGCAATGCTCTTATACAAAATTTTAAACAGGATATTGCGTTGACTATGTAACACTAACTCGCCCACGCTTCCACTCCATCAAAAAATAAAGCAGGAAAAGATGCTATCGGCTATCGATATTTTTGTTTTTTATGACGAGCGTTAAAAATGCTAAATTATTGCAATTCAGCTACCGAGTATTATAAGCCAAATTGTTACTTTTTTAAAACACAAGCTCACATAATAAGCGGCGTGCCGAAACGCACCAAGTAAACTTTTACTCAAGAATGGCGGGAGAAAAATAGTTTTGCCATTTTCTTTAAAAGTCCACGCGACAATAGACTATAAAATTGTAAAGAAACTAAAGGTTTTGCCGGTGAACCAGCACTACCAAAGGAATCATAGCGCCGCGCAAAGCGCCTAATTTAACTCGCAGACTTTGCTCTGCTTCGGGTTTTGGAATTCTAAGTTGCCGCATGTGATTTCAGCCTCAAACCTTACGAGTGCCGACAATAACGCGCATTGCCTTGTGCTCATGCACACCGTTTATACATTTACGCTTAAGTTAGAGACGGGTATTCGAAACTTTGCTTAGTGCCAGTTTGAGCCGCGTTATTCTGTTAAAACATGGCAGTCGGTATTACATTAAGAGCTTTGCGTGTGGTGTCGTCATTCTTCTTCTTCCCCTGTGCTGAACATGCTATTAACCATGACCTGTCCTGCTTAGGGGCCTCTCCAGCCCATGTCACTCTGTAATTCGCAGGAGAGCAAAAGTGGGTCACCACCAGCTTGTTCTGAATATGTTTTTCTCTCTGTAGAGATAAGATAACGGGAGTGAACAGCCATGCTTCCACATGTCTAGAGGAGGAAAGGGTAAAGACTGCTTTCCCTAAACCAGTCCAGTTTTATCTACCCTCTCCATCTTGGACACATGAAATGTGTAGTGCTTCATGAAACAAGCCATTCTTGGCTTGTTGCAGCCAAGCTTCAGTCGTGCGGCCTCGCGAGTCCCTGCTCAACTTTTGCCGAGTCATGGAGTCAACATCGCCTTTTGCTGGTGGCAAAATGGTTCAGTTCCATCTGCGCGCGTCTCTCAGCCGACTACCGCATATTGTGAAGCGACTTACATCGACGCCTGCCGAATCCTGGCTGTTTCCCGTAGCAAAATGGACTTGATGCGTTCCCGTCGACAAAGCGTGTGCCTGTGCTGGCGCTTTTTCGTGAACATGGTGATAAAGAAAGCGGAGGAAATCATGTCTGCCTCGTGTCCTGATGACTCCTACAGTGACTCTGATGAAGACGACATTGTTGTGCTTGTGTAAAAACGCGACTCCTTCGACAGCTTCGTTTGATGAGAACAAAGCCGACAAGGACCCTGTGCCTGCTAAATGTGATCAATGCTGCCAACAACCCTCTCCCTGGAACTTTTATATAATTTGTATCCATGCCCATATTTTATGTCCGTTTCTAATTAAGCCAAGCTTGGGTAAATAAACTATAGTTTCATTTCGAACTCTTTCTTGCTACTCATATTATTAAGGGAGGCTTTGCATGCTTCATTTTTTGAAAATTGCCTATTCGCGATGCACTTCGTATTTCCTTAATTGCTCCCAAAATAGTTGCCAGAAAAATAATGTTTTTTTTTTCACGGGCTCGTTTGCTGCCTGTCGCAGTTCTTTTTCTCACCGTACCCTCCAAATCTTGTTTGAATAGTTAACACGCAGGAACGAAGAAAGGAACAAATGTATACACTGATTTATTGTTGGTAGAGCATTCAGTAGTAATTTCAATATTGTTTCCATTATTCCTGTACAGTAGGATATGGAGGCTAATTTGGATGGAAAGTTTTCTTGTCCCTTCCGAGTAAAGCTGCTAATAGCACTAGCAGTTCACGTGCAAGAAAAATAGAAGGGTTCGATGGTGCTGAACCTAATATAGAGGAAAATCATGAGATCAGCTGCTCTAGAAGTCGAGGATATTTTCGATGAACATGCATTTGGGAAACAACAAAGTGAAAAGCGCCTTCAAAGGAATCTCAGCTCGAATCGACTTTACCAATTGCTTTCACACACCTCATCTAAAAACAAAAGCGGCATTTTACGAGCCGCGTGTTACACAAATTCTTGCAAACCTTGGGTCGGTGAAAACCATAAGCATGTATTCGCAAGCGTTTCTCCCAAGGGTGATATAAAAAAATTATTCAGCGCGCTGGTTAGGCCAAATTGACGCAGAATATGGAGGTAGGCGCCTATAAGTAAGCAACAATAAATGTAAACGCAATTGTTCTGCACAAATATACAGAAACATAAACTGGATGCGAATGCAACATTACATACGTCTAAATAATGGAATTGACAATGCAAAGGATCGAAATTGGACACTAGAAAGGGGCGCCCTAAGCACGTTCAAAATTATCCTAGTTCGAATTCTTCTTCTGGACATGTAGCTTCGAAACTGTCTCAACTTCCCTCCGGCTCTTTTAGTTGTTTCCGCCGCCGGACATACTCTGAAGTGCACAAGAGAATATTCCGTTCGCGTGCGTGGTGCTTCCTCTCTTGGTAGCGATTTGGAATTTATTTTGCAAGGTCAACTCTTCTCAAACGTAAAAAGAATTTGACGGTCACGCATTTTTCCCTACTTTTGTAATTTACGAACTTCAACTTCTGAGGCTGGGCATGCGCGAGCTAACAAAAAAAAACAAGGGATGTTATTGCTCGAAATTGATTTAAATTGTTTCTCGTTATCATATACGAATAACGTTTGATAAAGCTAAGATTTTGTGATCACTGGAACTGTCACTTTCCACTGCTACAACTATTACGCCTGTTCATATTATTTCTACGCATATTATAGTTACTATACCATAAACAGTGATGTCATGGTTGCAGATCGGAAAACCAGAGTATGAAATAGGAAACAGAGACGTTGATTTGAGTTACGGTTGTGACGAATCCTCAAGGCATAATGTTTATATAGGGCATAACTATGTATTTCTGGATAACGCACACTTGCTATTTGGAATATATTTTCGCAATGCTCTTATACAAAATTTTAAACAGGATATTGCGCGACTATGTAACACTATCTCGCCCACGCTTCCACTCCATCAAAAAATAAAGCAGGAAAAGATGCTATCGGCTATCGATATTTTTTGTCTTTTATGACGAGCATTAAAAATGCTAAATATTGCAATTCAGCTACCGAGTATTATAAGCCAAATTATCACTTTTTTAAAACACAAGCTCACATAATAGGCGGCGTGCCGAAACGCAACAAATAAACTTTTACTCACGCATGGCGGGAGAAAAATCGTTTTGTCATTTTCTTTAAAAGTCCACGCGTCAATAAACTGTAAAATTGTAAAAAAAACTAAAGGTTTTACCGGTGAGCCAGCACTACCAAAGGAATCACAGCGCCGCGAAAAGCGCCTTATTTAACTCGCAGACTTTGCTCTGCTTCGGGTTTTGGAATTCTAAGTTGCCGAATGGGATTTCAGCCTCAAACCGTACCAGTGCCGACATTAACGCGCATTGCCTTGTGCTCATGCGCATAGTTTATACATTTACGCTTAAGTTATAGACAGGTATTCGAAACTGTGCTTAGTGCCAGTTTGGTAGTTTGAGCCGCGTTATTCTGTTAAAACATGGCCGTCGGTATTACGTTAAGAGTTTTGCGTGTGGTGTCGTCATTCTTCTTCTTCCCCTGTGCTGAACATGCTTTTAACCATGACCTGTCCTGCTTAGGGGCCTCTCCAGCCCATGTCACTCTGTAATTCGCAGGAGAGCAAAAGTGAGTCACCACCAGCTGGTTCTGAATATGTTTTTCTCTCAGTAGAGATAAGATAACGGGATTGAACAGCCGGGCTTACACATGTCTAGAGGAGGAAAGGGTAAAGACTCTGCTTTCCCTAAAGCAGTCCAGTTTTATCTACCCCCTCCATCTTGGACACATGAAATGTGTAGTGCTTCATGAAACAAGCCATTTTTGGCTTGTTGCAACCAAGCTTCAGTCGTGCGGCCTCGCGATTCCCTGCTCAACTTTTGCCGAGTCATGGAGTCAACATCGCCTTTTGCTGGTGGCAAAAATGGTTCAGTTCCATCTGCGCGCGCCTCTCAGCCGACTACCGCATATTGTGAAGCGACTTACATCGACGCCTGCCGAATCCTGGCTGTTTCCCGTAGCAAAATGGACTTGATGCGTTCCCGTCGACAAAGCGTGTGCCTGCGCTGGCGCTTTTTCGTGAACATGGTGATAAAGAAAGCGGAGGAAATCATGTCTGCCTCGTGTCCTGATGACTCCTACAGTGACTCTGATGAAGACGACATTGTTGTGCTTGTGTAAAAACGCGACTCCTTCGACAGCTTCGTTTGATGAGAACAAAGCCGACAAGGACCCTGTGGCTGCTAAATGTGATCAATGCTGCCAACAACCCTCTCCCTGGAACTTTTATATAATTTGTATCCATGGTCATATTTTATGTCCGTTTCTAATTAAGCCAAGCTTGGGTAAATAAACTATAGTTTCATTTCGAACTCTTTCTTGCTATTCATATTATTAAGGGAGGCTTTGCGCGCTTCATTTTTTGTAAATTGCCTATTCTCGATGCACTTCGTATTTCCTAAATTGCTCTCAAAATAGTTGCCAGAAAAACATTGTTTTTTTTTTCACGCGCTCGTTTGCTGCCTGTCGCAGTCCTTTTTCTCACCGTACCCTCCAAATCTTGTTTGAATAGTTACCACGCAGGAACGAAGAAAGGAACAAATGTATATACTGATTTATTGTTGGTAGAGCATTCAGTAGTAATTTCAATATTGTTTCCATTATTCCTATACAGTAGGTTATGGAGGCTAATTTGGATGGAGAGTTTTCTTGTCCCTTCCGAGTAAAGCTGCTTATAGCACTAACAGTTCACGTGCAAGAAAAATAGAGGGTTCAATGGTGCTGAACCTAATATAGAGGAAAATCATGAGATCAGCTGCTCTAGCAGTCGAGGATATTTTCGATGAAAATGCAATTGGGAAACAACAAAGTGAAAAGCGCCTTCAAAGGAATCTCAGCTCGAATCGACTTTAGCAATCGCTTTCACACACCTCATCTAAAAACAAAAGCGGCATTTTACGAGCCGCGTGTTACACAAATTCTTGCAAACCTTGGGTCGGTGAAAACCATAAGCATGTATTCGCAAGCGTTTCTCCCAAGGGTGATATAAAAAAATTGTTCAGCGCGCTGGTTAGGCCAAATTGACGCGGAATATGGAGGTAGGCGCCTATTAGTAAGCAACAATAAATGTAAACCCAATTGTTCTGCACAAATATACAGAAACATAAGCTGCATGCGAATGCAAAATTACATACGTCTAAATAATGGAATTGACAATGCAAAGGATCGAAATTGGACACTAGAAAGGGGCGCCCTAAGCGCGCTCAAAATTATCCTACTTCGAATTCTTCTTCTGGACATGTAGCTTCGAAACTGTCTCAACTTCCCTCCGGCTCTTTTAGTTGTTTCCGCCGCCGGACATACTCTGAAGTGCACAAGAGAATATTCCGTTCGCGTGCGTGGTGCTTCCTCTCTTGGTAGCGATTTGGAATTTATTTTGCAAGGTCAACTCTTCTCAAACGTAAAAAGAATTTGACGGTCACGTATTTTTCCTTACTTTTGTAATTTACAAACTTCAACTTCTGAGGCTGGGCACGCGCGAGCTAACAAAAAAAACAAGGGATGTTATTGCTCGAAATTGATTTAAATTGTTTCTCGTTATCATATACGAATAACGTTTGATAAAGCTAAGATTTTGTGATCACTGGAACTGTCACTTCCCACTGCTACAACTATTACGCCTGTTCATATTATTTCTACGCATATTATAGTTACTATACCATAAACAGTGATGTCATGGTTGCAGATCGGAAAACCAGAGTATGAAATAGGAAACAGAGACGTTGATTTGAGTTACGGTTTTGACGAATCCTCAAGGCATAATGTTTATATAGGGCATAACTATGTATTTCTGGATAACGCACACTTGCTATTTGGAATACATTTTCGCAATGCTCTTATACAAAATTTTAAACAGGATATTGCGTTGACTATGTAACACTATCTCGCCCACGCTTCCACTCCATCAAAAAATAAAGCAGGAAAAGATGCTATCGGCTTTCGATATTTTATGTCTTTTATGACGAGCATTAAAAATGCTAAATATTGCAATTCAGCTACCGAGTATTATAAGCCAAATTATCACTTTTTTAAAACACAAGCTCACATAATAGGCGGCGTGCCGAAACGCAACAAATAAACTTTACTCACGCATGGCGGGAGAAAAATCGTTTTGTCATTTTCTTTAAAAGTCCACGCGTCAATAAACTGTAAAATTGTAAAAAAAAACTAAAGGTTTTACCGGTGAGCCAGCACTACCAAAGGAATCACAGCGCCGCGAAAAGCGCCTTATTTAACTCGCAGACTTTGCTCTGCTTCGGGTTTTGGAATTCTAAGTTGCCGAATGGGATTTCAGCCTCAAACCGTACCAGTGCCGACATTAACGCGCATTGCCTTGTGCTCATGCGCATAGTTTATACATTTACGCTTAAGTTATAGACAGGTATTCGAAACTGTGCTTAGTGCCAGTTTGGTAGTTTGAGCCGCGTTACTCTGTTAAAACATGGCCGTCGGTTTACGTTAAGAGTTTTGCGTATGGTGTCGTCATTCTTCTTCTTCCCCTGTGCTGAACATGCTTTTAACCATGACCTGTCCTGCTTAGGGGCCTCTCCAGCCCATGTCACTCTGTAATTCGCAGGAGAGCAAAAGTGAGTCACCACCAGCTGGTTCTGAATATGTTTTTCTCTCTGTAGAGATAAGATAACGGGAGTGAACAGCCGGGCTTACACACGTCTAGAGGAGGAAAGGGTAAAGACTCTGCTTTCCCTAAAGCAGTCCAGTTTTATCTACCCCCTCCATCTTGGACACATGAAATGTGTAGTGCTTCATGAAACAAGCCATTTTTGGCTTGTTGCAACCAAGCTTCAGTCGTGCGGCCTCGCGAGTCCCTGCTCAACTTTTGCCGAGTCATGGAGTCAACATCGCCTTTTGCTGGTGGCAAAAATGGTTCAGTTCCATCTGCGCGCGCCTCTCAGCCGACTACCGCATATTGTGAAGCGACTTACATCGACGCCTGCCGAATCCTGGCTGTTTCCCGTAGCAAAATGGACTTGATGCGTTCCCGTCGACAAAGCGTGTGCCTGCGCTGGCGCTTTTTCGTGAACATGGTGATAAAGAAAACGGAGGAAATCATGTCTGCCTCGTGTCCTGATGACTCCTACAGTGACTCTGATGAAGACGACATTGTTGTGCTTGTGTAAACACGCGACTCCTTCGACAGCTTCGTTTGATGAGAACAAAGCCGACAAGGACCCTGTGCCTGCTAAATGTGATCAATGCTGCCAACAACCCTCTCCCTGGAACTTTTATATAATTTGTATCCATGGTCATATTTTATGTCCGTTTCTAATTAAGCCAAGCTTGGGTAAATAAACTATAGTTTCATTTCGAACTCTTTCTGGCTATTCATATTATTAAGGGAGGCTTTGCGCGCTTCATTTTTTGTAAATTGCCTATTCTCGATGCACTTCGTATTTCCTAAATTGCTCTCAAAATAGTTGCCAGAAAAACATTGTTTTTTTTTTCACGCGCTCGTTTGCTGCCTGTCGCAGTCCTTTTTCTCACCGTACCCTCCAAATCTTGTGTAAATAGTTAACACGCAGGAACGAAGAAAGGAACAAATGTATACACTGATTTATTGTTGGTAGAGCATTCAGTAGTAATTTCAATATTGTTTCCATTATTCCTATACAGTAGGTTATGGAGGCTAATTTGGATGGAGAGTTTTTTTGTCCCTTCCGAGTAAAGCTGCTTATAGCACTAACAGTTCACGTGCAAGAAAAATAGAAGGGTTCAATGGTGCTGAACCTAATATAGAGGAAAATTATGAGATCAGCTGCTGTAGTAGTCGAGGATATTTTCGATGAACATGCAATTGGGAAACAACAAAGTGAAAAGCGCCTTCATAGGAATCTCAGCTCGAATCGACTTTACCAATCGCTTTCACACACCTCATCTAAAAACAAAGGCGGCATTTTACGAGCCGCGTGTTACACAAATTCTTGCAAACCTTGGGTCGGTGAAAACCATAAGCATGTATTCGCAAGCGTTTCTCCCAAGGGTGATATAAAAAAATTATTCAGCGCGCTGGTTAGGCCAAATTGACGCAGAATATGGAGGTAGGCGCCTATATGTAAGCAACAATAAATGTAAACCCAGTTGTTCTGCACAAATATACAGAAACATAAACTGGATGCGAATGCAACATAACATACGTCTAAATAATGGAATTGACATTGCAAAGGATCGAAATTGGACACTAGAAAGGGGCGCCCTAAGCGCGTTCAAAATTATCCTAGTTCGAATTCTTCTGGACATGTAGCTTCGAAACTGTCTCAACTTCCCTCCGGCTCTTTTAGTTGTTTCCGCCGCCGGACATACTCTGAAGTGCACTAGAGAATATTCCGTTCGCGTGCGTGGTGCTTCCTCTCTTGGTAGCGATTTGGAATTAATTTTGCAAGGTCAACTCTTCTCAAACGTAAAAAGAATTTGACGGTCACGCATTTTTCCTTACTTTTGTAATTTACGAACTTCAACTTCTGAGGCTTGGCACGCGCGAGCTAACAAAATAAACAAGGGATGTTATTGCTCGAAATTGACCTAAATTGTTTCTCGTTATCATGTACGAATAACGTTTGATAAAGCTAAGATTTTGTGATCACTGGAACTGTCACTTTCCACAGCTACAACTATTACGCCTGTTCATATTATTTCTACGCATATTATAGTTACTATACCATAAACAGTGATGTCATGGTTGCAGATCGGAAAACCAGAGTATGAAATAGGAAACAGAGACGCTGATTTGAGTTACGGTTGTGACGAATCCTCAAGGCATAATGTTTATATAGGGCATAACTATGTATTTCTGGATAACGCACACTTGCTATTTGGAATACATTTTCGCAATGCTCTTATACAAAATTTTAAACAGGATATTGCGTTGACTATGTAACACTATCTCGCCCACGCTTCCACTCCATCAAAAAATAAAGCAGGAAAAGATGCTATCGGCTATCGATATTTTTTGTTTTTTATGACGAGCATTAAAAATGCTAAATATTGCAATTCAGCTACCGAGTATTATAAGCCAAATTATCACTTTTTTAAAACACAAGCTCACATAATAAGCGTCGTGCCGAAACGCACCAAATAAACTTTTACTCACGCATGGCGGGAGAAAAATCGTTTTGTCATTTTCTTTAAAAGTCCACGCGTCAATAAACTATAAAATTGTAAAAAAAACAAAAGGTTTTACCGGTGAGCCAGCACTGCCAAAGGAATCACAGCGCCGCGAAAAGCGCCTTATTTAACTCGCAGACTTTGCTCTGCTTCGGGTTTTGGAATTCTTATTTGCCGAATGGGATTTCAGCCTCAAACCGTACCAGTGCCGACAATAACGCGCATTGCCTTGTGCTCATGCGCATAGTTTATACATTTACGCTTAAGTTATAGACAGGTATTCAAAACTGTGCTTAGTGCCAGTTTGGTAGTTTGAGCCGCGTTATTCTGTTAAAACTTGGCCGTCGGTATTACGTTAAGAGTTTTGCGTGTGGTGTCGTCATTCTTCTTCTTCCCCTGTGCTGAACATGCTTTTAACCATGACCTGTCCTGCTTAGGGGCCTCTCCAGCCCATGTCACTCTGTAATTCGCAGGAGAGCAAAAGTGAGTCACCACCAGCTGGTTCTGAATATGTTTTTCTTTCTGTAGAGATAAGATAACGGGAGTGAACAGCCGGGCTTCCACATGTCTAGAGGAGGAAAGGGCAAAGACTCTGCTTTCCCTAAACCAGTCCAGTTTTATCTACACTCTCCATCTTGGACACATGAAATGTGTAGTGCTTCATAAAACAAGCCATTCTTGGCTTGTTGCAGCCAGGCTTCAGTTGTGCGGCCTCGCGAGTCCCTGCTCAACTTTTGTCGAGTCATGGAGTCAACATCGCCTTTTGCTGGTGGCAACAATGGTTCAGTTCAATCTGCGCGCGTCTCTCAGCCGACTACCGCATATTGTGAAGCGACTTACATCGACGCCTGCCGAATCCTGGCTGTTTCCCGCAGCAAAATGGACGTGATGCGTTCCCGTCGACAAAGCGTGTGCCTGCGCTGGCGCCTTTTCGTGAACATGGTGATAAAGAAAGCGGAGGAAATCATGTCTGCCTCGTGTCCTGATGACTCCTACAGTGACTCTGATGAAGGCGACATTGTTGCGCTTGTGTAAAAACGCGACTCCTTCGACAGCTTCGTTTGATGAGAGCGAAGCCGACAAGGACCCTGTGCCTGCTAAATGTGATCAATGCTGCCAACAACGCTCTCCCTGGAACTTGTATATAATTTGTATCCATGGCCATATTTTATGTTCGTTTCTAATTAAGCCAAGCTTGGGTAAATAAACTATAGTTTCATTTCGAACTCTTTCTTGCTATTCATATTATTAAGGGAGGCTTTGCATGCTTCATTTTTTGTAAATTGCCTATTCTCGATGCACTTCGTATTTCCTAAATTGCTCTCAAAATAGTTGCCAGAAAAACATTGTTTTTTTTTTCACGCGCTCGTTTGCTGCCTGTCGCAGTCCTTTTTCTCACCGTACCCTCCAAATCTTGTTTGAATAGTTACCACGCAGGAACGAAGAAAGGAACAAATGTATACACTGATTTATTGTTGGTAGAGCATTCAGTAGTAATTTCAATATTGTTTTCATTATTCCTATACAGTAGGTTATGGAGGCTAGTTTGGATGGAGAGTTTTCTTGTCCCTTCCGAGTAAAGCTGCTTATAGCACTAACAGTTCACGTGCAAGAAAAATAGAGGGTTCAATGGTGCTGAACCTAATATAGAGGAAAATCATGAGATCAGCTGCTATAGTAGTCGAGGATATTTTCGATGAACATGCAATTGGGAAACAACAAAGTGAAAAGCGCCTTCAAAGGAATCTCAGCTCGAATCGGCTTTAGCAATCGCTTTCACACACCTCATCTAAAAACAAAAGCGGCATTTTACGAGCCGCGTGTTACACAAATTCTTGCAAACCTTGGGTCGGTGAAAACCATAAGCATGTATTCGCAAGCGTTTCTCCCAAGGGTGATATAAAAAAATTGTTCAGCGCGCTGGTTAGGCCAAATTGACGCAGAATATGGAGGTAGGCGCCTATTAGTAAGCAACAATAAATGTAAACCCAATTGTTCTGCACAAATATACAGAAACATAGGCTGCATGCGAATGCAAAATTACATACGTCTAAATAATGGAATTGACAATGCGAAGGATCGAAATTGGACACTAGAAAGGGGCGCCCTAAGCGCGCTCGAAATTATCCTAGTTCGAATTCTTCTTCTGGACATGTAGCTTCGAAACTGTCTCAACTTCCCTCCGGCTCTTTTAGTTGTTTCCGCCGCCGGACATACTCTGAAGTGCACAACAGAATATTCCGGTCGCGTGCGTGGTGCTTCCTGTCTTGGTAGCGATTTGGAATTTATTTTGCAAGGTCAACTCTTCTCAAACGTAAAAAGAATTTGACGGTCACGCATTTTTCCTTACTTTTGTAATTTACGAACTTCAACTTCTGAGGCTGGGCGCGCGCGAGCTAACAAAAAAACAAGGGATGTTATTGCTCGAAATTGACTTAAATTGTTCATCGTTATCATATACGAATAACGTTTGATAAAGCTAAGATTTTGTGATCACTGGAACTGTCACTTTCCACTGCTACAACTATTACGCCTGTTCATATTATTTCTACGCATATTACAATTACTATACCATAAACAGTGATGTCATGGTTGCAGATCGGAAAACCAGAGTATGAAATAGGAAACAGAGACGTTGATTTTAGTTACGGTTGTGATGAATCCTCAAGGCATAATGTTTATATAGGGCATAACTATATATTTCTGGATAACGCACACTTGCTATTTGGAATACATTTTCGCAATGCTCTTATACAAAATTTTAAACAGGATATTGCGTTGACTATGTAACACTAACTCGCCCACGCTTCCACTTCATCAAAAAATAAAGCAGGAAAAGATGCTATCGGCTATCGATATTTTTTTGTTTTTTATGACGTGCGTTAAAAATGCTAAAATATTGCAATTCAGCTACCGAGTGTTATAACCAAATTATTACTTTTTTAAAACACAAGCTCACATAATAAGCGGGGTACCGAAACGCACCAAATACACTTTTACTCACGCATGGCGGGAGAAAAATCGTTTTGTCATTTTCTTTAAAAGTCCACGCGTCAATAAACTATGAAATTGTAAAAAAAACTAAAGGTTTTACCGGTGAGCCAGCACTACCAAAGGAATCACAGCGCCGCGAAAAGCGCCTTATTTAACTCGCAGACTTTGCTCTGCTTCGGGTTTTGGAATTCTAAGTTGCCGAATGGGATTTCAGCCTCAAACCGTAGCAGTGCCGACATTAACGCGCATTGCCTTGTGCTCATGCGCATAGTTTATACATTTACGCTTAAGTTATAGACAGGTATTCGAAACTGTGCTTAGTGCCAGTTTGGTAGTTTGAGCCGCGTTATTCTGTTAAAACATGGCCGTCGGTAATACGTTAAGAGTTTTGCGTGTGGTGTCGTCATTCTTCTTCTTCCCCTGTGCTGAACATGCTTTTAACCATGACCTGTCCTGCTTAGGGGCCTCTCCAGTCCATGTCACTCTGTAATTCGCAGGAGAGCAAAAGTGAGTCACCACCAGCTGGTTCTGAATATGTTTTTCTCTCTGTAGAGATAAGATAACGGGAGTGAACAGCCGGGCTTACACACGTCTAGAGGAGGAAAGGGTAAAGACTCTGCTTTCCCTAAAGCAGTCCAGTTTTATCTACCCCCTCCATCTTGGACACATGAAATGCGTAGTGCTTCATGAAACAAGCCATTTTTGGCTTGTTGCAACCAAGCTTCAGTCGTGCGGCCTCGCGTGTCCCTGCTCAACTTTTGCCGAGTCATGGAGTCAACATCGCCTTTTGCTGGTGGCAAAAATGGTTCAGTTCCATCTGCGCGCGCCTCTCAGCCGACTACCGCATATTGTGAAGCGTCTTACATCGACGCCTGCCGAATCCTGGCTGTTTCCCGTAGCAAAATGGACTTCATGCGTTCCCGTCGACAAAGCGTGTGCCTGCGCTGGCGCTTTTTCGTGAACATGGTGATAAAGAAAGCGGAGGAAATCATGTCTGCCTCCTGTCCTGATGACTCCTACAGTGACTCTGATGAAGACGACATTGTTGTGCTTGTGTAAAAACGCGACTCCTTCGACAGCTTCGTTTGATTAGAACAAAGCCGACAAGGACCCTGTGCCTGCTAAATGTGATCAATGCTGCCAACAACCCTCTCCCTGGAACTTTTATATAATTTGTATCCATGGTCATATTTTATGTCCGTTTCTAATTAAGCCAAGCTTGGGTAAATAAACTATAGTTTCATTTCGAACTCTTTCTTGCTATTCATATTATTAAGGGAGGCTTTGCGCGCTTCATTTTTTGTAAATTGCCTATTCGCGATGCACTTCGTATTTCCTTAATTGCTCTCAAAATAGTTGCCAGCAAAAACATTGTTTTTTTTTTTCACGCGCTCGTTTGCTGCCTGTCGCAGTCCTTTTTCTCAACGTACTCTCCAAATCTTGTTTTAATAGTTACCACGCAGGAACGAAGAAAGGAAGAAATGTATACACTGATTAGTTGTTGGTAGAGCATTCAGTAGTTATTTCAATATCGTTTCCATTATTCCTATACAGTAGGTTATGGCGGCTAATTTGGATGGAGAGTTTTCTTGTCCCTTCCGACTAAAGCTGCTTATAGCACTAAAAGTTCACGTGCAAGAAAGATAGAAGGTTCAATGGTGCTAAACCTAATATAGAGGAAAATCATGGGATCAGCTGCTCTAGTAGTCGAGGATATTTTCGATGAGCATGCAAGTGGGAAACAACAAAGTGAAAAGCACCTTCAAAGGACTCTCAGGTCGAATCGACTTTCGCAATCGCTTTCACAAACCTCATCTTAAAACAAAAGCGGCATTTTACGAGCCGCGTGTTACACAAATTCTTGCAAACCTTGGGTCGGTGAAAACCATAAGCATGTATTCGCAAGCGTTTCTCCCAAGGGTGATATAAAAAAAATTATTCGGCGCGCTGGTTAGGCCAAATTGACGCAGAATATGGAGGTAGGCGCCTATAAGTAAGCAACAATAAATGTAAACCCAATTGTTCCGCACAAATATACAGAAACATAAACTGGATGCGAATGCAACATTACATACGTCTAAATAATGAAATTGACAATGCAAGGATCGAAATTTGACACTAGAAAGGGGCGCCCTAAGCGCGTTCAAAATTATCCTAGTTGGAATTCTTCTGGACATGTAGCTTCGAAATTGTCTCAACTTCCCTCCGGCTTTTTTAGTTGTTTCCGCCGCCGGACATACTTTGAAGTGCACAAGAGAATATTCCGTTCGCGTGCGTGGTGCCTCCTCTCTTGGTAGCGATTTGGAATTTATTTTGCAAGGTCAACTCTTCTCAAACGTAAAAAGAATTTGACGGTCACGCATTTTTCCTTACTTTTGTAATTTATGAACTTCAACTTCTGAGGCTGGGCACGCGCGAGCTAACAAAAAAAACAAGGGATGTTATTGCTCGAAATTGACTTAAATTGTTTCTCGTTATCATATACGAATAACGTTTGATAAAGCTAAGATTTTGTGATCACTGGAACTGTCACTTTCCACAGCTACAACTATTACGCCTGTTCATATTATTTCTACGCATATTATAGTTACTATACCATAAACAGTGATGTCATGGTTGCAGATCGGAAAACCAGAGTATGAAATAGGAAACAGAGACGCTGATTTGAGTTACGGTTGTGACGAATCCTCAAGGCATGTTTATATAGGGCATAACTATGAATTTCTGGATAACGCACACTTGCTATTTGGAATACATTTTCGCAATGCTCTTATACAAAATTTTAAACAGGATATTGCGTTGACTATGTAACACTATCTCGCCCACGCTTCCACCCCATCAAAAAATAAAGCAGGAAAAGATGCTATCGGCTATCGATATTTTTTGTTTTTTATGACGAGCATTAAAAATGCTAAATATTGCAATTCAGCTACCGAGTATTATAAGCCAAATTATCACTTTTTTAAAACACAAGCTCACATAATAAGCGTCGTGCCGAAACGCACCAAATAAACTTTTACTCACGCATGGCGGGAGAAAAATCGTTTTGTCATTTTCTTTAAAAGTCCACGCGTCAATAAACTATAAAATTGTAAAAAACCTAAAGGTTTTACCGGTGAGCCAGCACTACCAAAGGAATCACAGCGCCGCGAAAAGCGCCTTATTTAACTCGCAGACTTTGCTCTGCTTCGGGTTTTGGAATTCTAAGTTGCCGAATGGGATTTCAGCCTCAAACCGTACCAGTGCCGACAATAACGCGCATTGCCTTGTGCTCATGCGCATAGTTTATACATTTACGCTTAAGTTATAGACAGGTATTCGAAACTGTGCTTAGTGCCAGTTTGGTAGTTTGAGCCGCGTTATTCTGTTAAAACATGGCCGTCGGTATTACGTTAAGAGTTTTGCCTGTGGTGTCGTCATTCTTCTTCTTCCCCTGTGCTGAACATGCTTTTAACCATGACCTGTCCTGCTTAGGGGCCTCTCCAGCCCATGTCACTCTGTAATTCGCAGGAGAGCAAAAGTGAGTCACCACCAGCTGGTTCTGAATATGTTTTTCTTTCTGTAGAGATAAGATAACGGGAGTGAACAGCCGGGCTTCCACATGTCTAGAGGAGGAAAGGGTAAAGACACTGCTTTCCCTAAACCAGTCCAGTTTTATCTACACTCTCCATCTTGGACACATGAAATGTGTAGTGCTTCATAAAACAAGCCATTCTTGGCTTGTTGCAGCCAGGCTTCAGTCGTGCGGCCTCGCGAGTCCCTGCTCAACTTTTGTCGAGTCATGGAGTCAACATCGCCTTTTGCTGGTGGCAACAATGGTTCAGTTCAATCTGCGCGCGTCTCTCAGCCGACTACCGCATATTGTGAAGCGACTTACATCGACGCCTGCCGAATCCTGGCTGTTTCCCGCAGCAAAATGGACGTGATGCGTTCCCGTCGACAAAGCGTGTGCCTGTGCTGGCGCCTTTTCGTGAACATGGTGATAAAGAAAGCGGAGGAAATCATGTCTGCCTCGTGTCCTGATGACTCCTACAGTGACTCTGATGAAGGCGACATTGTTGTGCTTGTGTAAAAACGCGACTCCTTCGACAGCTTCGTTTGATGAGAGCGAAGCCGACAAGGACCCTGTGCCTGCTAAATGTGATCAATGCTGCCAACAACGCTCTCCCTGGAACTTGTATATAATTTGTATCCATGCACATATTTTATGTCCGTTTCTAATAAGGCCAAGCTTGGGTAAATAAACTATAGTTTCATTTCGAACTCGTTCTTGCTACTCATATCATTAAGGAAGGCTTTGCATGCTTCATTTTTTGTAAATTGCCTATTCTCGATGCACTTCGTATTTCCTTAATTGCTCTCAAAATAGTTGCCAGAAAAACATTGTTTTTTTTTTCACGCGCTCGTTTGCTGCCTGTCGCAGTCCTTTTTCTCACCGTACCCTCCAAATCTTGTTTGAATAGTTACCACGCAGGAACGAAGAAAGGAACAAATGTATACACTGATTTATTGTTGGTAGAGCATTCAGTAGTAATTTCAATATTGTTTCCATTATTCCTATACAGTAGGTTATGGAGGCTAGTTTGGATGGAGAGTTTTCTTGTCCCTTCCGAGTAAAGCTGCTTATAGCACTAACAGTTCACGTGCAAGAAAAATAGAGGGTTCAATGGTGCTGAACCTAATATAGAGGAAAATCATGAGATCAGCTGCTATAGTAGTCGAGGATATTTTCGATGAAAATGCAATTGGGAAACAACAAAGTGAAAAGCGCCTTCACAAGAATCTCAGCTCGAATCGACTTTAGCAATCGCTTTCACACACCTCATCTAAAAACAAAAGCGGCATTTTACGAGCCGCGTGTTACACAAATTCTTGCAAACCTTGGGTCGGTGAAAACCATAAGCATGTATTCGCAAGCGTTTCTCCCAAGGGTGATATAAAAAAATTGTTCAGCACGCTGGTTAGGCCAAATTGACGCAGAATATGGAGGTAGGCGTATATTAGTAAGCAACAATAAATGTAAACCCAATTGTTCTGCACAAATATACAGAAACATAAGCTGCATGCGAATGCAAAATTACATACGTCTAAATAATGGAATTGACAATGCGAAGGATCGAAATTGGACACTAGAAAGGGGCGCCCTAAGCGCGCTCAAAATTATCCTAGTTCGAATTCTTCTTCTGGACATGTAGCTTCGAAACTGTCTCAACTTCCCTCCGGCTCTTTTAGTTGTTTCCGCCGCCGGACATACTCTGAAGTGCACAACAGAATATTCCGGTCGCGTGCGTGGTGCTTCCTGTCTTGGTAGCGATTTGGAATTTATTTTGCAAGGTCAACTCTTCTCAAACGTAAAAAGAATTTGACGGTCACGCATTTTTCCTTACTTTTGTAATTTACGAACTTCAACTTCTGAGGCTGGGCGCGCGCGAGCTAACAAAAAAACAAGGGATGTTATTGCTCGAAATTGACTTAAATTGTTCCTCGTTATCATATACGAATAACGTTTGATAAAGCTAAGATTTTGTGATCACTGGAACTGTCACTTTCCACTGCTACAACTATTACGCCTGTTCATATTATTTCTACGCATATTACAATTACTATACCATAAACAGTGATGTCGTGGTTGCAGATCGGAAAACCAGAGTATGAAATAGGAAACAGAGACGTTGATTTTAGTTACGGTTGTGATGAATCCTCAAGGCATAATGTTTATATAGGGCATAGCTATATATTTCTGGATAACGCACACTTGCTATTTGGAATACATTTCCGCAATGCTCTTATACAAAATTTTAAACAGGATATTGCGTTGACTATGTAACACTAACTCGCCCACCTTCCACTTCATCAAAAAATAAAGCAGGAAAAGATGCTATCGGCTATCGATATTTTTTTGTTTTTTATGACGTGCGTTAAAAATGCTAAAATATTGCAATTCAGCTACCGAGTGTTATAAGCCAAATTATTACTTTTTTAAAACACAAGCTCACATAATAAGCGGGGTACCGAAACGCACCAAATACACTTTTACTCACGCATGGCGGGAGAAAAATCGTTTTGTCATTTTCTTTAAAAGTCCACGCGTCAATTAACTATGAAATTGTAAAAAAAACTAAAGGTTTTACCGGTGAGCCAGCACTACCAAAGGAATCACAGCGCCGCGAAAAGCGCCTTATTTAACTCGCAGACTTTGCTCTGCTTCGGGTTTTGGAATTCTAAGTTGCCGAATGGGATTTCAGCCTCAAACCGTACCAGTGCAGACATTAACGCGCATTGCCTTGTGCTCATGCGCATAGTTTATACATTTACGCTTAAGTTATAGACAGGTATTCGAAACTGTGCTTAGTGCCAGTTTGTTATTTTGAGCCGCGTTATTCTGTTAAAACATGGCCGTCGGTATTATGTTAAGAGTTTTGCGTGTGGTGTCGTCATTCTTCTTCTTCCCCTGTGCTGAACATGCTTTTAACCATGACCTGTCCTGCTTAGGGGCCCCTCCAGCCCATGTCACTCTGTAATTCGCAGGAGAGCAAAAGTGAGTCACCACCAGCTGGTTCTGAATATGTTTTTCTCTCTGTAGAGATAAGATAACGGGAGTGAACAGCCCGGCTTACACACGTCTAGAGGAGGAAAGGGTAAAGACTCTGCTTTCCCTAAAGCAGTCCAGTTTTATCTACCCCCTCCATCTTGGACACATGAAATGTGTAGTGCTTCATGAAACAAGCCATTTTTGGCTTGTTGCAACCAAGCTTCAGTCGTGCGGCCTCGCGAGTCCCTGCTCAACTTTTGCCGAGTCATGGAGTCAACATCGCCTTTTGCTGGTGGCAAAAATGGTTCAGTTCCATCTGCGCGCGCCTCTCAGCCGACTACCGCATATTGTGAAGCGACTTACATCGACGCCTGCCGAATCCTGGCTGTTTCCCGTAGCAAAATGGACTGATGCGTTCCCGTCGACAAAGCGTGTGCCTGCGCTGGCGCTTTTTCGTGAACATGGTGATAAAGAAAGCGGAGGAAATCATGTCTGCCTCGTGTCCTGATGACTCCTACAGTGACTCTGATGAAGACGACATTGTTGTGCTTGTGTAAAAACGCGACTCCTTCGACAGCTTCGTTTGATGAGAACAAAGCCGACAAGGACCCTGTGCCTGCTAAATGTGATCAATGCTGCCAACAACCCTCTCCCTGGAACTTTTATATAATTTGTATCCATGGCCATATTTTATGTCCGTTTCTAATTTAGCCAAGCTTGGGTAAATAAACTATAGTTTCATTTCGAACTCTTTCTTGCTATTCATATTATTAAGGGAGGCTTTGCGCGCTTCATTTTCTGTAAATTGCCTATTCTCGATGCACTTCGTATTTCCTAAATTGCTCTCAAAATAGTTGCCAGAAAAACATTGTTTTTTTTTTTTCACGCGCTCGTTTGCTGCCTGTCGCAGTCCTTTTTCTCACTGTACCCTCCAAATCTTGTTTGAATAGTTAACACGCAGGAACGAAGAAAGGAACAAATGTATACACTGATTTATTGTTGGTAGAGCATTCAGTAGTAATTTCAATATTGTTTCCATTATTCCTATACAGTAGGTTATGGAGGCTAATTTGGATGGAGAGTTTTCTTGTCCCTTCCGAGTAAAGCTGCTTATAGCACTAACAGTTCACGTGCAAGAAAAATAGAAGGGTTCAATGGTGCTGAACCTAATATAGAGGAAATTTATGAGATCAGCTGCTCTAGTAGTCGAGGATATTTTCGATGAACATGCAATTGGGAAAGAACAAAGTGAAAAGCGCCTTCATAGGAATCTCAGCTCGAATCGACTTTACCAATCGCTTTCACACACCTCATCTAAAAACAAAAGCGGCATTTTACGAGCCGCGTGTTACACAAATTCTTGCAAACCTTGGGTCGGTGAAAACCATAAGCATGTATTCGCAAGCCTTTCTCCAAAGGGTGATATAAAAAAATTATTCAGCGCGCTGGTTAGGCCAAATTGACGCAGAATATGGAGGTAGGCGCCTATAAGTAAGCAACAATAAATGTAAACCCAATTGTTCTGCACAAATATACAGAAACATAAACTGGATGCGAATGCAACATTACATACGTCTAAATAATGGAATTGACATTGCAAAGGATCGAAATTGGACACTAGAAAGGGGCGCCCTAAGCGCGTTCAAAATTATCCTAGTTGGAATTCTGCTGGACATGTAGCTTCGAAACTGTCTCAACTTCCCTCCGGCTCTTTTAGTTGTTTCCGCCGCCGGACATACTTTGAAGTGCACAAGAGAATATTCCGTTCGCGTGCGTGGTGCCTCCTCTCTTGGTAGCGATTTGGAATTCATTTTGCAAGGTCAACTCTTCTCAAACGTAAAAAGAATTTGACGGTCACGCATTTTTCCTTACTTTTGTAATTTATGAACTTCAACTTCTGAGGCTGGGCACGCGCGAGCTAACAAAAAAAAAACAAGGGATGTTATTGCTCGAAATTGACTTAAATTGTTTCTCGTTATCATATACGAATAACATTTGATAAAGCTAAGATTTTGTGATCACTGGAACTGTCACTTTCCACTGCTACAACTATTACGCCTGGTCATATTATTTCTACGCATATTATAGTTACTATACCATAAACAGTGATGTTATGGTTGCAGATCGGAAAACCAGAGTATGAAATAGGATACAGAGACGTTGATTTGAGTTACGGTTGTGACGAATCTTCAAGGCATAATGTTTACATAGGGCATAACTATGTATTTCTGGATAACGCACACTTGCTATTTGGAATACATTTTCGCAATGCTCTTATACAAAATTTTAAACAGGATATTGCGTTGACTATGTAACACTATCTCGCCCACGCTTCCACTCCATCAAAAAATAAAGCAGGAAAAGATGCTATCGGCTATCGATATTTTTTGTTTTTTATGACGAGCATTAAAAATGCTAAATATTGCAATTCAGCTACCGAGTATTATAAGCCAAATTATCACTTTTTTAAAACACAAGCTCACATAATAAGCGTCGTGCCGAAACGCACCAAATAAACTTTTACTCACGCATGGCGGGAGAAAAATCGTTTTGCCATTTTCTTTAAAAGTCCACGCGTCAATAAACTATAAAATTGTAAAAAAACTAAAGGTTTTGCCGGTGATTCAGCACTACCAAAGGAATCACAGCGCCGCGAAAAGCGCCTAATTGAACTCGCAGACTTTGCTCTGCTTCGGGTTTTGGAATTCTAAGTTGCCGCATGTGATTTCAGCCTCAGATCGTACCAGTGCCGACACTAACGCGCATTGCCTTGTGCTCATGCGCACCGTTTATACATTTACGCTTAAGTTAGAGACGGGTATTCGAAACTTTGCTTAGTGCCAATTTGAGCCGCGTTATTCTGTTAAAACATGGCCGTCGGTATTACGCTAAGAGTTTGGCGTGTGATGTCGTCATTCTTCTTCTTCCCATGTGCTGAACATGCTTTTAACCATGACCTGTCCTGCTTAGGGACCTCTCCAGCCCATCTCAGTCTCTAATTCGCACGAGAGCAAAAGTGGGTCGCCACCAGCTGGTTCTGAATACGTTTTTCTCTCTGTAGAGATAAGAAAACGGGAGTGAACAGCCGGGCTTACACACGTCTAGAGGAGGAAAGGGTAAAGACTCTGCTTTCCCTAAAGCAGTCCAGTTTTATCTACCCCCTCCATCTTGGACACATGAAATGTGTAGTGCTTCATGAAACAAGCCATTTTTGGCTTGTTGCAACCAAGCTTCAGTCGTGCGGCCTCGCGAGTCCCTGCTCAACTTTTGCCGAGTCATGGAGTCAACATCGCCTTTTGCTGGTGGCAAAAATGGTTCAGTTCCATCTGCGCGCGCCTCTCAGCCGACTACCGCATATTGTGAAGCGACTTACATCGACGCCTGCCGAATCCTGGCTGTTTCCCGTAGCAAAATGGACTTGATGCGTTCCCGTCGACAAAGCGTGTGCCTGCGCTGGCGCTTTTTCGTGAACATGGTGATAAAGAAAGCGGAGGAAATCATGTCTGCCTCGTGTCCTGATGACTCCTACAGTGACTCTGATGAAGACGACATTGTTGTGCTTGTGTAAAAACGCGACTCCTTCGACAGCTTCGTTTGATGAGAACAAAGCCGACAAGGACCCTGTGCCTGCTAAATGTGATCAATGCTGCCAACAACCCTCTCCCTGGAACTTTTATATAATTTGTATCCATGGTCATATTTTATGTCCGTTTCTAATTAAGCCAAGCTTGGGTAAATAGACTATATTTTCATTTCGAACTCTTTCTTGCTATTCATATTATTAAGGGAGGCTTTGCGCGCTTCATTTTTTGTAAATTGCCTATTCTCGATGCACTTCGTATTTCCTAAATTGCTCTCAAAATAGTTGCCAGAAAAACATTGTTTTTTTTTTTCACGCGCTCGTTTGCTGCCTGTCGCAGTCCTTTTTCTCACCGTACCCTCAAAATCTTGTTTGAATAGTTAACACGCAGGAACGAAGAAAGGAACAAATGTATACACTGATTTATTGTTGGTAGAGCATTCAGTAGTAATTTCAATATTGTTTCCATTATTCCTATACAGTAGGTTATGGAGGCTAATTTGGATGGAGAGTTTTTTGTCCCTTCCGAGTAAAGCTGCTTATAGCACTAACAGTTCACGTGCAAGAAAAATAGAAGGGTTCAATGGTGCTGAACCTAATATAGAGGAAAATTATGGGATCAGCTGCTCTAGTAGTCGAGGATATTTTCGATGAGCATGCAAGTGGGAAACAACAAAGTGAAAAGCACCTTCAAAGGACTCTCAGGTCGAATCGACTTTCGCAATCGCTTTCACAAACCTCATGTATAAACAAAAGCGGCATTTTACGAGCCGCGTGTTACACAAATTCTTGCAAACCTTGGGTCGGTGAAAACCATAAGCATGTATTCGCAAGCGTTTCTCCCAAGGGTGATATAAAAAAAATTATTCAGCGCTGGTTAGGCCAAATTGAAACAGAATATGGAGGTAGGCGCCTATATGTAAGCAACAATAAATGTAAACCCAATTGTTCTGCACAAATATACAGAAACATAAACTGGATGCGAATGCAACATAACATACGTCTAAATAATGGAATTGACATTGCAAAGGATCGAAATTCGACACTAGAAAGGGGCGCCCTAAGCGCGTTCAAAATTATCCTAGTTCGAATTCTTCTGGACATGTAGCTTCGAAACTGTCTCAACTTCCCTCCGGCTCTTTTAGTTGTTTCCGCCGCCGGACATACTGTGAAGTGCACTAGAGAATATTCCGTTCGCGTGCGTGGTGCTTCCTCTCTTGGTAGCGATTTGGAATTAATTTTGCAAGGTCAACTCTTCTCAAACGTAAAAAGAATTTGACGGTCACGCATTTTTCCTTACTTTTGTAATTTACGAACTTCAACTTCTGAGGCTGGGCACGCGCGAGCTAACAAAAAAAACAAGGGATGTTATTGCTCGAAATTGACTTAAATTGTTTCTCGTTATCATATACGAATAACGTTTGATAAAGCTAAGATTTTGTGATCACTGGAACTGTCACTTTCCACAGCTACAACTATTACGCCTGTTCATATTATTTCTACGCATATTATAGTTACTATACCATAAACAGTGATGTCATGGTTGCAGATCGGAAAACCAGAGTATGAAATAGGAAACAGAGACGCTGATTTGAGTTACGGTTGTGACGAATCCTCAAGGCATAATGTTTATATAGGGCATAACTATGAATTTCTGGATAACGCACACTTGCTATTTGGAATACATTTTCGCAATGCTCTTATACAAAATTTTAAACAGGATATTGCGTTGACTATGTAACACTATCTCGCCCACGCTTCCACCCCATCAAAAAATAAAGCAGGAAAAGATGCTATCGGCTATCGATATTTTTTGTTTTTTATGACGAGCATTAAAAATGCTAAATATTGCAATTCAGCTACCGAGTATTATAAGCCAAATTATCACTTTTTTAAAACACAAGCTCACATAATAAGCGTCGTGCCGAAACGCACCAAATAAACTTTTACTCACGCATGGCGGGAGAAAAATCGTTTTGTCATTTTCTTTAAAAGTCCACGCGTCAATAAACTATAAAATTGTAAAAAACCTAAAGGTTTTACCGGTGAGCCAGCACTACCAAAGGAATCACAGCGCCGCGAAAAGCGCCTTATTTAACTCGCAGACTTTGCTCTGCTTCGGGTTTTGGAATTCTAAGTTGCCGAATGGGATTTCAGCCTCAAACCGTACCAGTGCCGACAATAACGCGCATTGCCTTGTGCTCATGCGCATAGTTTATACATTTACGCTTAAGTTATAGACAGGTATTCGAAACTGTGCTTAGTGCCAGTTTGGTAGTTTGAGCCGCGTTATTCTGTTAAAACATGGCCGTCGGTATTACGTTAAGAGTTTTGCCTGTGGTGTCGTCATTCTTCTTCTTCCCCTGTGCTGAACATGCTTTTAACCATGACCTGTCCTGCTTAGGGGCCTCTCCAGCCCATGTCACTCTGTAATTCGCAGGAGAGCAAAAGTGAGTCACCACCAGCTGGTTCTGAATATGTTTTTCTCTCTGTAGAGATAAGATAACGGGAGTGAACAGCCGGGCTTCCGCATGTCTAGAGGAGGAAAGGATAAAGACTCTGCTTTCCCCAAACCAGTCCAGTTTTATCTACACTCTCCATCTTGGACACATGAAATGTGTAGTGCTTCATAAAACAAGCCATTCTTGGGTTGTTGCAGCCAGGCTTCAGTCATGCGGCCTCGCGAGTCCCTGCTCAACTTTTGCCGAGTCATGGAGTCAACATCGCCTTTTGCTGGTGGCAACAATGGTTCAGTTCCATCTGCGCGCGTCTCTCAGCCGACTACCGCATATTGTGAAGCGACTTACATCGACGCCTGCCGAATCCTGGCTGTTTCCCGCAGCAAAATGGACTTGATGCGTTCCCGTCGACAAAGCGTGTGCCTGCGCTGGCGCTTTTTCGTGAACATGGTGATAAAGAAAGCGAAGGAAATCATGTCTGCCTCGTGTCCTGATGACTCCTACAGTGACTCTGATGAAGACGACATTGTTGTGCTTGTGTAAAAACGCGACTCCTTCGACAGCTTCGTTTGATGAGAACAAAGCCGACAAGGACCCTGTGCCTGCTAAATGTGATCAATGCTGCCAACAACCCTCTCCCTGGAACTTTTATATAATTTGAATCCATGCCCATATTTTATGTCCGTTTCTAATTAAGCCAAGCTTGGGTAAATAAACTATAGTTTCATTTCGAACTCTGTCTTGCTGTTCATATTATTAAGGGAGGCTTTGCATAATTCATTTTTTGTAAATTGCCTATTCTCGATGCACTTCGTATTTCCTTAATTGCTCTCAAAATAGATGCCACAAAAACATTGTTTTTTTTACGCGCTCGTTTGCGGCCTGTCGCAGCCCTTTTTCTCACCATACTCTCCAAATCTTGTTTGAATAGTTACCACGCAGGAGCGAAGAAAGGAACAAATGTCTACACTGATTTATTGTTGGTAGAGCATTCAGTAGTAATTTCAATATTGTTTCCATTATTCCTATACAGTAGGTTATGGCGGCTAATTTGGATGGAGAGTTTTCTTGTCCCTTCCGACTAAAGCTGCTTATAGCACTAACAGTTCACGTGCAAGAAAGATAGAAGGTTCAATGGTGCTGAACCTAATATAGAGGAAAATCATGGGATCAGCTGCTCTAGTAGTCGAGGATATTTTCGATGAGCATGCAAGTGGGAAACAACAAAGTGAAAAGCACCTTCAAAGGACTCTCAGGTGGAATCGACTTTCGCAATCGCTTTCACAAACCTCATCTATAAACAAAAGCGGCATTTTACGAGCCGCGTGTTACACAAATTCTTGCAAACCTTGGGTCGGTGAAAACCATAAGCATGTATTCGCAAGCGTTTCTCCCAAGGGTGATATAAAAAAAATTATTCAGCGCGCTGGTTAGGCCAAATTGACGCAGAATATGGAGGTAGGCGCCTATAAGTAAGCAACAATAAATGTAAACCCAATTGTTCCGCACAAATATACAGAAACATACACTGGATGCGAATGCAACATTACATACGTCTAAATAATGAAATTGACAATGCAAAGGATCGAAATTGGACACTAGAAAGGGGCGCCCTAAGCGCGTTCAAAATTATCCTTGTTGGAATTCTTCTGGACATGTAGCTTCGAAATTGTCTCAACTTCCCTCCGGCTCTTTTAGTTGTTTCCGCCGCCGGACATACTCTGAAGTGCACAAGAGAATATTCCGTTCGCGTGCGTGGTGCTTCCTCTCTTGGTAGCGATTTGGAATTAATTTTGCAAGGTCAACTCTTCTCAAACGTAAAAAGAATTTGACGGTCACGCATTTTTCCTTACTTTTGTAATTTATGAACTTCAACTTCTGAGGCTGGGCACGCGCGAGCTAACAAAAAAACAAGGGATGGTATTGCTCGAAATTGACTTCATTTGTTCGTCGTTATCATATACGAATAACATTTGATAAAGCTAAGATTTTGTGATCACTGGAACTGTCATTTTCCACTGCTACAACTATTACGCCTGGTCATATTATTTCTACGCATATTATAGTTACTATACCATAAACAGTGATGTCATGGTTGCAGATCGGAAAACCAGAGTATGAAATAGGATACAGAGACGTTGATTTGAGTTACGGTTGTGACGAATATTCAAGGCATAATGTTTATATAGGGCATAACTATGTATTTCTGGATAACGCACACTTGCTATTTGGAATACATTTTCGCAATGCTCTTATACAAAATTTTAAACAGGATATTGCGTTGACTATGTAACACTAACTCGCCCACGCTTCCAATTCATCAAAAAATAAAGCAGGAAAAGATGCTATCGGCTATCGATATTTTTTGTTTTTTATGACGAGCGTTAAAAATGCTAAAATATTGCAATTCAGCTACCGAGTATTATAAGCCAAATTATTACTTTTTTAAAACACAAGCTCACATAATAAGCGGCGTGCAGAAACGCACCAAATAAACTTTTACTCACGCATGGCGGGAGAAAAATCGTTTTGTCATTTTCTTTAAAAGTCCACGCGTCAATAAACTATAAAATTGTAAAAAAAAAACTAAAGGTTTTACCGGTGAGCCAGCACTACCAAAGGAATCACAGCGCCGCGAAAAGCGCCTTATTTAACTCGCAGACTTTGCTCTGCTTCGGGTTTTGGAATTCTAAGTTGCCGAATGGGATTTCAGCCTCAAACCGTACCAGTGCCGACATTAACGCGCATTGCCTTGTGCTCATGCGCACAGTTTATATATTTACGCTTAAGTTATAGACAGGTATTCGAAACTGTGCTTAGTGCCAGTTTGGCAGCTTGAGCCGCGTTATTCTGTTAAAACATGGCCGTCGGTATTACATTAAGAGCTTTGCGTGTGGTGTCATTCTTCTTCTTTCCGTGTGCTGAACAAGCTTTTAACCATGACCTGTCCTGCTTAGGGGCCTCTCCAGCCCATGTCAGTTTGTAATTCGCACGAGAGCAAAAGTGCGTCACCACCAGCTGGTTCTGAATATGTTTTTCTCTCTGTAGAGATAAGATAACGGGAGTGAACAGCCGGGCTTCCACGCGACTAGAGAAGGAAAGGTAAAGGCTCTGCTTTCCCTAAACCAGTCCAGTTTTATTTACACTCTCCATCTTGGACAAATGAAATGTGTAGTGCTTCATAAAACAAGCCATTCTTGGCTTGTTGCAGCCAAGCTTCAGTCGTGCGGCCTCGCGAGTCTCTGCTCAACTTTTGCCGAGTCATGGGGTCCACATCGCCTTTTGCTGGTGGCAACAATGGTTCAGTTCCATCTGCGCGCGTCTCTAAGCCGACTACCGCATATGGTGAAGCGACTTACATAGACGCCTTCCGAATCCTGGCTGTTTCCCGCAGCAAAATGGACTTGATGCGTTCCCGTCGACAAATCTTGTGCCTGCGCTGGCGCTTTTTCGTGAACATGGTGCTAAAGAAAGCGGAGGAAATCATGTCTGCCTCGTGTCCTGATGACTCCTACAGTGACTCTGATGAAGACGACATTGTTGTGCTTGTGTAAAAACGCGACTCCTTCGACAGCTTCGTTTGATGAGAACAAAGCCGACAAGGACCCTGTGCCTGCTAAATGTGATCAATGCTGCCAACAACCCTCTCCCTGAAACTTGTATATAATTTGTATCCATGGCCATATTTTATGTCCGTTTCTAATTAAGCCAAGCTTGGGTAAATAAACTATAGTTTCATTTCGAACTCTTTCTTGCTATTCATATTATTAAGGGAGGCTTTGCGCGCTCCATTTTTTGTAAATTGCCTATTCTCGATGCACTTCGTATTTCCTAAATTGCTCTCAAAATAGTTGCCAGAAAAACATTGTTTTTTTTTTCACGCGCTCGTTTGCTGCCTGTCGCAGTCCTTTTTCTCACCGTACCCTCCAAATCTTGTTTGAATAGTTACCACGCAGGAACAAAGAAAGGAACAAATGTATACACTGATTTATTGTTGGTAGAGCATTCAGTAGTAATTCCAATATTGTTTCCATTATTCCTATACAGTAGGTTATGGAGGCTAATTTGGATGGAGAGTTTTCTTGTCCCTTCCGAGTAAAGCGGCTTATAGCACTAACAGTTCACGTGCAAGAAAAATAGAAGTGTTCAATGGTGCTGAACCTAATATAGAGGGAAATCATGAGATCAGCTGCTCTAGTAGTCGAGGATATTTTCAATGAACATGCAAGTGGGAAACAACAAAGTGAAAAGCACCTTCAAATGACTCTCAGGGCGAATCGACTTTCGTAATCGCTTTCACACACCTCATCTAAAAACAAAAGCGGCATTTTACGAGCCGCGTGTTACACAAATTTGCAAACCTTGGGTCCGTGAAAACCATAAGCATGTATTCGCAAACGTTTCTCCCAAGGGTGATATATAAAAAAAATATTCAGCGCGCTGCTTAGGCCAAATTGACGCAGAATATGGAGGTAGACGCCTATTAGTAAGCAACAAAAATTGTAAACCCAATTGTTCTGCATAATTATACAGAAACGTAAACTGGATACGAATGCAAAATACGTACGTCCAAATAATGAAATGGACAATGCAAAGGGTCGAAATTGGACACTAGAAAGGGGCGCCCTAAGCGCGTTCAAAATTATCCTAGTTCGAATTGTTCTTCTGATAATGTAGGTTCAAAACTTTCTCAACTTCCCTCCGGCGCTTTTAGTTGTTTCCGCCGCCGGATATACTCTGAAGTGCACAAGAGAATATTCCGGTCGCGTGCGTGGTGCTTCCTCTCTTGGTAGCGATTTGTAATTTATTTTGCAAGGTCAACTCTTCTCAAACGTAAAAAGAATTTGACGCCCTATTGGAAAAACCTATTTGCGGTTTTAATAGGTCCTGTATGAAATAATATGGGAGTATGCAGGAGCCGACATGGGGCATAAAGGACCCATAAAGACGCATTCAGGACTAGTAGGAGGACGCGCTGGATATGCATATAGGTCCTCTTACTCCTTTTCAGACTCCTTTATCTCCTGTATATCCCATGTGGGATATATATTAGGAGTTATCGGAGTTGTGAATAGGTCCTGTGTACCATGATACAGGAGTTGAATGGGCTCCTTAATCAGGATTTGTTTATGGAAGTTTGAAAAGGCAAAGTTTGATATACACATGCGGTGTCCCCGCTAAACTCAATCAAGAATTAAAAGCAAGAAAGCCTTTTTCAAATTTGAATGAAATGAACATGAAAGTTTGTTTTACATTTCGATTTCTGCATGCGCTGCTGTGAGCGCATGCGGTAATTACGATCAACAATCGCTGCACGTCTTCCGACCTTATGACGCACGATCATATCTGTAACTGATGACGAGTCTGCAATACGGAAGTGCAGGGAATAAATTCGCCTTTCCACATGAACATAAGTATGTTCGAGCATAGCTCAAAACACACGTCGCCGCCTACCGAACCATTCATTGATAGCTGCATATCAACAGCGATGCTTATTTAAGGGTATGCATATTCAAAGGGAGCGATGGGAAGTAAAATGACGCCGCCGCTGCTCCGCTGGCAGCATGGGAAGTTAAAAGATCATATATATGACAAGCGGATCCGTACGAGATATCTCTGTAGTAGAAAGAAAAATGCGCTCTAACACGGCGAAAAAATAGCCAGTACGTAACATATTCGCATATTCTTAGGTGTACGTGCAAAACACTGATACGTTTGAATGATAGATGATATTGCCTATGTGTATTGATAGAAAAGAAAAAGGCTCAGCGTGTTTACAGGGCAATCGTCGAAGGACGACCGCACGTAAGAAAAAGATGCGAAGTGCGAAACAGAAAATCGCAATAGAAAACGAAGAATGTAAGCACACACGCCATCTGCCGCCATGGTGTAGTGGTTAGCGTGCTGGGCTGGTATACGGTGTAATCCGTAAGATCATGGTTCGATTCCTGGTGCGGCAAGATGTCTTTTACATTTTTTTTTTATTTACGTGCATTTTTTTATGTACCTGAACGTCTTTTTAGCCTGCATCCTCATTTTCCCCACAACGAGGGGCGCTGACCACATTTGACAATGCACATAGCTTGCGACTCCTACTACTCCTTTTACTCCTACCACTCCCTCAACTCCCACAACTCCCATGTCCAATAACCCCATATGAATAGGTCCTATATACAGATTTTTTTCAATAGGGCGGTCACGCATTTTTCCTTACTTTTGTAATTTACGAACTTCAACTTCTGAGGCTGGGCACGCGCGAGCTAACAAAAAAACAAGAGTGTTATTGCTCGAAATTGACTTGATTTGTTCCTCGTTATCATATACGAATAACGTTTGATAAAGCTAAGATTTTGTGATCACTGGAACTGTCACTTTACACTACTACAACTATTACGCCTGCTCATATTTTTTCTGTGCATATTATAGTTACTATACCATAAACAGTGATGTCATGGTTGCAGATCGCAAAACCAGATTATGAAATGGGAAACAGAGACGTTGATTTGAGTTACGGTTGTGACGAATCCTCAAGGCATAATGTTTATATAGGGCATAACTATATATTTCTGGATAACGCACACTTGCTATTTGGAATCCATTTTCGCAACGCTCTTATACAAAACTTTAAACAGGATATTGTGTTGACTATGTAACACATACTCGCCCACGCTTCCACTCCATCAAAAAATAAAGCAGGAAAAGATTCTATCGGCTATCGATATTTTTTGTTTTTTATGACGTGCGTTAAAAATGCTAAAATATTGCAATTCAGCTACCGAGTATTATAAGCCAAATTATAACACAAGCACACATAATAAGCGGCGTGCCGAAACGCACCAAATAAACTTTTACACACGCATGGCGGGAGAAAAAACATTTTGCCATTTTCTTTAAAAGTCCCCGCGTCAATAAACTATAAAATTGTAAAAAAACTAAAGGTTTTTCCGGTGAGCCAGCACTACCAAAGGAATCAAATCGCCGCGAACAGCGCCTAATTGAACTCGCAGAC
Organism: Amblyomma maculatum; assembly: GCF_055883805.1. Taxonomy (NCBI): domain Eukaryota; kingdom Metazoa; phylum Arthropoda; class Arachnida; order Ixodida; family Ixodidae; genus Amblyomma; species Amblyomma maculatum. The sequence continues at coordinate 61,927,157 of NC_139346.1, read as the reverse complement.
TTTGCTCTGCTTCTGGTTTTGGAATTCTAAGTTGCCGCATGTGATTTCAGTCTCAAACCGTACCAGTGCCGACACTAACGCGCATTGCCTTGTGCTCATGCGCACCGTTTATACATTTACGCTTAAGTTAGAGACGGGTATTCGAAACTTTGCTTAGTGCCAGTTTGATCCGCGTTATTCTGTTAAAACATGGCCGTCGGTATTACATTAAGAGCTTTGCGTGTGGTGTCGTCATTCTTCATCTTCCCCTTTGCTGAATATGCTTTTAACCATGACCTGTCCTGCTTAGGGACCTCTCCAGCCCATGTCAGTTTGTAATTCGCAGGAGAGCAAAAGTGGGTCACCACCAGCTGGTTCTGAATATGTTTTTCTCTCTGTAGAGATAAGATAACGGGAGTGAACAGCCGGGCTTCCACACGACTAGAGAAGGAAAGGGTAAAGGCCCTGCTTTCCCTAAACCAGTCCAGTTTTATCTACACTCTCCATCTTGGACACATGAAATGTGTAGTGCTTCATAAAACAAGCCATTCTTGGCTTGTTGCAGCCAAGCTTCAGTCGTGCGGCCTCGCGAGTCTCTGCTCAACTTTTGCCGAGTCATGGAGTCAACATCGCCTTTTGCTGGTGGCAACAATGGTTCAGTTCCATCTGCGCGCGTCTCTCAGCCGACTACCGCATATTGTGAAGCGACTTACATAGACGCCTTCCGAATCCTGGCTGTTTCCCGCAGCAAAATGGACTTGATGCGTTCCCGTCGACAAAGCTTGTGCCTGCGCTGGCGCTTTTTCGTGAACATGGTGCTAAAGAAAGCGGAGGAAATCATGTCTGCCTCGTGTCCTGATGACTCCTACAGTGACTCTGATGAAGACGACATTGTTGTGCTTGTGTAAAAACGCGACTCCTTCGACAGCTTCGTTTGATGAGAACAAAGCCGACAAGGACCCTGTGCCTGCTAAATGTGATCAATGATGCCAACAACCCTCTCCCTGGAACTTGTATATAATTTGTATCCATGGCCATATTTTATGTCCGTTGCTAATTAAGCCAAGCTTGGGTAAATAAACTATAGTTTCATTTCGAACTCTTTCTTGCTATTCATATTATTAAAGGAGGCTTTGCGCGCTCCATTTTTTGTAAATTGCCTATTCTCGATGCACTTCGTATTTCCTAAATTGCTCTCAAAATAGTTGCCAGAAAAACATTGTTTTTTTTTCACGCGCTCGTTTGCTGCCTGTCGCAGTCCTTTTTCTCACCGTACCCTCCAAATCTTGTTTGAATAGTTTCCACGCAGGAACGAAGAAAGGAACAAATGTATACACTGATTTATTGTTGGTAGAGCATTCAGTAGTAATTCCAATATTGTTTCCATTATTCCTATACAGTAGATTATGGAGGGTAATTTGGATGGAGAGTTTTCTTGTCCCTTCCGAGTAAAGCGGCTTATAGCACTAACAGTTCACGTGCAAGAAAAATAGAAGTGTACAATGGTGCTGAACCTAATATAGAGGGAAATCATGAGATCAGCTGCTCTAGTAGTCGAGGATATTTTCAATGAACATGCAAGTGGGAAACAACAAAGTGAAAAGCACCTTCAAATGACTCTCAGGGCGAATCGACTTTCGTAATCGCTTTCACACACTTCATCTAAAAACAAAAGCGGCATTTTACGAGCCGCGTGTTACACAAATTCTTGCAAACCTTGGGTCCGTGAAAACCATAAGCATGTATTCGCAAACGTTTCTCCCAAGGGTGATATATAAAAAAATATTCAGCGCGCTGTTTAGGCCAAATTGACGCAGAATATGGAGGTAGACGCCTATTAGTAAGCAACAAAAATTGTAAACCCATTTGTTCTGCATAATTATACAGAAACGTAAACTGGATACGAATGCAAAATACGTACGTCCAAATAATGAAATGGACAATGCAAAGGGTCGAAATTGGACACTAGAAAGGGGCGCCCTAAGCGCGTTCAAAATTATCCTAGTTCGAATTCTTCTTCTGATAATGTTGGTTCAAAACTGTCTCAACTTCCCTCCGGCTCTTTTAGTTGTTTCCGCCGCCGGATATACTCTGAAGTGCACAAGAGAATATTCCGGTCGCGTGCGTGGTGCTTCCTCTCTTGGTAGCGATTTGTAATTTATTTTGCAAGGTCAACTCTTCTCAAACGTAAAAAGAATTTGACGCCCTATTGGAAAAACCTATTTGCGGTTTTAATAGGTCCTGTATGAAATAATATGGGAGTATGCAGGAGCCGAAATGGGGCATAAAGGACCCATAAAGACGCATTCAGGACTAGTAGGAGGACGCGCTGGATATGCATATAGGTCCTCTTACTCCTTTTCAGACTCCTTTATCTCCTGTATATCCCATGTGGGATATATATTAGGAGTTATCGGAGTTGTGAATAGGTCCTGTGTACCATGATACAGGAGTTGAATGGGCTCCTTAATCAGGATTTGTTTATGGAAGTTTGAAAAGGTAAAGTTTGATATACACATGCGGTGTCCCCGCTAAATTCAATCAAGAATTAAAAACAAGAAAGCCTTTTTCAAATTTGAATGAAATGAACATGAAAGTTTGTTTTACATTTCGATTTCTGCATGCGCTGCTGTGAGCGCATGCGGTAATTACGATCAACAATCGCTGCACGTCTTCCGACCTTATGACGCACGATCATATCTGTAACTGATGACGAGTCTGCAATACAGAAGTGCAGGGAATAAATTCGCCTTTCCACATGAACATAAGTATGTTCGAGCATAGCTCAAAACACACGTCGCCGCCTACCGAACCATTCATTGATAGCTGCATATCAACAGCGATGCTTATTTAAGGGTGTGCATATTCAAAGGGAGCGATGGGAAGTAAAATGACGCCGCCGCTGCTCCGCTGGCAGCATGGGAAGTTAAAAGATCATATATATGACAAGCGGATCCGTACGAGATATCTCTGTAGTAGAAAGAAAAATGCGCTCTAACACGGCGAAAAAATAGCCAGTACGTACCATATTCGCATATTCTTAGGTGTACGTGCAAAACACTGATGCGTTTGAATGATAGATGATATTGCCTACGTGTATTGATAGAAAAGAAAAAGGCTCAGCGTGTTTACAGGGCAATCGTCGAAGGACGACCGCACGTAAGAAAAAAATGCGAAGTGCGAAACAGAAAATCGCAATAGAAAACGAAGAATGTAAGCACACAAGCCATCTGCCGCCATGGTGTAGTGGTTAGCGTGCTGGGCTGGTATACGGTGTAATCCGTAAGATCATGGTTCGATTCCTGGTGCGGCAAGATTTCTTTTACATTTTTTTAATTTACGTGCATTTTTTTATGTACCTGAACGTCTTTTTAGCCTGCATCCTCATTTTCCCCATAACGAGGGGCGCTGACCACATTTGACAATGCACATAGCTTGCGACTCCTACTACTCCTTTTACTCCTACCACTCCCTCAACTCCCACAACTCCCATGTCCAATAACCCCATATGAATAGGTCCTATATACAGATTTTTTTCAATAGGGCGGTCACGCATTTTTCCTTACTTTTGTAATTTACGAACTTCAACTTCTGAGGCTGGGCACGCGCGAGCTAACAAAAAAACAAGAGTGTTATTGCTCGAAATTGACTTGATTTGTTCCTCGTTATCATATACGAATAACGTTTGATAAAGCTAAGATTTTGTGATCACTGGAACTGTCACTTTACACTACTACAACTATTACGCCTGCTCATATTTTTTCTGTGCATATTATAGTTACTATACCATAAACAGTGATGTCATGGTTGCAGATCGCAAAACCAGATTATGAAATGGGAAACAGAGACGTTGATTTGAGTTACGGTTGTGACGAATCCTCAAGGCATAATGTTTATATAGGGCATAACTATATATTTCTGGATAACGCACACTTGCTATTTGGAATCCATTTTCGCAACGCTCTTATACAAAACTTTAAACAGGATATTGTGTTGACTATGTAACACATACTCGCCCACGCTTCCACTCCATCAAAAAATAAAGCAGGAAAAGATTCTATCGGCTATCGATATTTTTTGTTTTTTATGACGTGCGTTAAAAATGCTAAAATATTGCAATTCAGCTACCGAGTATTATAAGCCAAATTATAACACAAGCACACATAATAAGCGGCGTGCCGAAACGCACCAAATAAACTTTTACACACGCATGGCGGGAGAAAAAACATTTTGCCATTTTCTTTAAAAGTCCCCGCGTCAATAAACTATAAAATTGTAAAAAAACTAAAGGTTTTTCCGGTGAGCCAGCACTACCAAAGGAATCAAATCGCCGCGAACAGCGCCTAATTGAACTCGCAGACTTTGCTCTGCTTCTGGTTTTGGAATTCTAAGTTGCCGCATGTGATTTCAGTCTCAAACCGTACCAGTGCCGACACTAACGCGCATTGCCTTGTGCTCATGCGCACCGTTTATACATTTACGCTTAAGTTAGAGACGGGTATTCGAAACTTTGCTTAGTGCCAGTTTGATCCGCGTTATTCTGTTAAAACATGGCCGTCGGTATTACATTAAGAGCTTTGCGTGTGGTGTCGTCATTCTTCATCTTCCCCTTTGCTGAATATGCTTTTAACCATGACCTGTCCTGCTTAGGGACCTCTCCAGCCCATGTCAGTTTGTAATTCGCATGAGAGCAAAAGTGGGTCACCACCAGCTGGTTCTGAATATGTTTTTCTCTCTGTAGAGATAAGATACCGGGAGTGAACAGCCGGGCTTCCACACGACTAGAGAAGGAAAGGGTAAAGGCCCTGCTTTCGCTAAACCAGTCCAGTTTTATCTACACTCTCCATCTTGGACACATGAAATGTGTAGTGCTTCATAAAACAAGCCATTCTTGGCTTGTTGCAGCCAAGCTTCAGTCGTGCGGCCTCGCGAGTCTCTGCTCAACTTTTGTCGAGTCATGGAGTCAACATCGCCTTTTGCTGGTGGCAACAATGGTTCAGTTCCATCTGCGCGCGTCTCTCAGCCGACTACCGCATATTGTGAAGCGACTTACATAGACGCCTTCCGAATCCTGGCTGTTTCCCGCAGCAAAATGGACTTGATGCGTTCCCGTCGACAAAGCTTGTGCCTGCGCTGGCGCTTTTTCGTGAACATGGTGCTAAAGAAAGCGGAGGAAATCATGTCTGCCTCGTGTCCTGATGACTCCTACAGTGACTCTGATGAAGACGACATTGTTGTGCTTGTGTAAAAACGCGACTCCTTCGAGAGCTTCGTTTGATGAGAACAAAGCCGACAAGGACCCTGTGCCTGCTAAATGTGATCAATGATGCCAACAACCCTCTCCCTGGAACTTGTATATAATTTGTATCCATGGCCATATTTTATGTCCGTTGCTAATTAAGCCAAGCTTGGGTAAATAAACTATAGTTTCATTTCGAACTCTTTCTTGCTATTCATATTATTAAAGGAGGCTTTGCGCGCTCCATTTTTTGTAAATTGCCTATTCTCGATGCACTTCGTATTTCCTAAATTGCTCTCAAAATAGTTGCCAGAAAAACATTGTTTTTTTTTCACGCGCTCGTTTGCTGCCTGTCGCAGTCCTTTTTCTCACCGTACCCTCCAAATCTTGTTTGAATAGTTTCCACGCAGGAACGAAGAAAGGAACAAATGTATACACTGATTTATTGTTGGTAGAGCATTCAGTAGTAATTCCAATATTGTTTCCATTATTCCTATACAGTAGATTATGGAGGCTAATTTGGATGGAGAGTTTTCTTGTCCCTTCCGAGTAAAGCGGCTTATAGCACTAACAGTTCACGTGCAAGAAAAATAGAAGTGTTCAATGGTGCTGAACCTAATATAGAGGGAAATCATGAGATCAGCTGCTCTAGTAGTCGAGGATATTTTCAATGAACATGCAAGTGGGAAACAACAAAGTGAAAAGCACCTTCAAATGACTCTCAGGGCGAATCGACTTTCGTAATCGCTTTCACACACTTCATCTAAAAGCAAAAGCGGCATTTTACGAGCCGCGTGTTACACAAATTCTTGCAAACCTTGGGTCCGTGAAAACCATAAGCATGTATTCGCAAACGTTTCTCCCAAGGGTGATATATAAAAAAATATTCAGCGCGCTGTTTAGGCCAAATTGACGCAGAATATGGAGGTAGACGCCTATTAGTAAGCAACAAAAATTGTAAACCCATTTGTTCTGCATAATTATACAGAAACGTAAACTGGATACGAATGCAAAATACGTACGTCCAAATAATGAAATGGACAATGCAAAGGGTCGAAATTGGACACTAGAAAGGGGCGCCCTAAGCGCGTTCAAAATTATCCTAGTTCGAATTCTTCTTCTGATAATGTTGGTTCAAAACTGTCTCAACTTCCCTCCGGCTCTTTTAGTTGTTTCCGCCGCCGGATATACTCTGAAGTGCACAAGAGAATATTCCGGTCGCGTGCGTGGTGCTTCCTCTCTTGGTAGCGATTTGTAATTTATTTTGCAAGGTCAACTCTTCTCAAACATAAAAAGAATTTGACGCCCTATTGGAAAAACCTATTTGCGGTTTTAATAGGTCCTGTATGAAATAATATGGGAGTAATCAGGAGCCGAAATGGGGCATAAAGGACCCATAAAGACGCATTCAGGACTAGTAGGAGGACGCGCTGGATATGCATATAGGTCCTCTTACTCCTTTTCAGACTCCTTTATCTCCTGTATATCCCATGTGGGATATATATTAGGAGTTATCGGAGTTGTGAATAGGTCCTGTGTACCATGATACAGGAGTTGAATGGGCTCCTTAATCAGGATTTGTTTATGGAAGTTTGAAAAGGCAAAGTTTGATATACACATGCGGTGTCCCCGCTAAACTCAATCAAGAATTAAAAGCAAGAAAGCCTTTTTCAAATTTGAATGAAATGGTTTTACATTTCGATTTCTGCATGCGCTGCTGTGAGCGCATGCGGTAATTACGATCAACAATCGCTGCACGTCTTCCGACCTTATGACGCACGATCATATCTGTAACTGATGACGAGTCTGCAATACAGAAGTGCAGGGAATAAATTCGCCTTTCCACATGAACATAAGTATGTTCGAGCATAGCTCAAAACACACGTCGCCGCCTACCGAACCATTCATTGATAGCTGCATATCAACAGCGATGCTTATTTAAGGGTGTGCATATTCAAAGGGAGCGATGGGAAGTAAAATGACGCCGCCGCTGCTCCGCTGGCAGCATGGGAAGTTAAAAGATCATATATATGACAAGCGGATCCGTACGAGATATCTCTGTAGTAGAAAGAAAAATGCGCTCTAACACGGCGAAAAAATAGCCAGTACGTACCATATTCGCATATTCTTAGGTGTACGTGCAAAACACTGATACGTTTGAATGATAGATGATATTGCCTATGTGTATTGATAGAAAAGAAAAAGGCTCAGCGTGTTTACAGGGCAATCGTCGAAGGACGACCGCACGTAAGAAAAAGATGCGAAGTGCGAAACAGAAAATCGGAATAGAAAACGAAGAATGTAAGCACACAAGCAATCTGCCGCCATGGTGTAGTGGTCAGCGTGCTGGGCTGGTATACGGTGTAATCCGTAAGATCATGGTTCGATTCCTGGTGCGGCAAGTTTTCTTTTTTACATTTTTTTTATTTACGTGCATTTTTTTATGTACCTGAACGTCTTTTTAGCCTGCATCCTCATTTTCCCCACAACGAGGGGCGCTGACCACATTTGACAATGCACATAGCTTGCGACTCCTACTACTCCTTTTACTCCTACCACTCCCTCAACTCCCACAACTCCCATGTCCAATAACCCCATATGAATAGGTCCTATATACAGATTTTTTTCAATAGGGCGGTCACGCATTTTTCCTTACTTTTGTAATTTACGAACTTCAACTTCTGAGGCTGGGCACGCGCGAGCTAACAAAAAAACAAGAGTGTTATTGCTCGAAATTGACTTGATTTGTTCCTCGTTATCATATACGAATAACGTTTGATAAAGCTAAGATTTTGTGATCACTGGAACTGTCACTTTCCACTGCTACAACTATTACGCCTGCTCATATTATTTCTACGCATATTATAGTTACTATACCATAAACAGTGATGTCATGGTTGCAGATCGGAAAACCAGAGTATGAAATAGGATACAGAGACGTTGATTTGAGTTACGGTTGTGACGAATCCTCAAGGCATAATGTTTATATAGGGCATAACTATATATTTCTGGATAACGCACACTTGCTATTTGGAATCCATTTTCGCAATGCTCTTATACAAAATTTTAAACAGGATATTGTGTTGACTATGTAACACTAACTCGCCCACGCTTCCACTCCATCAAAAAATAAAGCAGGAAAAGATTCTAACGGCTATCGATATTTTTTGTTTTTTATGACGTGCGTTAAAAATGCTAAAATAATGCAATTCAGCTACCGAGTATTATAAGCCAAATTATTACTTTTTTAAAACACGAGCACACATAATAAGCGGCGTGCCGACACGCGCCAAATAAACATTTACTCACGCATGGCGGGAGAAAAAACATTTTGCCATTTTCTTTAAAAGTCCACGCGTCAATAAACTATAAAATTGTAAAAAAACTAAAGGTTTTGCCGGTGAGCCAGCACTACCAAAGGAATCAAATCGCCGCGAAAAGCGCCTAATTGAACTCGCAGACTTTGCTCTGCTTCGGGTTTTGGAATTCTAAGTTGCCGCATGTGATCTCAGCCTCAAACCGTACCAGTGCCGACACTAACGCGCATTGCCTTGGGCTCATGTACACCGTTTATACATTTACGCTTAAGTTAGAGACCGGTATTCGAAACTTTGCTTAGTGCCAGTTTGACCGCGTTATTCTGTTAAAACATGGCAGTCGGTATTACATTAAGAGCTTTGCATGTGGTGTCATCATTCTTCTTCTTCCCCTGTGCTGAACATGCTATTAACCATGACCTGTCCTGCTTAAGGGCCTCTCCAGCCCATGTCACTGTGTAATTCGCAGGAGAGCAAAAGTGGGTCACCACCAGCTGGTTCTGAATATGTTTTTCTCTCTGTAGAGATAAGATAACGGGAGTGAACAGCCGGGCTTCCACATGTCTAGAGGAGGAAAGGGTAAAGACTCTGCTTTCCTTAAACCAGTCCAGTTTTATCTGCCCTCTCCATCTTGGACACATGAAATGTGTAGTGCTTCATGAAACAAGCCATTCTTGGCTTGTTGCAGCCAAGCTTCAGTCCTGCGGCCTCGCGAGTCCCTGCTCAACTTTTGCCGAGTCATGGAGTCAACATCGCCTTTTGCTGGTGGCAACAATGGTTCAGTTCCATCTGCGCGCGTCTCTCAGCCGACTACCGCATATTGTGAAGCGACTTACATCGACGCTTGCCGAATTTTGGCTGTTTCCCGTAGCAAAATGGACTTATGCGTTCCCGTCGACAAAGCGTGTGCCTGCGCTGGCGCTTTTTCGTGAACATGGTGATAAAGAAAGCGGAGGAAATCATGTCTGCCTCGTGTCCTGATGACTCCTACAGTGACTCTGATAAAGACGACATTGTTGTGCTTGTGTAAAAGCGCGACTCCTCCGACAGCTTCGTTTGATGAGGACAAAACCGACAAGGACCCTGTGCCTGCTAAATGTGATCAATACTGCCAACAACCCTCTCCCTGGAACTTTTATATAATTTGTATCCATGCCCATATTTTATGTCCGTTTCAAATTAGGCCAAGCTTGGGTAAATAAACTATAGTTTCATTTCGAACTCTTTCTTGCTATTCATATTATTAAGGGAGGCTTTGCATGCTTCATTTTTTGTAAATTCCCTATTCTCGATGCACTTCGTATTTCCTAAATTGCTCTCAAAATAGTTGCCAGAAAAACATTGCTTTTTTTTCACGCGCTCGTTTGCTGCCTGTCGCAGTCCTTTTTCTCACCGTACCCTCCAAATCTTGTTTGAATAGTTACCACGCAGGAACGAAGAAAGGGACAAATGTATACACTAATTTATTGTTGGTAGAGCATTCAGTAGTAATTTCAATATTGTTTCCATTATTCCTATACAGTAGGTTATGGAGGCTAATTTGGATGGAGAGTTTTCTTGTCCCTTCCGAGTAAAGCTGCTTATAGCACTAACAGTTCACGTGCAAGGAAAAATAGAAGGGTTCAATGGTGCTGAACCTAATATAGAGGAAAATCATGAGATCAGCTGCTCTAGTAGTCGAGGATATTTTCGATGAACATGCAATTGGGAAACAACAAAGTGAAAAGCGCCTTCAAAGGAATCTCAGCTCGAATCGACTTTAGCAATCGCTTTCACACACCTCATCTAAAAACAAAAGCGGCATTTTACGAGCCGCGTGTTACACAAATTCTTGCAAACCTTGGGTCCGTGAAAACCATAAGAATGTATTCGCAAGCGTTTCTTCCAAGGGTGATATAAAAAAAATATTCAGCGCGCTGTTTAGGCCACATTGACGCAGAATATGGAGGTAGACGCCTATTAGTAAGCAACAAAAATTGTAAACCCTATTGTTCTGCACAATTATACAGAAACATAAACTGGATGCGAATGCAAAATGCGTACGTCCAAATAATGAAATTGAGAATGCAAATGATCAAAATTGGACACTAGAAAGGGGCGCCCTCAGCGCGTTCAAAATTATCCTAGTTCGAATTCTTCTGGACATGTAGCTTCAAAACTGTCTCAACTTCCCTCCGGCTCTTTTAGTTGTTTCCGCCGCCGGACATACTCTGAAGGGCACAAGAGAATATTCCGGTCGCGTGCGTGGTGCTTCCTCTCTTGGTAGCGATTTGGAATTTATTTTGCAAGGTGAACTGTTCTCAAACGTAAAAAGAATTTGACGGTCACGCATTTTTCCTTACTTTTGTAATTTACGAACTTCAACTTCTGAGGCTGGGCACGCCGAGATAACAAAAAAACGAGGGATGTTATTGATCGAAATAGACTTCATTTGTTCCTCGTTATCACGAATAACGTTTGATAAAGCTAAGAGTTTGTGATCAATGGAATTGTCACTTTCCACTGCTACAACTATTACGCCTGCTCATATTATTTCTAGGAATATTATAGTTACTATACCATAAACAGTGATGTCATGGTTGCAGATCGCAAAACCAGAGTATGAAATAGGAAACAGAGACGTTGGATTGAGTTACGGTTGTGACGAATCCTCAAGGCATAATGTTTATATAGGGCATAACTATATATTTCTGGATAACGCAAACATGCTATTTGGAATCCATTTTCGAAATGCTCTTATACAAAATTTTAAACAGGATATTGCGTTGACTATGTAACACTAATTCGCCCACGCTTCCACTACATCAAAAAATAAAGCAGGAAAAGGTGCTATCGGCTATCGATATTTTTTGTTTTTTATGACGAGCGTTAAAAAAGCTAAAATATTGCAATTCAGCTACCGAGTATTATAAGCCAAATTATTACTTTTTTAAAACACAAGCACACATATTAGGCGGCGTACCGAAATGCACGAAATAAACTTTTCCTCATGCATGGCGGGAGAAAAAACTTTTTGCCATTTTCTTTAAAAGTCCCCGCGTCAATACACTATAAAATTGTAAAAAACTATAGGTTTTGCCGGTGAGCCAGCACTACCAAAGGAATCACAGTGCCGGAAAAGCGCCTATTTAACTCGCAGACTTTGCTCTGCTTCGGGTTTTGGAATTCTAAGTTGCCGCATGTGATTTCAGCCTCAAACCGTACCAGTGCCGACACTAACGCGCATTGCCTTGTGCTCGCGCGCAGTGTTTATACATTTACGCTCAAGTTATAGACAGGTATTCGAAACTGTGCTTCGTGCCAGTTTGGTAGTTTGAGCCGCGTTATTCTGTTAAAACAAGGCCGTCGGTATTACATTAAAAGCTTTGCGTGTGGTGTCGTCATTCTTCATCTTCCCCTGTGCTGAACATGCTTTTAACCATGACCTGTCCTGCTTAGAGACCTCTCCAGCCCATGTCAGTTTGTAATTCGCAGGAGAGCAAAAGTGGGTCACCACCAGCTGGTTCTGAATATGTTTTTCTCTCTGTAGAGATAAGATAACGGGAGTGAACAGCCGGGCTTCCACAGGACTAGAGAAGGAAAGGGTAAAGGCTCTGCTTTCCCTAAACCAGTCCTGTTTTATCTACCCTCTCCATCTTCGACACATGAAATGTGTAGTGCTTCATGAAACAAGCCATTCTTGGCTTGTTGCAGCCAAGCTTCAGTCGTGCGGCCTCGCGAGTCCCTGCTCAACTTTTGCCGAGCCATGGAGTCAACATCGCCTTTTGCCGGTGGCAACAATAGTTCAGTTCCATCTGCGCGCGTCTCTCAGCCGACTACCGCATATTGTGAAGCCACTTACATCGACGCCTGCCGAATCCTGGCTGTTTCCCGCCGCAAAATGGACTTGATATGCGTTCCCGTCTACAAAGCGTGTGCCTGCGCCGGCGCTTTTTTGTGAACATGGTGATAAAGAAAGCGGAGGAAATCATGTCTGCCTCGTGTCCTGATGACTCCTACAGTGACTCTGATGAAGACGACATTGTTGTGCTTGTGTAAAAACGCGACTCCTTCGACAGCTTCGTTTGATGAGAACAAAGCCGACAAGGACCCTGTGCCTGCTAAATGTGATCAATGCTGCCAACAACCCTCTCCCTGGAACTTTTATATAATTTGTATCCATGCCCATATTTTATGTCCGTTTCTAATTAAGCCAAGCTTGGGTAAATAAACTATAGTTTCATTTCGAACTCTGTCTTGCTGTTCATATTATTAAGGGAGGCTTTGCATGCTTCATTTTTTGTAAATTGCCTATTCGCGATGCACTTCGTATTTCCTTAATTGCTCTCAAAATAGTTGCCAGCAAAAACATTGTTTTTTTTTCACGCGCTCGTTTGCTGCCTGTCGCAGTTCTGTTTCTCACCGTACTCTCCAAATCTTGTTTGAATAGTTACCACGCAGGAACGAAGAAAGGAACAAATGTATACACTGATTAGTTGTTGGTAGAGCATTCAGTAGTTATTTCAATATTTTTTCCATTATTCCTATACAGTAGGTTATGGCGGCTAATTTGGATGGAGAGTTTTCTTGTCCCTTCCGACTAAAGCTGCTTATAGCACTAACAGTTCACGTGCAAGAAAAATAGAAAGGTTCAATGGTGCTGAACCTAATATTGAGAGAAATCATGAGATCAGCTGCTCTAGTAGTCGAGGATATTTTCGATGAACATGCAATTGGGAAACAACAAAGTGAAAAGCGCCTTCAAAGGAATCTCAGCTCGAATCGACTTTCGCAATCGCTTTCACAAACTTCATCTAAAAACAAAAGCGGCATTTTACGAGCCGCGTGTTACACAAATTCTTGCAAACCTTGGGTCGGTGAAAACCATAAGCATGTATTCGCAAGCGTTTCATAAGGGTGATATAAAACAAAATATTCAGCGCGCTGTTTAGGCCAAATTGACGCAGAATATGGAGGTAGGCGCATATTCCCAAGTAGCACAATGTGGGCTATCAAGTGCGGGCCCTAGTGGGTCCGATGAGGGCAATGTTTGTCGGGCCGATGCAGGCTCTGCAAGTCGGGCTCCGGTAGGCCCAAAGAGGGCAGCCCACCAAACTACCCCATTGGTCCCACTTTGGACCGATCGGGGCAGCCCAAGTGGGCACAATGTCTGATTTACTAATCGGTCCAACAGCGAAAGTGGGTGGGCTGCCTACATCAGCAGCCTAAGTGGGTTTTACAGCAGGTTGATGTGGGCAGCCTACATCGGCAGCCTAAATTGGTCCCTCAACAGACTGATGTGGGCTGCCTATATCGGCAGCCTAAGTGGGCCCCACAGCAGATTAATGTGGGCTGCCTACATCGGCAGCCGAAGTGGGCCCCACAGCAGATTGATGTGGGCTGCCTACATCGGCAGCCTAAATAGCTCCCTCAACAGACCGATGTGGGCTGCCTATATCGGCAGCCTAAGTAGGCCCCACAGCAGATTTTGTGGGCTGCCTACATCGGCAGCCTAATTCGGTCCTACAGCAGGTTGATGTGGGCAGCCTATGTAGGCTTCCTCAATGGGGCCCACAGCAGGCTCAGGTGGGCTGCCCTAAGGGGATCCACAACGGCCTAACTTGGGCTGCCTAAATGGGCTGGGACAACCTTAGCAACTGTTATGCTACTACAGTTTCTTAGGTTGGCTTAAGCACCTGAACTGGGAAAGGCAAGCGGCGGCAATGATATTCAGATAAACTGTAATAGTTAACTGGAATGTCAGATTAGGTGAGCAAGTGACATTATTTTCCATGTCACTTCAGCCCACAAATCAGGTACACAAAACAGTCAAAATGCAAATTAACACATTTTATTTCAAGAATAAAAAAAAAAACATTCCTGTGGTGGGCAGCCAGAGTTAACATCGCTGTCCTGCTGTAGCACAGCCTATTTCATTCTGGCCCTGCGGCCGCCATCCCGGTCTCGGGCCCCTCTCAAGTAGCCTCCGATTCGGTTATTGATCACTGCCACATCCGCATGCGGAATCCGGCGCTGGACAGCAGCTGAAATCACAGTTCTCATTTACGACACAATCGATTGAGAGCTGGAAGAGTACTCATCTTATTAAGCATTTAAAAAGAATGCCCCAATGCATCAAAACAGCTATGCAGCTGCCAACAGCAAAATGTACTTTTATTTTCAAGATATAAAACTTCATTTGCACTTAACATCTCAACAAAGGAGGTTATGCCAAAATATTTTTGAATATTTGCAAGATACTAAGACCTACCAAACTAAACATCACATTAATAGGTTCGTTCGATTCACCTACACTAGGTGAACTGGTTCATGTGATGCAGTACTTCGTTTCACTGGTGTAACATGGCGCCCTCTGCACGACGCCTTTTGTTTCACAATGTACAGAAATCGTGCTGCTCCAGTTCGTGAAAAGTTCAAGAAAACTGTGAACCACCACAGCAGTCAATGCAGAAATAGTGCAGCTGCTTCCACCACATGGAAGTAGACGATAGCTTGTGTTGTGATAGTGGCGAAGTGACCCCTAGGTATTGCACTCATCGAAAACAGTGCCAGTCAAGGAAACGCTCACGCATTATGATGCATGCTGACTTCAGTCGCGATTGGTAAAAGTTGTGTATGCTTCGTGCCAGCTGCACCATGGTGCACATGCATCGAAGCTGGTTCTATTTGATGCTGGCACTAGTTGACGTGAGTGGCAATTAATTTATTCAAGGCAAGCTGACCACATGAATGCAGTCAGCTTATATAATTACTTGTGCACCGCATTCATGATTGAATCCATTCTTTCATTTATAAATCAACAAAAGCATGCGGTCAGCTGTGATCATGACACGGACTTTTAGCATTGTTCGCTTCAAATGGCATTCGCAGCTATAGCACATTACAATAAGTATTCCTGCTACCAATAAGTGCGCGTTGCACCTTAATTGTGGTAGCAGGCGAAAAATGCACATGCCTGAAGTACATACCGCATTGATTTGCATATTGCTTGCATCCCCACATTGGCTGTCAAAAATTTGAATTTTATTTCTCCCATAATCATCGCACCACCAAAATTACTGTCAGTCGTCTGCTAGTAGTAGCAAGTGCCCTCTTTAGTGTGCTACTGAAACTAGCGAGCCCATTTGTGCGCATGCGCTACGAGGGCGGCGATAGTGTGCTCAGGTATATCATCATCATAGCTTATGCTCGTTGCTGTGGAGTCTGGGAGAATATTTTTGCAGGTCCTCAGTGTGCCATCACGTGACATTAGTATCGTAGTGTATACGTTGCTCGCACGCATCTCCGAGGTTTTTTTTTTCCTTTAAAAGAGGCACGCTGCTCAGTCAAGAAGCGCAGTGCAGGAAATGTAGACTGAGTGCCGATTCTGTGCGTTCGCAACCTTTTGCTTTCATTCTTTCTCTTCTGGTGGTTTGCTGGGGTGGCTAGTATTCAAATCAATGCAGGGACTCAGAGTCATGAGTCTGCCTCTTCGCAACGCGTTGCAGGGATTATGAGCTTGCTTTCCTCATTGTAATGAAAATGTGTAAGAGTACTGGCCGTATGCGGGGCTGCAAATATATACAGTACCTACGCATTAGTTATTTGCACACAGGCGCGCCCACGAACATGCAGTTTTATTGTGGCAGAAGAGAAATAACTATCAAAATTGAGAGCATCTTCTCAGGGCGCATAGGTGTTGATGTTTGAAATTAAGCTGTGAAATTATACAAGATGTCGCTTGGCTTATGGACAAATAATTTTCCGTCATTATAGTTGTTTCCCATAAAGGGTGTGACTTAAGGTAATACAAAAGTGGCCTATTGAGCTCAGAGCTCCAACGCACTGTGCCAGAAGCAGACGAATCTTTAGCGCTCCCTCTGCTGCTGTTTAGGCCAAAGCAGCCCATACCCCGACCACTGCTGATACTGCTAGGGAGAAAAGAAAGGAAGGCAGCAAGTGTGCATACTGCTCTATGCTTTGCAAAAGGCAGCTCCAAGCCCTCACTGGCTTGAGACCGTGCTGTCTACATTGAATATCTCCCTCCTTTCATCCCTTCCACACTTCAAGGAAAAAAAAAGCGTGTGTGCTTTGCTCGCAGGAGAGATTGATGTTCCTCTCCTCCAGCTCAAAGGTATGCTCAGACATCCAAAAGCCTCCATTCATCCTTCCCACACATTGAACTAAGAGACATCTTGCAGCAGCACCACCTAGCCAAAAAAAAAAAAAAAAGAGGCAAGACACGCAGGAGTGGCGTAGGCTCTACGTCACTTTTGTGCCGAGGACTTGCAAAAGTATCCACCATTTTGTGAGGTGTCTGTGTCCCGTCGTTGTTTCTTCGTTCCATTCCTGTTACTTGTTTTGTTCCACCGTTTACAGTGTTCTTGACGCCGCATTGTGATGGGGCGGTACCAAAGCTATACAGCTCCTTTTAAGATGAAAGCAGTAGAGCACGCACTAGAGCAATTTAAGTTCTGTGGTTACTGGAGACGGCAGTATGAGAAGCTGAAAACAACAAAGATGTACCAGGCCTTCCATGGTCCAAAGAGCGGAAAGTTTCCTGGCCTTGAAACGTCACTCCTTGAGTGCATCAACTGATAAGGAACCAAGCACGCATAATAAAGTGCTTTAGCAGTTCGTGCTTTCGGCAGTCCTGTAGTTTTAAAATAAAGGTAAGTTCTCCTTGAAAGTACTATTTTGGTTATATTTACAGTAGCGGACCTAAGAATCCAGATTCGCACCTATTTAAATTTGCTTTTAGTCCTCCAAAACATTTCCTCGCAAAACTTTCCCCACAAAACTATCGCACCTAACTTGGCACAGATTTTCCACAAAAAAAAGTGCGAGCAATATGTAAGTAAACGGTAATGAGTAAGCATCACACCACATACATGTAGGAAGTACGCATAGCCATTTCCATGGCAAACTCTCATTCTCGTCGGCAAGTGGAATACCTCAGTTCTTTTTCCATTTATTACAATGGACAAGTTGCGCATGCATGGCGGCTGGTAATGGGAGAACTTTATTGTCATGTGGTATTTGAAAAGTCATCAAGTTAATCGGGTTGTTGACGTCGATTGACGCGAGTTGCACACAGCTGACCGCAGCTTGTTCGCAATGCCAAGGTTAGCAAAAGGCCCTGCCTGCACTCTACCATTCATTTAGGAAGCAGCCAATACTGCACTTGAACTGCTGGAACTGGTGCTGTATACTTGCAGCACCGCTACAGAACTTTGCAAAACTGGTGCAGAGTGCAGCTGAATTGAATGAACCTAAACAATTTATCACACTGTAGCAGTACAATTTGTTCTTGATTCACTCAAACTATAGACTGCTAGTACACATGTAAGCATAAGGCCTGAAGTCAGGCACAAGGACTAAGGATGTGGCTAGTTAGATATAAAATTAGTGTAAAACAGAAACATACCAACAATCACGTTGTAGAGCCTTAGGTCTTTGAAGGCCGGCTTATCTCTTCGCCCCTCCAAGGTGTACTCCAGGGCCACTGGTTTTTTTATAAAGGCTTTCATTATGAGGCGTGTAGCCTCATCAGGAGTTGTTCCCCCAATTAATCCCAACTTTTTCGTCTAAAAGATAAATGACATCAAGAATTACTTTGCTGGCTGCACAATTGATGCAGCAGGAGTCCCTTGTACTTTTTTCGGTTTTGGCATATAAAAATGTTTCGCAATAACAACTCTGCTAACACTAATAAGACTCAATGACGTTAAGAAATGACAACAGGATTTTACTATATTTGCTAGGATGCAAGGATGATGAAGATGAAGGCTCATGGCAACAATCAGACAAATAAAACTGCTGCTCTCCACTGCACCTTCAGCAAGCACCACTGCATCGAAGTGCAGTCTAAACCCTCAGCGATGAAAGCCCTCAAGAATGAAATTTCAGCGGCAACAAAGAATCTGGCGGCCCTGGCGAACGTCCATAGAGATCATTACATTTGCCGCCGCTCAACAGCGAGCGTTCTTTTTGTTCCGCATTAAGAAAAGCTTCAGGAAGTGATCTACAATATTTTTTGGCACATGAGCCAGATGGGAATACAGAAGTTCCACATTTGCGCGAGCAAAACTAGCCAACAAGCACTGGTGAAGCCATTGTTTTTACGTTGAATTGGTTGAATAATGACGATGCTGACAGCTAGGCATTTTGTTTGCCGAAAAACTGCGTTTTGCTAGCCCATCTGTTGGCAACAACGTAGGCATGTGACACATACATCAAGTGACAATATCCCAGCTGCCGGCTGCAAACAGTGCTCGGTGCCGAGTGCGAGGACGCAAGTTTGTGACCTCTCTGTCCACCATATGCACACTATGACTGATCACGCCCTGCTGGCATTCGTCCATTTGTTTGGCCTATTAGAAAGACGCCGCCACTTGTTAAAAAGCACTCGTTTTTGACTCTTCAGAAGTCTGCAATCATTGAAAAACTTGATCATGCACAAGGAGTTAAGTGATGACGCTAATATCTACAGTATGCACAAAGGAAATGAAGGATGACGAGGATAGCAAAAGCAATGCGCGAGAAAAGCAAGCAAACTTGCGTAATTTACTTGATGGTTTCGACATTGCATGAAATTTCCACGGCGCCCATAAAAACAATGAAGCCACGAAAAGCTTATCAAACTGTGAGGCCAAAGTGATGAAACTCGTGCACAGCAAGACGAAGCAAGGCAAAATAAGCTACTTGTTTTCATTGTTTTTTGTTCTTGGACGTAATGGGTGCACTTATTTGTCTATTTTTGCAGCAGCGAAATTTTCATGAGAAAAAAAATATATATTTTTTTCCGGGGAGTTTTGCTATTGCAGGGTTCGACTGTCGTTTTACACTTTCACTTCTGCAAAGACAAAACCTGTCTCCTTATACTCCCTAAGGAATGCTCCCACCTCTTGGAAATCAGCAGCATAACCATAAGGTTTTCAGTAAAACGTAGAGTTAGGTGAGTTAGTAAAGGTATATGCTGAAAAAACAGTGCACATAAAATGGTGGACAAGAAGTGGAGGGCACAGGAGTCTGTGCACTGTCTTTACCGTGCAACCATTATATACCTGCCAACTCTTCCGAATTTTCCGTAAAATGTACGAATTTTGACCAGTCTTACGATTTTACGCATATTGCGGGAAATTTTATGAAAAATGTTTTATTTTCGGAAAAAAAAGTACGGATATCTATTAACATCATGGCCTCCGAGATAACACCACACGCACAGAAGGGTAATCTCGGAGGCCATGTTAACACTATTATGGTACCTTTGGCGGCCACGAGAGAGCAACACATATTTGTGATATCATCATCAGCAGCTGCAATGTTTTAGTGACTTCTATCGTCTACTTGGGGGAACACGAATCCATATCCAAAACACGATACCGCCTCCGCCAGGCTAGTGACTGTTCCTTTGTTCACGTGTTTGGACAACTTTGGTGTTGGCCTCTGTTTTTGCGTGATCTACGGCCGCATCCGACTCAGTGTGACTCTGAAGTTTTAGTAGTAGCGGTTTCGCAGTGCAATGGCAGGCTCAAACCCGCGACAGTACTTCCAAGTATTTTTGAAGTCGTACGCGGCATAATTTCCAATTTCCGTGCTTCGTGCCGTCTAAGAAAGGAGAGAAGTTCGGATTTTGCACCATGTGTGCCTGTGATGTTAACATTTCACATGATGGCAAGTCCGACATAAAGATCTACATCGCTTCGAAAAAGTACCAAGGATACGTGCGAGCCGCGGACAGCCAGCCGAGCCTGACAAGTTTTGTTCGCAGTGACAGCGACCTCGGTGTGATTCGTGCAGAATGCCATTTCACGGCGTTTTTAGTTGAACACAACATACCGCTCAGTGTCAGTGATCACGCTGGACCACTTTTCCGGAAAATGTTCCCCAAGTGCGAGGAAGCCAAACGCTACGCCTGTGGACGAACGAAGACAACGGCAATTGTTCGTGAAATGGCCGCGAACGCAGAGACTCCTTTGTTGGATGCCCTAAAAAAGCAGGTATTTTCGATTGCTGTGGACGGAAGTAACAATAAGGATACGCAGTTTTACCCTATTGTTGCGACATACTTCGTTAAAGAGACCAGTAGAGTTGAAAGCCACCTCCTTTGCCTCGGTACAATCCAAAGGGAAGCGACGGGTCAGAAAATTGGAAATCTGATTCTGGACGGAATGAAGTCCCGAAATGAAGTCACGAAAAATAAATTGTGACACAATGGAATTTTCGCTCATTATTCTACGGGACACGGATTTTGCTTGTGGGTGAGTGAGCAAGGGTGTCGCTAAAGATAAATTCTTAGAGAGTAAAAAAAAAAGAACAAAACAGCCCCCCCCCTCTCCTTTTCCTATCTATTATGCTGCCTCGGTAATAAAAATGCTGTAACACTGCAAGCACCGTGTACTTCTGCGCTTTAGCAGACACGAAGCACCGCCTCCAGGCCCCTGTGCTACTCCGATGCGAGACAGTGCTGGATGTGCTGACGCTTCGCGGACCCCAGCCACAATGAGCTGTGTTTGCATATATTTAGGATGGCCCTGTATGTTCCACCGAGCGACATTTGCGGTGTGGAGGAACAGTGGAAAGGGTAGTCTCGTACACTGTGTGCCAGCTGCCGTGGAGAGAAGTAGTGGAGAGGGTAGTCTACGAAGCCTCTATATGAATACCATTCTTAGGGTGGTAACTCAGTGCCGCATGCAAGCCAACGTGCTGTGTCCGCATTGCTAAAACAGTTTAGTACCCAGAAATATGGCGCAACGTACACAAACATGTGAATAGAAACAAAGCACAGGCGCACACTACCAACTGTAATATGAAACTGAACACACACTTCCTCTTCATCACTCAGCCACAACTTCCTCTTCTAAAACCGAGTACATCTCACTCGCACACCTCTTTGCCAAGCAGATGTCTAGCCAAGAATAAATATTAGCAATATAATCATCCCAGTCCATCACCTGCATCGTCTGAGCATGACAGTCAAAACTTCCACCACATAGACACACACTAGAAAGAACCCCCCCACATCTGCAGCTGCCACATATAACATATATATATACAGTTAAACCTCGATATAACGAAGTCGTAAAACTCGGCACTTTACTTCGTTATAATGAAATTTTGTTGCATCGAAATTTCGTACCTAGCATGCGGAAACATTACCAAATCACTTGCCAGTTGTAAGCACTCATCCTTTATTTTCTCTGAAAGTAATCAGTGACTTTCTTTTGCGTCTGCATTGCAATCAGAGATGGCCTCACACTGCGTTCATAGGCCCACAAGGATTGCATTGCATCTTGCTGCCCAATCGAACTCGCGTGGCGCCGCAGAACATCAATTGCGTCAAGCACTTCGCGGCTGCTCGGGGCATCGTCGTCTTCAGCATCGATATCGCTGCCTGGGTCCTCCTGCGTGCTTCCTAGCACATCCAGCACGATGGAGTCGTCGGTAACTTCCTCGGTAGCAACGACGCAAGAGTCTGCGTACAGGAAGTCTTCCAGAGCGACACCGTCAGGAACGGCCCCGTCACTCTCCAGGCACCTCCATGCTTCTTCAAGGCCGGCTTGATCGCCTTCCTCGCCATCGAACAGAGCCCTTTCATTAGCCTCCGTGCTGTTGTCTTCGGAGGCACTCGCTGCTGCTGCCACGCCGTTCTCAAACCCGGCTTTCCGGAAGCAGTTCTTGATAATTTCCTTTGATGTCGCCTTCCACGATGCGGAAAACATCTCTAAGGCTTGAAAAATATCCACCTTAGTGGGGCGTTTTAAGCGGAGATAGAGCAGCAGCTTGTCGATCAACCGGCGACGATACGCACACTTCACGCTGTTGATGACTCCTTGGTCGAGCGGCTGAAGCAGCGACGTGCAGTTCGGTGGAAAAAACCGTAGCTCGACGTTGGTAAGCTCTAGGTCGTCGACGTGATGGGCGGAACAATTGTCCACTAAGAGGCACACGCTGCGGCCGCCATTCTTCATATCCTTGTCGAACGCCCGGAGCCAGTCACGGAAGATGTCGCGGGACATCCACGCTTTCGTGTTAGTGTACTCCACTTCCAGCTTCCGAGCGTTTCTGAAGCACTGCGGCTTCTTGCTCTTGCCAATCACAAGCGGCATTCTCTTATCACTGCCATCCATGTTGGCGCACAGCAGAGCAGTTATGCACAGTTTACTCTGTTTGCCACCATGGCAGCGATCACCTTTCAGTGCTAGCGTCCGATTCGGTAGCATCTGATAAAAAAATCCAGTTTCGTCCGCGTTGTAAACGTCCGATGGCTGGTATCGCGTCAGTATTGCTGGCATTTCCTTCTCCAGCCAACTAGCGGCTTCAGGCGCGTCAGCCGACGTTGACTGCCCGCACAGCAGCCGTCCGACGATCCCCCGGGCCTTAAAACGGTGGAGACAACCACTGCTTGCCTTGAATGAATCCTTCTCGAGCAGGCAACCGAAATGCTTTGCTTTTTGCTGCAAAATTGCGCCACTTACCGGCACATTCTGCGCTCTGGCGTCCATGAACCAGGCGAACACAGCCTTATCTACGTCTTGATACGTAGCAGGCTTCAATCGCTTACGTTGGGCGCTCGTTCCACACTTCACTGAGCTGAGGATAGACTCCTTGGCTTTCAAAATTGTTGAAAGCTTACTCATGGATATGCTGAATCGAGCCGGTACGTCCTTCTTCTTTTCGCCTTTCGAAACTGCGTCCAGAGTCGCCTCTTTTTGCTCAAGCGAAAGGGCTTTCCGCTTGCCACTCACGGCGGCGACGCACGCGGGCATACACGAGGGCAACCAAAGCAACGCCTGCGATGTATCCAGCACGTGTGGTAGCAGCGAGTGAACAACGCGACAACGCGGACAAAGGAGTACGGCGGCGACGGCGGCCGCGCAAGTGCGCAAGCAATCACATGGGTTGGCAGATCCAATGAGAGACGGGCGTGTAAGCTGACGCATGCACAGCAAAGAAGCCTAGGAGGAGTGGGGGGGGGGGGAGAGGAGTGCGCCGTCGCCGGGGGCCGAGCAAAAAAAAAAAAAAATAAAGACGGGCCCGGACGGGGGGAAGAGAGAGGGTTGCTCTCTCTCTCTCCCGCTTGCTGGGAGCGAATTCCACGCGCCCCATGAGGCCCATCCGCGTGGGTTACCCAAGTCACTCACGCTAGCACCGCTTTCCCTGCGGCCGTCATCGTCACAGCGACATTTTCCTTCCGGGTAAATTTTTTAGGATACGCGACTTCGTTGTAATGAAATTGCAGCAATATTACTTCGTTATGTCGAGGCAAAATATACATGGTTTCCAATGGGGAATAAGTTGAATATGCCTTGTAACTTCGTTATATTGAGGATTTCGTTATATTGAAGTTCGTTATATTTAGGTTTAACTGTACTCACATAAGGAAATACATTACAGTCCACATATAACGATATTGAGAAAACCTAAAAATCCGATCGTTATAGCCGGTTATCATTATATTTAGATCAGCAAAAAAAAAACAAGTATTTTCCAATGCATTTAGGCTTGTCCTTACTAGCGATGAGTAAATGGGGTTGAACAACACTAATCATCGTAAAGAGCACTAAACACTATAATAGTATACATCAATAGCCATAAAATAACTTAAGCATACCTAATAAAGTCTGAAATTCGCGCTTGCTTGAGCAGCAGCTGAAACTTGACAACCGCTGTGAGTATCGCTTCCAGTAGTGTGTACGCTGGCGGTAGTTCTTTTCGTGTGCACGAAATTGATTAGCGGCTGGATGAACTGAAGAATATCTTCAGCCTTGATAATCGTTAAAATCGTAGAGTGTGGATGTCCGTACTTTTTCACGCGGCTTCCGACTTTAAAACCCTGCCAAAAATCCCGATGAATCTGCCATTTCACCTCGTGAGCTACCGCGCCATCTTCCATGGACGCGGAATCGGCGATGGCAATATGACCGCAGCAGCCCCCTTTGCGTGGCTGCGATTGCAATGATGATAGTGGTGATTTCAATCTATTTTCGCCGCATATGTCGAATTTTCACGTCATTGCCTTCTGAACATTTTATCTTTTATTGAATATTCAGTAAAATTTTCATAGTAAACACCTACCAGGCGGCAATAAAGCTATCGCTGTATCCGATGTACAACCGATAGCCGATATTTGGGTCTGCCTCTGTTTGCTGTGTGGTGCGGCATTCAAGGAAGCAGCATATGAAGGCGCCGCGCGGATGCCTGGATCGGACAGCCGGTGGGGTCATCTTCATATATGCATGAATCGATATATCACTATATCTGGTATCGTTATAAGTGGACTGCACTGTAGTGCAGGCGACCACCCAACATATAAAGCACTGGTTTAATCAAGCTGTATGGTCGTGCCTTCTGAGCGTAAGAATAGTGTGCTTGACTAGACATCCAAGAGAACTGGAAGGTTGATTCTTATTCCGATTTTATCTTCCCACCTCACATGAACCCGAACTGGCAGCTCCTCCCAACTTTTTGATATCATTTGGCCTGTTAAGTTGAACAAACCAGTTGCGCAAAAAACATCATTGGCCAGCCATGCAAGCCACCACCTGCCAGCCCCATGCTCGTGATTTCTTGCTCACAATGCCAACGACGAATTTTCTTAGTAATGAGACCTTAAATGCTATCGCGGTAAAAATTGGTCACCTACTGTACTTGTTAACCATCCATTCTTGCATCAAACATTCTCACACAAGGTATTTGCAGTGAAAAGTAACATCAATAGGTCCATTTGTTAAGACTATTAAACACAAGGACAACTTGAGAAAATGCCAAATTGACTAGCTTTCAAGCTGTACAGCCCTAACTACAAACAGTACTGCAAAAGCCTCCCTGGACCCTACAACAAAGCCAACTAGTCTACATGGCTGCCGCAGGAAGCTTACCAGAAAGGTTCGTTTGTCGGGATCTGCAAGCTCCTCCTCAATTTCTTTCAGTACCTCAACAGAGGTTGCCGGCCCGATTTCTTGGCATGGGCCTTCACTATACGCAGTTGCGTAGTTCCCTTTCAGCTCCTTAATGTCAGCCCGGACTTCCATCAGTAGCTGCACAACCCGGTGGAGCATGCCTAGGGAAGATCACATGAAGTGCAAAAATGAAACATTCATCTTTTACTAAACATCATCAGCTGGACATACCCATTGCAGGGCAAAGGACTCTCCCATATCCTTCCATTAACCTGGTCATGTGTCAGCTCATCCACTTGACTCCTGCAAACTGCCTAATCCCACCTAGACACCTGGCTTCTTGCTGTTTCCTACACATCCCTTATCTTGAAACCTACTTCACTATCTTTAACCGTCGGTTACATTCCCTATCTTTCTTTTGACTAGCCTATTATTAACCTGCATTTGTTCACTGTCCCGCTCTGCTCTCTTCCTTCCTTATGTTACATCTACTGTATTTACTCGCCTCTAAGTAACTTCTTTTTTCTCTATAGTGACTAAAGTGAGGGAGGAGATAAAAATCTAACCCCCCCCCCTTAATTTTTCTATCAATATCTTGCCAAGACGAATGCAAGAAGTAACAATTCATTTGGCCAAAAAAATGAGCAGACATCTTCCTAAAATGCAATTGCACTGCACTTGAATTTCAAGCCATGAGAGCCCTCTGCAAACGTATCTGACTTTCGTTACGGATGCCAAACAGCTGACATTAAACAAGGCAATGTGGGCCCACGGCGCCTGCCGACATCGCCAAATGGCTGCCATTTCCAGGTCCATGAAGCAACACGCTGAAAGAGCAATAGGGGTCATTTTCGATCTGCTTTTGCGGTCCTGCGCCACTAGCTGTTGTGTAGTGTCGGAGCGCAGCAACACAAGAAACGGAGACCGCACCGTGGACACCGCACCAACTCGGATCTCAGACTCCAGTTCGAATGAGTGAGCAAGCGTTCTGGAAGCCTTGTCTAGGTTCTTTTCCTCGCAAAAAAGGGGGTGCTTAGATTCACATGCCAGGTTTTTGTCCAAAATTTCTTTTGCCAAGTTGGAAGGGGGTGCTTAAAATCGTGAAAGTATGGTATTTATAAAAACATGCATAAACTCCTTTTCAAATTATAATCTCAATGGTTTTCAAGGACCCACAAATTCCAGGATTATCAAGGCACTCAAAAACAGCTTTTTAGTTAAATTTCAAGTATTTCAAGGATGCAAATGAGTTCTAATTAAACCATTGTAAAAGAATATAAGAGTACTTAAGTTGGTTTGCGACGCACCGTGGGTCTTCACAGTGTCGACCTGCAAAATTGAACCATATTCTTTAAAAGTGTCAAGTGATATTTCAGAGCTGCCAACTTTAGTTCAGGTTTTCAGTAAAAGAGTATATGAGATATCAAGGAAGTTTAAAATATTATGGTTGAAGCACAGATCAGAGGTTTTCTAAGCTGCCCTTCCAGCACTTTCACTGACCTAGTGAATGTTACGGGCTTCAGCGGCATTTTTCATAGCACAGCATAGTATTATAGACGGCTACAGCTCGAAAAAATAGTGGATTTAACTCCTCAAAGAACCCTTCTGCAGCCAATGGCATTGAGAGATTCTAAAGTATAATCCCCTTAGACCTGATAGACAGACAATGCAGGGTGTGGCAGATGAAGGAAGATTCACCATGCCTTCACCACCTTCATCTAAATTTGCACAGTTCTTTTATCGTGCCAAAAAGTATGCGTTCGTCTATTGGCGCATTGTGTAGTGCAGCCTCCTCACACTTAATACAGGCACATGAGAGAGGACACCACCACTACTGAGTCACACCATGAAGGACGCAGGTGTTGAAAATAGGAAACAATGGTCACTGTTCCACACTTCTCATCAAAAAGCAACCATTGCTCAGTCTTTAACAAAATAAATACATCCTCTGAATTCAAGTTAGCTTTTACTGTATCTGGTAATAAAACGGCAGTGGCCATCGTTGCTGCTGCTGTGCAAGGTGTACCAAGGAATATTTAATATTAGGCACTCTTCACTGCCAATAATGCACTGTAATTAAGTGAAAAGAGCTTGCCAGCCTTCCAATTTGTTCAGTCTATCTGAATGTATATTGTAAATGAATTTCCAATAAATGAAGCTGTGGGCCCCATGCAGAAGCCCAGGGGGCAGTAAAGGCAGTGCCACGAATGGGCACCGAAGTTTTCCCAGGATAGGCATGGCCGCCTGGGCAGGTCGCACGCTTGAAAAGGAAAGTAATCGGGATCTGCACAGCGAAACGTTGACAATTTGGGCTAGCTGGAGTGATGTAGCGAAGCATGAACAATGCGGAGACACTGACAAGCCCTGTCTGCCTGCTGGGCGTTTATTTAAAACAGGAAATGGAAGAAGACAGAAGGAAAAGCACGCGTAGTTTGGAAAGGCCAAGCAAAATAACGAAGAAAAGGAGATAAAAAACACGATAAAAAGATAGAAAATAAAAAAATAATTGTGGTGAACTCTCGTCCTTCCACGTGTAATGCAGTTTCACACAAAGCCAGCCTCGAATTCTTCATGTGGGACTGGCCAAGGAAAAAATTAAAAATAAAGGAACACTGTGAGGGATTTATTGGCGGAGAAAGGTGGAACGAGCATGGGAAAGGAATAGGAATGAAAGTGGGAGCCGAAAAAGAGAAGGCATGAAAAAAGAATAAATAAACATGATCGAAATGCGCAAAGCCTGAAGGCTCAAAAACGATTACCGGGGCTTGGCAAGCTACAGGCAGCTGTTATTAGGCAGAAGACTTTTGATAAGCTTTGGCTATCTTTCTGGTGATGCGATTGCCACTTTTCTCGACGATAAAGGAAAGGATGGCAGATTCACACTGATCACTCTGTCTATGCAATGCTCGTGCACGCGGTCGCTGATGCAACAAACCAGCTATGAGCATGAAAAACTCATTACAGCACAGCACAAAAGGTGATCTAATGGTTTCTAATACACATGCATGTTTTCCTCTGTCAGATAGGTCATAAAGCTTTCAAAGCTTATTGCCGGCCCATCGCTGAATGCTTTTCAGTTGGTGACAAAAGTCATGAAGGAATTGTAGCATGCCTACTTTTTTATTTCATTGAAAGAAAGCCCTACCTCAAATCTCGACTTTAATGCCAGTTCTTTCACCGTACTTTCAAGTCCTCTGCCACAAAATTAAGTTAGCATGGGGGAATGTAAAAGGTAGCAGCGAGCCGCTCGACCGCTTGTTTGGAGTAGGATGACGTGTAAAGAATGCACGATTTATTCAGAGCGCCCACGAATAAGTAAGGACAAAGAAACTGCCCAGGAGAAAGAAAGTGGCGGCAGTGCATGGAAGGAAAAAAGGAACGAGCTAGAGGGAACAAAAAATATTTAAAAAAAAGTAACCAAGACGAATTCGCAGAACTAAGCGCAAGAAAGGCAAACAGTAAATATACAGTAAAAGCAGTACATTTCCATTGGTTCTCTCTGCATTGCACTGGTCCTCATGCAAGCTATCGTAGACAAGGAAATATAGACCACAGGACAGGTTAAATAAAGATTACGCAATGATAAACTGTGGCCACGAGCGCAGCCCATAAGGTGCATATGGTGGTCCTAATGCATGCGCATTCCTTTTGTCAGGCATGGCAATTGACTCCAGATATTGCAGATGCCTACGAGTTGCCAAATTTCTTTTCTTTTTTCATGTGAGAAAGACTGCAAATGCAAGAAAAGGCAGTGTGCCCTCTATTGGAAAGAACGCCTTGTGGAAAATCTGGAAGCAGCAGATCCGGACATGATTGCCAGCTCACTGCTCGTTGGACAGCAGCTATCCCCAAGCTTCGTGTCACTTCACTTCATAAATCTTATTTGGGGCGTCAAAAGCATTCTATCAGACAGGTGAAAATGTGTGAAACCCATTGACTGCAACCCAGATATTCATTGGTGACCTTATAATGGCACGAATACAAGGAGCGAATGGTGAATGTGAACCACGCGTCTCCGCAGTGCGGCCGGGCACACCCCTCCAGAACAGACCTCCATTCCTGCCTCGAGGGGCACACGCATTGCGGCGTGTGTTGCTCCTACAGTGCACCTACACATTAGCAGAGCTAGGAAGATTAAAAAAGCATGCCAGATTTGAGAGCTACATTCAAATATTCAATGGATGGGGATATTATGACATGAGATTATATATTTTAAGTGTAAGCTATTCAGCACCTGTGACAGTTCTCAATGCTGACCAATGTATAATTAAATGACATCAACATCCACAAACCCAACAGGTCATCACTTGCGTCGCGCAGACTGTGTGCACTGGGGACATCCATTGTCCGCATTACATCCCTGACAGTCTCATGACGGACTTCACTACTGGGGATGTTTGCCACAGACATGGGTGAAGCTTGGTCCCTGGGGCTGCCAGCTGAAAGGACCTCTGCACAACTCTCCTGTGCATACTCTGTTAAGACTGCAAAGAATGGTAGTAAAAAGCAAGAAACGGTTTCACCAGCACAAAAAAGCACAGTGACTTGACAAACTATACCATATTATTGTGTAAATAATTGAACCCTGAATACAATCCGAGGAAGTTTAAGGCCTCATGAAAAAAAAATATTACAACTATATTATGATCCCAAACTGCTCAAGCCAATCACCACCAAGAACTTAAAAAAAAACAAAAAAATGACAGCTTACAAATATGCTAACTTGGCCTCCTATTTGCAGCTCCACTTCTGGGTCCTCATTTGTATACATATACTCACTTAGTTACTAATCCCTCATGTTGAGCCTCTATTATCCAAAACACTCATTAGCACACAGTCGTAAGCTACCAAATCATGTGAAAGACCACCTGACACAGATATAAATCACTGCTTTAGCCAAGTCTTACAAACATGCTCGTGGCAGCATGTCTGATTTGGGATCCACGAATCTCGGGCTTGATGCCCATCTCAAAGGAGCAACGCGAGTTGGCAGCACTTGCCGGCTCGGCCATGTTAATTGGTCTCATGGCGTCACACAACCCACCATCTGATCAATGCCTGTTGATGTCACATACCAGAGGAATGCTGAAAATTTTTCACTCGGCCACCAGCATTGATGACAGCTTTTCTGTAGGGCGAGACCTTTAAAGCCATCGCATTAAAGCAAAAATGTTAGCTGAAAGGCAATTATAGTCATAATGGCATGCTACTAGAAGATCAGATGGCAGGCTCATCTGTGCAATGGCGCAATCAACAGTCGTTTCTGTGGGCTGGCAGCAAAGCTCTATAAATGAAATTATGCAGTCATAGGCTCTTTCGGCTCGTCGAGTGCCAACATGTCTACCATTATGTGCACATCAGAGGGGCATCAAAAGCAATAAATCACATTCCAAGAAAGAATATTTGGACAACCCTTTGTCTAGCAGGTCACATTTTTATAATACGCCACTTGAAGTGCCTGTCCAAACAAACTAATGCTAGTTGCAGGTCATCCAAATAAGCGAGATTCTAGTGCTACTGACTTACATGGGCATTCGTTGGGAACCTGGTAGCAGCCCAAATTATCAGAATTTACAAGTTAAGAGGGGTAAAATTAGCAAGGTTTCACTGTACTAAAGATCACAACAAACAAGGCTATAATCGTGACTGCACATCAGAGGGCAATGCTGTATTGTTTGAGGCATACTGGTTGTACTTCTACCTGTTTTCTTCTCCGTGCCAGTCATAATTTCCTTCGTGCGTAAAGCATTATGTATGCCGTTTCTGTGGATTCAGCTGATTCGATTACTGAAAGGAATGTGTTTGTTGATGCCTCTTTCCCACTTGCTAAACGAATTCTGTAGCTCGTGTTCAGTTGTCACAAGGATTTAAAAGGGTGCTAAAGAGCTTTTAAAAAAAACAAGGTCAGAGTATGAAGATCATGTACAAATCGGCCAAAACTATATGCAATACCATTATATGGGCCCTAAATCACATCCTGTACTTGGTTTATAATATAGCTCACTTGCTCGATTGTGTTGTAATAAAGATTAGCGCAAAATAATACACCTTTACCTGCAGATCACAACCCACAATCGCATTAAAAGTTTGGCAGACTCTCTCCTTTGACTTTTGCATTCACTCTTTCTTTCTGTGCAACACTACTATGTATCAACGGCTTTTAATAGCTACTTGTCAGCTTCAAGCATGAATCACATATCTATTTAGCACAAAAGAAAATTATAAATGTTTAGTACGTGAGAATGCTTTTTAAAGATTTTTGTTTTGCACTTCCGCTCTCGCATTGGCGGCTCAGGTGGCCTTCACCATTTTTGCATTTTTAACATGAAATCATACACAAAGTCAGCGCCTGGAATGTTTGCACAGGAATAAGAGCTGCAACCAAGAATGGCATGCATGAAGCAAATGACAGGTGCCACCATGCCTGGCCATGCTAGAACGGAAGCTCCTGTTTGCAGAGACAAGTAAAAACGCAAACGCACAAAACTACCAAAGGTGGGCACCGGACCCAAGGAGGAGCTCCAGACTTTGCGCATGCCAAAAACATCAAAAGGAGGAATGCCACGAAGGCACGAAATTTCAAACTTTGATTGCAAACAACTTCGCTGCTAAACATTGCTTTGAAAAAAAAATTGCTGAAGATAATTGTATAGTGAAACAGTAAAAACTAGCTGTTTAGAGCCGCTTTAACTGTTGAAAAATGTGTGTCCACAGCCCTGCCCACACACCAGTTGTGGCTGCTCCATGCAATTGGGCATTACAGCCATGACATAAGAACTTCGGTCCATTATGCTGCTGGAAAAGCCTTTCTCATGGAGGAACATGCTGCTAAAGTGGCCCTTCAGAAAGTGAAGAGCCGCTGCCACCCGTACAGCATAATTAAAGAACACCGCAATTGACACATTACCTGCAAGCTCTGCAATGGAAGTTGTATGAGCTGCAAAACAATAAGAATATAAAGATACCCTCTTTCAAAGCCACAAATGACTATGTTACTAGCTTATTCATTGCCGAGTAAGTACTTAAACATGGGGCCATCCAAGCCGCTAGTGATAGTACAGCACAAGGTTGTGCAGACCACTGGCATAACCCCACCACTTTATTTGGATTCAAACTGCTTTCAGTAAGCTTGTTGACCAAGCCAAGAAAAGCGGGAACTGTTGCAGCCTATCGTGGGCTCAGTTGAATGGCAGATGCACAGGAGTGAGTGTGACTGCCAGAGCTGCAGAAACAAGAGGCCATAAGGCTGAATTCATGCCGCTGGTTTTTGCTGCTACCTGCTGCCAGCACAGATGAAGTGTAAATGGGGCAGGGTGACAGTATATTCTTAATCATTCATTTCAATGGTCCTAGAAATGTAACTGACAAAAAATATTTTTGTTGATTACATATGGGTTCATTTCCATGCATCAGCAGAATTTTGAACTAGACAATCTTTTGTGTCCCTTCAATTAACAGATAATCATTCAGAATCTTTCTTTGAGACATTCCGTGCATGTTAGTGTTTCATATGTTTGTGATGTTATCAGTTTATGAAACACATTGTCCCTGACCGCAGAGTGAATTTTAGTTTGCTATTTTTGTAGTTTTAAAACAGTCCCACTTTGTACAGTAAAAAACACTTGTACAAATGTAAAGGAACTCCAAAACATGTGATGTTCATAAAACCCCAGGAGTCACATATTAATATTGTGCTTCATGTAAAAGGAAAAGAAATGCACTTACCGTCCTCAACCCGAGGCATGCGAAGTTGTATATCTGGAACTGAAACAAATACCCAAATGCAATATTACCTCTCGGCACAATCTTAACCACGATTAGCTCCTTTCTGAGCCCTGCAAGGCCTGTGAGCAAATCTTAACCCTCACAGTGTAATGCAGTACAGTTGAACCTCAATATAATGAAAGCGTACATTCAGGAAAAACTTCGTTAAATCACAGACGTTGTTGCATCGAGTTTTTTTTGTCTTTCAGTGGTCAAATCTTATTGCGCCTCTCTAACCTCTTCCTGCTCCACTTTATTTTGCCTACGCGGTTAATACAAGCCATTTTAGAAAAAAACACCATGCCAAACGAGCACCGAGAGTAATTCAGTAAAGCTTTAACTCAAAATCGCATATTTAAAATCTCGCATTGTTCAAATTTTCTGCACAGCCAAGCAGCTCCCAATTGGAAGTGATCATTTATATGTAACCCTTGATGTATTTTGTGACCAAACTGAGAACATCTCCACATATTGATTGGTGGCTGGAGGTATAAATGTCATCACCAAAAATTATCACAAGCTTCGCACGTTGATGCAGTGAGTGCCACGGAGCTGGCGCTCTCACCAAATACAAAACCAAGCAGCGCTGCTGCAGACCACTACTTGAGTCAAGCAAACCTGAGACACACGTGCCCTTGCGGGTCGGCGAAAATGAGACGTGCAAGCAGCAGGTTTCTGCAAAATAGCATAGCTGGTTTGGTTTGCTTTGTGGACCACGAGCAACGTTTTTAGAAATGCTGATTGTAGGCACGCACAATGGACGTGATTTAACGGCTGTCTGTTTTCGGACGACGTGGAACTGATCGTATACCACATGCCTAGCGCCGTGCGGCCGCCGCACTTGGGGACGACGATGACGAAGCGGTTGCTAGCTCGAGAGGCGCGCTGGTGCTAGACTCTGTTATCGGAGCTAGAAACTGACCTTATTCTAGGGTTCTCACCTACGTGTACCTTCACGGCTCCCTAGGGCTCGAGTCGTGACAGTATCACGATGGGACAGGCGGGTGGTTTAGTGTTGTTTATGAGGTTTAACGTCCCAAACTGATATCATTACTGAGAGATGCCTTAGTGGAGGGCTTGTCAACTCATGGGGTAAAGTGCACTGACGCCACATAGCACATAGGAGCCTTGTGCCTCGCCTCTCAACGGAAAGCAGCTGCAGCCATCAGGATTGCTTTTGCATTAATCTGGAGGTTCAAAGCCTATCAAAACATGCTACACTTGTATGTCCGAAATATATATATATATATATATATATATATATATATATATATATATATATATATCACGTGATTTCACATTAAAATTGTGGCGCAACCATTCTTTGAGAAGCACTCAGGGTGGTGTCATACTATCTTACTTCCCATCAAGTTGGAGGTAATTAGTGATAGCGATTTGAACCAACAACATATGTACCTCCAATTGTATGCTCTTACTGTAGAAGGCGTCTATCGAGAAACGAGACACACAGTGCGCCTTTCCTTTCCTCGAAATCGGCCAATTTTCATTTTGGGGAAGACACACTCTTGCTACATTTATGTGTCTCTCAATGCTAAACCGACAAGCAAACCATGCCAAGCAACAACAAACAATGCTTTCACAGTCTTAATCGGAATAAATGGAGTTAAAGGCCAATAATGTTTTTATTTGTGCACTTTTGGGAGTAAAGGATTAACGTAACTTCACACAGCAACAGTTTAAGTCCTAATGGTGAACTCACCGTGTCTTTTTCGTGATGAAAAGTCTTCACTTCAGTTGGCAGACTCAATGTGCGAAGTCTGCTCCGCTATTTCCATTTTTCTTTTGGCGTCAGCGTAAGTATCTATTTTGTAAAAGAATTAAAGTGACTAAACCAGGTGCACAGGGTACTGGACACAGCTTCACCAGCTGCATAGACTAGAGCGACATGAGCTATACATGCAAGATAAAACAATATTACATGAAAGCATTTGTTCACAGGTCATCTTTCATATCTGGTCATCTGCAAATTCAAATTTTTGTGCAAGCCTTAACTAGGCGCAAATTTTTGCAGTACTCAAATCTCATCGAACCTTTGGATGTGTTGCATTTATTTGTGGAAGAATATGTCAACCAGGAAAACCAACATTGTAAATTCTATCCTGTGTACTTTGCGATATGCTACCACCACTTTTCACTGCTTGTGCTTGTCAGAAAATCAAGAAGCTTAGTTTCATGCCAAAACAGGCAAGTATTAATGTAGCGATGTTTAGGACGGTAAATATATTGTGAATAAAGGAGCTGCTCATACCTGCATAACCCAGCACCCTGCAGGGACACCGTTGCCAATCAGGGCCAGGCTTCAGCCTATTGCGGGCCATCTGATCGACAGCATGAGGCCCAGTGCCTTTTGGGGGCCACATGCACCTCGTCGTGCTTTTGCTCAGCCAGCAAACTGGCACTGCCCCGACGGAGTCTTTTTCATTGGTGAATAAAACCACACAGTACATGCGGTCGTGTCGCACTCGCTTTCTTTTCCTATATAGAGAGTAAACAAAGGTATAAAATTTTGCATCCAATTCATTGTATCTTGGATGTGATATGCCCATCCTTAACTTAGACCAGCTATAATATAAATATGCAGACAATTTAATTAAGCCAGGCTTCTGCTTAATTTGTGCTATTGCATCAATGGGCAGAGGAAAGTTGACTTCTGACTTGAACCCAAAAACCCCTTACACCACATCTGCTGCATCTCAAGACACTGCAGATACTTATGGGAGCTAAAAGTTTAGTGCCCGGCAAAGCACATTTTTACATACACAGCAGTTTGGGTTCATTATGGCATGCATCACAGTCATTAAAAAAAGTGGTAGCCAATACCATGCTGCCATTCCTTGAACCACATGTTTAACGCGACCAGCGAAAGCTGCTGCTAAAATCCATCTGCTCAGACTCTTGCTGCTATAGGAGGGATGCACAATTGGGAAATGGTCTTTCACTAACACTTTTTATACAACTGTGCGAATAACCGATGTTATCAATTCACCAGATTTAAAAGTCACAATTATTCACACTAATGAAAAAAAAAAAAACACATAGTTAGGTTTGGTTTGTGGGATAACTTCCCAAAGCAACACATCTGCACCGGGGCCTGCACTGTACAAGGCCCTGTAGAAAGGCACTGGCAACATAACATCGCAAAATGCACAGTACAATTTCTTTCGTTTTACTGTTGACAAACAATCGCTTGAAAACCGCGCTGAAAGAAACCGCAGACTTGCTCTGACTTCTCTGCGCCACCCTAGCGGCGGGTAAGAACAAAGGATCAGGTAGTTCTTAACCCTTGTGAAATGTGGTGCAAGAGGTGCTACGAACTACAAACAGTGTAAAGGTGCGAACCTAATAAACGGAGCGCGATATTCTGCTGAGTGCAATCGTACCTTCCCTAGGCGAACTGAAGAAACATCGGTTCTCCATAACACTGATTCAACACGTGCACCAGGTTGTGTTCGCCAAACGAAGGCGTGTACATTTGAAAGATGTGGCCTATTAGACCGTCAAAAACGCGTCAGCCCGCGCAAGTGAAGGGGATTTGACCAATTTGACTACCGATCGAAGCTTGTGATAAGGCGCGGCACCTATGCGCACGCCTTGGTTTGTTTTCGCTAGGTTCGCATTTCAGTACAGGCGCCAAGTAATATTCAACAGCGCGGCCACATGTCTACAACGCACCCTATATAAAGACAGTCTAAGGTATGATTTAATTCAATTAGCAGCCCTATTTGCCAGCTTAAATTAGCATCCATGCCTTGTCATACCAACCGAATCACTCAGAGCACCGCTCGTACTACAGCTTATTCTGACATAAAAAAAAAAATCAGAGCTCGAGCTCTAATTCGGCGAAGCTGCCAAAATCCACCCGGAGAAAAAATCAACGCACAAGCCCAGCAGTTGCATCTGCCGACGTCGAGGCGGCGCGAGAAGTGGTGCTAGTCGTGTGCACAAGTGCCCGTTTGGCAAGCATCCACTAACTGCAGGCGCATTCCATATAGGTGACAATTTCAGCTGGGGAAAGCGCAAAAAATGTTTGCAGCCAATACAATGCACCATTTTCTTTTGCTGGAACCTGTATGTAGCTGCGCGAACTCTAGCTGCGCAAACAAAGCACTCGCGGGCCGCAGTAACAGCCTTTCATTTCAACACATGGAACGGGTATCATCGACTTGAACTGCAGAGAAACTCGAAAAAGTTAGATTTTATTAGGACAAGAAGAGTACTTACCGGTCATTCAAACGGCGATCCA
The DNA here is from genome assembly GCF_055883805.1 of Amblyomma maculatum. NCBI lineage: Eukaryota > Metazoa > Arthropoda > Arachnida > Ixodida > Ixodidae > Amblyomma > Amblyomma maculatum. The sequence continues at coordinate 61,889,711 of NC_139346.1, read as the reverse complement.
TAATAATGCAGCACACGTACGTTGGCTGTCGACGGCAAAGAAGGCGGGAATGCAGCGCACGTTGTCACCCTGTCACTGTCGACGGTCAAAAAAGGCGGTAATGCTGTGGTGGCTTTGGTGGCTTTGGCTTTGGCAAGATGAGGGAGAGGATGAGGAGGTGCTGCGAGGGTACAGTGCGAGGGAAAGCCAGCACAGCGCCTCCTCTGACATCAAGCAACATGAAGAAGGTTATATCGGTGATATCTATATAACCTCCTTATGTAGCATCAAATTAACTCTATGAGCAGCATAAACAAATAAGTAGACATATAAGGAACAACAGTAAACGTTGAAGCTAAACAGTTGAACGCGTCTTCTTGCGATCAAAACATTCATTACTAGTATTTTTTTTTAACGTGCAGACGCGGACTGGGAAGATGACGGTCATATTGTTTTTTAAGATGAAAAAAAAAAAAACTAAGCAAACTAGACTTTTCAGGTGCCACGTTTAGACATTTGCAACGACGGCCCCCTGGGCGTCTCCATAATTCCCGCTGGGCTGTTGTGTGCGCCTGACGTCAGCACAGTGGAGGGGGCAGCGGAACCGGTTTGCAAGAGTCCAGAGAGGAGGCGTTTCGACAACCTCCTCGCCCGATGCCATGGTCTTATAGATCTTGTGCGCGCTGTATGTATAGCAGGCCGGTTCTGTGACAGAAGACAAATACAGTGTTCTGCAACTATATCGGAATCGCCTTGAAAAATTTTCCCACCGGTCGAGGCGGGAAAATTTTCCAAGACGGGTTCGATAAAGTTGCAGAACGCGTGTATGTACATATCGCTTCTCGCCACACTGCACGCCACGAACAATAGAAACATATAGTATAACGTATGGACTCTTTCGTACGATAAACGCCAGCAAATTACGGATGTGTCGCCTCGGCACTTTTAGTTGACCGTACGAAAACGCGACCGTGTTTTTTTTTTTCGTTTTTTTTTTGTAAATCGGAAAGCAAAACTAGTCAAGTCGCGCCGGGACTTTAGACAGTTATTTTGCTCCTGTGTGGAGCACTGAGCCAGGATAACACATTACAAGCTACTAATTTCATTTTGCGTCAAGTTTGTGTTGATATCTTGGGTCCTCCATGGTCTCTATAGGCAACAGTTGCCTTTTATCATCGCCCAATCTTTCCCACCGCCTGAATTTGCTCTGATGTATCGGCAATTAAACGAAGGCGGCGCACATTAGTACCCCTGTCACACGGACAGTTTCGATCCTCATTGAACTCGATCTGCATTCAACTCAATGCAGACCGAGGTTGTCACTCGGCAACTTTCAAGTGCAATCGAGCTCGAGCCTGCTTGACTTCAAGCTGCTTCTTTATGCACTCTTGAGATTTCAAGCAAACTCGAAAGAGGTCATCGGCACCCTCATCATAAGTGAGCTCTAAAGCGCACACGAGGAAAATTTCTCAATGCTCATTGAAAACGCCCCTGTAGCACGGGACGCTTCAATTCTTGAAAACCTCAATGCAGATCGAATTCAATGAGGATCGAAAGTGAACTTGTGACAGAGGTGTAAGGTTGTCGTGCATAGTTCCATTCTCAATTTCGGTCCCCTTTTTTTCCTCATCCCCGCATCTCATCCTCTCTCACATATCTAATCTTTTCCTCACCTCACATCTCACTATATACCTTGGGTCGTAGGTCAGGGTCAGCAAACCATCGTGGCAATACTGCCTTTTTAAGCAGGGCTGGGCCACTGCAGTGAATGCTTAATAAAATATTATTGCTGTTTTCATTATTGTTCATTAAGAGTGATGACGTACGTTCGTCGTTTTAGCGGGCACATACACGTATGTGGACGACTGTGCACCATATACCTCGGCAAAGTCGGGAATGCCCGCGCTCGGCTCACTAACACAATTTTGGTCAGCTTGCGGGTTCACTCAAATCTAATCTAATATATATTCACACATGCTCGGGATCACCGAAATTGCGAAAATACTCAGACTCACAATTACCTCACTCGATCTGCCTCACGATTCATCTAGTCATTGTTACGATTCGATTAGGAGTATCTGCTGGGCTCATATATGCACATCTCGACAAGCAACTCACAGTAGAATCACGACTCATTTTTAGCTCACTCATCTCGAATCACGACTCATCTGGACTCATTGATTTATTTCGACTCGAATGATTTAATCGGACTCACTCACTGAGTTGAGCAATTTCCCAAGTCCACGACCCCCAATTAAGTCCTAAGGCTCATGATCGACGGAGGCAATACTTTTCTAGAAGGCCTCGTTTTTTTTTGTTTTTTTTTTTTTGCGCGTGTGACTGTTTGAACGTTTTTATTTCGTGTAAGTGAAGCACCACGCCTCGTGTTATACTTTGTTATTAAATACAATCAAATTTTAATATGTCTATATAGGTTGCCGGAACAAAAAAGTCCGAAAAGGTTATGTTGCATACGTGGCAAGATATTCATTGTGTGAAAGTGCATAAAAATTGCGGGTTTGAGCATGACTTGAACCTAGTGATACAGCGAAAGCTGTAAGTGCTGATTAGCCTCTTTAACACCGGATTTTCAATCAGCGTTTTTCTTTTTTCGTAATTGTTATTTAAATTAGGTTTTAGGGAAAGGAAGGCCTTATACTTTTGAGTGGACGTCATGGAATTGTGGACACCTACACTAGGGTTAAGATAAATTTTCATATTTCTTCTTGTATATTGTAGATTGGTGCTGTGCGATGTCAGCGCATATTAATGATCCCCAGGTGGTCGAAATTACTCCGTAGCCCTCCACTACGGCTCCTCTTTCTCTCTTTCCACTTTCACTCCCACCTTCCTCCCTTCCCTTACGGCGCGGTTGCGGTGTCCACAGAAAACAAGTGAGACAGTTACCGCGCCTTTCCCTTCCTATAAATAATAAAAGAAATCAGCCTAAAAAAAAAGGAAAGGAAAGGCGCAGTATCTGTCAGACTTGAGAGAAGGAAGATGGGAGTGGAAGTGGAGAGAAAGAGATCCCGTAGTAGAAGGCAGTGGAATAATTTGGCCACCTCATGGTTCTTTAAAGTGCGCGGACATCGCAAAACCCAGGGCTGCATCTTCGTTTTTAATTTTTCAGATGACCTTGACCTAATTAAGTTCGGGTGTCCACGATTTCGTGGTATTAACCCAAATGTATACAGCGCCTTCCTTCTTTTCCCCAATTATATATTCTTATTATTATCGGGAAATTAAGGAAGGCGCAGTATACATTTGTGTGAACACCACGAAATCATGGACGCCCACACCTAATTAGGTCAGGTAACCTGGAGGGCAAATTTAATGTCACATAAAGACCTGTTACACCTAGCAAGCCTTCGCTTCCATTGTAAATATGTTCATTAGAATTAAATTAATATAATAATATAATAATTGGTTCACAGGAAGGGAAAGGCGCAGGTTATCTGCCAGACCATATTTTTCTGTCGACACCTGTACCGCATCATAAGGGGAGGTAGGAAGTTGGGAGTGAAAATGAAAAGAGACAAAGAGGAGCCGTAGTGGAGGACTAGGGAGTAATTTCGACCACCTACGGATTTTTATACGTGTGACAGTGCAGAGCGCACGGCCGCCTTTTGCATACATCGAAACGCAGCCGCTGGCGGTCGGGATCGCGAATTCCCCTTTGGCGGCTGCGTTTCGGTGGAGTTTTCGGTGGAGTCTCTCCTCCACCGAAACGCAGCCGCCAAAGGGGAAGGCGGCGCGTTCGTGTGCTGTGCGATGTCAACGCACGTATCCCCAGGTGATCGAATTGGAAAGCCGCGTATATCTTTCAAGGCAGCTGAACACCGGCGCGCTACGCTGGCGGCCCGAAAAGCTGGCGTAGTGAAACTTTCGCTTCAAAAACGTCCGGGAGTGCGCATGCAGGAGGCGGCGCACAGGATTATCTCTACCGGTCACCGAAATATGTAGGTACGCAAGCGGTCTTTGTCGCGGCTATGTAAAATCCCCCCCCCCCCCCCCTAGAGAAAAAAAAAGGCGCACACCGTCGTCAAGAAAGCACAGATCATGATCTGAGCCTGAGCCCGCGCTATCAACTTAAGATCGCGATCTGAATTCGAGTCCGACGCCTCACTCACGACTCAGACCATGAACTGAACGTGAGGCCGCAGACACGTACAATATTCAGATTATGATCTGAATGCGCGTACGTCCGCGTATGCCAAACCATATCCCGTAGGCGCACTGGAGCAGACGGCGCTCTCAGCGAGTTAAACGGCGATTGTTGCGGAAGGTCTCTCTGAACGCAACCTGAAGGTAATATACACTCACTGTAAACGGCGATTGTTACTGAAAGGCGTCTGTGAATGCAACCTAAAGTTAACACGCCCTCACTGAAGGCAGGAAATAATTACGGTGAAGGCAATTGCAAAAAAAAAGCTATTCAAAAGAATTAAAACACAGGAGTCGAACAGATGTTTCAGTGGCATCAGTACAGAGGTGGTTGGTGTTAATCCAGTGCGCCACAAAAACTTTTTTTTTGTGATTGCCTGGTCTTGACACGAGAACAAAATCAACAAAAATCAGTCAAATGCTATTTACAGACGCTATTCACTTATGACACACTAAAATTCACGCATACACAAAGGCTCTCTAGTGGCGCTCAAGACTAGTGCGCCACAAAAACGTCGTTGAAAATGTGTTGAACGAACGACGAGAACAATGCCATGTAAATGCTTTCCTAATCATTTACCAATAACAATATATATATATATATATATATATATATATATATATATCCCCTATTTGTCGACTGGTGGCGCTGCTCAGAAGAGAGTGGTGGAAGACAGTGCGCCGCCGATCGGTGGCAGCTATTGATTGTGTGTGTGCGTGTGTGTAACTGCGTAACTCAGTGTATGCGTAACTGTGCAACTCTGGTGTGTGTTTGCACTCTGGCTGAGTACTGTGTGAGTGTCCACCCGATTCAAAGGGTATGGCAGCATGGCCACAAGTTTATCATCATCATCAACGCCAGAGCGTCGTCTGCTCAAATGCTACTACGGCATTTTTTTTAAACCTCTTGTTCCCGCTACATATAAAAATAATAGGCATGATAAAGTATAATCTGAATTTAGCTTTATAATGACAGCTAAAAATTACGGAAATAATGCATACCAAGGAGTTTCTGCGCGCCACCATCCACGAATAAACGTGACGGAACAAATTCAATCCAATCCCCATCCGTAGTTTTCATCATTGTTTTCATTGTGTTTGTTTGTGTTGCTGTCGTATTTGCCCTTCCCTTGTTTATCGCTTTGTCTTTTGCGTGGTGTCTCATCTCTACTGCGAGTATTTTCAGTGCGTGGTATAGTGCATTGTCCTGTTTTGTGCAGTATTTTAGTGAGTGTTTAGTGTGTGTACTGAGTGCACTGCAGTGCGCCGTGACTGACATCGTAGACGGGTGGTTGTGTTGGTGGCCGGAGTTCGCAAGCTGGTTTAAGCTTTTGTGGCTTCAGAGCAAGCGGAAATCATGAGCAAGTGGGAAAAATACCGGCGATTGCAGCGAGAGGTCAATGACTTTTTTCGTGACATTTCAAATGACGGAAATGGACCAGAAACATCCACTATGCGCGAGGCTACCGGCCGTGACATTGAACCGGCTGACCGTTCAGGCGCACGCGTAGACTTCCAGAGAAGCCCATATCTGGCAGAGCAGTCTGCTCAGGACTATGATGATAAATGTTCTGGCTCAGTAAGCACCTCTGAGAACTTCTCCGAAGACTCTGCCGAAAGACGTGCCATGGCCGCTGAAGAGCTGAGAGATTCGGATGCTGCTAGTGACGTTTCTGGTCCAGAAGCAAGTGGCTCATGTGTCAACGTTCGCGACGAACTGAGGGAAATTGCTCTCAAACATTCGTTGACGCACTCGGCCATCAATGATCTCTGCTTACTTTTCCAGAGGCTTGGTCATCCAGTGCCAAGTGACACAAGGACTCTGCTGAAAACAGAGAGAAAGGCAAACGTGCAAAGAAATGTCGTATATTTTGACTTAAAACCACAAATTGAAAGCCGCGTGAGATTAGGCCTCCGCCCGCAACAGAGCCACAGCATCGAACTTCATATGAATATAGATGGTCTTCCTATCTTCAAAAGTTCTTCTGTCAGCTTTTGGGTTGTGCTATGTCGTGTGTCAAACTGTGTACACAACCGACCATTTGTCGTTGCTGTTCACTGTGACAAAAAAAAAGCCAACTAGCATTGAGGACTTTCTGCGGCCCTTTATTGATGAAGTGAAGGACCTAGAGGTGTCAGGAATAGATGTTCATGGAACACATTACAACATCTCCGTAACTGCCATAATATGTGATGCGCCAGCTAGGTCATATATCAAATGCATAAAAGGGCACATGGGATTTTATGGTTGCGATCGCTGTAGCCAAAAGGTGAACGATCTGACCGTCGGCAGACATTTCCTATATGCGTTGCCTTTCAGCACAGAACCGATGACTCATTTCGAGCTATGGCAGACCCTGGCCACCACCATGGAGTGAGTCCACTTATTGAACTCCGCATTGACATGGTAAAAGTTTCCTATTGATTATATGCATTCAGTGTGTTTAGGAGTTGTCCGCAAGCTCTTGCACACATGTATATCAGGACCTTTGCCCCACCGTCTTGGAGCACAACAAAGAAGAATGTTGAGCGCAAGATTGGAGGCGAGTAAACTGCCTACTGAATTTGCTCGGCAACCAAGGTCTCTCGACGAGCTGGAGAGGTGGAAGGCCGTTGAATTTAGGGCATTCTTGCTTTAAATTGGTCCTGTTTTGTTGCGTGACCTGCTGCAAAAAGACTGCTACCAGCACTTCCTCTGTTTACATGTTGCCATGCGCATTTTGCTGCACGAAGTGCTGTGCATTGAAATGAACAGCTAAGCTTCACGGCTCCATCAGTACTTTGCTCAGCAAGCAGCCCCGCTTTATGGTCCATATTTCTTAGTTTATAATGTGAATATGATGTGCCACATTGCAGATGACTGCCTTTTGTATGGCCTACTGGACAGAGTTAGTGCATTTCCTTTTGAGAACAGTTTGGGCCAGCTAAAAGCACTTCTCAGAACAAACAGCAAGCCACTTGAACAGGTCAGTCGCAGGCTCTCTGAGCTGGCCCATTCCTCAATAGAACCCCCACAATGTGTGCTGCTAACAGGTGTCTCATCACTGAAAACTGGTGTTGAGAAAGACTCATGCTGTCTGCTTAAAAATGACCACATTGTAAATGTGACAGAAATAACACCCGAGTTCATCTTTGGCCATCAACATATTCAGGTTGGAAGTTTTTACACGATCCCCACATCTTGTGAAAAGCTGCAGATTTTTCGCACTAAAGGAGTGTCGCGTGAACTGAAGAAGTGGCCTGCAGAATTTTTCTGTTCTAAATGTGTGAAACTTCCATGGAAATCAGGTTTTGTAGTGTTTCCCCTCATTCACCATGCTTAAAAAATTAGGGGTGCCAAAGTTTGCACGTTATTTGGTTCCACTGAGACAAAAACTGTTATTGAATAATGATTGGCATGGGAAATGGTTCTGCCATAATTACAGGGTATTCAGTGCAACACAGACTAGCTCAGCAGTTAACTCTCTTGGAATGGTTCTGGTTTGGTTTATGGTGTTTAATGTCCCAAAGCAACTCGGGCTGACAGATGCCGTTGTGGAGAGCTTCGCAAATTTTGACCACCTTGGGTTCTTTAACCTGCGCTGACATTGCACAGCACACGGACATCTTGCTTTTCGCCTTTATGCGACCACCACAGCCGGGATTCGATTGCACATCCTTGGGCACAGTAGCCGAGCGACATAACCACTGCACCACCACGGTGGGGTAAAACTCGTTACTTGTAAAAATGTGAAGAATGTAAAGCAAGCCTACTAAAGAAGGATATTGTGACATATATGCCCTGCATTGCTGGATGTTAAAGAAGACAACAATCAGCAACAGTGACACAGAAGAAGACAAAGTGATAGCAACGTTTGGTGCTAGAAGAAGGTTGACGCTGCTGTTCTTCTGTGCTTTGTGTGCTGCATCATCCTGGACTAACCTTCGTGCACTAACCTTGCCACGTATCATCTTGGTGGAGGTGACTAAAGATCCCCGTGTGCACACATAAATCCATTCAAGCAGCCGAAAGCTGGATTTGCGCAGTGTCAACAACGGCCACTATGACCTCTGAGGCAGCTCCTACCACCGCAACAACATCGGCGCAGCCACTCATCCTCACAAAAATCCGCCACCCTCCCATCTTCAATGGCAAAGACAAGACAGATGTTGACGACTGGCTGGATGAATACGAGCGATGCAGCAGGAACAATCACTGGGACGCGACCATCATGCTGGCCAATCTGATTTTCTATTTGGCGGGAACCACTCGCACGGGGTTCCAAAATCACGAGCACGAGCTGGTGATCTGGGAAATTTGCATGCAAAAGCTTCACGACTTGTTCGGGAAGCCCGTTGGACGGGCTCTCGCAGCCAAAACCGAAATTTCGTCTCGCGCCCTATCCACCACGGAGTCCTACCTGGCCTAGATTCAAGACGTGCTCGCGTTGTGTCGCAAAAGCTAGGGCACATCCTCAAGGGCATCGCAGATGATGCGTTCAACATCCTCTTCTGCATGGATTGCTCTACCGTCTAGTCGGTGCTTCAAGTTTGCCGAAAATTCGAGCAGGCTAAACAACGACGCCTGGTACATCGCTTTGAGCGCCTTCCGAACACAGCAGCTACATCATCCTGCAATGATCTGGCTCCTCTGTAACAGCCTTCTCAGTCCACAACAATGACTCGGATCGTCAGGCGAGAACTCGAGGCCTTAGCTCCTGCACCACTCCCATCTCCAGTGCCCGACACTGTGGCCATGATACAGGCTGTTGTCCGCCAGGAACCGCCAGGAACTTGCCAACGTCGGTCTTTCCTCCAACCCCGTACCACCCTCGTCACCATCGCATCCTGTTCCTGTAGTGGCTGCTGCAACCGCTAGCCAAGCTCCCCCACGTCGCTACGTTAGTGGCTATCCTGCAGAGTGGCGCACCTCAGATGACAGGCCAATTTGTTTTATTTGCTGTCGAGCCAGCCACACTTCACATTATTGCCGCAGTCGCACCTTCCCCACCCCTCGTTCTTATTACAACGCTGACCGACGGTACTACTACGGGCCTCGACGCTTCCCTGCCCAACCTGAACAGCTCCGCCCCGCATATGATGGACCTGGACACTTCTCTCCTCACCCAGATGAACCTCACACCGAAGCCGTCTCAAGTGTCCGTCACTCCAGCCGATCTCCATCACCACGGTCTCATCGATCTCGTTCACCGCTGCCTCGTTGCAACTCCTCCCCATCATACGCCGTCGCCTACTTGGGAAACTAGGGAGTGCAGCGCCCGGGAGTGACGCTGCATTACCGACCCGGACTGTCAACTCGGAACTGACCCTTTCACCCAGATGTAACCTCATTGAAATTTTTGTGGACGGAGTCTCATTTTCTGCCCTTATTGACACTGGCACCCACATTTCCGTCCTCAGTTCCTCGCTCCGTGAACGTCTCAACAAAGTCCTCACACCCGCTTCCTCATCTATAGTTCGTGTTGCTGATGGCAACACAGCTACTGTGATTGGTATGTGTACTGCGAAAATTACCATTGCCAACCGCCATATCCCTGTGCTATTTACAGTCCTCACCAGGTGCCCTCACGATGTTATATTAGGACTCGACTCTTTAACTGCATATTCCGCACTCATTGACTGTTCTTCTCGACTGCTTCATCTGGACTTGCCACTCTTTCCTGACAAACAGGTCTCTGATATTTCAACGCGACGTCTCCGCTCTTCTACATTTACTCGTCTGCCACCAGAGGCTGCAGTGTATGTGCTCATGTCGCCTTTCCCCTCCATTCCTGATGGCGACTACGTTGTTTGCCCCATAACCGACGTGACACTACAGCGTAGAATCGCTCTCCCTCATAACATCGTGCACGTAGAAAATAACAACGCTTATATTCCAGTCTTGAACTTTTACCTTTTTGAGCACATTCTTCCTGAGCGCATTGCTCTCGCCGAACTGACCCCACTGTCTGACGTTACAGTTGCCGCTCTTTTACCTGACCCTACTCCTAAAGTGTCGACAGGACCTGCACCGTCCCCACCTCCGGAGGCCCGCATATCAGGAATGCTTGCACCTAACTTGCGCCCTGACCGTGCTACAGCACTTACGAGTCTTTTGAATTCGTTCAGCGATATTTTTGATTTTGGTGATCAAACGTCCCTTGTTACACATCGTATCGATACCGGAGACGCTCGCCCAATTCACAGAAGACATTATCAAGTTGCCATTTCTGAACGACGAGTCATACAAGATGAAGTGGACAAGATGTTAGCAAAAAACATTCTAGAGCCTTCGAGCAGTCCCTGGGCGTCGCCTGTCGTGCTTGTTTAAAAAAGGGACAATACCTGGAGATTCTGCGTTGATTACCGACACCTCAGCAAAATTACAAAGAAAGACGTTTACCCGCTCCCCAGGATAGACGATGCCCTCGACTGCTTGCACGGTGCCAGCTATTTCTCTTCCATTGATTTTTGTTCCGGTTATTGGCAGATCGCAGTTGACGAACGGGACCGAGAGAAGACCGCCTTCGTCACTCCCGATGGCCTGTGCCAATTCAAGGTGATGCCTTTCGGCTTGTGTAATACACTCGCAACATTCGAGCGCATGATGGACTCTCTCCTGCGCGGCTTGAAATGGACGACGTGCTTGTGCTATCTTGATGACGTCATTGTATTTTCTTCTACATTCGAGAGCCATCTCCATTGCCTTGATGCCATTCTTGGCGTCTTCCGAAGAGCTGGCCTTCAGCTGAACTCGAAGAAATGTGGCTTCGGCCGACGTGAACTCAAGGTGCTCGGTCACGTGGTCGACGCCCGTGGCATTCAACCCGATCCAGACAAAATATGTGCTGTAAGTGCATTTCCTACACCCCGTTGTACCAGTGACGTGAGTAGTTTTCTTGGGCTTTGCTCCTATTTTCGGCGGTTTGTACCCAACTTTGCGGAGACGGCTCGTCCACTCACCAATCTTTTGAAGAACGACGCTCCATTTTGCTGAGACCAAGAACAATCCCAAGCCTTTTCTGCGCTCATTGCAGCCCTCACCAACCCGCCCGTCCTGGCACACTTCAATCCTTCGGCACCAACAGAGGTACGCACCGACGCCAGTGGTCACGGTATTGGTGCCATTACTCGTCCAACAGCAGATGGGTCGCACTCGTGACATATATTCCCTGCATTGCTGGACGTTAACAAAGACAACGATTAGCGACAGTGACACAGAAGAAGACAAAGTGGTAGCAACGTTTGGTGCTAGAAGGAGGTTGACGCTGCTGTTCTTATGCGCTTTGTGTGCGGCGTCATCCTGGACTAACCTTCGTGCACTAACCTTGCCACGTATCAATATAAATGTTCTGATCGCTTGTTTTATAGCTCATTGGGGCTTAGCATGCAAAAATGTGATATTTATGTGTAGCACTGTCCATTTGCCAGCATTTGAAGCTAGTGTGACAAATGTGTCCCACTGTCATATAAGCTATTAATGCCATTGTAGTTGGCAGTTATTTTTATTTACTTTCCTGCACAATGCCAGCAACTAAAGCTTTATTGTACCACTCTAGGGAACTACTTTCCTGCAAGATATGTGTCGGAGTGACCAAGAAGATTTTGCATTTTTGTCTTTTATGTTTATAAGATTGGTGCTTTAGTGGGTTGATTGCAATACGGCCTGTGTGTTTATTTCAGAGTTGTGTACAATTTTCGGGCGCACATTGGTTGTTTCTGCACTTGGTGTGACACAAATTTACTGTGTGTTGTTTTCATTTTTGTTTTGATATATATTTTTCTATGTTTTGTGTGATTTGGGTTGTGTGCTTTGTGTCCTGCCTGCTTTTTTTCCTTTGTTTTGGCCAACACTGTTGAGCCCACTTATATCTAACCTAATGGTCACACTGATTATGTTCTTTATACCTGATGTTAGTTGCGGTCTTTCCATATTGCAGCAAAATAGTCAGACAGATGTGGACTCTATTTCATTAGAAACAGTCCACCATTAACAGAACTTCGTTTTCAAAAGAGGCTTTATCACGTAGCCACGTGATCCTCACCAAAACCCTTACAGTCAGCAAGCTGCTTTCCAGGCATATATAACCATGTTTGGAATTTGGCAGCCAGTGGCAAACCAGTCTTCTCAACATTGTCTTCATGAGATTCAGCTGGAGCCCATAAAATGCTCATCCTTTGTGTTCGTGAGTGAATGGCTCTAGTTTTGCATCATTGTCCACTTAGTCTTCTAAGCAATATTTTGTGAAGCAGTGCATCAATGCTACATTGTCATAATTTCTTCAGTGAGATTATGTGGGCATTCAGCAATATTATCTGTCATTTCCAAGCCTGTAAAAAGCCTGCCGAGTAGAAGTAGTTTGTGATACACAATATAACCAGGTTTGTTTGTACTTCTTGAAAGGCATCTTGCAGATATTATGGCTGAGACATTGCCACATAGTCTGTCAAATGCTATCAGTATTCACTGATATGTTGCCTGTAAGGCACTTCAGTGCATAACTGACTCCCATGTGTGATGATTGATCTTGCATGTTGCATTCAGTGGAACTAGATCATGGTCACTGATGTCGGGGAAGCAAGCAAGTGGTGCACCGTACCGTTGTCAAGAGAAAGTAATTGTGTTCTTTGTTTGGTAGTAGAACTCGGTGAATCACTTGGCAAAAAAGTTACTGGTTATTCCAATCCTCATTTAAATTTACATTGATACTTGCTGCAGGACTGAGGACAAAAGGTTGCTTACCATCCAAGGCTGCATTGCTTGTAGAGCATAAAGGGCATAACAGCACCACGAACCACAACTGCTAGTCGCGGCCATGTGTGTTCTTGCACTAGATGGCAATTCAAAGCTTGCTGTCCTTTATAGCATCACGAGTATCATATTCACAGGCATACATTTTTGCCTGGCACATATAGTAAAATAGTTTAACCTAGACTACATATGTCCCGAATTTAATATTGCCTCTACGGTTACCAAAAGTCTGTTTGATTTGAGTGCACTCGCACTAGTACCATAAAACTTTTTACTGCTATGTTGGCCCAGGTACTTGTTACGCAAGCTATCCAGACTAGCTGTGCTTCCGGCGTCACTGATTGTTTTTCTCCATGACATCACCCTGCTTCATGACGCTCCCCGTCAGCTGCTTAAAGATTGAGGCTCGTTTCATTTGTAAAGCTGTTACGACTCGCTCTGGTCATGCTCTACCCACCATAATTTCACAATGGCATATCATCCCAGATGAATGGCCTTACTGAGCACCTTAACTGGATGCTTACGTACATGCTGTCCATGTGCGTTTCTGACCACCATCATGGCTGGAATGTCATTTGCCTTTTGTCACATTTACGTACAGTTCGTCCCATCAAGTTATAACCGGCTACTTGCCCCTTTATCTCCTCTTGGCTGTGACCCCCAGCTGCTTTTGGCGGTTTGCTGCCTGCTGAAGACCATGACAGCAGTCAAGCTTCCGATGCCTTAGTATGCGCCGACGCCGCCCGAAAGATTGCTCGGGATCATCTCATGGCTTTGCAGATGGCCAAAAAATTCCGTTACAACCATCATTATCGAGATGTTCACTACCCACGAGAAGCTCATGCCTCATTACATGGGTCCCTACCGCGTCTTGCAGCAACTGAGTGATGTGGCCTACAAGATTACATCCATCTCCTATGCCCGATTCCTCTGCATCACCTACATAAATTGTTCATGTGGCCTGTCTTAAGCACAACTATTCCCGCACCTCTTTTTAGCAAGCACCGGGACTGTGCTTGTTGTGCGGGGGAGGGGGGTTGTGTTACGGATGTAGTCGAGCTATTGCTAGACGACAAGAATGTTTGGACGCTGTGTAGAAAAGCGATGCTGAAGTTGGAGCTGGTGTGTTGGTATGCACTGATTTTCGGGAGGTGTTCCTGACTTTGAAGTACGACAGTTGCCATTTGGGAACGCTCCGTAACATGTGCTGAAATCCTACTGTGAAGGTTCAAGTGTGGAGGCTCGGGTTTACAGTCCGACTCCTAATGCTACAGGCCGCATGCAGCTGCCAACATCCTCCTTTCAAAAAGGGACAGCTACCTATATTTTTTAGCTTGAGAGAGTGCACATTAACAACTGGTGCCATAGGTGTCTACATGGGGTCCCCCCCTCCCCCCCTTATCCTCTTCCTTTCAAGCCACCACTTCCATTCTTGCTTTGTTTTTTCCTGCGGACACCAGTAACAAGAAACTTTCTGAAATGTTTATTTCGTCCCCAACGGCATAAAATACGGGTGGGGGAATGTTTATGCCCCGTTCCCCTATGCAGTTGGTTTGCCCCCCCCCCCCCCCTCGATCCATACAAAATTCTGCCGACACCAATGACAGGTGCTGTATTAAATTGGCATTTTGCAGAATAAATACAGAAGTGCAGCATGCGCATACTGCACCATTCAAAGGAATGTAAATGAGGTGCACTTCTTGAACAGGCACAACTAGGGTAGACGATTTGAACAGACCCTGCTTTTTTTCAGAAGTGAGAGATTGGATGTCGAGGTATTGAAGAAACACTCTTTGATCCCTGATGTTGTTAGAAGTGAAATTGTTTACTCTGAGGAGGAGGGAATATGGCAGTGCACTACCTGACTGCTGTGGTCCTACATGAGGTGCACCACCGTTGCCTTGACACAATTTGGCGGTAACTCTGTCCACATTCACCATAACTGAGCATTGATTATAAGTGGGCTCGACTATATATACTGTATTTTGTTTCTTGTTTTCATTTATGAATTGCGTAGTGACTAATTGTATTGCTTCCAGTTTTTTCTTTTTGCTCTCCTCTCTGGAAGAGGCAGGCCTCAATTGTTCCTTTTCTGGTGGTGATAGCCAGCCTGTTATTTTATTCTTATGTCTGCTGTAATGACCTCTAACCAAGAAATAATGTTTATTATTAATGCCCCAAACAAGGTTTTGGCAGCCAGATGGTTTTGTTGTACTTGTTACACTTCAGAAAAGTGTTAATTACAGCTTTTTTTGTGAGGCTGAGCAATTTGTGCCCTTATACTGCTGTATGGCTGTGAAGAAAAGTTGTCCAGCTTTCGACGCATAAGTTACGCATAATGTGAAACATTTTTTGTATAGTGGATTCTTTACTTGGTGCACATAGTTCTTGAATAAACAATTTAGGTTTTCCTTGCCATATATATTTCTTTAGTTTCAGCTTACTATTTTGTCATCTTCGTGCTGATTCTATTCTCATAAAGTGCTTAATGCTTAAATTAAGTAGTATGCTTTAAAACAGTATTTTAGTTTTGCTTTTTATTATTTAGCACATACAAGAGTGCATTACTTTTATGAGCGATATGACAGACTTGCAAGGTAATACAAAACATTTACAAAGTGAATGCTCAGTTCTACACAGAAAAAAAAAGGTGTTTCACATTCAAGGATGCAGACTTAGACGAGGTACAGAAAACTACAGCCTGTGACCTATGGCATGGTGTATTAGCAAAAAAAAATCAGTGCAGCTTTAAAGAACACAATTCAATGTTCTTCTCTAATGCATCAAAGTATTTACTCATATTACAATTTTAACATATTTGGACTATTGCTGAAGGCTAATAGGTGCCAGTCCATGAATACGGGTAGATGCTTCACTGCAACTGTAAGTTTTTTTTAATGATTTATTGGCAACAAATTTACAAGATGATAACCACCTCGTTTAAGCATACGTGTTTGTGAACGGAGCTGGGCAGTACAGCATCAATGCACACGCGCCAAGCCATGCACAGAAGAAAAAAATATTCAAAAGCAGCAGTTGTATACAATAATAGAGTTGCTTTTTCAAGTCGTATCATTTTGCTCCTCTAATCACTGGCTGGATCTTGTAAATTACCAGAAAAAGGCCTCTGTTCAAATGTTTTTCTGCCCTGTGGAAGCACCTGCATGATTTAAGTGGCTTCTATTCTCATGTCAGCTACCTGCTCATCATAAAACACCATTGGTTTTAATTTACATGTGCTCTGTGTCTTACCTGCATACTTTTCATAAACTTCTATGATATCACTTCTAGGAAGCTTCTTTTAGCCCTCATTTAATGCCAACATCACTGCCGAACCTCGTGCTTAGCCCTGTACTTTTGTATATTTTGAAGGGCTACCTACAAAATATATAGTTTGCATATATATCTCACTTTCTTCAGCACATTTACTGGAACCACCTTGTCCTCTTAATTGATTGAGATATAAGATGCACTGGCTATAACACATTTTCAATCAAGAGTGCTCAATATGTATATATATATAGAAAGAATAGGCATGATAAAGTGCAATCTGAATTTAGTTTTATAATGATAGCTAAAAACCACGGAAACCATGCATAGCAAGAAAGAGTGACATTGAGTTCGTTCTATGTTACTGCTGCTTGCAGTAAAATTATCCACACAGACATCCCACCTTCCTCCCTCCAAACCAGCTGAAGTAAATTTGTGTGCAGACAGCCCTATTTGCATTTGTTGTGGTTTATTTTTTAGTGCCGGGTGAAAATTTTATTGATACTGATAACAATACATGCAGCTTACCCCATGTTTGATGTAAAAAGAGATGTCATCTTGGTAAGCCCTATATGGGCTTGGTAATAATTCTCCCAAAGACTCTGCCCTCAAATACCCGACTAGGGACCGATGTGGGAAGAATGCAGGCATACAGCTTTTCAGCCACACTACACCCGATGTAGGTCCAACAGCAGTTTTGTGTGGGCAGCCTCACTTGGGCTTGGCAGGCTTTTTGCCCACATTTCAATTCAATCTGCCCTCAAGCGCCCAACTAGGGACCAATGTGGGAAGCATGCGGGCATATAACTTTCCAGCCCTTCTATGCCCTATGTCGGTCCAACAGCAGCTTTGTGTGGGCAGCCTCATTTAGGCTTGCCAACGTGTTTTCTACATCGAGCCCACGTTTACATTGCACAACAGGGCTGCATGCCAGCATAACTGAGGTAGGTCTAAGATCAGTTTTGGGCAGGCAGCCCCATTTGGGCTTGCCCAAACAGTACCGGCAAAATGCCCACATTTTGGTTCAGTCTGCCCTCAAGTATGCGACAAAGGACCGATGTCGGTAGCATGCAGGCTTGCATGCTTGCCAGCCCCATCACAGCCGGTGAGGGACCAACGGTGGTTCTGTGTGGACTACCTTACTTGGGCTTTCCAGCATGGAGCCCACATCTGCTTCTTATCTGCCCTCAAGAAGCCTGCAAGGGACCGATGCAGACTTGATGGGGGCATGCGGACTTGGTTAGCCCTTGCAATACCTACGTGGGACCCATGTAGAATGAACAGGGGCCAGCCCAATTTGGGCTTGCCCACATGCTCTCCACAGGGGTCCAACAGGGGTTCTAGGCGGGCTGGCCCTGCCCCTTTTGCCCATAAGGGACCCGCAAGGGCCCGACATTTTGTGCTGCCTGGGTTAGTAAGCAACAAAAATTGTAAACCCAATTGTTCTGCACAAATATACAGAAACATAAACTGGATGCGAATGGAAAATTACATACGTCTAAATAATAGAATTGACTATGCAAAGGATCGATATTGGACACTGGAAAGGGGCGCCCTAAGCGCGTTCAAAATTATCCTAGTTCGAATTCTTCTTCTGGACATGCAGCTTCGAAACTGTCTCAACTTCACTCCGGCTCTTTTAGTTGTTTCCGCCGTTGGACATACAAGTGCACAAGAGAATATTCCGGTCGCGTGCGTGGTGCTTCCTCTCTTGGTAGCGATTTGGTTTTTTTTTGCAAGGTCAACTCTTCTCAAACGTAAAAAGAATTTCATGGTCACTCATTTTTCCTTACTTTTGTAATTTACGAACTTCAACTTCTGAGGCTGGGCACGCGCGAGCTAACAAAAAAACAAGGGATGTTATTGCTCGAAATTGACTTAAATTGTTCCTCGTTATCATATACGAATAACGTTTGATAAAGCTAATATTTTGTGATCACTGGAACTGTCACTTTCCACTGCTACAACTATTACGCCTGTTCATATTATTTCTACGCATATTATAGTTACTATACCATAAACCGTGATGTCATGGTTGCAGATCGCAAAACCAGAGTATGAAATGGGAAACAGAGACATTGATTTGAGATACGGTTG
Source organism: Amblyomma maculatum (assembly GCF_055883805.1). Lineage (NCBI taxonomy): Eukaryota > Metazoa > Arthropoda > Arachnida > Ixodida > Ixodidae > Amblyomma > Amblyomma maculatum. Next base: position 61,871,470 of record NC_139346.1, on the reverse strand, counting down.
TGACGAATCCTCAAGGCATAATGTTTATATAGGGCATAACTATGTATTTCTGGATAACGCACACTTGCTATTTGGAATACATTTTCGCAATGCTCTTATACAAAATTTTAAACAGGATATTGCGTTGACTATGTAACACTATCTCGCCCACGCTTCCACTCCATCAAAAAATAAAGCAGGAAAAGATGCTATCGGCTATCGATATTTTTTGTTTTTTATGACGAGGGTTAAAAATGATAAAATATTGCAATTCAGCTACCGAGTATTATAAGCCAAATTATTACTTTTTTAAAACACAAGCACACATAATAAGCGGCGTGCCGAAACGCACCAAATAAACTTTTACTCACGCATGGCGGGAGAACAAACATTTTGCCATTTTTTTTAAAAGTCCCCGCGTGAATAAACTATAAAATTGTAAAAAAACTATAGGTTTTGCCGGTGAGCCAGCACTACCAAAGGAATCACAACGCCGCGAAAAGCGCCTAATTTAACTCGCAGACTTTGCTCTGCTTCGGGTTTTGGAATTCTAAGTTGCCGCATGTGATTTCAGCCTCAAACCGTACCAGTGCCGACACTAACGCGCATTGCCTAGTGCTCGTGTGCAAAGTTTATACATTTATGCTTAAGTTATAGACAGGTATTCGAAACTGTGCTTAGTGCCAGTTTGGTAGTTTGAGCCGCGTTATTCTGTTAAAACATGGCCGTCGGTATTACATTAAGAGCTTTGTGTGTGGTGTCGTCATTCTTCATCTTCCCTTGTGCTGAACATGCTTTTAACCATGACCTGTCCTGCTTAGGGACCTCTCCAGCCCATGTCAGTTTGTAATTCGCTCGAGAGCAAAAGTGGGTCACCACCAGCTGGTTCTGAATATGATTTTCTCTCTGTAGAGATAAGATAACGGGAGTGAACAGCCGGGCTTTCACACGACTAGAGGAGGAAAGGGTAAAGACTCTGCTTTCCCTAAACCAGTCCAGTTTTATCTACCCTCTCCATCTTCGACACATGAAATGTGTAGTGCTTCATGAAACAAGCCATTCTTTTCTTGTTGCAGCCAAGCTTCAGTCGTGCGGCCTTGCGAGTCCCTGCTCAAATTTTGCCGAGCCATGGACTCAACATCGCCTTTTGCTGGTGGCAACAATGGTTCAGTTCCATCTGCGCGCTTCTCTCAGCCGACTACCGCATATTGTGAAGCGACTTACATGGACGCCTGCCGAATCCTGGCTGTGTCCCGTAGCAAAATGGATTTGATGCGTTCCCGTCCGCAAAGCGTGTGCCTGCGCTGGCGCTTTTTCGTGAACATGGTGATAAAGAAAGCGGAAAAAATCATGTCTGCCTCGTGTCCTGATGACTCCTACAGTGACTCTGATGAAGACGACATTGTTGTGCTTGTGTAAAAACGCGACTCGTTCGACTTCTTCGTTTGATCAGAACAAAGCCGACAAGGACCCTGTGCCTGCTAAATGTGATCAATGCTGCCAACACCCTCTCCCTGGAACTTGTATATAATTTGTATCCATGCCCATATTTTATGTCCGTTTCTAATTATGCCAAGCTTGGGTAAATAAACTATAGTTTCATTTCGAACTCTTTCTTGCTATTCATATTATTAAGGGAGGCTTTGCATGCTTCATTTTTTGTAAATTGCCTATTCTCGATGCACTTCGTATTTCCTTAATTGCTCTCAAAATAGTTGCTAGAAAAACATTGTTCTTTTTTCACGTGCTCGTTTGCTGCCTGTCGCAGTCCTTTTTCTGACCGTACTCTCCAAATCTTGTTTGAATAGTTAACACGCAGGAACTAAGAAAGAAACAAATGTATACACTGATTTATTGTTTGTAGAGCATTCAGTAGTTATTTCAATATAGTTTCCATTATTCCTATACAGTAGGTTATGGCGGCTAATTTGGATGGAGAGTTTTCTTGTCCCTTCCGACTAAAGCTGCTTATAGCACTAACAGTTCACGTGCAAGAAAAATAGAAGGGTTCAATGGTGCTGAACCTAATATAGAGGGAAATCATGAGATCAGCTGCTCTAGTAGTCGAGGATATTTTCGATGAACATGCAAGTGGGAAACAACAAAGTGAAAAGCACCTTCAAAGGACTCTCAGGTCGAATCGACTTTCGCAATCGCTTTCACACACCTCATCTAAAAACAAAAGCGGCATTTTACGAGTCGCGTGTTACACAGATTCCTGCAAACCTTGGGTCGGTGAAAACCTTAAGCATGTATTCGCAAGCGTTTCTCCCAAGGGCGATATAAAAAAAATATTTAGCGCGCTGTTTAGCCCAAATTGACGCAGAATATGGAGGTAGACGCCTATTAGTAAGCAACAAAAATTGTAAACCCAATTGTTCTGCACAATTATACAGAAACATAAACTGGATGCGAATGCAAAATACGTACGTCCAAATAATGAAATTGACAATGCAAAGGATCGAAATTGGACACTAGGAAGGGGCGCCCTAAGCGCGTTCAAAATTATCCTAGTTCGAATTCTTCTTCTGGACATGTAGCTTCAAAACTGTCTCAACTTCCCTCCGGCTCTTTTAGTTGTTTCCGCTGCCGGACATACTCTGAAGTGCACAAGAGAATATTCCGGTCGCGTGCGTGGTGCTTCCTCTCTTGGTAGCGATTTGGAATTTATTTTGCAAGGTCAACTCTTCTCAAACGTAAAAAGAATTTGACGGTCACGCATTTTTCCTTACTTTTGTAATTTACGAAATTCAACTTCTGAGGCTGGGCACGCGCGAGCTAACAAAAAAACAAGGGATGTTATTGCTCGAAATTGACTTCATTTGTTCCTCGTTATCATATACGAATAACGTTTGATAAAGCTAAGATTTTGTGATCAATGGAACTGTCAATTTCCACTGCTAAAGGTATTACGCCTGCTCATATTATTTCTACGCATATTATAGTTACTATCCCATAAACAGTGATGTCATGGTTACAGATCGCAAAACCAGAGTATGAAATAGGAAACAGAGACGTTGATTTGAGTTACGGTTGTGACGAATCCTCAAGGCATAATGTTTTTATAGGGCATAACTATATATTTCTGGATAACGCACACTTGCTATTTGAAATCCATTTTCGCAATGCTCTTATACAAAATTTTAAGCAGGATATTGCGTTGACTATGTAACACTAACTCGCCCACGCTTCCACTCCATCAAAAAATAAAGCAGGAAAAGATGCTATCGGCTATCGATATTTTTTGTTTTTTATGACGAGCGTTAAAAATGCTAAAATATTGCAATTCAGCTACCGAGTATTATAAGCCAAATTATTACTGTTTTAAAACACAAGCACACATAATAAGCGGCGTGCCGAAACGCACCAAATATACTTTTACTCACGCATGGCGGAAGAAAAAACATTTTGCCATTTTCTTTAAAAGTCCACGCGTCAATAAACTATAAAATTGTAAAAAAACTAAAGGTTTTGCCTGTGAGCCAGCACTACCAATGGAATCACAGCGCCGCGAAAAGCGCCTAATTTAACTCGCAGACTTTGCTCTGCTTCGGGTTTTGGAATTCTAAGCTGCCGCATGAGATTTCAGCCTCAAACCGTACCAGTGCCGACACTAACGCGCATTGCCTTGTGCTCATGCGCACAGTTTATACATTTACGGTTAAGTTATAGACAGGTTTTCGAAACTGTGCTTACTTCCAGTTTGGTAGTTTGAGCCGCGTTATTCTGTTAAAACATGGCCGTCGGTATTACATTAAGAGCTTTGCGTGTGGTGTCGTCATTCTTCATCTTCCCCTCTGCTGAACAGGCTTTTAACCATGACCTGTCCTGCTTAGGGACCTCTCCAGCCCATGTCAGTTTGTAATTCGCACGAGAGCAAAAGTGGGTCACCACCAGATGGTTCTGAATATGTTTTTCTCTCTGTAGAGATAAGATAACGGGAGTGAACAGCCGGGCTTCCACACGACTAGAGGAGGAAAGGGTAAAGACTCTGCTTTCCCTAAACCAGTCCAGGTTTATCTACCCTCTCCATCTTCGACACATGAAATGTGTAGTGCTTTTTGAAACAAGCCATTCTTGGCTTGTTGCAGCGAAGCTTCATTCGTGCGGCCTCGCGAGTCCCTGCTCAACTTTTGCCGAGTCATGGAGTCAACATCGCCTTTTGCTGGTGGCAACAATGGTTCAGTTCCATCTGCGCGCGTCTCTCAGCCGACTACCGCATATTGTGAAGTGACTTACATCGACGGCTGCCGAATCCTGGCTGTTTCCCGCCGCAAAATGGACTTGATGCGTTCCCGACGAAAAAGCGTGTGCCTGCGCTGGCGCTTTTTCGTGAACATGGTGATAAAGAAAGCGGAGGAATTCATATCTGCCTCGTGTCCTGATGACTCCTACAGTTACTCTGATGAAGACGACATTGTAGTGCTTGTGTAAAAACGCGACTCCTTCGACAGCTTCGTTTGATGAGAGCAAAGCCGACAAGGACCCTGTGCCTGCTAAATGTGGTCAATGCGGCCAACAACCCTCTCCCTGGAACTTGTATATAATTTGTATCCATGACCATATTTTATGTCCGTTTCTAATTAAGGCAAGCTTGTGTAAATAAACTATAGTTTCATTTCGAACTCGTTCTTGCTATTCATATTATTATGGGAGGCTTTGCATGCTTCATTTTTTGTAAATTGCCTACTCTCGATGCACTTCGTATTTCCTTAATTGCTCTCAAAATAGTTGCCAGAAAAACGTTTTTTTTTTTCACGCGCTCGTTTGCTGCCTGTCGCAGTCCTTTTTCTCACCGTACCCTCCAAATCTTGTTTGAATAGTTAACACGCAGGAACGAAGATAGGAACAAATGTATACACAATATTGTTTCCATTATTCCTATACAATAGGTTATGGAGGCTAATTTGGATGGAGAGTTTTCTTGTCCTTTCCGAGTTAAGCTGCTTATAGCACTAACAGTTCACGTGCAAGAAAAATAGAAGGGTTCAATGGTGCTGAACCTAAAATAGAGGGAATTCATGAGATCAGCTGCTCCAGTAGTCGAGGATATTTTCAATGAACATGCAAGTGGGAAACAACAAAGTGAAAAGCACATTCAAAGGACTCTCAGGCCGAATCGACTTTCGCAGTCGCTTTCACACACCTCATCTAAAAACGAAAGCGGCATTTTACGAGCCGCGTTTTACACAAATTCTTGCAAACCTTGGGTGGGTGAAAACCATAAACATGTATTCGCAAGCGTTTCTCCCAAGGGTGATATAAAAAAAAATATTCAGCGCGCTGTTTAGGCCAAATTGACGGAGTATATGGACGTAGACACCTATTAGTAAGCAACAAAAATTGTAAACCCAATTGTTCTGCACAATTATACAGAAATATAAACTGGATGCGAATGCGAAATACGTACGTCCAAATAATGAAATTGACAATGCAAAAGATCGAAATTGGACACTAGAAAGGGGCGCCCTAAGCGCGTTCAAAATTATCCTAGTTCGAATTCTTCTTCTGGACATGTAGCTTCAAAACTGTCTCAACTTCCCTCCGACTCTTTTAGTTGTTTCCGCCGCCGGACATACTCTGAAGTGCACAAGAGAATATTCCTGTCGCGTGCGTGGTGCTTCCTCTCTTGGTAGCAATTTGGAATTTATTTTGCAAGGTCAACTCTTCTCAAACGTAAAAAGAATTTGACGGTCACGCATTCTTCCTTACTTTTGTAATTTACGAACTTCAACTTCTGAGGCTGGGCATGCGCGAGCTAACAAAAAAACAAGGGATGTTATTGCTCGAAATTGACTTCATTTGTACCTCGTTATCATTTACGAATAACGTTTGACAAAGCTAAAATTTTGTGATCACTGGAACTGTCACTTTACACTACTACAACTATTACGCCTGCTCATATTATTTCTACGCATATTATAGTTACTATACCATAAACAGTGATGTCATGGTTGCAGATCGCAAAACCAGATTATGAAATAGAAAACAGAGACGTTGATTTGAGTTACGGTTGTGACAAATTTTCAAGGCATAATGTTTATATAGGGCATAACTATATATTTCTGGATAACGCACACTTGCTATTTAGAATCCATTTTCGCAATGCTCTTATACAAAATTTTAAACAGGATATTGCGTTGACTATGTAACACTAACTCGCCCACGCTTCCACTCCATCAAAAAAATCAAGCAGGAAAAGATGCTATCGGCTATCAATATTTTTTTGTTTTTTATGACGAGCGTTAAAAAAGCTAAAATATTGCAATTCAGCTACCGAGTATTATAAGCCAAATTATTAATTTTTTAAAACACAAGCTCACATAATAAGCGGCGTGCCGAAACGCACCAAATAAACTTTTACTTACCCATGGCGGGAGAAAATTGTTTTGCCATTTTCTTTAAAAGTCCACGCGTCAATAAACTATAAAATTGTAAAAAAACTAAAGGTTTTGCCGGTGAGCCAGCACTACCAAAGGAATCACAGCGCCGCGAAAAGCGCCTAATTTAACTCGCAGACTTTGCTCTGCTTCGGGTTTTGGAATTCTAAGTTGCAGCATGTGATTTCAGCCTCAAACCGTACCAGTGCCAACACTAACGCGCATTGCCTTGTGCTCATGCGCACAGTTTATACATTTACGCTTAAGTTATAGACAGGTATTCGAAACTGGGCTTAGTGCCAGTTTGGTAGTTTGAGCCGCGTTATTCTGTTAAAACAGGGCCGTCGGTATTACACTAAGAGCTTTGCATGTGGTGTCGTCATTCTTCATCTTCCCCTGTGCTGAACATGCTTTTAACCATGACCTGTTCTGCTTAGGGACCTCTCCAGCCCATGTCAGTTTGTAATTCGCATGAGAGCAAAAGTGGGTCACCACCAGCTGGTTCTGAATATGTTTTTCTCTCTGTAGAGATAAGATAACGGGAGTGAACAGCCGGGCTTCCACACGACTAGAGGAGGAAAGGGTAAAGACTCTGCTTTCCCTAAACCATTCCAGTTTTATCTACCCTCTACATCTTCGACACATGAAATGTGTAGTGCTTCATGAAACGAGCCATTCTTGGCTTGTTGCAGGCAAGCTTCAGTCGTGCGGCCTCGGGAGTCCCTGCTCAACTTTTGCCGAGTCATGGAATCAACATCGACTTTTGCTGGTGGCAACAATGGTTCAGTTCCATCTGCGCGCGTCTCTCAGCCGACTACCGCATATTGTGAAGCGGCTTACATCAACGCCTGTCGAATCCTGGCAGTTTCCCGCAGCAAAATGGACTTGATGCGTTCCCGTCGACAAAGCGTGTGCCTGCGCTGGCGCTTTTTCGTGAACATGGTGATAAAGAAAGCGGAGGAAATCATGTCTGCCTCGTGTCCTGATGACTCCTACAGTGACTCTGATGAAGACGACATTGTTGTGCTTGTGTAAAAACGCGACTCCTTCGACAGCTTCGTTTGATCAGAACAAAGCCGACAAGGACCCTGTGCCTGCTAAATGTGATCAATGCTGCCAACAACCCTCTGCCTGGAACTTGTATATAATTTGTATCCATGCCCATATTTTATGTCCGTTTTTTAATTAAGCCAAGCTTGGGTAAATAAACTATAGTTTCATTTCGAACTTTTTCTTGCTATTCATATTATTAAGGGAGGCTCTGCATGCTTCATTTTTTGTAAATTGCCTATTCTCGATGCAATTCGTATTTCCTTAATTGCTCTCAAAATAGTTGCCAGAAAAACATTGTTTTTTTTTCACGCGCTCGTTTGCTGCCTGTCGCAGTCCTTTTTCTCACCGTACTCTCCAAATCTTGTTTGAATAGTTACCACGCAGGAACGAAGAAAGGAACAAATATATACACTTATTTATTGTTGGTAGAGCATTCAGTAGTAATTTCAATATTCTTTAGATTATTCCTATACAGTAGGTTATGGCGGCTAATTTGGATGGAGAGTTTTCTTGTCCCTTCTGACTAAAGCTGCTTATAGCACTAACAGTTCACGTGCAAGAAAAGTAGAACGGTTCAATGGTGGTCAACCTAATATAGAGGAAAATCATGAGATCAGCTGCTCTAGTAGTCGAGGATATTTTCGATGAACATGCAAGTTGGGAACAACAAAGTGAAAAGCACCTTCAAAGGACTCTCAGATCGAACCGACTTTCACAATCGCTTTCACACACCTCATCTAAAAACGAAAGCGGCATTTTACGAGCCGCGTTTTACACAAATTCTTGCAAACCTTGGGTGGGTGAAAACCATAAGCATGTATTCGCAAGCGTTTCTCCCAAGGGTGATATAAAAAAATATTCAGCGCGCTGTTTAGGCCAAATTGACGCAGTATATGGAGGTAGACGCCTATTAGCAAGCAACAAAAAATTGTAAACCCAATTGTTCTGCACAATTATACAGAAATATAAACTGGATGCGAATGCGAAATACGTACGTCCAAATAATGAAATTGACAATGCAAAGGATCGAAATTGGACACTAGAAAGGGGCGCCCTAAGCGCGTTCAAAATTATCCTAGTTCGAATTCTTCTTCTGGACATGTAGCTTCAAAACTGTCTCAACTTCCCTCCGGCTCTTTTAGTTGTTTCCGCCGCCGAACATACTCTGAAGTGCACAAGAGAATATTCCTGTCGCGTGCGTGGTGCTTCCTCTCTTGGTAGGGATTTGGAATTTATTTTGCAAGGTCAACTCTTCTCAAACGTAAAAAGAATTTGATGGTCACGCATTTTTCCTTACTTTTGTAATTTACGATCTTCAACTTCTGAGGCTGGGCACGCGCGAGCTAACAAAAAAACAAGGGATGTTATTGCTCGAAATTGACTTCATTTGTTCCTCGTTATCATATACGAATAACGTTTGATAAAGCTAAGACTTTGTGATCAATGGAACTGTCACTTTCCACTGCTACAACTATTACGCCTGCTCATATTATTTCTACGCATATTATAGTTACTATACCATAAACAGTGATGTCATGGTTGCAGATCGCAAAACCAGAGTATGAAATAGGAAACAGAGACGTTGATTTGAGTTACGGTTGTGACGAATCCTCAAGGCATAATGTTTATATAGGGCATAACTATATATTTCTGGATAACGCAAACTTGCTATTTGGAATCCATTTTCGCAATGCTCTTATACAAAATATTAAACAGGATATTGCGTTGACCATGTAGCACTCATTCGCCCACGCTTCCACTCCATCAAAAAATAAAGCAGGAAAAGATTATATTGGCAATCAATATTTTTTGTTTTTTATGACGAGCGTTAAAAATGCTAAAATATTGCAATTCAGCTACCGAGTATTATAAGCCAAATTATTACTTTTTTAAAACACAAGCACACATAATAAGCGGCGTGCCGAAACGCACCAAATAAACTTTTACTCACGCATGGCGGGAGAAAAAACGTTTTGCCATTTTCTTTAAAAGTCCCCGCGTCAATAAACTATAAAATTGTAAAAAACTATAGGTTTTGCCGGTGAGCCAGCACTACCAAAGGAATCAGAGTGCCGGAAAAGCGCCTAATTTAGCTCGCAGACTTTGCTCTGCTTTGGGTTTTGGAATTCTAAGTTGCCGCATGTGATTTCAGCCTCAAACCGTACCAGTGCCGACACTAACGCGCATTGCCTTGTGCTCACGCGCAGTGTTTATACATTTACGCTTAAGTTACAGACAGGTATTCGAAACTGTGCTTAGTGCCAGTTTGGTAGTTTGAGCCGCGTTATTCTGTTAAAACATGGCCGTCGGTATTACATTAAGAGCTTTGCGTGTGGTGTCGTCATTCTTCATCTTCCCCTGTGCTGAACATGCTTTTAACCATGACCTGTCCTGCTTAGGGACCTCTCCAGCCCATGTCAGTTTGTAATTTGCAGGAGAGAAAAAGTGGGTCACCACCAGCTGGTTCTGAATATGTCTTTCTCTCTGTAGAGATAAGATAACGGGAGTGAATAGCCGGGCTTCCAAACGACTATAGAAGGAAAGGGTAAAGACTCTGCTTTCCCTAAACCAGTCCAGTTTTATCTACCATCTCCATCTTCGACATATGAAATGTGTAGTGCTTCATGAAACAAGCCATTCTTGGCTTGTTGCAGCCAAGCTTCAGTCGTGCGGCCTCGCGAGTCCCTGCTCAACTTTTGCCGAGCCATGGAGCCAACATCGCCTTTTGCTGGTGGCAACAACAGTTCAGTTCCATCTGCGCGCGTCTCTCAGCCGACTACCGCATATTGTGAAGCGACTTACTTCGACGCCTGCCGAATCCTGGCTGTTTCCCGCAGCAAAATGGACTTGATGCGTTCCCGTCGACAAAGCGTGTGCCTGCGCTGGCGCTTTTTCGTGAACATGGTGATAAAGAAAGCGGAGGAATTCATGTCTGCCTCGTGTCCTGATGACTCCTACAGTGACTCTGATGAAGACGACATTGTAGTGCTTGTGTAAAAACGCGACTCCTTCGACAGCTTCGTTTGATGAGAGCGAAGCCGACAAGGACCCTGTGCCTGCTAAATGTGATCAATGCTGCCAACAACCCTCTCCCTGGAACATGTATATAATTTGTATCCATGCCCATATTTTATGTCCGTTTCTAATTAAGGCAAGCTTGGGTAAATAAACTATAGTTTCATTTCGAACTGGTTCTTGCTATTCATATTATTATGGGAGGCTTTGCATGCTTCATTTTTTGTAAATTGCCTATTCTCGATGCACTTCGTATTTCCTTAATCGCTCTCAAAATAGTTGCTAGAAAAACATTGTTCTTTTTTCACGTGCTCGTTTGCTGCCTGTCGCAGTCCTTTTTCTCACCGTACTCTCCAAATCTTGTTTGAATAGTTAACACGCAGGAACGAAGAAAGGAACAAATGTATACACTGATTTATTGTTGGTAGAGCATTCAGTAGTTATTTCAATATTGTTTCCATTATTCCTATACAGTAGGTTATGGCGGCTAATTTGGATGGAGAGTTTTCTTGTCCCTTCCGACTAAAGCTGCTTATAGCACTAACAGTTCACGTGCAAGAAAAATAGAAGGGTTCAATGGTGCTGAACCTAATATAGAGGGAAATCATAAGATCAGCTGCTCCTGTAGTCGAGGATATTTTCAATGAACATGCAAGTGGGAAACAACAAAGTGAAAAGCACATTCAAAGGACTCTCAGGCCGAATCGACTTTCGCAATCGCTTTCACACACCTCATCTAAAAACGAAAGCGGCATTTTACGAGCCGCGTTAAAGTTAAATAAGTTAAATTGGTTCACAGGAAGGGAAAGGCGCAGTAACTGTCACACTTGCTCTGTGGACACCCGAACCGCGCCGTAAGGGAAGGGAGGAAGGTGGGAATGAAAGTGGAAAGAGAGAGAAAGAGGAGCCGTAGTGGAGGGCTACGGAGTAATTTCGACCACCTGGGGATCTTTAACGTGCGCTGACATCGCACAGCACACGACGCCTCTTCGTTTCGCCTCCATCGAAACGCAGCCGCCGTGGTCGGGTTCGAACCCGGGAACTCCGGCACAGTAGTCGGGCGTCTTACCACTGCACCACCCCGGCGGGGCTTACGAGCCGCGTTTTACACAAATTCTTGCAAACCTTGGGTGGGTGAAAACCATAAGCATGTATTCGCAAGCGTTTCTCCCAAGGGTGATATAAAAAAATATTCAGCGCGCTGTTTAGGCCAAATTGACGCAGTATATGGAGGTAGACGCCTATTAGCAAGCAACAAAAATTGTAAACCCAATTGTTCTGCACAATTATACAGAAATATAAACTGGATGCGAATGCGAAATACGTACGTCCAAATAATGAAATTGACAATGCAAAGGATCGAAATTGGACACTAGAAAGGGGCGCCCTAAGCGCGTTCAAAATTATCCTAGTTCGAATTCTTCTTCTGGACATGTAGCTTCAAAACTGTCTCAACTTCCCTCCGGCTCTTTTAGTTGTTTCCGCCGCCGGACATACTCTGAAGTGCACAAGAGAATATTCCTGTCGCGTGCGTGGTGCTTCCTCTCTTGGTAGGGATTTGGAATTTATTTTGCAAGGTCAACTCTTCTCAAACGTAAAAAGAATTTGATGGTCACGCATTTTTCCTTACTTTTGTAATTTACGATCTTCAACTTCTGAGGCTGGGCACGCGCGAGCTAACAAAAAAACAAGGGATGTTATTGCTCGAAATTGACTTCATTTGTTCCTCGTTATCATATACGAATAACGTTTGATAAAGCTAAGACTTTGTGATCAATGGAACTGTCACTTTCCACTGCTACAACTATTACGCCTGCTCATATTATTTCTACGCATATTATAGTTACTATACCATAAACAGTGATGTCATGGTTGCAGATCGCAAAACCAGAGTATGAAATATGAAACAGAGACGTTGATTTGAGTTACGGTTGTCACGAATCCTCAAGGCATAATGTTTATATAGGGCGTAACTATATATTTCTGGATAAAGCAAACTTGCTATTTGGAATCCATTTTCGCAATGCTCTTATACAAAATATTAAACAGGATATTGCGTTGACCATGTAGCACTCATTCGCCCACGCTTCCACTCCATCAAAAAATAAAGCAGGAAAAGATGCTATCGGCTATGGATATTTTTTGTTTTTTATGACGAGCGTTAAAAATGCTAAAATATTGCAATTCAGCTACCGAGTATTATAAGCCAAATTATTACTTTTTTAAAACACAAGCACACATAATAAGCGGCGTGCCGAAACGCACCAAATAAACTTTTACGCATGGCGGGAGAAAAAACGTTTTGCCATTTTCTTTAAAAGTCCCCGCGTCAATAAACTATAAAATTGTAAAAAACTATAGGTTTTGCCGGTGAGCCAGCACTACCAAAGGAATCAGAGTGCCGGAAAAGCGCCTAATTTAGCTCGCAGACTTTGCTCTGCTTTGGGTTTTGGAATTCTAAGTTGCCGCATGTGATTTCAGCCTCAAACCGTACCAGTGCCGACACTAACGCGCATTGCCTTGTGCTCACGCGCAGTGTTTATACATTTACGCTTAAGTTACAGACAGGTATTCGAAACTGTGCTTAGTGCCAGTTTGGTAGTTTGAGCCGCGTTATTCTGTTAAAACATGGCCGTCGGTATTACATTAAGAGCTTTGCGTGTGGTGTCGTCATTCTTCATCTTCCCCTGTGCTGAACATGCTTTTAACCATGACCTGTCCTGCTTAGGGACCTCTCCAGCCCATGTCAGTTTGTAATTTGCAGGAGAGAAAAAGTGGGTCACCACCAGCTGGTTCTGAATATGTCTTTCTCTCTGTAGAGATAAGATAACGGGAGTGAACAGCCGGGCTTCCAAACGACTAGAGAAGGAAAGGGTAAAGACTCTGCTTTCCCTAAACCAGTCCAGTTTTATCTACCATCTCCATCTTCGACATATGAAATGTGTAGTGCTTCATGAAACAAGAAATTCTTGGCTTGTTGCAGCCAAGCTTCAGTCGTGCGGCCTCGCGAGTCCCTGCTCAACTTTTGCCGAGCCATGGAGCCAACATCGCCTTTTGCTGGTGGCAACAATAGTTCAGTTCCATCTGCGCGCGTCTCTCAGCCGACTACCGCATATTGTGAAGCGACTTACTTCGACGCCTGCCGAATCCTGGCTGTTTCCCGCAGCAAAATGGACTTGATGCGTTCCCGTCGACAAAGCGTGTGCCTGCGCTGGCGCTTTTTCGTGAACATGGTGATAAAGAAAGCGGAGGAAATCATGTCTGCCTCGTGTTCTGATGACTCCTACAGTGACACTGATGAAGACGACATTGTTGTGCTTGTGTAAAAACGCGACTCCTTCGACAGCTTCGTTTGATGAGAACAAAGCCGACAAGGACCCTGTGCCTGCTAAATGTGATCAATGCTGCCAACAACCCTCTCCCTGGAACTTGTATATAATTTGTATGCATGCCCATATTTTATGTCCGTTTCTAATTAAGCCAAGCTTGGATAAATAATTTTCCAACTTTTTCTTGCTATTCATATTATTAAGGGAGGCTTTGCATGCTTCAGTTTTTGTAAATTGCCTATTCTTGATGCACTTCGTATTTCCTTAATTGCTCTCAAAGTAGATGCCAGAAAAACATTGTTTTTTTTACGCGCTCGTTTGTTGCCTGTCGCAGTCCTTTTTCTCACCGTACTCTCCAAATCTTGTTTGAATAGTTACCTCGCAGGAACGAAGAAAGGAACAAATGTATACACTGATTAGTTGTTGGTAGAGTATTCAGTAGTTATTTCAATATTGTTTCCATTATTCCTATACAGTAGGTTATGGCGGCTAATTTGGATGGAGAGTTTTATTGTCCCTTCCGACTAAAGCTGCTTATAGCACTAACAGTTCACGTGCAAGAAAAATAGAAGGGTTCAATGGTGCTGAACCTAATATAGAGGGAAACCATGACATCAGCTGCTCTAGTAGTTGAGGATATTTTCGATGAACATGCAAGTGGGAAACAACAAAGTGAAAAGCACCTTCAAAGGACTCTCAGGTCGAATCGACTTTCTCAATCGCTTTCACAAACTTCATCTAAAAACAAAAGCGGCATTTTACGAGCCGCGTGTTACACAAATTCTTGCAAACCTTGGGTCGGTGAAAACCATAAGCATGTATTCCCAAGCGTTTCTCCCAAGGGTGATATAAAACAAAATATTCAGCGCGCAGTTTAGGCCAAATTTACGCAGAATATGGAGGTGGACGCCTATTAGTAAGCAAAAAAATTGTAAACCCAATTGTTCTACACAATTATACAGAAACATAAACTGGATGCGAATGCAAAATACGTACGTCCAAATAATGAAATTGACAATGCAAAGGATCGAAATTGGACACTAGAAAGGGGCGCCCAAAGCGCGTTCAAAATTATCCTAGTTCGAATTCTTCTTCTGGACATGCAGCTTTAAAACTGTCTAAACTTCCCTCCGGCTCTTTTAGATGTTTCCGCCGCCGGACATATTCTGAAGTGCACAAGAGAATATTCCGGTCGCGTGCGTGGTGCTTACTCTCTTGGTAGCGATTTGGAATTTATTTTGCAAGGTCAACTCTTCTCAAACGTAAAAAGAATTTGACGGTCACGCATTTTTCCTTACTTTTGTAATTTACGAACTTCAACTTCTGAGGCTGGGCACGCGCGAGCTAACAAAAAAACAAGGGATGTTATTGCTCGAAATTGACTTCATTTGTTCCTCGTTATCATATACGAATAACGTTTGATAAAGCTAAGATTTTGTGATCAATGGAGCTATAATTTCCACTGCTACAGCTATTACGCCTGCTCATATTATTTCTACGCACATTATAGTTACTATACCATAAACAGCGATGTCATGGTTGCAGATTGCAAAACCAGATTATGAAATAGGAAACAGAGACGTTGATTTGAGTTACGGTTGTGACGAATCCTCAAATGCATAATGTTTATATAGGGCATAACTATATATTTCTGGATAATGCACACTTGCTATTTGGACTCCAGTTTCGCAATGCTCTCATACAAAATTTTAAACAGGATATTGCGTTGACTATGTATTACTAACTCGCCCAAACTTCCACTCCATCAAAAAATAAAGCAGGAAAAGATGCTATCGGCTATCGATATTTTTTGTTTTTTATGACGACCGTTAAAAATGCTAAAATATTGCAATTCAGCTACCGAGTATTATAAGCCAAATTATTACTTTTTGAAAACACAAGCACACATAATAAGCGGCGTGCCGAAATGCACCAAATAAACTTTTACTCACGCATGACGGGAGAAAAAACGTTTTGCCATTTTCATTAAAAGTCCACGCGTCAATAAACTATAAATTTGTAAAAAAACTAAAGGTTTTGCCGGTGAGCCAGCACTACCAAAGGAATCGCAGCGCCGCGAAAAGCGCCGAATTTAAATCGCAGACTTTGCTCTGCTTCGGTTTTGAAATTCTAAGTTGCCGCATGTGATTTCAGCCTCAAACCGTACCAGTGCCGACACTAACGCGCATTGCCTTGTTCTCATGCGCACAGTTTATACATTTACGCTTAAGGTATAGACAGGTATTCGAAACTGTGCTTAGTGCCAGTTTGGTAGTTTGAGCCGCGTTATTCTGTTAAAACATGGCCGTCGGTATTACATTAAGAGCTTTGCGTGTGGTGTCGTCATTCTTCATCTTCCCCTGTGCTGAACACGCTTTTAACCATGACCTGTCCTGCTTAGGGACCTCTCCAGCCCATGTCAGTTTGTAATTCGCACGAGAGCAAAAGTGGGTCACCACCAGATGGTTCTGAATATGTTTTTCTCTCTGTAGAGATAAGATAACGGGAGTGAACAGCCGGGCTTCCACACGACTAGAGGAGGAAAGGGTAAAGACTCTGCTTTCCCTAAACCAGTCCAGGTTTATCTACCCTCTCCATCTTCGACACATGAAATGTGTAGTGCTTTTTGAAACAAGCCATTCTTGGCTTGTTGCAGCGAAGCTTCATTCGTGCGGCCTCGCGAGTCCCTGCTCAACTTTTGCCGAGTCATGGAGTCAACATCGCCTTTTGCTGGTGGCAACAATGGTTCAGTTCCATCTGCGCGCGTCTCTCAGCCGACTACCGCATATTGTGAAGTGACTTACATCGACGGCTGCCGAATCCTGGCTGTTTCCCGCCGCAAAATGGACTTGATGCGTTCCCGACGAAAAAGCGTGTGCCTGCGCTGGCGCTTTTTCGTGAACATGGTGATAAAGAAAGCGGAGGAATTCATATCTGCCTCGTGTCCTGATGACTCCTACAGTTACTCTGATGAAGACGACATTGTAGTGCTTGTGTAAAAACGCGACTCCTTCGACAGCTTCGTTTGATGAGAGCAAAGCCGACAAGGACCCTGTGCCTGCTAAATGTGGTCAATGCGGCCAACAACCCTCTCCCTGGAACTTGTATATAATTTGTATCCATGACCATATTTTATGTCCGTTTCTAATTAAGGCAAGCTTGTGTAAATAAACTATAGTTTCATTTCGAACTCGTTCTTGCTATTCATATTATTATGGGAGGCTTTGCATGCTTCATTTTTTGTTAATTGCCTACTCTCGATGCACTTCGTATTTCCTTAATTGCTCTCAAAATAGTTGCCAGAAAAACGTTTTTTTTTTCACGCGCTCGTTTGCTGCCTGTCGCAGTCCTTTTTCTCACCGTACCCTCCAAATCTTGTTTGAATAGTTAACACGCAGGAACGAAGATAGGAACAAATGTATACACAATATTGTTTCCATTATTCCTATACAATAGGTTATGGAGGCTAATTTGGATGGAGAGTTTTCTTGTCCTTTCCGAGTTAAGCTGCTTATAGCACTAACAGTTCACGTGCAAGAAAAATAGAAGGGTTCAATGGTGCTGAACCTAAAATAGAGGGAATTCATGAGATCAGCTGCTCCAGTAGTCGAGGATATTTTCAATGAACATGCAAGTGGGAAACAACAAAGTGAAAAGCACATTCAAAGGACTCTCAGGCCGAATCGACTTTCGCAGTCGCTTTCACACACCTCATCTAAAAACGAAAGCGGCATTTTACGAGCCGCGTTTTACACAAATTCTTGCAAACCTTGGGTGGGTGAAAACCATAAACATGTATTCGCAAGCGTTTCTCCCAAGGGTGATATAAAAAAAAATATTCAGCGCGCTGTTTAGGCCAAATTGACGGAGTATATGGACGTAGACGCCTATTAGTAAGCAACAAAAATTGTAAACCCAATTGTTCTGCACAATTATACAGAAATATAAACTGGATGCGAATGCGAAATACGTACGTCCAAATAATGAAATTGACAATGCAAAGGATCGAAATTGGACACTAGAAAGGGGCGCCCTAAGCGCGTTCAAAATTATCCTAGTTCGAATTCTTCTTCTGGACATGTAGCTTCAAAACTGTCTCAACTTCCCTCCGACTCTTTTAGTTGTTTCCGCCGCCGGACATACTCTGAAGTGCACAAGAGAATATTCCTGTCGCGTGCGTGGTGCTTCCTCTCTTGGTAGCAATTTGGAATTTATTTTGCAAGGTCAACTCTTCTCAAACGTAAAAAGAATTTGACGGTCACGCATTCTTCCTTACTTTTGTAATTTACGAACTTCAACTTCTGAGGCTGGGCATGCGCGAGCTAACAAAAAAACAAGGGATGTTATTGCTCGAAATTGACTTCATTTGTACCTCGTTATCATTTACGAATAACGTTTGACAAAGCTAAAATTTTGTGATCACTGGAACTGTCACTTTACACTACTACAACTATTACGCCTGCTCATATTATTTCTACGCATATTATAGTTACTATACCATAAACAGTGATGTCATGGTTGCAGATCGCAAAACCAGATTATGAAATAGAAAACAGAGACGTTGATTTGAGTTACGGTTGTGACAAATTTTCAAGGCATAATGTTTATATAGGGCATAACTATATATTTCTGGATAACGCACACTTGCTATTTAGAATCCATTTTCGCAATGCTCTTATACAAAATTTTAAACAGGATATTGCGTTGACTATGTAACACTAACTCGCCCACGCTTCCACTCCATCAAAAAATCAAGCAGGAAAAGATGCTATCGGCTATCAATATTTTTTGTTTTTTATGACGAGCGTTAAAAAAGCTAAAATATTGCAATTCAGCTACCGAGTATTATAAGCCAAATTATTAATTTTTTAAAACACAAGCTCACATAATAAGCGGCGTGCCGAAACGCACCAAATAAACTTTTACTTACCCATGGCGGGAGAAAATTGTTTTGCCATTTTCTTTAAAAGTCCACGCGTCAATAAACTATAAAATTGTAAAAAACTAAAGGTTTTGCCGGTGAGCCAGCACTACCAAAGGAATCACAGCGCCGCGAAAAGCGCCTAATTTAACTCGCAGACTTTGCCCTGCTTCGGGTTTGGAATTCTAAGTTGCCGCATGTGATTTCAGCCTCAAACTGTACCAGTGCCGACACTAACGCGCATTGCCTTGTGCTCATGCGCACAGTTTATATATTTACGCTTAAGTTATAGACAGGTATTCGAAACTGTGCTTAGTGCCAGTTTGGTAGTTTGAGCCGCGTTATTCTGTTAAAACAGGGCCGTCGGTATTACACTAAGAGCTTTGCATGTGGTGTCGTCATTCTTCATCTTCCCCTGTGCTGAACATGCTTTTAACCATGACCTGTCCTGCTTAGGGACCTCTCCAGCCCATGTCAGTTTGTAATTCGCATGAGAGCAAAAGTGGGTCACCACCAGCTGGTTCTGAATATGTTTTTCTCTCTGTAGAGATAAGATAACGGGAGTGAACAGCCGGGCTTCCACACGACTAGAGGAGGAAAGGGTAAAGACTCTGCTTTCCCTAAACCATTCCAGTTTTATCTACCCTCTACATCTTCGACACATGAAATGTGTAGTGCTTCATGAAACGAGCCATTCTTGGCTTGTTGCAGGCAAGCTTCAGTCGTGCGGCCTCGGGAGTCCCTGCTCAACTTTTGCCGAGTCATGGAATCAACATCGACTTTTGCTGGTGGCAACAATGGTTCAGTTCCATCTGCGCGCGTCTCTCAGCCGACTACCGCATATTGTGAAGCGGCTTACATCAACGCCTGTCGAATCCTGGCAGTTTCCCGCAGCAAAATGGACTTGATGCGTTCTCGTCGACAAAGCGTGTGCCTGCGCTGGCGCTTTTTCGTGAACATGGTGATAAAAAAAGAGGAGGAAATCATGTCTGCCTCGTGTCGTGATGGCTCCTACAGTGACTCTGATGAAGACGACATTTTTGTGCTTGTGTAAAAACGCGACTCCCTCGACAGCTTCGTTTGATGGGAACAAAGCCGACAAGGACCCTGTGCCTGCTAAATGTGATCAATGCTGCTAACAACCCTCTCCCTGGAACTTGTATATAATTTGTATCCATGCCCATATTTTATGTCCGTTTCTAATTAAACCAAGCTTGAGTAAATAATTTTCCAACTTTTTCTTGCTATTCATATTATTAAGGGAGGCTTTGCATGCTTCAGTTTTTGTAAATTGCCTATTCTCGATGCACTTCGTATTTCCTTAATTGCTCTCAAAATAGATGCCAGAAAAACATTGTTTTTTTTTCACGCGCTCGTTTGCTGCCTGTCGCAGTCCTTTTTCTCACCGTACTCTCCAAATCTTGTTTGAATAGTTACCTCGCAGGAACGAAGAAAGGAACAAATGTATACACTGATTAGTTGTTGGTAGAGTATTCAGTAGTTATTTCAATATTGTTTCCATTATTCCTATACAGTAGGTTATGGCGGCTAATTTGGATGGAGAGTTTTATTGTCCCTTCCGACTAAAGCTGCTTATAGCACTAACAGTTCACGTGCAAGAAAAATAGAAGGGTTCAATGGTGCTGAACCTAATATAGAGGGAAACCATGACATCAGCTGCTCTAGTAGTCGAGGATATTTTCGATGAACATGCAAGTGGGAAACAACAAAGTGAAAAGCACCTTCAAAGGACTCTCAGGTCGAATCGACTTTTTCAATCGCTTTCACAAACTTCATCTAAAAACAAAAGCGGCATTTTACGAGCCACGTGTTACACAAATTCTTGCAAACCTTGGGTCGGTGAAAACCATAAGCATGTATTCGCAAGCGTTTCTCCCAAGGGTGATATAAGACAAAATATTCAGCGCGCAGTTTAGGCCAAATTGACGCAGAATATGGAGGTGGACGCCTATTAGTAAGCAAAAAAATTGTAAACCCAATTGTTCTGCACAATTATACAGAAACAAAAACTGGATGCGAATGCAAAATACGTACGTCCAAATAATGAAATTGACAATGCAAAGGATCGAAATTGGACACTAGAAAGGGGCGCCCTAAGCGCGTTCAAAATTATCCTAGTTCGAATTCTTCTTCTGGACATATAGCTTTAAAAATGTCTCAACTTCCCTCCGGCTCTTTTAGTTGTTTCCGCCGCCGGACATATTCTGAAGTGCACAAGAGAATATTCCGGTCGCGTGCGTGGTGCTTCCTCTCTTGGTAGCGATTTGGAATTTATTTTGCAAGGTCAAATCTTCTCAAAACGTAAAAAGAATTTGACGGTCACGCATTTTTCCTTACTTTTGTAATTTACGAACTTCAACTTCTGAGGCTGGGCACGCGCGAGCTAACAAAAAAACAAGGGATGTTATTGCTCGAAATTGACTTCATTTGTTCCTCGTTATCATATACGAATAACGTTTGATAAAGCTAAGATTTTGTGATCAATGGAGCTATAATTTCCACTGCTACAGCTATTACGCCTGCTCATATCATTTCTACGCACATTATAGTTACTATACCATAAACAGCGATGTCGTGGTTGCAGATCGCAAAACCAGATTATGAAATAGGAAACAGAGACGTTGATTTGAGTTACGGTTGTGACGAATCCTCAAGGCATAATGTTTATATAGGGCATAACTTTATATTTCTGGATAACGCACACTTGCTATTTGGAATACATTTTCGCAATGCTCTCATACAAAATTTTAAACAGGATATTGCGTTGACTATGTAACACTAACTCGCCCAAACTTCCACTCCATCAAAAAATAAAGCAGGAAAAGATGCTATCGGCTATCAATATTTTTTGTTTTTTATGACGAGCGTTAAAAATGCTAAAATATTGCAATTCAGCTACCGAGTATTAAAATCCAAATTATTACTTTTTGAAAACACAAGCACACATAATAAGCGGCGTGCCGAAATGCACCAAATAAACTTTTACTCACGCATGGCGGGAGAAAAAACGTTTTGCCATTTTCATTAAAAGTCCACGCGTCAATAAACTATAAATTTGTAAAAAAACTAAAGGTTTTGCCGGTGAGCCAGCACTACCAAAGGAATCGCAGCGCCGCGAAAAGCGCCTAATTTAAATCGCAGAATTTGCTCTGCTTCGGGTTTTGAAATTCTAAGTTGCCGCATGTGATTTCAGCCTCAAACCGTACCAGTGCCGACACTAACGCGCATTGCCTTGTGCTCATGCGCACAGTTTATACATTTAGGCTTAAGTTATAGACAGGTATTCGAAACTATGCTTAGTGCCAGTTTGGTAGTTTGAGCCGCGTTATTCTGTTAAAACATGGCCGTCGGTATTACATTAAGAGCTTTGCGTGTGGTGTCGTTATTCTTCTTCTTCCCCTGTGCTGAACATGCTTTTAACCATGACCTGTCCTTCTTAGGGGCCTCTCCAGCCCATGTCAGTTTGTAATTCCCATGAGAGCAAAAGTGCGTCACCACCAGCTGGTTCTGAATGTTTTTCTCTCTGTAGAGATAAGATAACGGGAGTGAACAGCCGGGCTTCCACACGACTAGAGGAGGAAAGGGTAAAGACTCTGCTTTCCCTAAACCAGTCCAGTTTTATCTACCCTCTCCATCTTCGACACATGAAATGTGTAGTGCTTCATGAAACAAGCTATTCTTGGCTTGTTGCAGCCAAGCTTCAGTCGTGCGGCCTCGCGAGTCCCTGCTCTAATTTTGCCGAGCCATGGAGTCAACATCGCCTTTTGCTGGTGGCAACAATAGTTCAGTTCCATCTGCGCGCGTCTCTCAGCCGACTACCGCATATTGTGAAGCGACTTACATCGACGCCTGCCGAATCCTGGCTGTTTCCCGGAGCAAAATGGACTTGATGCGTTCCCGTCGACAAAGCGTGTGCCTGCGCTGGCGCTTTTTCGTGAACATGGTGATAAAGAAAGCGGAGGAAATCATGTCTGCCTCGTGTCCTGATGACTCCTACAGTGACTCTGATGAAGACGACATTGTTGTGCTTGTGTAAAAACGCGACTCCTTCGACAGCTTCGTTTGATCAGAACAAAGCCGACAAGGACCCTGTGCCTGCTAAATGTGATCAATGCTGCCAACAACCCTCTGCCTGGAACTTGTACATAATTTGTATCCATGCCCATATTTTATGTCCGTTTTTTAATTAAGCCAAGCTTGGGTAAATAAACTATAGTTTCATTTCGAACTTTTTCTTGCTATTCATATTATTAAGGGAGGCTCTGCATGCTTCATTTTTTGTAAATTGCCTATTCTCGATGCAATTCGTATTTCCTTAATTGCTCTCAAAATAGTTGCCAGAAAAACATTGTTTTTTTTTTCACGCGCTCGTTTGCTGCCTGTCGCAGTCCTTTTTCTCACCGTACTCTCCAAATCTTGTTTGAATAGTTACCACGCAGGAACGAAGAAAGGAACAAATGTATACACTTATTTATTGTTGGTAGAGCATTCAGTAGTAATTTCAATATTCTTTAGATTATTCCTATACAGTAGGTTATGGCGGCTAATTTGGATGGAGAGTTTTCTTGTCCCTTCCGACTAAAGCTGCTTATAGCACTAACAGTTCACGTGCAAGAAAAGTAGAACGGTTCAATGGTGGTCAACCTAATATAGAGGAAAATCATGAGATCAGCTGCTCTAGTAGTCGAGGATATTTTCGATGAACATGCAAGTTGGGAACAACAAAGTGAAAAGCACCTTCAAAGGACTCTCAGATCGAACCGACTTTCGCAATCGCTTTCACACACCTCATCTAAAAACGAAAGCGGCATTTTACGAGCCGCGTTTTACACAAATTCTTGCAAACCTTGGGTGGGTGAAAACCATAAGCATGTATTCGCAAGCGTTTCTCCCAAGGGTGATATAAAAAAATATTCAGCGCGCTGTTTAGGCCAAATTGACGCAGTATATGGAGGTAGACGCCTATTAGCAAGCAACAAAAATTGTAAACCCAATTGTTCTGCACAATTATACAGAAATGTAAACTGGATGCGAATGCGAAATACGTACGTCCAAATAATGAAATTGACAATGCATAGGATCGAAATTGGACACTAGAAAGGGGCGCCCTAAGCGCGTTCAAAATTATCCTAGTTCGAATTCTTCTTCTGGACATGTAGCTTCAAAACTGTCTCAACTTCCCTCCGGCTCTTTTAGTTGTTTCCGCCGCCGGACATACTCTGAAGTGCACAAGAGAATATTCCTGTCGCGTGCGTGGTGCTTCCTCTCTTGGTAGGGATTTGGAATTTATTTTGCAAGGTCAACTCTTCTCAAACGTAAAAAGAATTTGATGGTCACGCATTTTTCCTTACTTTTGTAATTTACGATCTTCAACTTCTGAGGCTGGGCACGCGCGAGCTAACAAAAAAACAAGGGATGTTATTGCTCGAAATTGACTTCATTTGTTCCTCGTTATCACATACGAATAACGTTTGATAAAGCTAAGACTTTGTGATCAATGGAACTGTCACTTTCCACTGCTACAACTATTATGCCTGCTCATATTATTTCTACGCATATTATAGTTACTATACCATAAACAGTGATGTCATGGTTGCAGATCGCAAAACCAGAGTATGAAATAGGAAACAGAGACGTTGATTTGAGTTACGGTTGTGACGAATCCTCAAGGCATAATGTTTATATAGGGCATAACTATATATTTCTGGATAACGCAAACTTGCTATTTGGAATCCATTTTCGCAATGCTCTTATACAAAATATTAAACAGGATATTGCGTTGACCATGTAGCACTCATTCGCCCACGCTTCCACTCCATCAAAAAATAAAGCACGAAAAGATTATATTGGCAATCAATATTTTTTGTTTTTTATGACGAGCGTTAAAAATGCTAAAATATTGCAATTCAGCTACCGAGTATTATAAGCCAAATTATTACTTTTTTAAAACACAAGCACACATAATAAGCGGCGTGCCGAAACGCACCAAATAAACTTTTACTCACGCATGGCGGGAGAAAAAACGTTTTGCCATTTTCTTTAAAAGTCCCCGCGTCAATAAACTATAAAATTGTAAAAAACTATAGGTTTTGCCGGTGAGCCAGCACTACCAAAGGAATCAGAGTGCCGGAAAAGCGCCTAATTTAGCTCGCAGACTTTGCTCTGCTTTGGGTTTTGGAATTCTAAGTTGCCGCATGTGATTTCAGCCTCAAACCGTACCAGTGCCGACACTAACGCGCATTGCCTTGTGCTCACGCGCAGTGTTTATACATTTACGCTTAAGTTACAGACAGGTATTCGAAACTGTGCTTAGTGCCAGTTTGGTAGTTTGAGCCGCGTTATTCTGTTAAAACATGGCCGTCGGTATTACATTAAGAGCTTTGCGTGTGGTGTCGTCATTCTTCATCTTCCCCTGTGCTGAACATGCTTTTAACCATGACCTGTCCTGCTTAGGGACCTCTCCAGCCCATGTCAGTTTGTAATTTGCAGGAGAGAAAAAGTGGGTCACCACCAGCTGGTTCTGAATATGTCTTTCTCTCTGTAGAGATAAGATAACGGGAGTGAACAGCCGGGCTTCCAAACGACTAGAGAAGGAAAGGGTAAAGACTCTGCTTTCCCTAAACCAGTCCAGTTTTATCTACCATCTCCATCTTCGACATATGAAATGTGTAGTGCTTCATGAAACAAGCCATTCTTGGCTTGTTGCAGCCAAGCTTCAGTCGTGCGGCCTCGCGAGTCCCTGCTCAACTTTTGCCGAGCCATGGAGCCAACATCGCCTTTTGCTGGTGGCAACAATAGTTCAGTTCCATCTGCGCGCGTCTCTCAGCCGACTACCGCATATTGTGAAGCGACTTACTTCGACGCCTGCCGAATCCTGGCTGTTTCCCGCAGCAAAATGGACTTGATGCGTTCCCGTCGACAAAGCGTGTGCCTGCGCTGGCGCTTTTTCGTGAACATGGTGATAAAGAAAGCGGAGGAAATCATGTCTGCCTCGTGTTCTGATGACTCCTACAGTGACACTGATGAAGACGACATTGTTGTGCTTGTGTAAAAACGCGACTCCTTCGACAGCTTCGTTTGATGAGAACAAAGCCGACAAGGACCCTGTGCCTGCTAAATGTGATCAATGCTGCCAACAACCCTCTCCCTGGAACTTGTATATAATTTGTATCCATGCCCATATTTTATGTCCGTTTCTAATTAAGCCAAGCTTGGATAAATAATTTTCCAACTTTTTCTTGCTATTCATATTATTAAGGGAGGCTTTGCATGCTTCAGTTTTTGTAAATTGCCTATTCTTGATGCACTTCGTATTTCCTTAATTGCTCTCAAAGTAGATGCCAGAAAAACATTGTTTTTTTTACGCGCTCGTTTGCTGCCTGTCGCAGTCCTTTTTCTCACCGTACTCTCCAAATCTTGTTTGAATAGTTACCTCGCAGGAACGAAGAAAGGAACAAATGTATACACTGATTAGTTGTTGGTAGAGTATTCAGTAGTTATTTCAATATTGTTTCCATTATTCCTATACAGTAGGTTATGGCGGCTAATTTGGATGGAGAGTTTTATTGTCCCTTCCGACTAAAGCTGCTTATAGCACTAACAGTTCACGTGCAAGAAAAATAGAAGGGTTCAATGGTGCTGAACCTAATATAGAGGGAAACCATGACATCAGCTGCTCTAGTAGTCGAGGATATTTTCGATGAACATGCAAGTGGGAAACAACAAAGTGAAAAGCACCTTCAAAGGACTCTCAGGTCGAATCGACTTTCTCAATCGCTTTCACAAACTTCATCTAAAAACAAAAGCGGCATTTTACGAGCCGCGTGTTACACAAATTCTTGCAAACCTTGGGTCGGTGAAAACCATAAGCATGTATTCGCAAGCGTTTCTCCCAAGGGTGATATAAAACAAAATATTCAGCGCGCAGTTTAGGCCAAATTTACGCAGAATATGGAGGTGGACGCCTATTAGTAAGCAAAAAAATTGTAAACCCAATTGTTCTACACAATTATACAGAAACATAAACTGGATGCGAATGCAAAATACGTACGTCCAAATAATGAAATTGACAATGCAAAGGATCGAAATTGGACACTAGAAAGGGGCGCCCAAAGCGCGTTCAAAATTATCCTAGTTCGAATTCTTCTTCTGGACATGTAGCTTTAAAACTGTCTAAACTTCCCTCCGGCTCTTTTAGATGTTTCCGCCGCCGGACATATTCTGAAGTGCACAAGAGAATATTCCGGTCGCGTGCGTGGTGCTTACTCTCTTGGTAGCGATTTGGAATTTATTTTGCAAGGTCAACTCTTCTCAAACGTAAAAAGAATTTGACGGTCACGCATTTTTCCTTACTTTTGTAATTTACGAACTTCAACTTCTGAGGCTGGGCACGCGCGAGCTAACAAAAAAACAAGGGATGTTATTGCTCGAAATTGACTTCATTTGTTCCTCGTTATCATATACGAATAACGTTTGATAAAGCTAAGATTTTGTGATCAATGGAGCTATAATTTCCACTGCTACAGCTATTACGCCTGCTCATATTATTTCTACGCACATTATAGTTACTATACCATAAACAGCGATGTCATGGTTGCAGATTGCAAAACCAGATTATGAAATAGGAAACAGAGACGTTGATTTGAGTTACGGTTGTGACGAATCCTCAAATGCATAATGTTTATATAGGGCATAACTATATATTTCTGGATAATGCACACTTGCTATTTGGACTCCAGTTTCGCAATGCTCTCATACAAAATTTTAAACAGGATATTGCGTTGACTATGTATTACTAACTCGCCCAAACTTCCACTCCATCAAAAAATAAAGCAGGAAAAGATGCTATCGGCTATCGATATTTTTTGTTTTTTATGACGACCGTTAAAAATGCTAAAATTTTGCAATTCAGCTACCGAGTATTATAAGCCAAATTATTACTTTTTGAAAACACAAGCACACATAATAAGCGGCGTGCCGAAATGCACCAAATAAACTTTTACTCACGCATGACGGGAGAAAAAACGTTTTGCCATTTTCATTAAAAGTCCACGCGTCAATAAACTATAAATTTGTAAAAAAACTAAAGGTTTTGCCGGTGAGCCAGCACTACCAAAGGAATCGCAGCGCCGCGAAAAGCGCCGAATTTAAATCGCAGACTTTGCTCTGCTTTGGGTTTTGAAATTCTAAGTTGCCGCATGTGATTTCAGCCTCAAACCGTACCAGTGCCGACACTAACGCGCATTGCCTTGTTCTCATGCGCACAGTTTATACATTTACGCTTAAGGTATAGACAGGTATTCGAAACTGTGCTTAGTGCCAGTTTGGTAGTTTGAGCCGCGTTATTCTGTTAAAACATGGCCGTCGGTATTACATTAAGAGCTTTGCGTGTGGTGTCGTCATTCTTCATCTTCCCCTGTGCTGAACACGCTTTTAACCATGACCTGTCCTGCTTAGGGACCTCTCCAGCCCATGTCAGTTTGTAATTCGCACGAGAGCAAAAGTGGGTCACCACCAGATGGTTCTGAATATGTTTTTCTCTCTGTAGAGATAAGATAACGGGAGTGAACAGCCGGGCTTCCACACGACTAGAGGAGGAAAGGGTAAAGACTCTGCTTTCCCTAAACCAGTCCAGGTTTATCTACCCTCTCCATCTTCGACACATGAAATGTGTAGTGCTTTTTGAAACAAGCCATTCTTGGCTTGTTGCAGCGAAGCTTCATTCGTGCGGCCTCGCGAGTCCCTGCTCAACTTTTGCCGAGTCATGGAGTCAACATCGCCTTTTGCTGGTGGCAACAATGGTTCAGTTCCATCTGCGCGCGTCTCTCAGCCGACTACCGCATATTGTGAAGTGACTTACATCGACGGCTGCCGAATCCTGGCTGTTTCCCGCCGCAAAATGGACTTGATGCGTTCCCGACGAAAAAGCGTGTGCCTGCGCTGGCGCTTTTTCGTGAACATGGTGATAAAGAAAGCGGAGGAATTCATATCTGCCTCGTGTCCTGATGACTCCTACAGTTACTCTGATGAAGACGACATTGTAGTGCTTGTGTAAAAACGCGACTCCTTCGACAGCTTCGTTTGATGAGAGCAAAGCCGACAAGGACCCTGTGCCTGCTAAATGTGGTCAATGCGGCCAACAACCCTCTCCCTGGAACTTGTATATAATTTGTATCCATGACCATATTTTATGTCCGTTTCTAATTAAGGCAAGCTTGTGTAAATAAACTATAGTTTCATTTCGAACTCGTTCTTGCTATTCATATTATTATGGGAGGCTTTGCATGCTTCATTTTTTGTAAATTGCCTACTCTCGATGCACTTCGTATTTCCTTAATTGCTCTCAAAATAGTTGCCAGAAAAACGTTTTTTTTTTCACGCGCTCGTTTGCTGCCTGTCGCAGTCCTTTTTCTCACCGTACCCTCCAAATCTTGTTTGAATAGTTAACACGCAGGAACGAAGATAGGAACAAATGTATACACAATATTGTTTCCATTATTCCTATACAATAGGTTATGGAGGCTAATTTGGATGGAGAGTTTTCTTGTCCTTTCCGAGTTAAGCTGCTTATAGTACTAACAGTTCACGTGCAAGAAAAATAGAAGGGTTCAATGGTGCTGAACCTAAAATAGAGGGAATTCATGAGATCAGCTGCTCCAGTAGCCGAGGATATTTTCAATGAACATGCAAGTGGGAAACAACAAAGTGGAAAGCACATTCAAAGGACTCTCAGGCCGAATCGACTTTCGCAGTCGCTTTCACACACCTCATCTAAAAACGAAAGCGGCATTTTACGAGCCGCGTTTTACACAAATTCTTGCAAACCTTGGGTGGGTGAAAACCATAAACATGTATTCACAAGCGTTTCTCCCAAGGGTGATATAAAAAAAAATATTCAGCGCGCTGTTTAGGCCAAATTGACGGAGTATATGGACGTAGACACCTATTAGTAAGCAACAAAAATTGTAAACCCAATTGTTCTGCACAATTATACAGAAATATAAACTGGATGCGAATGCGAAATACGTACGTCCAAATAATGAAATTGACAATGCAAAGGATCGAAATTGGACACTAGAAAGGGGCGCCCTAAGCGCGTTCAAAATTATCCTAGTTCGAATTCTTCTTCTGGACATGTAGCTTCAAAACTGTCTCAACTTCCCTCCGACTCTTTTAGTTGTTTCCGCCGCCGGACATACTCTGAAGTGCACAAGAGAATATTCCTGTCGCGTGCGTGGTGCTTTCTCTCTTGGTAGCAATTTGGAATTTATTTTGCAAGGTCAACTCTTCTCAAACGTAAAAAGAATTTGACGGTCACGCATTCTTCCTTACTTTTGTAATTTACGAACTTCAACTTCTGAGGCTGGGCATGCGCGAGCTAACAAAAAAACAAGGGATGTTATTGCTCGAAATTGACTTCATTTGTACCTCGTTATCATTTACGAATAACGTTTGACAAAGCTAAAATTTTGTGATCACTGGAACTGTCACTTTACACTACTACAACTATTACGCCTGCTCATATTATTTCTACGCATATTATAGTTACTATACCATAAACAGTGATGTCATGGTTGCAGATCGCAAAACCAGATTATGAAATAGAAAACAGAGACGTTGATTTGAGTTACGGTTGTGACAAATTTTCAAGGCATAATGTTTATATAGGGCATAACTATATATTTCTGGATAACGCACACTTGCTATTTAGAATCCATTTTCGCAATGCTCTTATACAAAATTTTAAACAGGATATTGCGTTGACTATGTAACACTAACTCGCCCACGCTTCAACTCCATCAAAAAATCAAGCAGGAAAAGATGCTATCGGCTATCAATATTTTTTTGTTTTTTATGACGAGCGTTAAAAAAGCTAAAATATTGCAATTCAGCTACCGAGTATTATAAGCCAAATTATTAATTTTTTAAAACACAAGCTCACATAATAAGCGGCGTGCCGAAACGCACCAAATAAACTTTTACTTACCCATGGCGGGAGAAAATTGTTTTGCCATTTTCTTTAAAAGTCCACGCGTCAATAAACTATAAAATTGTAAAAAAACTAAAGGTTTTGCCGGTGAGCCAGCACTACCAAAGGAATCACAGCGCCGCGAAAAGCGCCTAATTTAACTCGCAGACTTTGCTCTGCTTCGGGTTTTGGAATTCTAAGTTGCAGCATGTGATTTCAGCCTCAAACCGTACCAGTGCCAACACTAACGCGCATTGCCTTGTGCTCATGCGCACAGTTTATACATTTACGCTTAAGTTATAGACAGGTATTCGAAACTGGGCTTAGTGCCAGTTTGGTAGTTTGAGCCGCGTTATTCTGTTAAAACAGGGCCGTCGGTATTACACTAAGAGCTTTGCATGTGGTGTCGTCATTCTTCATCTTCCCCTGTGCTGAACATGCTTTTAACCATGACCTGTCCTGCTTAGGGACCTCTCCAGCCCATGTCAGTTTGTAATTCGCATGAGAGCAAAAGTGGGTCACCACCAGCTGGTTCTGAATATGTTTTTCTCTCTGTAGAGATAAGATAACGGGAGTGAACAGCCGGGCTTCCACACGACTAGAGGAGGAAAGGGTAAAGACTCTGCTTTCCCTAAACCATTCCAGTTTTATCTACCCTCTACATCTTCGACACATGAAATGTGTAGTGCTTCATGAAACGAGCCATTCTTGGCTTGTTGCAGGCAAGCTTCAGTCGTGCGGCCTCGGGAGTCCCTGCTCAACTTTTGCCGAGTCATGGAATCAACATCGACTTTTGCTGGTGGCAACAATGGTTCAGTTCCATCTGCGCGCGTCTCTCAGCCGACTACCGCATATTGTGAAGCGGCTTACATCAACGCCTGTCGAATCCTGGCAGTTTCCCGCAGCAAAATGGACTTGATGCGTTCCCGTCGACAAAGCGTGTGCCTGCGCTGGCGCTTTTTCGTGAACATGGTGATAAAGAAAGCGGAGGAAATCATGTCTGCCTCGTGTCCTGATGACTCCTACAGTGACTCTGATGAAGACGACATTGTTGTGCTTGTGTAAAAACGCGACTCCTTCGACAGCTTCGTTTGATCAGAACAAAGCCGACAAGGACCCTGTGCCTGCTAAATGTGATCAATGCTGCCAACAACCCTCTGCCTGGAACTTGTATATAATTTGTATCCATGCCCATATTTTATGTCCGTTTTTTAATTAAGCCAAGCTTGGGTAAATAAACTATAGTTTCATTTCGAACTTTTTCTTGCTATTCATATTGTTAAGGGAGGCTCTGCATGCTTCATTTTTTGTAAATTGCCTATTCTCGATGCAATTCGTATTTCCTTAATTGCTCTCAAAATAGTTGCCAGAAAAACATTGTTTTTTTTTTCACGCGCTCGTTTGCTGCCTGTCGCAGTCCTTTTTCTCACCGTACTCTCCAAATCTTGTTTGAATAGTTACCACGCAGGAACGAAGAAAGGAACAAATGTATACACTTATTTATTGTTGGTAGAGCATTCAGTAGTAATTTCAATATTCTT
Source organism: Amblyomma maculatum (assembly GCF_055883805.1). NCBI lineage: Eukaryota > Metazoa > Arthropoda > Arachnida > Ixodida > Ixodidae > Amblyomma > Amblyomma maculatum. The sequence continues at coordinate 61,839,263 of NC_139346.1, read as the reverse complement.
TAGATTATTCCTATACAGTAGGTTATGGCGGCTAATTTGGATGGAGAGTTTTCTTGTCCCTTCCGACTAAAGCTGCTTATAGCACTAACAGTTCACGTGCTAGAAAAATAGAACGGTTCAATGGTGCTGAACCTAATATAGAGGGAAATCATGAGATCAGCTGCTCTAGTAGTCGAGGATTTTTTCGATGAACATGCAAGTGGGAAACAACAAAGTGAAAAGCACCTTCAAAGGACTCTCAGGTTGAATCGACTTTCGCAATCGCTTTCACAAACCTCATCTAAAAACAAAAGCGGCATTTTACGAGCAGCGTGTTACACAAATTCTTGCAAACCTTGGGTCGGTGAAAACCATAAGCATGTATTCGCAAGCGTTTCTCCCAAGAGTGATATAAAAAAATATTCAGCGCGCTGTTTAGGCCAAATTGACGCAGAATATGGTGGTGGACGCCTATTAGTAAGCAACAAAAATTGTAAACCCAATTGTTCTGCACAATTATTCAGAAACAAAAACTGGATGCGAATGCAAAATACGTACGTCCAAATAATGAAATTGACAATGCAAAGGATCGAAATTGGACACTAGAAAGGGGCGCCCTAAGCGCGTTCAAAATTATCCTATTTCGAATTCTTCTTCTGGACATGTAGCTTCAAAACTGTCTCAACTTCCCTCCGGCTCTTTTAGTTGTTTCCGCCGCCGGACATACTCTGAAGTGCACAAGAGAATATTCCTGTCGCGTGCGTGGTGCTTCCTCTCTTGGTAGGGATTTGGAATTTATTTTGCAAGGTCAACTCTTCTCAAACGTAAAAAGAATTTGACGGTCGCGCGTTTTTCCTTACTTTTGTAATTTACGAACTTCAACTTCTGAGGCTGGGCACGCGCGAGCTAACAAAAAAACAAGGGATGTTATTGCTCGAAATTGACTTAAATTGTTCCTCGTTATCATATACGAATAACGTTTGATAAAGCTAAGATTTTGTGATCACTGGAACTGTCACTTTCCACTGCTACAATTATTACGCCTGTTCATATTATTTCTACGCATCTTATAGTTACTATACCATAAACAGTGATGTCATGGTTGCAGATCGCAAAACCAAGAGTATGAAATAGGAAACAGAGACGTTGATTTGAGTTACTGTTGTGACGAATCCTCAAGGCATAATGTTTATATACGGCATAACTATGTATTTCTGGATAACGCACACTTGCTATTTGGAATACATTTTCGCAATGCTCTTATACAAAATTTTAAACAGGATATTGCGCTGACTATGTAACACTATCTCGCCCACGATTCCACTCCATCAAAAAATAAAGCAGGAAAAGATGCTATCGGCTATCGATATTTTTTGTTTTTTATGACGAGGGTTAAAAATGCTAAAATATTGCAATTCAGCTACCGAGTATTATAAGCCAAATTATTACTTTTTTAAAACACAAGCACACATAATAAGCGGCGTGCCGAAACGCACCAAATAAACTTTTACTCACACATGGCGGGAGAAAAAAAACGTTTTGCCATTTTCTTTAAAAGTCCCCGCGTCAATAAACTATACAATTGCAAAAAAACTACAGGTTTTGCCCGTGAGCCAGCACTACCAAAGGAATCACAGCGCCGCGAAAAGCGCCTAATTGAACTCGCAGACTTTGCTCTGCTTCGGGTTTTGGAATTCTAAGTTGCCGCATGTGATTTCAGCCTCAAACCGTACCAGTGCCGACACTAACGCGCATTGCCTTGTGCTCATACGCATATTTATACATTTACACTTAAGTTATAGACAGGTATTCGAAACGGTGCTTAGTGCCAGTTTGGTAGTTTGAGCCGCGTTATTCTGTTAAAACATGGCCGTCGGTATTACATTAAGAGCTTTGCATGTGGTGTCATCATTCTTCTTCTTCCCCTGTGCTGAACATGCTTTTAACCATGACCTGTCCTGCTTAGCGACCTCTCCAGCCCATGTCAGTCTGTTTTCGCACCAGAGCAAAAGTGGGTCACCACCAGCTGGTGCTGAATATGTTTTTCTCTCTGTAGAGATAAGATAACGGGAGTGAACAGCCCGGCTTCCACACTACTAGAGGAGGAAAGGGTAAAGACTCTGATTTCCCTAAACCAGTCCAGTTTTATCTACCCTCTCCATCTTAGACACACGAAATGTGTAGTGCTTCATGAAACAAGCGATTCTTGGCTTGTTGCAGCCAAGCTTCAGTCATCCGGCCTCGCGAGTCCCTGCTCAACTTTTGCCGAGTCATGGAGTCAACATCGCCGTTTGCTGGTGGCAACAATGGTTCAGTTCCATCTGCGCGCGTCTCTCTGCCGACTACCGCATATTGTGAAGCGACTTACATCGACGCCTGCCGAATCCTGGCTGTTTCCCGCAGCAAAATGGACTTGATGCGTTCCCATCGACAAAGCGTGTGCCTGCGCTGGCGCTTTTTCGTGAACATGGTGATAAAGAAAGGGGAGGAAATCATGTCTGCCTCGTGTCCTGATGACTCCTACAGTGACAGTGACTCTGATGAAGACGACATTGTTGTGCTTGTGTAAAAACGCGACTCCTTTGACAGCTTCGTTTGATGAGAGCAAAGCCGACAAGGACCCTGTGCCTGCTAAATGTGATCAATGCCGCCAACAACCCTCTCCCTGGAACTTGTATATAATTTCTATCCATGCCCATATTTTATGTCCGTTTCTAATTAAGCCAAGCTTGGGTAAATAAAGTATAGTTTCATTTCGAACTCTTTCTTGCTATTCATATTATTAAGGGAGGCTTTGCATGCTTCATTTTTTGTAAATTGCCTATTCTCGATGCACTTCGTATTTCCTTAATTGCTCTCAAAATAGTTGCCAGAAAAACACTGTCTTTTTTCACGTGCTCGTTTGCTGCCTGTCGCAGTCCTTTTTCTCACCATACTCTCCAAATCTTGTTTGAATAGTTACCACGCAGGAACGAAGAAAGGAACAAATGTATACACTGATTTATTGTTGGTAGAGCATTCAGTAGTTATTTCAATATTGTTTCCATTATTCCTATACAGTAGGTTATGGCGGCTAATTTGGATGTAGAGTTTTCTTGTCCCTTCCGACTAAAGCTGCTTATAGCACTAACAGTTCACGTGCAAGAAAAAAAGAAGGGTTCAATGGTGCTGAACCTAATATAGAGCGAAATCATGAGATCAGCTGCTCTAGTAGTCGAGGATATTTTCGATGAGCATGCAAGTGGGAAACAACAAAGTGAAAAGCACCTTCAAAGGACTCTCAGGTCGAATCGACTTTCGCAATCGCTTTCACACACCTCATCTAAAAACAAAAGCGGCATTTTACGAGCCGCGTGTTACACAGATTCTTGCAAACCTTGGGTCGGTGAAAACCTTAAGCATGTATTCGCAAGCGTTTCTCCCAAGGGCGATATAAAAAAATATACAGCGCGCTGTTTAGGCCAAATTGACGCAGAATATGGAGGTAGACGCCTATTAGTAGGCAACAAAAATTGTAAACCCAATTGTTCTGCACAAATATACAGAAACATAAACTGGATGCGAATGCAAAATTACATACGTCTAAATAATGGAATTGACAATGCAAAGGATCGAAATTGGACACTAGAAAGGGGCGCCCTAAGCGCGTTCAAAATTATCCTAGTTCGAATTCTTCTTCTGGACATGTAGCTTCAAGACTGTCTCAACTTCCCTCCGGCTCTTTTAGTTGTTTCCGCCGCCGGACATACTCTGAAGTGCACAAGAGAATATTCCTGTCGCGTGCGTGGTGCTTCCTCTCTTGGTAGGGATTTGGAATTTATTTTGCAAGGTCAATTCTTCTCAAACGTAAAAAGAATTTGATAGTGACGCATTTTTCCTTACTTTTGTAATTTACGAACTTCAACTTCTGAGGCTGGGCACGCGCGAGCTAACAAAAAAACAAGGGATGTTATTGCTCGAAATTGACTTCATTTGTTCCTGGTTATCATATACGAATAACGTTTGATAAAGCTAAGACTTTGTGATCAATGGAACTGTCAATTTCCACTGCTACAACTATTACGCCTGCTCATATTATTTCTACGCATATTATAGTTACTATACATTAAACAGTGATGTCATGGTTGCAGATCGCGAAACCAGAGTATGAAATAGGAAACAGAGACGTTGATTTGAGTTGCGGTTGTGACGAATCCTCAAGGCATAATGTTTATATAGGGCATAACTATATATTTCTGGATAACGCACACTTGCTATTTGGAATCCATTTTCGCAATGCTCTTATACAAAAATTTTAAACAGGATATTGCTTTGACTATGTAACACTAACTCGCCCACGCTTCCACTCCATCAAAAAATAAAGCAGGAAAAGATGCTATCGGCTATCGATATTTTTTGTTTTTTATGACGAGCGTTAAAAATGCTAAAATATTGCAATTCAGCTACCGAGTATTATAAGCCAAATTATTACTTTTTTAAAACACAAGCACACATAATAAGCGGCGTGCCGAAACGCACCAAATAAACTTTTACTTACGCATGGCGGGAGAAAATTTTTTCGCCGTTTTCTTTAAAAGTCCACGCGTCAATAAACTATAAAATTGTAAAAAACTATAGGTTTTGCCGGTGAGCCAGCACTACCAAAGGAATCACAGCGCCGGAAAAGCGCCTAATTTAACTCGCAGACATTGCTCTGCTTCGGGTTTTGAAATTCTAAGTTGCCGCATGTGATTTCAGCCTCAAACCATACCAGTGCCGACACTAACGCGCATTGCCTTGTGCTCACGCGCAGTGTTTATACATTTACGCTTAAGTTATAGACAGGTATTCGAAACTGTGCTTAGTGCCAGTTTGGTAGTTTGAGCCGCGTTATTCTGTTAAAACATGGCCGTCGGTATTACATTAAGAGCTTTGCGTGTGGTGTCGTCATTCTTCATCTTCCCCTGTGCTGAACATGCTTTTAACCATGACCTGTCCTGCTTAGGGACCTCTCCTGCCCATGTCAGTTTGCAATTTGCAGGAGAGAAAAAGTGGGTCACCACCAGCTGGTTCTAAATATGTCTTTCTCTCTGTAGAGATAAGATAACGGGAGTGAACAGCCGGGCTTCCAAACGACTAGAGAAGGAAAGGGTAAAGACTCTGCTTTCCCTAAAGCAGTCCAGTTTTATCTACCATCTCCATCTTCGACATATGAAACGTGTAGTGCTTCATGAAACAAGCCATTCTTGGCTTGTTGCAGCCAAGCTTCAGTCGTGCGGCCTCGCGAGTCCCTGCTCAACTTTTGCCGAGCCATGGAGCCAACATCGCCTTTTGCTGGTGGCAACAATAGTTCAGTTCCATCTGCGCGCGTCTCTCAGCCGACTACCGCATATTGTGAAGCGACTTACATCGACGCCTGCCGACTCCTGGCTGTTTCCCGCAGCAAAATGGACTTGATGCGTTCCCGTCGACAAAGCGTGTGCCTGCGCTGGCGCTTTTTCGTGAACATGGTGATAAAGAAAGCGGAGGAAATCATGTCTGCCTCGTGTCCTGATGACTCCTACAGTGACTCTGATGAAGACGACATTGTTGTGCTTGTGTAAAAACGCGACTCCTTCGACAGCTTCGTTTGATGAGAACAAAGCCGACAAGGACCCTGTGCCTGCTAAATGTGATCAATGCTGCCAACAACCCTCTCCCTGGAACTTGTATATAATTTGTATCCATGCCCATATTTTATGTCCGTTTCTAATTAAGCCAAGCTTGGGTAAATAATTTCCAACTTTTTCTTGCTATTCATATTATTAAGGGAGGCTTTGCATGCTTCAGTTTTTGTAAATTGCCTATTCTCGATGCACTTCGTATTTCCTTAATTGCTCTCAAAATAGATGCCAGAAAAACATTGTTTTTTTTTCACGCGCTCGTTTGCTGCCTGTCGCAGTCCTTTTTCTCACCGTACTCTCCAAATCTTGTTTGAATAGTTACCACGCAGGAACGAAGAAAGGAACAAATGTATACACTGATTAGTTGTTGGTAGAGTATTCAGTACTTATTTCAATATTGTTTCCATTATTCCTATACAGTAGGTTATGGCGGCTAATTTGGATGGAGAGTTTTATTGTCCCTTCCGACTAAAGCTGCTTATAGCACTAACAGTTCACGTGCAAGAAAAATAGAAGGGTTCAATGGTGCTGAACCTAATATAGAGGGAAATCATGAGATCAGCTGCTCTAGTAGTCGAGGATATTTTCGATGAACATGCAAGTGGGAAACAACAAAGTGAAAAGCACCCTCAAAGGACTCTGAGATCAGCTGCTCTAGTAGTCGAGGATATTTTCGATGAACATGCAAGTGGGAAACAACAAAGTGAAAAGCACCTTCAAAGGACTCTCAGGTCGAATCGACTTTCGCAATCGCTTTCACACACCTCATCTAAAAACAAAGCGCCATTTTACGAGCCGCGTGTTACACAGATTCTTGCAAACCTTGGGTCGGTGAAAACCTTAAGCATGTATTCGCAAGCGTTTCTCCCAAGGGCGATATAAAAAAATATTCAGCCTGCTGTTTAGGCCAAATTGACGCAGAATATGGAGGTAGACGCCTATTAGTAAGCAACAAAAATTGTAAACCCAATTGTTCTACACAATTATACAGAAACATAAACTGGATGCGAATGCAAAATACGTACGTCCAAATAATGAAATTGACAATGCAAAGGATCGAAATTGGACACTAGAAAGGGGCGCCCAAAGCGCGTTCAAAATTATCCTAGTTCGAATTCTTCTTCTGGACATGTAGCTTTAAAACTGTCTAAACTTCCCTCCGGCTCTTTTAGATGTTTCCGCCGCCGGACATATTCTGAAGTGCACAAGAGAATATTCCGGTCGCGTGCGTGGTGCTTACTCTCTTGGTAGCGATTTGGAATTTATTTTGCAAGGTCAACTCTTCTCAAACGTAAAAAGAATTTGACGGTCACGCATTTTTCCTTACTTTTGTAATTTACGAACTTCAACTTCTGAGGCTGGGCACGCGCGAGCTAACAAAAAAACAAGGGATGTTATTGCTCGAAATTGACTTCATTTGTTCCTCGTTATCATATACGAATAACGTTTGATAAAGCTAAGATTTTGTGATCAATGGAGCTATAATTTCCACTGCTACAGCTATTACGCCTGCTCATATTATTTCTACGCACATTATAGTTACTATACCATAAACAGCGATGTCATGGTTGCAGATTGCAAAACCAGATTATGAAATAGGAAACAGAGACGTTGATTTGAGTTACGGTTGTGACGAATCCTCAAATGCATAATGTTTATATAGGGCATAACTATATATTTCTGGATAATGCACACTTGCTATTTGGACTCCAGTTTCGCAATGCTCTCATACAAAATTTTAAACAGGATATTGCGTTGACTATGTATTACTAACTCGCCCAAACTTCCACTCCATCAAAAAATAAAGCAGGAAAAGATGCTATCGGCTATCGATATTTTTTGTTTTTTATGACGACCGTTAAAAATGCTAAAATATTGCAATTCAGCTACCGAGTATTATAAGCCAAATTATTACTTTTTGAAAACACAAGCACACATAATAAGCGGTGTGCCGAAATGCACCAAATAAACTTTTACTCACGCATGACGGGAGAAAAAACGTTTTGCCATTTTCATTAAAAGTCCACGCGTCAATAAACTATAAATTTGTAAAAAAACTAAAGGTTTTGCCGGTGAGCCAGCACTACCAAAGGAATCGCAGCGCCGCGAAAAGCGCCGAATTTAAATCGCAGACTTTGCTCTGCTTCGGGTTTTTAAATTCTAAGTTGCCGCATGTGATTTCAGCCTCAAACCGTACCAGTGCCGACACTAACGCGCATTGCCTTGTTCTCATGCGCACAGTTTATACATTTACGCTTAAGGTATAGACAGGTATTCGAAACTGTGCTTAGTGCCAGTTTGGTAGTTTGAGCCGCGTTATTCTGTTAAAACATGGCCGTCGGTATTACATTAAGAGCTTTGCGTGTGGTGTCGTCATTCTTCATCTTCCCCTGTGCTGAACACGCTTTTAACCATGACCTGTCCTGCTTAGGGACCTCTCCAGCCCATGTCAGTTTGTAATTCGCACGAGAGCAAAAGTGGGTCACCACCAGATGGTTCTGAATATGTTTTTCTCTCTGTAGAGATAAGATAACGGGAGTGAACAGCCGGGCTTCCACACGACTAGAGAAGGAAAGGGTAAAGACTCTGCTTTCCCTAAACCAGTCCAGGTTTATCTACCCTCTCCATCTTCGACACATGAAATGTGTAGTGCTTTTTGAAACAAGCCATTCTTGGCTTGTTGCAGCGAAGCTTCATTCGTGCGGCCTCGCGAGTCCCTGCTCAACTTTTGCCGAGTCATGGAGTCAACATCGCCTTTTGCTGGTGGCAACAATGGTTCAGTTCCATCTGCGCGCGTCTCTCAGCCGACTACCGCATATTGTGAAGTGACTTACATCGACGGCTGCCGAATCCTGGCTGTTTCCCGCCGCAAAATGGACTTGATGCGTTCCCGACGAAAAAGCGTGTGCCTGCGCTGGCGCTTTTTCGTGAACATGGTGATAAAGAAAGCGGAGGAATTCATATCTGCCTCGTGTCCTGATGACTCCTACAGTTACTCTGATGAAGACGACATTGTAGTGCTTGTGTAAAAACGCGACTCCTTCGACAGCTTCGTTTGATGAGAGCAAAGCCGACAAGGACCCTGTGCCTGCTAAATGTGGTCAATGCGGCCAACAACCCTCTCCCTGGAACTTGTATATAATTTGTATCCATGACCATATTTTATGTCCGTTTCTAATTAAGGCAAGCTTGTGTAAATAAACTATAGTTTCATTTCGAACTCGTTCTTGCTATTCATATTATTATGGGAGGCTTTGCATGCTTCATTTTTTGTAAATTGCCTACTCTCGATGCACTTCGTATTTCCTTAATTGCTCTCAAAATAGTTGCCAGAAAAACGTTTTTTTTTCACGCGCTCGTTTGCTGCCTGTCGCAGTCCTTTTTCTCACCGTACCCTCCAAATCTTGTTTGAATAGTTAACACGCAGGAACGAAGATAGGAACAAATGTATACACAATATTGTTTCCATTATTCCTATACAATAGGTTATGGAGGCTAATTTGGATGGAGAGTTTTCTTGTCCTTTCCGAGTTAAGCTGCTTATAGTACTAACAGTTCACGTGCAAGAAAAATAGAAGGGTTCAATGGTGCTGAACCTAAAATAGAGGGAATTCATGAGATCAGCTGCTCCAGTAGTCGAGGATATTTTCAATGAACATGCAAGTGGGAAACAACAAAGTGAAAAGCACATTCAAAGGACTCTCAGGCCGAATCGACTTTCGCAGTCGCTTTCACACACCTCATCTAAAAACGAAAGCGGCATTTTACGAGCCGCGTTTTACACAAATTCTTGCAAACCTTGGGTGGGTGAAAACCATAAACATGTATTCACAAGCGTTTCTCCCAAGGGTGATATAAAAAAAAATATTCAGCGCGCTGTTTAGGCCAAATTGACGGAGTATATGGACGTAGACACCTATTAGTAAGCAACAAAAATTGTAAACCCAATTGTTCTGCACAATTATACAGAAATATAAACTGGATGCGAATGCGAAATACGTACGTCCAAATAATGAAATTGACAATGCAAAGGATCGAAATTGGACACTAGAAAGGGGCGCCCTAAGCGCGTTCAAAATTATCCTAGTTCGAATTCTTCTTCTGGACATGTAGCTTCAAAACTGTCTCAACTTCCCTCCGACTCTTTTAGTTGTTTCCGCCGCCGGACATACTCTGAAGTGCACAAGAGAATATTCCTGTCGCGTGCGTGGTGCTTCCTCTCTTGGTAGCAATTTGGAATTTATTTTGCAAGGTCAACTCTTCTCAAACGTAAAAAGAATTTGACGGTCACGCATTCTTCCTTACTTTTGTAATTTACGAACTTCAACTTCTGAGGCTGGGCATGCGCGAGCTAACAAAAAAACAAGGGATGTTATTGCTCGAAATTGACTTCATTTGTACCTCGTTATCATTTACGAATAACGTTTGACAAAGCTAAAATTTTGTGATCACTGGAACTGTCACTTTACACTACTACAACTATTACGCCTGCTCATATTATTTCTACGCATATTATAGTTACTATACCATAAACAGTGATGTCATGGTTGCAGATCGCAAAACCAGATTATGAAATAGAAAACAGAGACGTTGATTTGAGTTACGGTTGTGACAAATTTTCAAGGCATAATGTTTATATAGGGCATAACTATATATTTCTGGATAACGCACACTTGCTATTTAGAATCCATTTTCGCAATGCTCTTATACAAAATTTTAAACAGGATATTGCGTTGACTATGTAACACTAACTCGCCCACGCTTCAACTCCATCAAAAAATCAAGCAGGAAAAGATGCTATCGGCTATCAATATTTTTTTGTTTTTTATGACGAGCGTTAAAAAAGCTAAAATATTGCAATTCAGCTACCGAGTATTATAAGCCAAATTATTAATTTTTTAAAACACAAGCTCACATAATAAGCGGCGTGCCGAAACGCACCAAATAAACTTTTACTTACCCATGGCGGGAGAAAATTGTTTTGCCATTTTCTTTAAAAGTCCACGCGTCAATAAACTATAAAATTGTAAAAAAACTAAAGGTTTTGCCGGTGAGCCAGCACTACCAAAGGAATCACAGCGCCGCGAAAAGCGCCTAATTTAACTCGCAGACTTTGCTCTGCTTCGGGTTTTGGAATTCTAAGTTGCAGCATGTGATTTCAGCCTCAAACCGTACCAGTGCCAACACTAACGCGCATTGCCTTGTGCTCATGCGCACAGTTTATACATTTACGCTTAAGTTATAGACAGGTATTCGAAACTGGGCTTAGTGCCATTTTGGTAGTTTGAGCCGCGTTATTCTGTTAAAACAGGGCCGTCGGTATTACACTAAGAGCTTTGCATGTGGTGTCGTCATTCTTCATCTTCCCCTGTGCTGAACATGCTTTTAACCATGACCTGTCCTGCTTAGGGACCTCTCCAGCCCATGTCAGTTTGTAATTCGCATGAGAGCAAAAGTGGGTCACCACCAGCTGGTTCTGAATATGTTTTTCTCTCTGTAGAGATAAGATAACGGGAGTGAACAGCCGGGCTTCCACACGACTAGAGGAGGAAAGGGTAAAGACTCTGCTTTCCCTAAACCATTCCAGTTTTATCTACCCTCTACATCTTCGACACATGAAATGTGTAGTGCTTCATGAAACGAGCCATTCTTGGCTTGTTGCAGGCAAGCTTCAGTCGTGCGGCCTCGGGAGTCCCTGCTCAACTTTTGCCGAGTCATGGAATCAACATCGACTTTTGCTGGTGGCAACAATGGTTCAGTTCCATCTGCGCGCGTCTCTCAGCCGACTACCGCATATTGTGAAGCGGCTTACATCAACGCCTGTCGAATCCTGGCAGTTTCCCGCAGCAAAATGGACTTGATGCGTTCCCGTCGACAAAGCGTGTGCCTGCGCTGGCGCTTTTTCGTGAACATGGTGATAAAGAAAGCGGAGGAAATCATGTCTGCCTCGTGTCCTGATGACTCCTACAGTGACTCTGATGAAGACGACATTGTTGTGCTTGTGTAAAAACGCGACTCCTTCGACAGCTTCGTTTGATCAGAACAAAGCCGACAAGGACCCTGTGCCTGCTAAATGGGATCAATGCTGCCAACAACCCTCTGCCTGGAACTTGTATATAATTTGTATCCATGCCCATATTTTATGTCCATTTTTTAATTAAGCCAAGCTTGGGTAAATAAACTATAGTTTCATTTCGAACTTTTTCTTGCTATTCATATTATTAAGGGAGGCTCTGCATGCTTCATTTTTTGTAAATTGCCTATTCTCGATGCAATTCGTATTTCCTTAATTGCTCTCAAAATAGTTGCCAGAAAAACATTGTTTTTTTTTCACGCGCTCGTTTGCTGCCTGTCGCAGTCCTTTTTCTCACCGTACTCTCCAAATCTTGTTTGAATAGTTACCACGCAGGAACGAAGAAAGGAACAAATGTATACACTTATTTATTGTTGGTAGAGCATTCAGTAGTAATTTCAATATTCTTTAGATTATTCCTATACAGTAGGTTATGGCGGCTAATTTGGATGGAGAGTTTTCTTGTCCCTTCCGACTAAAGCTGCTTATAGCACTAACAGTTCACGTGCTAGAAAAATAGAACGGTTCAATGGTGCTGAACCTAATATAGAGGGAAATCATGAGATCAGCTGCTCTAGTAGTCGAGGATTTTTTCGATGAACATGCAAGTGGGAAACAACAAAGTGAAAAGCACCTTCAAAGGACTCTCAGGTTGAATCGACTTTCGCAATCGCTTTCACAAACCTCATCTAAAAACAAAAGCGGCATTTTACGAGCAGCGTGTTACACAAATTCTTGCAAACCTTGGGTCGGTGAAAACCATAAGCATGTATTCGCAAGCGTTTCTCCCAAGAGTGATATAAAAAAATATTCAGCGCGCTGTTTAGGCCAAATTGACGCAGAATATGGTGGTGGACGCCTATTAGTAAGCAACAAAAATTGTAAACCCAATTGTTCTGCACAATTATACAGAAACGTAAACTGGATGCGAATGCAAAATACGTACGTTCAAATAATGAAATTGACAATGCAAAGGGTCGAAATTGGACACTAGAAAGGGGCGCCCTAAGCGCGTTCAAAATTATCCTAGTTCGAATTCTTCTTCTGGACATGTAGGTTCAAAACTGTCTCAACTTCCCTCCGGCTCTTTTAGTTGTTTCCGCCGCCGGATATACTCTGAAGTGCACAAGAGAATATTCCTGTCGCGTGCGTGGTGCTTCCTCTCTTGGTAGGGATTGGGAATTTATTTTGCAAGGTCAACTCTTCTCAAACGTAAAAAGAATTTGACGGTCGCGCGTTTTTCCTTACTTTTGTAATTTACGAACTTCAACTTCTGAGGCTGGGCACGCGCGAGCTAACAAAAAAACAAGGGATGTTATTGCTCGAAATTGACTTAAATTGTTCCTCGTTATCATATACGAATAACGTTTGATAAAGCTAAGATTTTGTGATCACTGGAACTGTCACTTTCCACTGCTACAATTATTACGCCTGTTCATATTATTTCTACGCATCTTATAGTTACTATACCATAAACAGTGATGTCATGGTTGCAGATCGCAAAACCAAGAGTATGAAATAGGAAACAGAGACGTTGATTTGAGTTACTGTTGTGACGAATCCTCAAGGCATAATGTTTATATACGGCATAACTATGTATTTCTGGATAACGCACACTTGCTATTTGGAATACATTTTCGCAATGCTCTTATACAAAATTTTAAACAGGATATTGCGCTGACTATGTAACACTATCTCGCCCACGATTCCACTCCATCAAAAAATAAAGCAGGAAAAGATGCTATCGGCTATCGATATTTTTTGTTTTTTATGACGAGGGTTATAAATGCTAAAATATTGCAATTCAGCTACCGAGTATTATAAGCCAAATTATTACTTTTTTAAAACACAAGCACACATAATAAGCGGCGTGCCGAAACGCACCAAATAAACTTTTACTCACACATGGCGGGAGAAAAAAAACGTTTTGCCATTTTCTTTAAAAGTCCCCGCGTCAATAAACTATACAATTGTAAAAAAACTACAGGTTTTGCCCGTGAGCCAGCACTACCAAAGGAATCACAGCGCCGCGAAAAGCGCCTAATTGAACTCGCAGACTTTGCTCTGCTTCGGGTTTTGGAATTCTAAGTTGCCGCATGTGATTTCAGCCTCAAACCGTACCAGTGCCGACACTAACGCGCATTGCCTTGTGCTCATACGCATATTTATACATTTACACTTAAGTTATAGACAGGTATTCGAAACGGTGCTTAGTGCCAGTTTGGTAGTTTGAGCCGCGTTATTCTGTTAAAACATGGCCGTCGGTATTACATTAAGAGCTTTGCGTGTGGTGTCATCATTCTTCTTCTTCCCCTGTGCTGAACATGCTTTTAACCATGACCTGTCCTGCTTAGCGACCTCTCCAGCCCATGTCAGTCTGTTTTCGCACCAGAGCAAAAGTGGGTCACCACCAGCTGGTGCTGAATATGTTTTTCTCTCTGTAGAGATAAGATAACGGGAGTGAACAGCCCGGCTTCCACACTACTAGAGGAGGAAAGGGTAAAGACTCTGATTTCCCTAAACCAGTCCAGTTTTATCTACCCTCTCCATCTTCGACACACGAAATGTGTAGTGCTTCATGAAACAAGCGATTCTTGGCTTGTTGCAGCCAAGCTTCAGTCATCCGGCCTCGCGAGTCCCTGCTCAACTTTTGCCGAGTCATGGAGTCAACATCGCCGTTTGCTGGTGGCAACAATGGTTCAGTTCCATCTGCGCGCGTCTCTCTGCCGACTACCGCATATTGTGAAGCGACTTACATCGACGCCTGCCGAATCCTGGCTGTTTCCCGCAGCAAAATGGACTTGATGCGTTCCCATCGACAAAGCGTGTGCCTGCGCTGGCGCTTTTTCGTGAACATGGTGATAAAGAAAGGGGAGGAAATCATGTCTGCCTCGTGTCCTGATGACTCCTACAGTGACAGTGACTCTGATGAAGACGACATTGTTGTGCTTGTGTAAAAACGCGACTCCTTTGACAGCTTCGTTTGATGAGAGCAAAGCCGACAAGGACCCTGTGCCTGCTAAATGTGATCAATGCCGCCAACAACCCTCTCCCTGGAACTTGTATATAATTTCTATCCATGCCCATATTTTATGTCCGTTTCTAATTAAGCCAAGCTTGGGTAAATAAAGTATAGTTTCATTTCGAACTCTTTCTTGCTATTCATATTATTAAGGGAGGCTTTGCATGCTTCATTTTTTGTAAATTGCCTATTCTCGATGCACTTCGTATTTCCTTAATTGCTCTCAAAATAGTTGCCAGAAAAACACTGTCTTTTTTCACGTGCTCGTTTGCTGCCTGTCGCAGTCCTTTTTCTCACCATACTCTCCAAATCTTGTTTGAATAGTTACCACGCAGGAACGAAGAAAGGAACAAATGTATACACTGATTTATTGTTGGTAGAGCATTCAGTAGTTATTTCAATATTGTTTCCATTATTCCTATACAGTAGGTTATGGCGGCTAATTTGGATGTAGAGTTTTCTTGTCCCTTCCGACTAAAGCTGCTTATAGCACTAACAGTTCACGTGCAAGAAAAATAGAAGGGTTCAATGGTGCTGAACCTAATATAGAGCGAAATCATGAGATCAGCTGCTCTAGTAGTCGAGGATATTTTCGATGAACATGCAAGTGGGAAACAACAAAGTGAAAAGCACCTTCAAAGGACTCTCAGGTCGAATCGACTTTCGCAATCGCTTTCACACACCTCATCTAAAAACAAAAGCGGCATTTTACGAGCCGCGTGTTACACAGATTCTTGCAAACCTTGGGTCGGTGAAAACCTTAAGCATGTATTCGCAAGCGTTTCTCCCAAGGGCGATATAAAAAAATATACAGCGCGCTGTTTAGGCCAAATTGACGCAGAATATGGAGGTAGACGCCTATTAGTAGGCAACAAAAATTGTAAACCCAATTGTTCTGCACAAATATACAGAAACATAAACTGGATGCGAATGCAAAATTACATACGTCTAAATAATGGAATTGACAATGCAAAGGATCGAAATTGGACACTAGAAAGGGGCGCCTTCAGCTCGTTCAAAATTATCCTAGTTCGAATTCTTCTTCTGGACATGTAGCTTCAAGACTGTCTCAACTTCCCTCCGGCTCTTTTAGTTGTTTCCGCCGCCGGACATACTCTGAAGTGCACAAGAGAATATTCCTGTCGCGTGCGTGGTGCTTCCTCTCTTGGTAGGGATTTGGAATTTATTTTGCAAGGTCAATTCTTCTCAAACGTAAAAAGAATTTGATAGTCACGCATTTTTCCTTACTTTTGTAATTTACGAACTCCAACTTCTGAGGCTGGGCACGCGCGAGCTAACAAAAAAACAAGGGATGTTATTGCTCGAAATTGACTTCATTTGTTCCTGGTTATCATATACGAATAACGTTTGATAAAGCTAAGACTTTGTGATCAATGGAACTGTCAATTTCCACTGCTACAACTATTACGCCTGCTCATATTATTTCTACGCATATTATAGTTACTATACATTAAACAGTGATGTCATGGTTGCAGATCGCAAAACCAGAGTATGAAATAGGAAACAGAGACGTTGATTTGAGTTGCGGTTGTGACGAATCCTCAAGGCATAATGTTTATATAGGGCATAACTATATATTTCTGGATAACGCACACTTGCTATTTGGAATCCATTTTCGCAATGCTCTTATACAAAAATTTTAAACAGGATATTGCTTTGACTATGTAACACTAACTCGCCCACGCTTCCACTCCATCAAAAAATAAAGCAGGAAAAGATGCTATCGGCTATCGATATTTTTTGTTTTTTATGACGAACGTTAAAAATGCTAAAATATTGCAATTCAGCTACCGAGTATTATAAGCCAAATTATTACTTTTTTAAAACACAAGCACACATAATAAGCGGCGTGCCGAAACGCACCAAATAAACTTTTACTTACGCATGGCGGGAGAAAATTTTTTCGCCGTTTTCTTTAAAAGTCCACGCGTCAATAAACTATAAAATTGTAAAAAACTATAGGTTTTGCCGGTGAGCCAGCACTACCAAAGGAATCACAGCGCCGGAAAAGCGCCTAATTTAACTCGCAGACATTGCTCTGCTTCGGGTTTTGAAATTCTAAGTTGCCGCATGTGATTTCAGCCTCAAACCATACCAGTGCCGACACTAACGCGCATTGCCTTGTGCTCACGCGCAGTGTTTATACATTTACGCTTAAGTTATAGACAGGTATTCGAAACTGTGCTTAGTGCCAGTTTGGTAGTTTGAGCCGCGTTATTCTGTTAAAACATGGCCGTCGGTATTACATTAAGAGCTTTGCGTGTGGTGTCGTCATTCTTCATCTTCCCCTGTGCTGAACATGCTTTTAACCATGACCTGTCCTGCTTAGGGACCTCTCCTGCCCATGTCAGTTTGCAATTTGCAGGAGAGAAAAAGTGGGTCACCACCAGCTGGTTCTAAATATGTCTTTCTCTCTGTAGAGATAAGATAACGGGAGTGAACAGCCGGGCTTCCAAACGACTAGAGAAGGAAAGGGTAAAGACTCTGCTTTCCCTAAAGCAGTCCAGTTTTATCTACCATCTCCATCTTCGACATATGAAACGTGTAGTGCTTCATGAAACAAGCCATTCTTGGCTTGTTGCAGCCAAGCTTCAGTCGTGCGGCCTCGCGAGTCCCTGCTCAACTTTTGCCGAGCCATGGAGCCAACATCGCCTTTTGCTGGTGGCAACAATAGTTCAGTTCCATCTGCGCGCGTCTCTCAGCCGACTACCGCATATTGTGAAGCGACTTACATCGACGCCTGCCGACTCCTGGCTGTTTCCCGCAGCAAAATGGACTTGATGCGTTCCCGTCGACAAAGCGTGTGCCTGCGCTGGCGCTTTTTCGTGAACATGGTGATAAAGAAAGCGGAGGAAATCATGTCTGCCTCGTGTCCTGATGACTCCTACAGTGACTCTGATGAAGACGACATTGTTGTGCTTGTGTAAAAACGCGACTCCTTCGACAGCTTCGTTTGATGAGAACAAAGCCGACAAGGACCCTGTGCCTGCTAAATGTGATCAATGCTGCCAACAACCCTCTCCCTGGAACTTGTATATAATTTGTATCCATGCCCATATTTTATGTCCGTTTCTAATTAAGCCAAGCTTGGGTAAATAATTTCCAACTTTTTCTTGCTATTCATATTATTAAGGGAGGCTTTGCATGCTTCAGTTTTTGTAAATTGCCTATTCTCGATGCACTTCGTATTTCCTTAATTGCTCTCAAAATAGATGCCAGAAAAACATTGTTTTTTTTTCACGCGCTCGTTTGCTGCCTGTCGCAGTCCTTTTTCTCACCGTACTCTCCAAATCTTGTTTGAATAGTTACCACGCAGGAACGAAGAAAGGAACAAATGTATACACTGATTAGTTGTTGGTAGAGTATTCAGTACTTATTTCAATATTGTTTCCATTATTCCTATACAGTAGGTTATGGCGGCTAATTTGGATGGAGAGTTTTATTGTCCCTTCCGACTAAAGCTGCTTATAGCACTAACAGTTCACGTGCAAGAAAAATAGAAGGGTTCAATGGTGCTGAACCTAATATAGAGGGAAATCATGAGATCAGCTGCTCTAGTAGTCGAGGATATTTTCGATGAACATGCAAGTGGGAAACAACAAAGTGAAAAGCACCTTCAAAGGACTCTGAGATCAGCTGCTCTAGTAGTCGAGGATATTTTCGATGAACATGCAAGTGGGAAACAACAAAGTGAAAAGCACCTTCAAAGGACTCTCAAGTCGAATCGACTTTCGCAATCGCTTTCACACACCTCATCTAAAAACAAAGCGCCATTTTACGAGCCGCGTGTTACACAGATTCTTGCAAACCTTGGGTCGGTGAAAACCTTAAGCATGTATTCGCAAGCGTTTCTCCCAAGGGCGATATAAAAAAATATTCAGCCTGCTGTTTAGGCCAAATTGACGCAGAATATGGAGGTAGACGCCTATTAGTAAGCAACAAAAATTGTAAACCCAATTGTTCGGCACAATTATACAGAAACATAAACTGGATGCGAATGCAAAATACGTACGTCCAAATAATAAAATTGACAATGCAAAGGATCGAAATTGGACACTAGAAAGGGGCGCCCTAAGCGCGTTCAAAATTATCCTAGTTCGAATTCTTCTTCTGGACATGTAGCTTCAAAACTGTCTCAACTTCCCTCCGGCTCTTTTAGTTGTTTCCGCCGCCGGACATACTCTGAAGTGCACAAGAGAATATTCCTGTCGCGTGCGTGGTGCTTCCTCTCTTGGTAGGGATTTGGAATTTATTTTGCAAGGCCAACTCTTCTCAAACGTAAAAAGAATTTGATGGTCACGCATTTTTCCTTACTTTTGTAATTTACGAAATTCAACTTCTGAGGCTGGGCACGCGCGAGCGAACAAAAAAACGAGGGATGTTATTGCTCGAAATTGACTTCATTTGTTCCTCCTTATCATATACGAATAACATTTGATAAAGCTAAGATTTTGTGATCAATGGAACTGTCACTTTACACTGCTATAACTATTACGCCTGCTCATATTATTTCTACGCATATTATAGTTACTATACCATAAACAGTGTTGTCATGGTTGCAGATCGCAAAACCACAGTATGAAATAGGAAACAGAGACGTTGATTTGAGTTACGGATGTGACGAATCCTCAAGGCATAATGATTATATAGGGCACAACTATATATTTCTGGATAACGCACACTTGCTATTTGGAATCCATTTTCGCAATGCTCTTATACAAAATCTTAAACAGGATATTGCGTTGACTATGTAACACTAACTCGCCCACGCTTCCACTTCATCAAAAAATAAAGCAGGAAAAGATGCTATCGGCTATCGATATTTTTTGTTTTTTATGACGAGCGTTAAAAATGCTAAAATATTGCAATTCAGCTACCGAGTATTATAAGCCAAATTATTACTTTTTTAAAACACAATCACACATAATATGCGGCGCGCCGAAACGCACCAAATAAACTTTTACTCACGCATGGCGGGAGAAAAAACGTTTTGCCATTTTCTTTAAAAGTCCACGCGTCAATAAACTATAAAATTGTAAAAAAAAACTAAAGGTTTTCCCGGTGAGCCAGCACTACCAAAGGAATCACAGCGCCGCGAAAAGCGCCTAATTTAACTCGCAGACTTTGCTCTGCTTCGGGTTTTGGAATTCTAAGTTGCCGCACGTGATTTCAGCCTCAAACCGTACCAGTGTCGACACTAACGCGCATTGCCTTTTGCTCATACGCATATTTATACATTTACACTTAAGTTATAGACAGGTATTCGAAACTGTGCTTAGTGCCAGTTTGGTAGTTTGAGCCGCGTTATTCTGTGAAAACATGGCCGTCGGTATTACATTAAGAGCTTTGCATGTGGTGTCGTCATTCTTCTTCTTCCCCTGTGCTGAACATGCTTTGTACCATGACCTGTCCTGCTTAGCGACCTCTCCAGCCCATGTCAGTCTGTTTTCGCACCAGAGCAAAAGTAGGTCACCTCCAGCTGGTGCTGAATATGTTTTTCTCTCTGTAGAGATAAGATAACGGGAGTGAACAGCCCGGCTTCCACACTACTAGACGACGAAAGGGTAAAGACTCTGCTTTCCCTAAACCAGTCCAGTTTTATCTACCCTCTCCATCTTCGACACATGAAATGTGTAGTGCTTCATGAAACAAGCCATTCTTGGCTTGTTGCAGCCAAGCTTCAGTCATGCGGCCTCGCGAGTCCCTGCTCAACTTTTGCCGAGTCATGGAGTCAACATCGCCGTTTGCTGGTGGCAACAATGGTTCAGTTCCATCTAAGCGCGTCTCTCAGCCGACTACCGCATATTGTGAAGCGACTTACATCGACGCCTGCCGATCCTGGCTGTTTCCCGCAGCAAAATGGACTTGATGCGTTCCCGTCGACAAAGCGTGTGCCTGCGCTGGCGCTTTTTCGTGAACATGGTGATAAAGAAAGCGGAGGAAATCATGTCTGCCTCGTGTCCTAATGACTCCTACAGTGACTCTGATGAAGACGACATTGTTCTGCTTGTGTAAAAGCGCGACTCCTTCGACAGCTTCGTTTGATGAGAACAAAGCCGAGAAGGACCCTGTGCCTGCTAAATGTGATCAATGCTGCCAACAACCCTCTCCCTGGAACTTGTATATAATTTGTATCCATGCCCATATTTTATGTCCGTTTCTAATTAAGCCAAGCTTGGGTAAATAAACTATAGTTTCATTTCGAACTCTTTCTTACTATTCATATTATTAAGGGAGGCTTTGCATGCTTCATTTTTTGTAAATTGCCTATTCTCGATGCACTTCGTATTTCCCTAATTGCTCTCAAAATAGTTGCCAGAAAAACATTGTTTTTTTTTCACGCGCTCGTTTGCTGCCTGTCGCAGTCCTTTTTCTCACCGTACCCTCCAAATCTTGTTTGAATAGTTACCACGCAGGAAAGAAGAAAGGAACAAATGTATACACTGATTTATTGTTGGTAGAGCATTCAGTAGTAATTTCAAAATTGTTTCCATTATTCCTATACAGTAGGTTATGGAGGCTAATTTGGATGGAGAGTTTCCTTGTCCCTTCCGAGTAAAGCTGCTTATAGCACTAACAGTTCACGTGCAAGAAAAATAGAAGGGTTCAATGGTGCTGAACCTAATATAGAGGGAATCATGAGATCAGCTGCTCTAGTAGTCGAGGATATTTTCGATGAACATGCAAGTGGGAAACAACAAAGTGAAAAGCACCTTCAAAGGACTCTCAGGTCAAATCGACTTTAGCAATCGCTTTCACACACCTCATCTAAAAACAAAAGCGGCTTTTTACGAGCCGCGTGTTACACAAATTCTTGCAAACCTTGGGTCGGTGAAAACCATAAGCATGTATTCGCAAGCGTTTCTCCCAAAGGTGATATCAAAAAATATATTCAGCGCGCTGGTTAGGCCAAATTGACGCAGAATATGGAGGTAGGCGCCTATTAGTAAGCAACAATAAATGTAAACCCAACTGTTCTGCACAAATATACAGAAACATTAACTGGATGCGAATGCAAAATTACATACGTCTAAATAATGGAATTGACAATGCAAAGGATCGAAATTGGACACTAGAAAGGGGCGCCCTAAGCGCGTTCAAAATTATCCTAGTTCTAATTCTTCTTCTGGACATGTAGCTTAAACTGTCTCAACTTCCCTCCGGCTCTTTTATTGTTTCCGCCGCCGGACATACTCTGAAGTGCACAAGAGAATATTCCGGTCGCGTGCGTGGTGCTTCCTCTCTTGGTAGCGATTTGGGTTTTTTTTGCAAGGTCAACTCTTCTCAAACGTAAAAAGAATTTGACGGTCACTCATTTTTCCTTACTTTTGTAATTTACGAACCTTAACTTCTGAGGCTGGGCACGCGCGAGCTAACAAAAAAACAAGGGACGTTATTGCTCGAAATTGACTTAAATTGTTCCTCGTTATCATATACGAATAACGTTTGATAAAGCTAAGATTTTGTGATCACTGGAACTGTCACATTCCACTGCTACAACTATTACCCCTGTTCATATTATTTCTACGCATATTATAGTTACTATACCATAAACAGTGATGTCATGGTTGCAGATCGCAAAACCAGAGTATGAAATAGGAAACAGAGACTTTGATTTGAGTTACGGTTGTGACGAATCTTCAAGGCATAATGTTTATATAGGGCATAACTATGTATTTCTGGATAACGCACACTTGCTATTTGGAATCCATTTTCGCAATGCTCTTATACAAAATTTTAAACAGGATATTGCATTGACTTTGTAACACTAACTCGCCCACGCTTCCACTCCATCAAAAAATAAAGCAGGATAAGATGCTATCGGCTATCGATATTTTTTGTTTTTTATGACGAGCGTTAAAATGCTAAAATATTGCAATTCAGCTACCGACTATTATAAGACAAATTATTACTTTTTTAAAACACAAGCACACATAATAAGCTGCGTGCCGAAACGCACCAAAAAAACTTTTACTCACGCATGGCGGGAGAAAAAACGTTTTGCCATTTTCTTTAAAAGTCCCCGCGTCAACAAATTATAAAATTGTAAAAAAAACTATAGGTTTTTGCCGGTGAGCCAGCACTACCAAAGGAATCACAGCGCCGCGAAAAGCGCCTAATTTAACTCGCAGACTTTGCTCTGCTTCGGGTTTTGGAATTCTATGTTGCCGCATCTGATTTCAGCCTCAAACCGTACCAGTGCCGAAACTAACGCGCATTGCCTTGTGCTCATGCGCACAGTTTATACATTTACGCTTAAGTTATAGACAGGTATTCGAAACTGTGCTTAGTGCCAGTTTGGTAGTTTGAGCCGCGTTATTCTGTTAAAACATGGCCGTCGGTATTACATTAAGAGCTTTGCGTGTGGTGTCGTCATTCTTCATCTTCCCCTGTTCTGAACATGCTTTTAAACATGACCTGTCCTGCTTAGGGACCTCTCTAGCCCATGTCAGTTTGTAATTCGCACGAGAGCAAAAGTGGGTCTCCACCAGCTGGTTCTGAATATGTTTTTCTCTCTGTAGAGATAAGATAACGGGAGTGAACAGCCGGGCTTCCACACGACTAGAGGAGGAAGGGTAAAGACTCTGCTTACCCTAAACCAGTCCAGTTTTATCTACCCTCTCCATCTTCGACACATGAAATGTGTAGTGCTTCATGAAACAAGCCATTCTTGGCTTGTTGCAGCCAAGCTTCAGTCGCGCGGCCTCGCGAGCCCCTGCTCAACTTTTGCCGAGCCATGGAGTCAACATCGCCTTTTGCTGGTAGCAACAATAGTTCAGTTCCATCTGCGCGCGTCTCTCAGCCGGCTACCGCATATTGTGAAGCGACTTACATCGACGCCTTCCGAATCCTGGCTGTTTCCCGCAGCAAAATGGACTTGATGCGTTCCCGTCGACAAAGCATGTGTCTGCGCTGGCGCTTTTTCGTGAACATGGTGATAAAGAAAGCGGAGGAAATCATGTCTGCCTCGTGTCCTGATGACTCCTACAGTGACTCTGATGAAGACGACATTGTTGTGCTTGTGTAAAAACGCGACTCCTTCGACAGCTTCGTTTGATGAGCACAAAGCCGACAAGGACCCTGTGCCTGCTAATGTGATCAAAGCTGCCAACAACCCTCTCCCTGGAACTTGTACATATTTTGTATCCATGCCCATATTTTATGTCCGTTTCTAATTAAGTCAAGCTTGGGTAAATAAACTATAGTTTCATTTCGAACTCTTTCTTGCTATTCATATTATTAAGGGAGGCTTTGCATGCTTCATTTTTGTAAATTGCCTATTCTCGATGGACTTCGTATTTCCTTAATTGCTCTCAAAATAGATGCCAGAAAAACATTGTTTTTTTTTTTACGCGCTCGTTTGCTGCCTGTCGCAGCCCTTTTTCTCACCATACTCTCCAAATCTTGTTTGAATAGTCACCACGCAGGAGCGAAGAAAGGAACAAATGTGTACACTGATTTATTGTTGGTAGAGCATTCAGTAGTTATTTCAATTATGTTTCCATTATTCCTATACAGTAGGTTATGGCGGCTAATTTGGATGGAGAGTTTTCTTGTCCCTTCCGACTAAAGCTGCTTATAGCACTAACAGTTCACGTGCAAGAAAAATAGAAGGGTTCAATGGTGCTGAACCTAATATAGAGGGAAATCATGAGATCAGCTGCTCTAGTAGTCGAGGATATTTTCGATGAACATGCAAGTGGGAAACAACAAAGTGAAAAGTGCCTTCAAAGGACTCTCAGGTCGAATCGACTTTAGCAGTTGCTTTCACACACCTCATCTAAAAACAAAAGAGCCATTTTACGAGCCGCGTGTTACACAAATTCTTGCAAACCTTGGGTCGGTGAAAACCATAAGCATGTATTCGCAAGCGTTTCTCCCAAGGGTGATATAAAACAAAATATTCAGCGCGCTGTTTAGGCCAAATTGACGCAGAATATGGAGGTAGGTGCATATTAGTAAGCAACAAAAATTGTAAACCAAATTGTTCTGCACAAATATACAGAAACATAAACTGGATGCGAATGCAAAATACGTACGTCTAAATAATGAAATTGACAATGCAAAGGATCGAAATTGGACACTAGAAAGGGGCGCCCTAACCGCGTTCGAAATTATCCTAGTTCGAATTCTTCTTCTGGACATGTAGCTTCAAAACTGTCTCAACTTCCCTCCGACTCTTTTAGTTGTTTCCGCCGCCGGACATACTCTGAAGTGCACAAGAGAATATTCCTGTCGCGTGCGTGGTGCTTCCTCTCTTGGTAGCAATTTGGAATTTATTTTGCAAGGTCAACTCTTCTCAAACGTAAAAAGAATTTGACGGTCACGCATTCTTCCTTACTTTTGTAATTTACGAACTTCAACTTCTGAGGCTGGGCATGCGCGAGCTAACAAAAAAACAAGGGATGTTATTGCTCGAAATTGACTTCATTTGTACCTCGTTATCATTTACGAATAACGTTTGACAAAGCTAAAATTTTGTGATCACTGGAACTGTCACTTTACACTACTACAACTATTACGCCTGCTCATATTATTTCTACGCATATTATAGTTACTATACCATAAACAGTGATGTCATGGTTGCAGATCGCAAAACCAGATTATGAAATAGAAAACAGAGACGTTGATTTGAGTTACGGTTGTGACAAATTTTCAAGGCATAATGTTTATATAGGGCATAACTATATATTTCTGGATAACGCACACTTGCTATTTAGAATCCATTTTCGCAATGCTCTTATACAAAATTTTAAACAGGATATTGCGTTGACTATGTAACACTAACTCGCCCACGCTTCAACTCCATCAAAAAATCAAGCAGGAAAAGATGCTATCGGCTATCAATATTTTTTTGTTTTTTATGACGAGCGTTAAAAAAGCTAAAATATTGCAATTCAGCTACCGAGTATTATAAGCCAAATTATTAATTTTTTAAAACACAAGCTCACATAATAAGCGGCGTGCCGAAACGCACCAAATAAACTTTTACTTACCCATGGCGGGAGAAAATTGTTTTGCCATTTTCTTTAAAAGTCCACGCGTCAATAAACTATAAAATTGTAAAAAAACTAAAGGTTTTGCCGGTGAGCCAGCACTACCAAAGGAATCACAGCGCCGCGAAAAGCGCCTAATTTAACTCGCAGACTTTGCTCTGCTTCGGGTTTTGGAATTCTAAGTTGCAGCATGTGATTTCAGCCTCAAACCGTACCAGTGCCAACACTAACGCGCATTGCCTTGTGCTCATGCGCACAGTTTATACATTTACGCTTAAGTTATAGACAGGTATTCGAAACTGGGCTTAGTGCCATTTTGGTAGTTTGAGCCGCGTTATTCTGTTAAAACAGGGCCGTCGGTATTACACTAAGAGCTTTGCATGTGGTGTCGTCATTCTTCATCTTCCCCTGTGCTGAACATGCTTTTAACCATGACCTGTCCTGCTTAGGGACCTCTCCAGCCCATGTCAGTTTGTAATTCGCATGAGAGCAAAAGTGGGTCACCACCAGCTGGTTCTGAATATGTTTTTCTCTCTGTAGAGATAAGATAACGGGAGTGAACAGCCGGGCTTCCACACGACTAGAGGAGGAAAGGGTAAAGACTCTGCTTTCCCTAAACCATTCCAGTTTTATCTACCCTCTACATCTTCGACACATGAAATGTGTAGTGCTTCATGAAACGAGCCATTCTTGGCTTGTTGCAGGCAAGCTTCAGTCGTGCGGCCTCGGGAGTCCCTGCTCAACTTTTGCCGAGTCATGGAATCAACATCGACTTTTGCTGGTGGCAACAATGGTTCAGTTCCATCTGCGCGCGTCTCTCAGCCGACTACCGCATATTGTGAAGCGGCTTACATCAACGCCTGTCGAATCCTGGCAGTTTCCCGCAGCAAAATGGACTTGATGCGTTCCCGTCGACAAAGCGTGTGCCTGCGCTGGCGCTTTTTCGTGAACATGGTGATAAAGAAAGCGGAGGAAATCATGTCTGCCTCGTGTCCTGATGACTCCTACAGTGACTCTGATGAAGACGACATTGTTGTGCTTGTGTAAAAACGCGACTCCTTCGACAGCTTCGTTTGATCAGAACAAAGCCGACAAGGACCCTGTGCCTGCTAAATGGGATCAATGCTGCCAACAACCCTCTGCCTGGAACTTGTATATAATTTGTATCCATGCCCATATTTTATGTCCATTTTTTAATTAAGCCAAGCTTGGGTAAATAAACTATAGTTTCATTTCGAACTTTTTCTTGCTATTCATATTATTAAGGGAGGCTCTGCATGCTTCATTTTTTGTAAATTGCCTATTCTCGATGCAATTCGTATTTCCTTAATTGCTCTCAAAATAGTTGCCAGAAAAACATTGTTTTTTTTTCACGCGCTCGTTTGCTGCCTGTCGCAGTCCTTTTTCTCACCGTACTCTCCAAATCTTGTTTGAATAGTTACCACGCAGGAACGAAGAAAGGAACAAATGTATACACTTATTTATTGTTGGTAGAGCATTCAGTAGTAATTTCAATATTCTTTAGATTATTCCTATACAGTAGGTTATGGCGGCTAATTTGGATGGAGAGTTTTCTTGTCCCTTCCGACTAAAGCTGCTTATAGCACTAACAGTTCACGTGCTAGAAAAATAGAACGGTTCAATGGTGCTGAACCTAATATAGAGGGAAATCATGAGATCAGCTGCTCTAGTAGTCGAGGATTTTTTCGATGAACATGCAAGTGGGAAACAACAAAGTGAAAAGCACCTTCAAAGGACTCTCAGGTTGAATCGACTTTCGCAATCGCTTTCACAAACCTCATCTAAAAACAAAAGCGGCATTTTACGAGCAGCGTGTTACACAAATTCTTGCAAACCTTGGGTCGGTGAAAACCATAAGCATGTATTCGCAAGCGTTTCTCCCAAGAGTGATATAAAAAAATATTCAGCGCGCTGTTTAGGCCAAATTGACGCAGAATATGGTGGTGGACGCCTATTAGTAAGCAACAAAAATTGTAAACCCAATTGTTCTGCACAATTATACAGAAACGTAAACTGGATGCGAATGCAAAATACGTACGTTCAAATAATGAAATTGACAATGCAAAGGGTCGAAATTGGACACTAGAAAGGGGCGCCCTAAGCGCGTTCAAAATTATCCTAGTTCGAATTCTTCTTCTGGACATGTAGGTTCAAAACTGTCTCAACTTCCCTCCGGCTCTTTTAGTTGTTTCCGCCGCCGGATATACTCTGAAGTGCACAAGAGAATATTCCTGTCGCGTGCGTGGTGCTTCCTCTCTTGGTAGGGATTTGGAATTTATTTTGCAAGGTCAACTCTTCTCAAACGTAAAAAGAATTTGACGGTCGCGCGTTTTTCCTTACTTTTGTAATTTACGAACTTCAACTTCTGAGGCTGGGCACGCGCGAGCTAACAAAAAAACAAGGGATGTTATTGCTCGAAATTGACTTAAATTGTTCCTCGTTATCATATACGAATAACGTTTGATAAAGCTAAGATTTTGTGATCACTGGAACTGTCACTTTCCACTGCTACAATTATTACGCCTGTTCATATTATTTCTACGCATCTTATAGTTACTATACCATAAACAGTGATGTCATGGTTGCAGATCGCAAAACCAAGAGTATGAAATAGGAAACAGAGACGTTGATTTGAGTTACTGTTGTGACGAATCCTCAAGGCATAATGTTTATATACGGCATAACTATGTATTTCTGGATAACGCACACTTGCTATTTGGAATACATTTTCGCAATGCTCTTATACAAAATTTTAAACAGGATATTGCGCTGACTATGTAACACTATCTCGCCCACGATTCCACTCCATCAAAAAATAAAGCAGGAAAAGATGCTATCGGCTATCGATATTTTTTGTTTTTTATGACGAGGGTTATAAATGCTAAAATATTGCAATTCAGCTACCGAGTATTATAAGCCAAATTATTACTTTTTTAAAACACAAGCACACATAATAAGCGGCGTGCCGAAACGCACCAAATAAACTTTTACTCACACATGGCGGGAGAAAAAAAACGTTTTGCCATTTTCTTTAAAAGTCCCCGCGTCAATAAACTATACAATTGTAAAAAAACTACAGGTTTTGCCCGTGAGCCAGCACTACCAAAGGAATCACAGCGCCGCGAAAAGCGCCTAATTGAACTCGCAGACTTTGCTCTGCTTCGGGTTTTGGAATTCTAAGTTGCCGCATGTGATTTCAGCCTCAAACCGTACCAGTGCCGACACTAACGCGCATTGCCTTGTGCTCATACGCATATTTATACATTTACACTTAAGTTATAGACAGGTATTCGAAACGGTGCTTAGTGCCAGTTTGGTAGTTTGAGCCGCGTTATTCTGTTAAAACATGGCCGTCGGTATTACATTAAGAGCTTTGCGTGTGGTGTCATCATTCTTCTTCTTCCCCTGTGCTGAACATGCTTTTAACCATGACCTGTCCTGCTTAGCGACCTCTCCAGCCCATGTCAGTCTGTTTTCGCACCAGAGCAAAAGTGGGTCACCACCAGCTGGTGCTGAATATGTTTTTCTCTCTGTAGAGATAAGATAACGGGAGTGAACAGCCCGGCTTCCACACTACTAGAGGAGGAAAGGGTAAAGACTCTGATTTCCCTAAACCAGTCCAGTTTTATCTACCCTCTCCATCTTCGACACACGAAATGTGTAGTGCTTCATGAAACAAGCGATTCTTGGCTTGTTGCAGCCAAGCTTCAGTCATCCGGCCTCGCGAGTCCCTGCTCAACTTTTGCCGAGTCATGGAGTCAACATCGCCGTTTGCTGGTGGCAACAATGGTTCAGTTCCATCTGCGCGCGTCTCTCTGCCGACTACCGCATATTGTGAAGCGACTTACATCGACGCCTGCCGAATCCTGGCTGTTTCCCGCAGCAAAATGGACTTGATGCGTTCCCATCGACAAAGCGTGTGCCTGCGCTGGCGCTTTTTCGTGAACATGGTGATAAAGAAAGGGGAGGAAATCATGTCTGCCTCGTGTCCTGATGACTCCTACAGTGACAGTGACTCTGATGAAGACGACATTGTTGTGCTTGTGTAAAAACGCGACTCCTTTGACAGCTTCGTTTGATGAGAGCAAAGCCGACAAGGACCCTGTGCCTGCTAAATGTGATCAATGCCGCCAACAACCCTCTCCCTGGAACTTGTATATAATTTCTATCCATGCCCATATTTTATGTCCGTTTCTAATTAAGCCAAGCTTGGGTAAATAAAGTATAGTTTCATTTCGAACTCTTTCTTGCTATTCATATTATTAAGGGAGGCTTTGCATGCTTCATTTTTTGTAAATTGCCTATTCTCGATGCACTTCGTATTTCCTTAATTGCTCTCAAAATAGTTGCCAGAAAAACACTGTCTTTTTTCACGTGCTCGTTTGCTGCCTGTCGCAGTCCTTTTTCTCACCATACTCTCCAAATCTTGTTTGAATAGTTACCACGCAGGAACGAAGAAAGGAACAAATGTATACACTGATTTATTGTTGGTAGAGCATTCAGTAGTTATTTCAATATTGTTTCCATTATTCCTATACAGTAGGTTATGGCGGCTAATTTGGATGTAGAGTTTTCTTGTCCCTTCCGACTAAAGCTGCTTATAGCACTAACAGTTCACGTGCAAGAAAAATAGAAGGGTTCAATGGTGCTGAACCTAATATAGAGCGAAATCATGAGATCAGCTGCTCTAGTAGTCGAGGATATTTTCGATGAACATGCAAGTGGGAAACAACAAAGTGAAAAGCACCTTCAAAGGACTCTCAGGTCGAATCGACTTTCGCAATCGCTTTCACACACCTCATCTAAAAACAAAAGCGGCATTTTACGAGCCGCGTGTTACACAGATTCTTGCAAACCTTGGGTCGGTGAAAACCTTAAGCATGTATTCGCAAGCGTTTCTCCCAAGGGCGATATAAAAAAATATACAGCGCGCTGTTTAGGCCAAATTGACGCAGAATATGGAGGTAGACGCCTATTAGTAGGCAACAAAAATTGTAAACCCAATTGTTCTGCACAAATATACAGAAACATAAACTGGATGCGAATGCAAAATTACATACGTCTAAATAATGGAATTGACAATGCAAAGGATCGAAATTGGACACTAGAAAGGGGCGCCTTCAGCTCGTTCAAAATTATCCTAGTTCGAATTCTTCTTCTGGACATGTAGCTTCAAGACTGTCTCAACTTCCCTCCGGCTCTTTTAGTTGTTTCCGCCGCCGGACATACTCTGAAGTGCACAAGAGAATATTCCTGTCGCGTGCGTGGTGCTTCCTCTCTTGGTAGGGATTTGGAATTTATTTTGCAAGGTCAATTCTTCTCAAACGTAAAAAGAATTTGATAGTCACGCATTTTTCCTTACTTTTGTAATTTACGAACTCCAACTTCTGAGGCTGGGCACGCACGAGCTAACAAAAAAACAAGGGATGTTATTGCTCGAAATTGACTTCATTTGTTCCTGGTTATCATATACGAATAACGTTTGATAAAGCTAAGACTTTGTGATCAATGGAACTGTCAATTTCCACTGCTACAACTATTACGCCTGCTCATATTATTTCTACGCATATTATAGTTACTATACATTAAACAGTGATGTCATGGTTGCAGATCGCAAAACCAGAGTATGAAATAGGAAACAGAGACGTTGATTTGAGTTGCGGTTGTGACGAATCCTCAAGGCATAATGTTTATATAGGGCATAACTATATATTTCTGGATAACGCACACTTGCTATTTGGAATCCATTTTCGCAATGCTCTTATACAAAAATTTTAAACAGGATATTGCTTTGACTATGTAACACTAACTCGCCCACGCTTCCACTCCATCAAAAAATAAAGCAGGAAAAGATGCTATCGGCTATCGATATTTTTTGTTTTTTATGACGAACGTTAAAAATGCTAAAATATTGCAATTCAGCTACCGAGTATTATAAGCCAAATTATTACTTTTTTAAAACACAAGCACACATAATAAGCGGCGTGCCGAAACGCACCAAATAAACTTTTACTTACGCATGGCGGGAGAAAATTTTTTCGCCGTTTTCTTTAAAAGTCCACGCGTCAATAAACTATAAAATTGTAAAAAACTATAGGTTTTGCCGGTGAGCCAGCACTACCAAAGGAATCACAGCGCCGGAAAAGCGCCTAATTTAACTCGCAGACATTGCTCTGCTTCGGGTTTTGAAATTCTAAGTTGCCGCATGTGATTTCAGCCTCAAACCATACCAGTGCCGACACTAACGCGCATTGCCTTGTGCTCACGCGCAGTGTTTATACATTTACGCTTAAGTTATAGACAGGTATTCGAAACTGTGCTTAGTGCCAGTTTGGTAGTTTGAGCCGCGTTATTCTGTTAAAACATGGCCGTCGGTATTACATTAAGAGCTTTGCGTGTGGTGTCGTCATTCTTCATCTTCCCCTGTGCTGAACATGCTTTTAACCATGACCTGTCCTGCTTAGGGACCTCTCCTGCCCATGTCAGTTTGCAATTTGCAGGAGAGAAAAAGTGGGTCACCACCAGCTGGTTCTAAATATGTCTTTCTCTCTGTAGAGATAAGATAACGGGAGTGAACAGCCGGGCTTCCAAACGACTAGAGAAGGAAAGGGTAAAGACTCTGCTTTCCCTAAAGCAGTCCAGTTTTATCTACCATCTCCATCTTCGACATATGAAACGTGTAGTGCTTCATGAAACAAGCCATTCTTGGCTTGTTGCAGCCAAGCTTCAGTCGTGCGGCCTCGCGAGTCCCTGCTCAACTTTTGCCGAGCCATGGAGCCAACATCGCCTTTTGCTGGTGGCAACAATAGTTCAGTTCCATCTGCGCGCGTCTCTCAGCCGACTACCGCATATTGTGAAGCGACTTACATCGACGCCTGCCGACTCCTGGCTGTTTCCCGCAGCAAAATGGACTTGATGCGTTCCCGTCGACAAAGCGTGTGCCTGCGCTGGCGCTTTTTCGTGAACATGGTGATAAAGAAAGCGGAGGAAATCATGTCTGCCTCGTGTCCTGATGACTCCTACAGTGACTCTGATGAAGACGACATTGTTGTGCTTGTGTAAAAACGCGACTCCTTCGACAGCTTCGTTTGATGAGAACAAAGCCGACAAGGACCCTGTGCCTGCTAAATGTGATCAATGCTGCCAACAACCCTCTCCCTGGAACTTGTATATAATTTGTATCCATGCCCATATTTTATGTCCGTTTCTAATTAAGCCAAGCTTGGGTAAATAATTTCCAACTTTTTCTTGCTATTCATATTATTAAGGGAGGCTTTGCATGCTTCAGTTTTTGTAAATTGCCTATTCTCGATGCACTTCGTATTTCCTTAATTGCTCTCAAAATAGATGCCAGAAAAACATTGTTTTTTTTTCACGCGCTCGTTTGCTGCCTGTCGCAGTCCTTTTTCTCACCGTACTCTCCAAATCTTGTTTGAATAGTTACCACGCAGGAACGAAGAAAGGAACAAATGTATACACTGATTAGTTGTTGGTAGAGTATTCAGTACTTATTTCAATATTGTTTCCATTATTCCTATACAGTAGGTTATGGCGGCTAATTTGGATGGAGAGTTTTATTGTCCCTTCCGACTAAAGCTGCTTATAGCACTAACAGTTCACGTGCAAGAAAAATAGAAGGGTTCAATGGTGCTGAACCTAATATAGAGGGAAATCATGAGATCAGCTGCTCTAGTAGTCGAGGATATTTTCGATGAACATGCAAGTGGGAAACAACAAAGTGAAAAGCACCTTCAAAGGACTCTGAGATCAGCTGCTCTAGTAGTCGAGGATATTTTCGATGAACATGCAAGTGGGAAACAACAAAGTGAAAAGCACCTTCAAAGGACTCTCAAGTCGAATCGACTTTCGCAATCGCTTTCACACACCTCATCTAAAAACAAAGCGCCATTTTACGAGCCGCGTGTTACACAGATTCTTGCAAACCTTGGGTCGGTGAAAACCTTAAGCATGTATTCGCAAGCGTTTCTCCCAAGGGCGATATAAAAAAATATTCAGCCTGCTGTTTAGGCCAAATTGACGCAGAATATGGAGGTAGACGCCTATTAGTAAGCAACAAAAATTGTAAACCCAATTGTTCGGCACAATTATACAGAAACATAAACTGGATGCGAATGCAAAATACGTACGTCCAAATAATAAAATTGACAATGCAAAGGATCGAAATTGGACACTAGAAAGGGGCGCCCTAAGCGCGTTCAAAATTATCCTAGTTCGAATTCTTCTTCTGGACATGTAGCTTCAAAACTGTCTCAACTTCCCTCCGGCTCTTTTAGTTGTTTCCGCCGCCGGACATACTCTGAAGTGCACAAGAGAATATTCCTGTCGCGTGCGTGGTGCTTCCTCTCTTGGTAGGGATTTGGAATTTATTTTGCAAGGCCAACTCTTCTCAAACGTAAAAAGAATTTGATGGTCACGCATTTTTCCTTACTTTTGTAATTTACGAAATTCAACTTCTGAGGCTGGGCACGCGCGAGCGAACAAAAAAACGAGGGATGTTATTGCTCGAAATTGACTTCATTTGTTCCTCCTTATCATATACGAATAACATTTGATAAAGCTAAGATTTTGTGATCAATGGAACTGTCACTTTACACTGCTATAACTATTACGCCTGCTCATATTATTTCTACGCATATTATAGTTACTATACCATAAACAGTGTTGTCATGGTTGCAGATCGCAAAACCACAGTATGAAATAGGAAACAGAGACGTTGATTTGAGTTACGGATGTGACGAATCCTCAAGGCATAATGATTATATAGGGCACAACTATATATTTCTGGATAACGCACACTTGCTATTTGGAATCCATTTTCGCAATGCTCTTATACAAAATCTTAAACAGGATATTGCGTTGACTATGTAACACTAACTCGCCCACGCTTCCACTTCATCAAAAAATAAAGCAGGAAAAGATGCTATCGGCTATCGATATTTTTTGTTTTTTATGACGAGCGTTAAAAATGCTAAAATATTGCAATTCAGCTACCGAGTATTATAAGCCAAATTATTACTTTTTTAAAACACAATCACACATAATATGCGGCGCGCCGAAACGCACCAAATAAACTTTTACTCACGCATGGCGGGAGAAAAAACGTTTTGCCATTTTCTTTAAAAGTCCACGCGTCAATAAACTATAAAATTGTAAAAAAAAACTAAAGGTTTTCCCGGTGAGCCAGCACTACCAAAGGAATCACAGCGCCGCGAAAAGCGCCTAATTTAACTCGCAGACTTTGCTCTGCTTCGGGTTTTGGAATTCTAAGTTGCCGCACGTGATTTCAGCCTCAAACCGTACCAGTGTCGACACTAACGCGCATTGCCTTTTGCTCATACGCATATTTATACATTTACACTTAAGTTATAGACAGGTATTCGAAACTGTGCTTAGTGCCAGTTTGGTAGTTTGAGCCGCGTTATTCTGTGAAAACATGGCCGTCGGTATTACATTAAGAGCTTTGCATGTGGTGTCGTCATTCTTCTTCTTCCCCTGTGCTGAACATGCTTTGTACCATGACCTGTCCTGCTTAGCGACCTCTCCAGCCCATGTCAGTCTGTTTTCGCACCAGAGCAAAAGTAGGTCACCTCCAGCTGGTGCTGAATATGTTTTTCTCTCTGTAGAGATAAGATAACGGGAGTGAACAGCCCGGCTTCCACACTACTAGACGACGAAAGGGTAAAGACTCTGCTTTCCCTAAACCAGTCCAGTTTTATCTACCCTCTCCATCTTCGACACATGAAATGTGTAGTGCTTCATGAAACAAGCCATTCTTGGCTTGTTGCAGCCAAGCTTCAGTCATGCGGCCTCGCGAGTCCCTGCTCAACTTTTGCCGAGTCATGGAGTCAACATCGCCGTTTGCTGGTGGCAACAATGGTTCAGTTCCATCTAAGCGCGTCTCTCAGCCGACTACCGCATATTGTGAAGCGACTTACATCGACGCCTGCCGATCCTGGCTGTTTCCCGCAGCAAAATGGACTTGATGCGTTCCCGTCGACAAAGCGTGTGCCTGCGCTGGCGCTTTTTCGTGAACATGGTGATAAAGAAAGCGGAGGAAATCATGTCTGCCTCGTGTCCTAATGACTCCTACAGTGACTCTGATGAAGACGACATTGTTCTGCTTGTGTAAAAGCGCGACTCCTTCGACAGCTTCGTTTGATGAGAACAAAGCCGAGAAGGACCCTGTGCCTGCTAAATGTGATCAATGCTGCCAACAACCCTCTCCCTGGAACTTGTATATAATTTGTATCCATGCCCATATTTTATGTCCGTTTCTAATTAAGCCAAGCTTGGGTAAATAAACTATAGTTTCATTTCGAACTCTTTCTTACTATTCATATTATTAAGGGAGGCTTTGCATGCTTCATTTTTTGTAAATTGCCTATTCTCGATGCACTTCGTATTTCCCTAATTGCTCTCAAAATAGTTGCCAGAAAAACATTGTTTTTTTTTCACGCGCTCGTTTGCTGCCTGTCGCAGTCCTTTTTCTCACCGTACCCTCCAAATCTTGTTTGAATAGTTACCACGCAGGAAAGAAGAAAGGAACAAATGTATACACTGATTTATTGTTGGTAGAGCATTCAGTAGTAATTTCAAAATTGTTTCCATTATTCCTATACAGTAGGTTATGGAGGCTAATTTGGATGGAGAGTTTTCTTGTCCCTTCCGAGTAAAGCTGCTTATAGCACTAACAGTTCACGTGCAAGAAAAATAGAAGGGTTCAATGGTGCTGAACCTAATATAGAGGGAATCATGAGATCAGCTGCTCTAGTAGTCGAGGATATTTTCGATGAACATGCAAGTGGGAAACAACAAAGTGAAAAGCACCTTCAAAGGACTCTCAGGTCAAATCGACTTTAGCAATCGCTTTCACACACCTCATCTAAAAACAAAAGCGGCTTTTTACGAGCCGCGTGTTACACAAATTCTTGCAAACCTTGGGTCGGTGAAAACCATAAGCATGTATTCGCAAGCGTTTCTCCCAAAGGTGATATCAAAAAATATATTCAGCGCGCTGGTTAGGCCAAATTGACGCAGAATATGGAGGTAGGCGCCTATTAGTAAGCAACAATAAATGTAAACCCAACTGTTCTGCACAAATATACAGAAACATTAACTGGATGCGAATGCAAAATTACATACGTCTAAATAATGGAATTGACAATGCAAAGGATCGAAATTGGACACTAGAAAGGGGCGCCCTAAGCGCGTTCAAAATTATCCTAGTTCTAATTCTTCTTCTGGACATGTAGCTTAAACTGTCTCAACTTCCCTCCGGCTCTTTTATTGTTTCCGCCGCCGGACATACTCTGAAGTGCACAAGAGAATATTCCGGTCGCGTGCGTGGTGCTTCCTCTCTTGGTAGCGATTTGGGTTTTTTTTGCAAGGTCAACTCTTCTCAAACGTAAAAAGAATTTGACGGTCACTCATTTTTCCTTACTTTTGTAATTTACGAACCTTAACTTCTGAGGCTGGGCACGCGCGAGCTAACAAAAAAACAAGGGACGTTATTGCTCGAAATTGACTTAAATTGTTCCTCGTTATCATATACGAATAACGTTTGATAAAGCTAAGATTTTGTGATCACTGGAACTGTCACATTCCACTGCTACAACTATTACCCCTGTTCATATTATTTCTACGCATATTATAGTTACTATACCATAAACAGTGATGTCATGGTTGCAGATCGCAAAACCAGAGTATGAAATAGGAAACAGAGACTTTGATTTGAGTTACGGTTGTGACGAATCTTCAAGGCATAATGTTTATATAGGGCATAACTATGTATTTCTGGATAACGCACACTTGCTATTTGGAATCCATTTTCGCAATGCTCTTATACAAAATTTTAAACAGGATATTGCATTGACTTTGTAACACTAACTCGCCCACGCTTCCACTCCATCAAAAAATAAAGCAGGATAAGATGCTATCGGCTATCGATATTTTTTGTTTTTTATGACGAGCGTTAAAATGCTAAAATATTGCAATTCAGCTACCGACTATTATAAGACAAATTATTACTTTTTTAAAACACAAGCACACATAATAAGCTGCGTGCCGAAACGCACCAAAAAAACTTTTACTCACGCATGGCGGGAGAAAAAACGTTTTGCCATTTTCTTTAAAAGTCCCCGCGTCAACAAATTATAAAATTGTAAAAAAACTATAGGTTTTTGCCGGTGAGCCAGCACTACCAAAGGAATCACAGCGCCGCGAAAAGCGCCTAATTTAACTCGCAGACTTTGCTCTGCTTCGGGTTTTGGAATTCTATGTTGCCGCATCTGATTTCAGCCTCAAACCGTACCAGTGCCGAAACTAACGCGCATTGCCTTGTGCTCATGCGCACAGTTTATACATTTACGCTTAAGTTATAGACAGGTATTCGAAACTGTGCTTAGTGCCAGTTTGGTAGTTTGAGCCGCGTTATTCTGTTAAAACATGGCCGTCGGTATTACATTAAGAGCTTTGCGTGTGGTGTCGTCATTCTTCATCTTCCCCTGTTCTGAACATGCTTTTAAACATGACCTGTCCTGCTTAGGGACCTCTCTAGCCCATGTCAGTTTGTAATTCGCACGAGAGCAAAAGTGGGTCTCCACCAGCTGGTTCTGAATATGTTTTTCTCTCTGTAGAGATAAGATAACGGGAGTGAACAGCCGGGCTTCCACACGACTAGAGGAGGAAGGGTAAAGACTCTGCTTACCCTAAACCAGTCCAGTTTTATCTACCCTCTCCATCTTCGACACATGAAATGTGTAGTGCTTCATGAAACAAGCCATTCTTGGCTTGTTGCAGCCAAGCTTCAGTCGCGCGGCCTCGCGAGCCCCTGCTCAACTTTTGCCGAGCCATGGAGTCAACATCGCCTTTTGCTGGTAGCAACAATAGTTCAGTTCCATCTGCGCGCGTCTCTCAGCCGGCTACCGCATATTGTGAAGCGACTTACATCGACGCCTTCCGAATCCTGGCTGTTTCCCGCAGCAAAATGGACTTGATGCGTTCCCGTCGACAAAGCATGTGTCTGCGCTGGCGCTTTTTCGTGAACATGGTGATAAAGAAAGCGGAGGAAATCATGTCTGCCTCGTGTCCTGATGACTCCTACAGTGACTCTGATGAAGACGACATTGTTGTGCTTGTGTAAAAACGCGACTCCTTCGACAGCTTCGTTTGATGAGCACAAAGCCGACAAGGACCCTGTGCCTGCTAATGTGATCAAAGCTGCCAACAACCCTCTCCCTGGAACTTGTACATATTTTGTATCCATGCCCATATTTTATGTCCGTTTCTAATTAAGTCAAGCTTGGGTAAATAAACTATAGTTTCATTTCGAACTCTTTCTTGCTATTCATATTATTAAGGGAGGCTTTGCATGCTTCATTTTTGTAAATTGCCTATTCTCGATGGACTTCGTATTTCCTTAATTGCTCTCAAAATAGATGCCAGAAAAACATTGTTTTTTTTTTACGCGCTCGTTTGCTGCCTGTCGCAGCCCTTTTTCTCACCATACTCTCCAAATCTTGTTTGAATAGTCACCACGCAGGAGCGAAGAAAGGAACAAATGTGTACACTGATTTATTGTTGGTAGAGCATTCAGTAGTTATTTCAATTATGTTTCCATTATTCCTATACAGTAGGTTATGGCGGCTAATTTGGATGGAGAGTTTTCTTGTCCCTTCCGACTAAAGCTGCTTATAGCACTAACAGTTCACGTGCAAGAAAAATAGAAGGGTTCAATGGTGCTGAACCTAATATAGAGGGAAATCATGAGATCAGCTGCTCTAGTAGTCGAGGATATTTTCGATGAACATGCAAGTGGGAAACAACAAAGTGAAAAGTGCCTTCAAAGGACTCTCAGGTCGAATCGACTTTAGCAGTTGCTTTCACACACCTCATCTAAAAACAAAAGAGCCATTTTACGAGCCGCGTGTTACACAAATTCTTGCAAACCTTGGGTCGGTGAAAACCATAAGCATGTATTCGCAAGCGTTTCTCCCAAGGGTGATATAAAACAAAATATTCAGCGCGCTGTTTAGGCCAAATTGACGCAGAATATGGAGGTAGGCGCATATTAGTAAGCAACAAAAATTGTAAACCAAATTGTTCTGCACAAATATACAGAAACATAAACTGGATGCGAATGCAAAATACGTACGTCTAAATAATGAAATTGACAATGCAAAGAATCGAAATTGGACACTAGAAAGGGGCGCCCTAACCGCGTTCGAAATTATCCTAGTTCGAATTCTCCTTCTGGACATGTAGCTTCAAAACTGTCTCAACTTCCCTCCGGCTCTTTTAGTTGTTTCCGCCGCCGGACATACTCTGAAGTGCACAAGAGAATATTCCGGTCGCGTGCGTTGTGCTTATTCTCTTGGTAGCGATTGGAATTTATTTTGCAAGGTCAACTCTTCTCAAACGTAAAAAGAATTTTACGGTCACGCATTTTTCCTTACTTTTGTAATTTACGAACTTCAACTTCTGAGGCTGGGCACGCGCGAGCTAACAAAAAAACAAGGGATGTTATTGCTCGAAATTGACTTCATTTGTTCCTCGTTATCATATACGAATAACGTTTGATAACGCTAAGATTTTGTGATCACTGGAACTGTCACTTTACACTACTACAACTATTACGCCTGCTCATATTATTTCTACGCATATTATAGTCATTATACCATAAACAGTGATGTCATGGTTGCAGATCACAAAACCAGACTATGAAATAGGAAACAAAGAGGTGTTGATTTTAGTTATGGTTGGGACGAATCCTCAAGGCGTAATATTTATATAGGGAATAACTATATATTTCTAGATAACGCACAGTTGCTATTTGGAATCCATTTTCTCAACGCTCTTATAAAAAATTTTAAACAGAATATTGCGTTGACTATGTAACACTAACTCGCCCACGCATCCACTCCATCAAAACATAAAGCAGGAAGAGGTGCTATCGGCTATCGACATTTTTCATTTTTTTATGCGAGCGTTAAAATGAATGAATGAAGCCTTTATTGAAAGGAAGGGATGGCTCTCGGCCGCTGTTTGGGTTCTTGGGGAGTTAGGAGGGATGGGAGTAACTTCGTCTAACGGTTCTTCAAGCTGTTGCTTGTTGCTTGCCATGCGGCCGATCTTCGCGCTGTAAGTCGACCTCTCTCACACTACTCGAAGCAGGCCGCTCTCTCTGCCGTATGTGGCAATGGAGTGTTGTATTTCGGTGCTTGATATAACCTGATCTGCCAATGTGGGCATGTCGTCGTGTGGAATATGCGTAATTTTGTTTCTTCCTAGTGAAAA
Source organism: Amblyomma maculatum (assembly GCF_055883805.1). Lineage (NCBI taxonomy): Eukaryota > Metazoa > Arthropoda > Arachnida > Ixodida > Ixodidae > Amblyomma > Amblyomma maculatum. The sequence goes on along the minus strand of NC_139346.1, from coordinate 61,798,193 downwards.
CGATGGACATTGCCATATAAGATGTTCTAGGTCTGCTGTACACTGTTCCTGACAGTGCGTGCATATGTTGTGTTTGAGTGCTTCGTGTCTTCGGAGAAACCACTTGTCAAGTATGTGTGGTGTGTAAGCAGCGTTTGTTATTATTTTGTCGAGAAATATCTCTTGTGGTCGAGTGAGCCCTTTCGTTATAATATTGCAATTCAGCTACCGACTATTATAAGCCAAGTTATTACCTTTTAAAAAGACAAGCACGCATAATAAGCGGCGAGCCCCTTACAAAAATGGTCGTTAACAGTCTTTAGAATTCGTATTAACACCATATTGACTCTATCAATTTTGTACGTACTTTTAATCTCTATGAACATGTGTAAATACGAAGTTCATACACGGTTACTTTTGTGTATTTAGATCAGTTCATATAAAGTTAGTACATAGCAAGTTATTAGGAGAATATACTCTGTATATACGCCTGTCAATATACAGCAGAGGCGTAGCCAGGGCTCTGTTTCGAGGTCAAAACACCTTCCGAAAGTATTTGAACTCCTTTTTTCGGGATTTTTTTCAATTTTTTTTATCGATGCCATATAACGCCCTCGACAATTATGTCTGGTTATACACTCATACACAGCTATTGCAATGTATTGAAGCAATTTGGCATGTCAGAAAAAATGTTCAGATCGAAAGTATATACTCCCAATTAACTGACTGAGTGCATGCTGTTCTTTGCAAATCATATCTGAATTAATTTTTTTATTTTTATTATTAGTAACATCTGTTAAAAAAAGAAATGGAAAAATACAATTGATAGGACCAATTGCAAGAATTATTGATAAAAACCTATATCTTTATATTTTGAAAAATTTAACTTGTTACAATTTCACTCTTTATTCATCGCGCATTTCTTCAAGCGTCCGCTCTTGTTGAGGACGCACTGAGTCCTGTTAGCGAGCTTGCTCGCACCATTAAAGACTAAAACATCACAAATGGAAGGTGAACGCGGACAGCACGCCGTCAGCCACAGCGCCGGAAACTTTACCATGGCGAATGTGCGCTGTGTGGTGTTGTCGGGTTACATCGCGCGATGCTCTCCAAGAGGCGCACGCCCTGGACGCCCGGATCCACGTAGCCCAGAAGCTGTATGGGCGGGACTTTAGCATTATTTGATGGTATACACAGAACTGTGCGCCCATACGCCGTCGAGCCACCCCACTGTTCAGGCTACGCCCCTGCCCACCACTTATGGAAACAAATCGGTGTCCGCGTCGCCGACATTTTCTTTCGCCGCGCTCAATATGTTAGCGATTGTCTTATTCACTTCTGCGCCACAGCTCCCGGCAAGGCAGCGGCCATATCTCAGCCCATATGTTCCTGACCGCGCGCATCGTATGTTTCGCTCGCGGAGGTTATCCGAGACCACAGAGAAGCCTTTGGGCATGTGCTTCAACCGAGCGAGTGCTCTACAGGTCCTACTTTTGTTTGTTGCGTTTTTGCTGGAGGTGGTGTCTGGGTGAGGTTCGTGCTAAGGGCAAGGGTAGAGAAGGGAGGCGCGCTAATGGTAAGAGAAGAGAGCGGAAGAGGGAAGGCGCAGAGAAGGGGGCGGTGCGGGCGAACTAGCACACATAACGGCATAGAATGCGCCCGCAGAAACACGCATATTCGCTCTCTGCCTTCGCATCGCGCTCATTCAGCCTGGTGAACTATATCACCGCGCAACCTGCGGTCCGCAGCACTGACCTTGTTCTGTGCCTAAATTAAGCGCCCTTACGGCACAATTAACAGCAATTAACATGCAGAACCACGGAATATGAACCAGCTGTAGCTGAACATATTCATCCTTCCGTGTGTTGTGATCCATTAAGAACGTTATGCTAGTTCTAGCTGCAGCCACCCTCTCAAGATTGTGGTTGCAAGGTGCTTCTAGGCTAGAAAGCAGTTGCACACTGCTTGAGAGTTTACATGGAACAAATTACAGGCATAAACATTGCAGGCATTACAGAGATGAACAGCATCAAAAGTAAAAAAAGGAAAATAGATATGTGTTTACCGAATAACAGCGCAATTTCATGGTAATACCGCAGTGATGTCATCAATAGAGCGAAAAGGATGGCTTCAAAGTTTCACAAAATATTCACGAAGCTGTCTCCGAGTAAAAGTAACCAAATCAGCAATCAGTTTTTCGTGTTTATTTAACATAAATGGATAATGCTCTCAGTCTTCAGAGCTATATCTTTTCCGCCACTGCAAATCTGCATGTGTGTGAGCGGGCGTGTGTGCAAATAACTTATGCGCAGGTACTCAATATGTGTGGCCCCGCATACGGTCAGAACTCAAGTTTTCATTACAATGAGGAAAGCAAACACATGATCCATGCAGCGCGCTGTGAAGAAGCGGGCTCGCCACTCCGAGTCTCTGCGTCGCCTCGTATGCCAGCCACCCCACAAAACCACCGGAAGAAAAATAACGAAAGCAAAAGATTGCGAACGCACAGAACCGGGGCTCGCTCGGCATTCCACGCTTCCCGCCTTTCGTCTGAGCAGCGCGGCAGCGCAACTAAAAAAAAAAGCGAACTCCACGATACTCGCGTGAGCGGACACCGAGACTACGGCTTGCCTACGGCACCCATGTGTCACGTGATTGCTCTCCGAATGCCTGCAAAAATAGAGGCATGCGTCACGTGATTGTGTCACGTGATCGTGCACCGAAGACCTGCAAAAATCTTTTTGGGGAGGCGGAGTTTGGCGACGTCGAGCACGGAAAAAAACACTTCTTTCTGCCAGAAATCTTCAACGTAAGTTACTAAAAGTTTTCATTCCTTTTTTATAAACCCTTTGCGCATACTCACGGAAAATTGTATGTTTCTGAACTGAGCAGTTTTTAGCTTACACGCGTTTACCCATTATTTAATTTGCTGCACACAGCGCGACCAATGTGCTAGGAAGATTTTTCATCGTTTAGCTGTTTTAGCACCTAGTTAAGTTCTAAAAAGTGATCCTCGATGGTCCGCGGCCTCTTTCCGATCATTTTGCAACAAAGTTCAGATAGTTAAGGCGTTTGTTTTTGCGGAGTTATTACTAATTATTCAAACGTAAACAACCGCTTAGCCTCGCAGCCATAACTGTCAGCTTCAAATATTGAGAGAGGCGTAAAAGCCATGTAGACGCTATTTTTATCTTCCATCAGATGGGTGCGATCGCTCGCTACCTATCTTTTTTATTTATAGGGTTTCTTTGCTGAGCTATGTGCACATAGAGCCGGTAATTCAAGGTTGATTGCAATAGTCCATAAGCAACGACTTTTGCGCGTAAAATTACACTGTATTTTAAGCTTTCCTTCCGAGTAAGCACAGATTGGGGGGGGGATATATCATTTTATTCATAACAATTCGCAGACTCCAACACAGTAATATAGTTATATTTGTATCCTGAGTAGGTCAGTACGTATTGTTTATTTAAGTCTCAACGGTTTTCATTTTTTTTTTACGGCGGCGTGGCAAGTTATGTGGGTCAAGCTAACAATTGGCTGTAAACTAAGGGGTTCGAGCTTTCAAACCTAGTCTTCTGGTTTGTTTAGTTTCTAAGAACCTTCAAAGAGAAGCAGCATATTTTGAAAAGTGAATTTCAACTATGGAAATTCTTCAATTAATAATGTTTAACATTGCTGACAAGGGTCAGAATTGAAACAGATGATTGGATCGAGTTTTTTGGTAACTTATGGCATGTGACCTAGAGCTGCTAGGAATTCATTTTCTGAGACAGCTTTTCTTTAGGAGTATAGAGAAAGTAATGGTATGTTATGGATTTTGAGAAGCATGGATTTAATGAAGTCTTTCTTTTACTGCGTTTACGGCTCTTTTGGCAATAATGCTTGCAGTCCAGCTGCTGCAGTTGTATTGTCACACTGCTTTTGCAGCAGATTTCATCTGCCATCGAGGGAGTGCTGCCTGAATATGAAGCAGAGAGCGTCATGAATCGGTTGAGGCAATTTATTATATCAGCCATGGGTGCCCTGCCCTAAACCATCCTTCCTGTAAAGGAGACATTGAATTGGTAGGTATCACATGCTGATGTTTTTTGCATTCATGTGTTTGCTTTATAACTGTAAAATGTTTACTGGTTCATGCTTTCTTGCAATTATTGTTTTCTTTTGAGAATATAAAGGGCAGATGTGTAACAGGCTTCATTAAAGCAAAGCTTGAGACCAGCTCGGTGTTGTTATATGATTCTTGCTGTGTATATAGCGCAAGACTGACGTGTTGGTGAATCTTGCTCAGAGTCTTCACTAAAGAAAAGTTTTCGTGGCCTCTTCAGAGCTTTAAAACAGGAGATATACTTAGCTGTTTTATTGCAGTAGTACCTACTATTTATAGTTGAGGCAAAATTGAGTAAACCTGTGTTTTATTAGCTCAGTGAAAAACATAGTTTAATAATATAGCTGACTGCACTGTGCATATGTGTGCATGTTCATTCTCACATTCAGTTACTGTTTATTTAGACTGCCTCAGCATATGTACACATACACTGATGCTTCACTTGAACAAAGTTCAAGGGACCTTAGGAAAAAGTTTGTGTAAATGAAAATTCATTGGACTGAAATGAATGCGTGGAAGATTGTTTCCATTAGCTTCAAGAAATATTCAGTTCAGTCGTTCAGTCGTGTCCGACTCTTCGTGACCCTATGGACCATGTCACGCTGCGCTTTCCGGTCTCTCGCTATCTTCCTAACATCACATACCTTAATCTGCAGTGCCTCGAGGATGCCATCTAACCATCGCCTTCGCTGCCTACTCCTTCTCCGGTGACCCTCAATCTTTCCCAACATCAAATCTTTCTCCAGCGACTCCTCTCTTCTCATCAGATGACCAAAGTAGCTGAGCTTTAGCTTAAGAATTTGACCCTCCAATGAGCAGTCAGGGTTTATGGTCGACAATATCGACTGATTTGATCTTCTGGCAGTCCGAGGAACTCTCAAGAGTCTTCGCCAGCACCAAAATTCAAACGCGTCATTTCATCGGCGGTCAGCCTTTTTCACAGTCCAACTCTCGCATCCATACATCACAACTGGAAAGACCATAGCACGAGTTATACGGATCTTGGTTTGCAGACTAATGTCTCTGCTCTTTACTAGGCGGTCAAGGCTAAGCATTGCTCTCTTTCTCAGAAGTAGGCGTCTCCTAATTTCATGGCTGCAGTCTCCTTCGGAGGTAATTTTGGAGCCCAAGAAGAGAAAATCTGTCACAGATTTTTAGGTTGTTCAAATCTTATCTGGGCCCATTTATTTGTCACTGCGCTGATTTGCAAGTGAAGAATGCGTAACCTTTCGCAGCACTTTTGAAAGGACTACAGGGGTTTTGAACTTGATTACTGTGCAAGCTCCTGAGAATCTTGCCTATCACAACGGCCTGCTGAGGAGAAAAGGCTTTCATTTTCTCCAAGCAGATCATGGTTAACCAAAATGTACACATTCGCAATTCTTGGAGCTAAAGGGCCTAGTAGGGCTGAAGATATGGCTTTGACTGGCTATGACTGTACAGCTAAATAAGCGTGCAAAGACAGCTATGGATTCATCTGGTTATAAGCTAGTTTACACAGCCAATTCACTTTAAAGCTAAATAACGCCACTTTTCTTGACGCGATAATGAAGAGTGATTCTTAACATAAAAATATGCTACAAAGAGTGCGGACTGTGCTTTTTTAAGCGCTCAGTATGACTTTGAAGACATAGGATAGCACCGCGGAAAATGTTCGTTGAACTGAAATGAGCGATAACTGAAGTTTGTTAAAATGAAGTGCGTTTGCATAGTGTTCAATAGAGCTTCAGTGGGGGGGTTTAATATAGTTCGTACAACTGAATACATCATCGAAGTGACGTTCGTTCAAGTGGTATTCTGTTTTTCTGTGACTAAATGAAAACATTTACTTTGCTCAAAGCAACATATACACAAATATTTACTTTCTTGCTAGTCACCAAGATTTGCAATTAACTTCCGAGCTCATATTATTCACAACTTAAATAAATGCACCGTTAACCCTACAGCCAAATAGTCACTAGCAATAATAAAAGTAATATGTTGATATTTATCTGTTTGGAGAACATTTTTTGTTATTTTGTTTTGTGTGTTTTTGAGTTCTGCAAACATGAAGGGGCTTGTTACAGAAGGGGTGGGCTGCAATACGAAGGGAAGTATCAGTGTGGCGGCCCTTTTGTGTTTATCAAATAATAATGCATCCTAACATGTAAAACGAATGCCTTTACAGCCTGCTAAAAATCTTCTTTTTTAAATTGCATGTTTGGTTTCTGCCTGGATAAGCATAGATGGCAGAGCGAGATCTTTCTGCCATGGGGTGTGAACTGTATTTTGTGCAGAAAGCCAGAGGCTGTCGAACATGTGTTTATAGATTGTTGTGATTGGGTTTTTTGGGGGCAATATCCTACAGTGAACTTTGCTCAAAGATGTCCCTTCAAACCCCCATGGAATTTGGTTCTCAGGTGTTGAAAATTACAGCAGTGTTCTGTAAGATTTGATAAGGCTATTAAGCTTGCATAGCGCATGGAAGCGCCGAATGGCTGTTCGCCATGCTGATCTTTATTACCAGACCTATCCAAGAGTATAATGAGGGTTTTGTCCAACAGATGATGTTTTGAAAGCTCAGCCATGTGTACCTGTGTTTATCAATGTATTTGAAAAAGTGATCAGTTTGAATGCAATAAATAGGGGTATTGTATCTAAACTAGCTCTCGGCCAGCCTGTAGTGTTTGTGAAAAGGCAACAGTGACAAGAAGGGTGTTTTGCTAGAGCTTTTAAGGCTCTTAAATCTGTGCAGCTCTGTTTTAGTACATGCATTGTCTCCTGTACGTGGCTAGTTAAATGATTTGTGTTCATTTTATTACAAAAAGTCATTCTAAATCTTTAGATAAGCTTGCTCACCTCTATTGTTTGTTTGCATTGTGTTCACGCATGCTATAGCTGGAAATGATGCAGTATTAGTTACAAGTAAATAAATAAAAGGAGCAGCAACTACATTTCCTTCGTCCACACATTTTTAAGAGAAACATACATGGGCTCATTAGATTTTAGTGTTGTTTGCAACTGTGTTTGATAGTGAAAGATCTTCCTGTCATTGCATAGAAATCTTTCATAAACTTCTGAAATAGTTTGATACCTGGTGGTGTGGAGGTTGATGTCCCAGACAGTAATGTATTCCTATAGTATCGTATGCATGCACAATAGATAATCGTAACCCCTTGCATATATCAATGAATCCTCCACTCTAGAAGAGAATTTTGTGCACAAGCATTTTACTGTAGTTTGCCTCTGCGGAGCATTGTATTTCTAATTCTGTGCTTCTCTTTTTATGCTGTTACTCAGCAACATATGAAGTATTCCTTGTTTGTTTCTGTTACTTGTGCATTTGACTTTTCCTTTTTTTATTATTCAAAATAACTTTCTTCCTGCTGTTCTGACTAGTGTTCTCGTATGCATATGCAGTCCTTTTGATGCTTCATTGAGCCATATCTGGAGACTCCCTGTTGCCGTGGTCTGTGCCGACAAGTAAAAACTAGGCAACCTGACTTCCGGGACAAGTAGCAGTGGGACGTAGCGGCACGGTTTCTTCAGCATCCATGTGGATTTCTTATAAAAGACAGGTATTTCTCCTATATTTGACTTTCATATGTGATCAAGATTTTACCTTGGTGACAAGCTCTTGAAGGAAAGTATGGACATGAATGGCACTTTCTTGGTTTCTTACTCTCGGGAATACACTATTACGACTTGTTAACTGCACATGTAGCAAAAATTATGTGTGACTGAATATTCCAGCAGTAAGCTGCACGATTTTTTAAGGATGAAATAATTTTGCTCCTATTGTCGGTAGCCTACTATTGACGAGCCAAAGCAGGCAATACTAGGTACCAAAAAGTGATTATGCGGGGCCGGGTGGGTTTTAATGAGACAAGCTCTCCACGTTTTAAGCCTTTGTACAGCGCCAAAGTGTCTCCCTGAATGTGTCTGGGACACATGCAAGTCTTGTATCCTCAAAATGACCTTGTCTAAATTTAAATAAAAGTAGCGCCAACCTGTTTTGAGTACGACCAGTTCAGCAGTAACCTCAAAATTGCAGCAAAAAGGCATTCATGTTCTGTGCGATGTCAGTGCACGTTAAAGAGCCCCAGCTCGTCGTACGCTCTTAAGTCCTCCCCTACAGCATCTCTCATAGCCTGGGTTGCTTTGGATCTTAAACCACATAAACCAAACCAGTCATTTTTTACCACCCCATCTTACTTGTCTTTCCACGTATCTCCAAACGATAGTGCCTACATAAGGCTTGCCACTATTTCTAAGAATACCTAGATTATTATGTATTTATGTATTTTATGATTATGTAATTTTCCTCAGTGGAGCATTGCGTTTCCAATTCTGGGCTTTTCATGCTGTCACTCAGCAACCATATGTAATACTCCTCCTATGTTTCTTTTGCTTGTGCATTTGACTTTTCCTTTATTATTCAAAAATCTTTCTTCGTGCTGTTCTGACTAGTGTTCTCATATGTACATGCAATCCTCTTGTTGCTTCATTCGACCATATCTGGAGACCCCCTTTTGCCGTGGTCTGTGCTGACAAGTAACAAGGCAACCTGACTTCCGGGACAAGTAGCAGTGGAACGTAGCAGCGTAGTTTCTTCAGCATCCATGTGGACTTCTTATAAAAGAAATATTCTAAATTTTGCTTTTAAATGTGATAAAGATTTTACCTTGGTGACAAGCTCTTGAAAGGAAAAGATTGGCATGAGTGGCACTTTCTTATTTTCTTACTCTCTGGGAATACACTATTGAGACTTGTTACCTGCATAAGTAGCAAAAGGTATGTGTGACTACATATTGTAGGGTAACTATAATATACTTCATCATTCCCTATCATTGCTCTTGTATTCATCTAGGTGCTTGGTGTAGCTGGTCTCCTTCAGTAATTACTTAGGTGTGTGTTATCTGCTATGGCTAACATAGGCATCACTCAGGAAAAATGGGAGCAAACAGGCATAGTTGCATCACTTTCTGGTAGCATGCACCAAAATGTATGTGTACATACTGATACGTTGCCACTCAACATTGTATTTGCTTGATGTAGCAAATGGCAGAGGAGAGAGTTTATCTGATGACCAAGCATACTGGCGTGTAAATTTCACTCATTTGTTTCCTGGGCCCCTATTGTGATAAACTAATGTCGAATGATATAGAGGATCAAAAGGAATACAACTAAACACAGCAATAGTCTCCATCTCCTGAGGGTGTTTTGCAGGTAGTAGTTTGTACAGAAAGTGGTTGGAAACCTGTTAGCATATTTTGAGGAAAAAGAGGCATCTGAGTGAAGAGAGATGTGTGTGATGCTAGCACAAAGCGTGTGAAATTGGCAGAGAAATTTTGAGTATGTATATTTCTTTTCTAGGTGACACCATGTTAAATTTGATATGGCTGCTACATCAAACACACAATGTCGTTGCCATCGGAAACCAAGTGTTTCTGTGTCAGTGGTTTGTGCAATAAATGAAGGTATTAATTTGCATTGGTTTCTTTCACCACTCTCACTTTTCACGAAATATTACACGAATGTGAACAGTGAATAAAATACACATTATTATTGGACACTTGAAATATAGTTAGCATTACACAAAATATTAATACTTTGTATGAACACGAAACTTTAAAATAACGGTCGCCAATTATCGGAACACAGTCGTTACAGTGTCCATATACGCTATCAATAGGATAAACATAGGAGGTATAAATATGTTCTATGTAAATACATTCTATTCAATCACGGTGGCCAATTGTCGGAAGAAAGGTCATGCATAGATCATACGTGTTCTAAAGACTTTCTTTTGATGGTCGATAGCTTCTATGATCATATTGTCTAAAGACATCGCATAAAGTGATCATAGACAATTTTGTAAGGGGAAACGCACCAAATAACCTTCCCTCCACGCATGGCGGGAGAAAACAAGCTTTGCCATTTTCTTTAATAGTCCACGCGTCAATAAACTAGAAAATTGTCAAAAAACAAAAGCTTTTGCCGGTGAGCCAGCACTGATAAAGGAATCACAGCGCCGCGAAAAGCGCCTAATTGAACTCGCAGACTTTGCTCTGCTTCGGGTTTTGGAATTCTAAGTTTCCTCATGTGATTTCAGCCTTAAACAGTAACAGTGCCGACACTAACACGCATTGCCTTGTGCTCATGTGCCCCTTTTATATATTTACGCCTAAGGTATAGACAGGCATTCGAAACTGTGCTTAGTGAAAGTTTGGTAGTTTGAGCCGCTTTATTCTGTTAAAACATGGCCGTCGGTATTACATTAAGAGCTTTGTGTGTGGTGTCGTCATTCTTCCCCTGTGCTGAACAGGGACCTCTCCAGCCTATGTCAGTCTCTAATTCGCAAGAGAGCAAAAGTGGGTCGCCACCAGCTTGTGCTGAATATGTTTTTCTCTCTGTAGAGATAAGATGACGGGAGTGAACAGCCGGGCTTCCACAGGACTAGAGGAGGAAAGGGTAAAGACCCTGCTTTCCCTAAACCAGTCCAGTTTTATCTACCCTCTCCATCTTCGACACATAAAATGTGTAGTGCTTCATAAAACAAGCCATTCTTGGCTTGTTGCATCCAAGCTTCAGTCGTGCGGCCTCACGAGTCCCTGCTCAACTTTTGCCGAGTCATGGAGTCAACATCGCCTTTTGCTGGTAGCAACAATGGTTCAGTTCCATCTGCGCGCGTCCCTCAGCCAGCTACCGCATATTGTGAAGCGATTTACATCGACGCCTGCCGAATCCTAGCTGTTTCCCGCAGCAAAATGGACTTGGTGCATTCCCGTCGACAAAGCGTGTGCCTTCGCTGGCGCTTTTTCGTGAACATGGTGATACAAAAAGCGGAGAAAATTATGTCGTCCTCGTGTCCTGATGACTCCTACAGTGACAGTGACTCTGATGAAGACGACATTGTTGTGCTTGTGTAACAACGCGACTCCTTCGACAGCTTCGTTTGATGAGAACAAAGCCGACAGGGACCCTGTGCCTGCTAAATGTGATCAATGCTCACAATAACCCTCTCCCTGGAATTGTATATAAATTGTATACATGCCCATATTTTATGTCCGTTTCTAATTAGGCCAAGCTTGGGTAAATAAACTATAGTTTCATTTCGAACTCTTTCTTTCTATTTATATTATTAAGGGAGGCATTGCATGCTTCATTTTTTGTAAATTGCTTATTCTCGATGCACTTCGTATTTCCTTAATTGCTCTCAAAATAGATGCCCGAAAAACATTGTTTTTTTTACGCGCTCGTTTGCGGCCTGTCGCAGTCCTTTTTCTCACCGTACTCTCCAAATCTTGTTTGAATTGTTACCACGCAGGAACGAAGAAAGGGACAAATGTATACACTGATTTATTGTTGGTAGAGCATTCAGTAGTTATTTCAATATTGTTTCCATTATTCCTATACAGTAGGTTATGGCGGGTTATTTGGATGGAGAGTTTTCTTGCCCCTTCCGAGTAAAGCTGCTTAAAGCACTAACAGTTCACGTGCAAGAAAAATAGAAGGGTTCAATGGTGCTGAACCTAATATAGAGGGAAATCATGAGATCAGCTGCTCTAGGAGTCGAGGATATTTTCGATGAACATGCAGGTGGGAAACAACAAAGTGAAAAGCACCTGCAAAGGACTCTCAGGTCAAATCGACTTTCGCAATCGCTTTCACACACCTCATCTAAAAACAAAAGCGGCATTTTACGAGCCGCGTGTTACACAAATTCTTGCAAACATTGGGTCGGTGAAAACCATAAGCATGTATTCGCAAGCGTTTCTCCCAAGGGTGATATAAAAAAAATATTCAGCGCGCTGTTTAGGCCAAATTGACGCAGAATATGGAGGTAGACGCCTATTAGTAAGCAACAAAAATTTTAAACTCAATTGTTCTGCACAAATATACAGAAACATAAACTGGATGCGAATGCAAAATACGTACGTCCAAATAATGAAATTGACAATGCAAAGGATCGAAATTGGACACTAGAAAGGGGTGCCCTAAGCGCGTTCAAAATAATACCCTAGTTCGAATTCTTCTTCTGGAAATGTAGCTTCAAAACTGTCTCAACTTCCCTCCGGCTCTTTTAGTTGTTCCCGCCGCCGGACATACTCTCAAGTGCACAAAAGATTATTCCTGTTGCGTGCGTGGTGCTTCCTCTCTTGGTAGCGATTTGGAATTTATTTTGCAAGGTCAACTCTTCTCAAACGTAAAAAGAATTTGACCGTCACGCATTTTTTCTTACTTTTGTAATTTACGAACTTCAACTTCTGAGGCTGGGCACGCGCGAAATAACAAAAAAACAAGGGATGTTATTGCTCGAAATTGACTTCATTTGTTCCTCGTTATCATATACGAATAACGTTTGATAAAGCTAAGATTTTGTGATCACTGGAACTGTCACTTTACACTGCTACAACTATTAACCTGCTCATATTATATCTACGCATATTATAGTTACTATACCATAAACAGTGATGTCATGGTTGCAGACCGCAAAACCAGAGTATGAAATAGGAAACAGAGACTTTGATTTGAGTTACGGTTGTGACGAATCTTCAAGGCATAATGTTTATATAGGGCATAACTATGTATTTCTGGATAACGCACACTTGCTATTTGGAATCCATTTTCGCAATGCTCTTATACAAAATTTTAAACAGGATATTGCATTGACTTTGTAACACTAACTCGCCCACGCTTCCACTCAATCAAAAAATAAAGCAGGAAAAGATGCTATCGGCTATCGATATTTTTTGTTTTTTATGACGAGCGTTAAAATGCTAAAATATTGCAATTCAGCTACCGACTATTATAAGACAAATTATTACTTTTTTAAAACACAAGCACACATAATAAGCTGCGTGCCGAAACGCACCAAAAAAACTTTTACTCACGCATGGCGCGAGAAAAAACGTTTTGCCATTTTCTTTAAAAGTCCCCGCGTCAACAAATTATAAAATTGTAAAAAAACTATAGGTTTTTGCCGGTGAGCCAGCACTACCAAAGGAATCACAGCGCCGCGAAAAGCGCCTAATTTAACTCGCAGACTTTGCTCTGCTTCGGGTTTTGGAATTCTATGTTGCCGCATCTGATTTCAGCCTCAAACCGTACCAGTGCCGAAACTAACGCGCATTGCCTTGTGCTCATGCGCACAGTTTATACATTTACGCTTAAGTTATAGACAGGTATTCGAAACTGTGCTTAGTGCCAGTTTGGTAGTTTGAGCCGCGTTATTCTGTTAAAACATGGCCGTCGGTATTAAATTAAGAGCTTTGCGTGTGGTGTCGTCATTCTTCATCTTCCCCTGTTCTGAACATGCTTTTAAACATGACCTGTCCTGCTTAGGGACCTCTCTAGCCCATGTCAGTTTGTAATTCGCACAAGAGCAAAAGTGGGTCTCCACCAGCTGGTTCTGAATATGTTTTTCTCTCTGTAGAGATAAGATAACGGGAGTGAACAGCCGGGCTTCCACACGACTAGAGGAGGAAGGGTAAAGACTCTGCTTACCCTAAACCAGTCCAGTTTTATCTACCCTCTCCATCTTCGACACATGAAATGTGTAGTGCTTCATGAAACAAGCCATTCTTGGCTTGTTGCAGCCAAGCTTCAGTCGCGCGGCCTCGCGAGCCCCTGCTCAACTTTTGCCGAGCCATGGAGTCAACATCGCCTTTTGCTGGTAGCAACAATAGTTCAGTTCCATCTGCGCGCGTCTCTCAGCCGGCTACCGCATATTGTGAAGCGACTTACATCGACGCCTTCCGAATCCTGGCTGTTTCCCGCAGCAAAATGGACTTGATGCGTTCCCGTCGACAAAGCATGTGTCTGCGCTGGCGCTTTTTCGTGAACATGGTGATAAAGAAAGCGGAGGAAATCATGTCTGCCTCGTGTCCTGATGACTCCTACAGTGACTCTGATGAAGACGACATTGTTGTGCTTGTGTAAAAACGCGACTCCTTCGACAGCTTCGTTTGATGAGCACAAAGCCGACAAGGACCCTGTGCCTGCTAATGTGATCAAAGCTGCCAACAACCCTCTCCCTGCAACTTGTACATATTTTGTATCCATGCCCATATTTTATGTCCGTTTCTAATTAAGTCAAGCTTGGGTAAATAAACTATAGTTTCATTTCGAACTCTTTCTTGCTATTCATATTATTAAGGGAGGCTTTGCATGCTTCATTTTTGTAAATTGCCTATTCTCGATGGACTTCGTATTTCCTTAATTGCTCTCAAAATAGATGCCAGAAAAACATTGTTTTTTTTTACGCGCTCGTTTGCTGCCTGTCGCAGCCCTTTTTCTCACCATACTCTCCAAATCTTGTTTGAATAGTCACCACGCAGGAGCGAAGAAAGGAACAAATGTGTACACTGATTTATTGTTGGTAGAGCATTCAGTAGTTATTTCAATTATGTTTCCATTATTCCTATACAGTAGGTTATGGCGGCTAATTTGGATGGAGAGTTTTCTTGTCCCTTCCGACTAAAGCTGCTTATAGCACTAACAGTTCACGTGCAAGAAAAATAGAAGGGTTCAATGGTGCTGAACCTAATATAGAGGGAAATCATGAGATCAGCTGCTCTAGTAGTCGAGGATATTTTCGATGAACATGCAAGTGGGAAACAACAAAGTGAAAAGTGCCTTCAAAGGACTCTCAGGTCGAATCGACTTTAGCAGTTGCTTTCACACACCTCATCTAAAAACAAAAGCGCCATTTTACGAGCCGCGTGTTACACAAATTCTTGCAAACCTTGGGTCGGTGAAAACCATAAGCATGTATTCGCAAGCGTTTCTCCCAAGGGTGATATAAAACAAAATATTCAGCGCGCTGTTTAGGCCAAATTGACGCAGAATATGGAGGTAGGCGCATATTAGTAAGCAACAAAAATTGTAAACCAAATTGTTCTGCACAAATATACAGAAACATAAACTGGATGCGAATGCAAAATACGTACG
The DNA here is from genome assembly GCF_055883805.1 of Amblyomma maculatum. Lineage (NCBI taxonomy): Eukaryota > Metazoa > Arthropoda > Arachnida > Ixodida > Ixodidae > Amblyomma > Amblyomma maculatum. The sequence goes on along the minus strand of NC_139346.1, from coordinate 61,783,171 downwards.
TCTAAATAATGAAATTGACAATGCAAAGGATCGAAATTGGACACTAGAAAGGGGCGCCCTAACCGCGTTCGAAATTATCCTAGTTCGAATTCTCCTTCTGGACATGTAGCTTCAAAACTGTCTCAACTTCCCTCCGGCTCTTTTAGTTGTTTCCGCCGCCGGACATACTCTGAAGTGCACAAGAGAATATTCCGGTCGCGTGCGTTGTGCTTATTCTCTTGGTAGCGATTGGAATTTATTTTGCAAGGTCAACTCTTCTCAAACGTAAAAAGAATTTTACGGTCACGCATTTTTCCTTACTTTTGTAATTTACGAACTTCAACTTCTGAGGCTGGGCACGCGCGAGCTAACAAAAAAACAAGGGATGTTATTGCTCGAAATTGACTTCATTTGTTCCTCGTTATCATATACGAATAACGTTTGATAACGCTAAGATTTTGTGATCACTGGAACTGTCACTTTACACTACTACAACTATTACGCCTGCTCATATTATTTCTACGCATATTATAGTCATTATACCATAAACAGTGATGTCATGGTTGCAGATCACAAAACCAGACTATGAAATAGGAAACAAAGAGGTGTTGATTTTAGTTATGGTTGGGACGAATCCTCAAGGCATAATATTTATATAGGGAATAACTATATATTTCTAGATAACGCACAGTTGCTATTTGGAATCCATTTTCGCAACGCTCTTATAAAAAATTTTAAACAGAATATTGCGTTGACTATGTAACACTAACTCGCCCACGCATCCACTCCATCAAAACATAAAGCAGGAAGAGGTGCTATCGGCTATCGACATTTTTCATTTTTTTATGCGAGCGTTAAAATGAATGAATGAAGCCTTTATTGAAAGGAAGGGATGGCTCTCGGCCGCTGTTTGGGTTCTTGGGGAGTTAGGAGGGATGGGAGTAACTTCGTCTAACGGTTCTTCAAGCTGTTGCTTGTTGCTTGCCATGCGGCCGATTTTCGCGCTGTAAGTCGACCTCTCTCACACTACTCGAAGCAGGCCGCTCTCTCTGCCGTATGTGGCAATGGAGTGTTGTATTTCGGTGCTTGATATAACCTGATCTGCCAATGGGGGCATGTCGTCGTGTGGAATATGCGTAATTTTGTTTCTTCCTAGTGAAAACGATGGACATTGCCATATAAGATGTTCTAGGTCTGCTGTACACTGTTCCTGACAGTGCGTGCATATGTTGTGTTTGAGTGCTTCGTGTCTTCGGAGAAACCACTTGTCAAGTATGTGTGGTGTGTAAGCAGCGTTTGTTATTATTTTGTCGAGAAATATCTCTTGTGGTCGAGTGAGCCCTTTCGTTATAATATTGCAATTCAGCTACCGACTATTACAAGCCAAGTTATTACCTTTTAAAAAGACAAGCACGCATAATAAGCGGCGAGCCCCTTACAAAAATGGTCGTTAACAGTCTTTAGAATTCGTATTAACACCATATTGACTCTATCAATTTTGTACGTACTTTTAATCTCTATGAACATGTGTAAATACGAAGTTCATACACGGTTACTTTTGTGTATTTAGATCAGTTCATATAAAGTTAGTACATAGCAAGTTAGGAGAATATACTCTGTATATACGCCTGTCAATATACAGCAGAGGCGTAGCCAGGGCTCTGTTTCGAGGTCAAAACACCTTCCGAAAGTATTTGAACTCCTTTTTTCGGGATTTTTTTCAATTTTTTTTATCGATGCCATGTAACGCCCTCGACAATTATGTCTGGTTATACACTCATACACAGCTATTGCAATGTATTGAAGCAATTTGGCATGTCAGAAAAAATGTTCAGATCGAAAGTATATACTCCCAATTAACTGACTGAGTGCATGCTGTTCTTTGCAAATCATATCTGAATTATTTTTTTTATTTTTATTATTAGTAACATCTGTTAAAAAAAGAAATGGAAAAATACAATTGATAGGACCAATTGCAAGAATTATTGATAAAAACTTATAACTTTATATTTTGAAAAATTTAACTTGTTACAATTTCACTCTTTATTCATCGCGCATTTCTTCAAGCGTCCGCTCTTGTTGAGGACGCACTGAGTCCTGTTAGCGAGCTTGCTCGCACCATTAAAGACTAAAACATCACAAATGGAAGGTGAACGCGGACAGCACGCCGTCAGCCACAGCGCCGGAAACTTTACCATGGCGAATGTGCGCTGTGTGGTGTTGTCGGGTTACATCGCGCGATGCTCTCCAAGAGGCGCACGCCCTGGACGCCCGGATCCACGTAGCCCAGAAGCTGTATGGGCGGGACTTTAGCATTATTTGATGGTATACACAGAACTGTGCGCCCATACGCCGTCGAGCCACCCCACTGTTCAGGCTACGCCCCTGCCCACCACTTATGGAAACAAATCGGTGTCCGCGTCGCCGACATTTTCTTTCGCCGCGCTCAATATGTTAGCGATTGTCTTATTCACTTCTGCGCCACAGCTCCCGGCAAGGCAGCGGCCATATCTCAGCCCATATGTTCCTGACCGCGCGCATCGTATGTTTCGCTCGCGGAGGTTATCCGAGACCACAGAGAAGCCTTTGGGCATGTGCTTCAACCGAGCGAGTGCTCTACAGGTCCTACTTTTGTTTGTTGCGTTTTTGCTGGAGGTGGTGTCTGGGTGAGGTTCGTGCTAAGGGCAAGGGTAGAGAAGGGAGGCGCGCTAATGGTAAGAGAAGAGAGCGGAAGAGGGAAGGCGCAGAGAAGGGGGCGGTGCGGGCGAACTAGCACACATAACGGCATAGAATGCGCCCGCAGAAACACGCATATTCGCTCTCTGCCTTCGCATCGCGCTCATTCAGCCTGGTGAACTATATCACCGCGCAACCTGCGGTCCGCAGCACTGACCTTGTTCTGTGCCTAAATTAAGCGCCCTTACGGCACAATTAACAGCAATTAACATGCAGAACCACGGAATATGAACCAGCTGTAGCTGAACATATTCATCCTTCCGTGTGTTGTGATCCATTAAGAACGTTATGCTAGTTCTAGCTGCAGCCACCCTCTCGAGATTGTGGTTGCAAGGTGCTTCTAGGCTAGAAAGCAGTTGCACACTGCTTGAGAGTTTACATGGAACAAATTACAGGCATAAACATTGCAGGCATTACAGAGATGAACAGCATCAAAAGTAAAAAAAGGAAAATAGATATGTGTTTACCGAATAACAGCGCAATTTCATGGTAATACCGCAGTGATGTCATCAATAGAGCGAAAAGGATGGCTTCAAAGTTTCACAAAATATTCACGAAGCTGTCTCCGAGTAAAAGTAACCAAATCAGCAATCAGTGTTTCGTGTTTATTTAACATAAATGGATAATGCTCTCAGTCTTCAGAGCTATATCTTTTCCGTCACTGCAAATCTGCATGTGTGTGAGCGGGCGTGTGTGCAAATAACTTATGCGCAGGTACTCAATATGTGTGGCCCCGCATACAGTCAGAACTCAAGTTTTCATTACAATGAGGAAAGCAAACACATGATCCATGCAGCGCGCTGTGAAGAAGCGGGCTCGCCACTCCGAGTCTCTGCGTCGCCTCGTATACCAGCCACCCCACAAGACCACCGGAAGAAAAATAACGAAAGCAAAAGATTGCGAACGCACAGAACCGGGGCTCGCTCGGCATTCCACGCTTCCCGCCTTTCGTCTGAGCAGCGCGGCAGCGCAACTAAAAAAAAAAAGCGAACTCCACGATACTCGCGTGAGCGGACGCCGAGACTACGGCTTGCCTACGGCACCCATGTGTCACGTGATTGCTCTCCGAATGCCTGCAAAAATAGAGGCATGCGTCACGTGATTGTGTCACGTGATCGTGCACCGAAGACCTGCAAAAATCTTTTTGGGGAGGCGGAGTTTGGCGACGTCGAGCACGGAAAAAAACACTTCTTTCTGCCAGAAATCTTCAACGTAAGTTACTAAAAGTTTTCATTCCTTTTTTATAAACCCTTTGCGCATACTCACGGAAAATTGTATGTTTCTGAACTGAGCAGTTTTTAGCTTACACGCGTTTACCCATTATTTAATTTGCTGCACACAGCGCGACCAATGTGCTAGGAAGATTTTTCATCGTTTAGCTGTTTTAGCACCTAGTTAAGTTCTAAAAAGTGATCCTCGATGGTCCGCGGCCTCTTTCCGATCATTTTGCAACAAAGTTCAGATAGTTAAGGCGTTTGTTTTTGCGGAGTTATTACTAATTATTCAAACGTAAACAACCGCTTAGCCTCGCAGCCATTACTGTCAGCTTCAAATATTGAGAGAGACGTAAAAGCCATGTAGACGCTATTTTTATCTTCCATCAGATGGGTGCGATCGCTCGCTACCTATCTTTTTTATTTATAGGGTTTCTTTGCTGAGCTATGTGCACATAGAGCCGGTAATTCAAGGTTGATTGCAATAGTCCATAAGCAACGACTTTTGCGCGTAAAATTACACTGTATTTTAAGCTTTCCTTCCGAGTAAGCACAGATTGGGGGGGGGGGGGATATATCATTTTATTCATAACAATTCGCAGACTCCAACACAGTAATATAGTTATATTTGTATCCTGAGTAGGTCAGTACGTATTGTTTATTTAAGTCTCAACGGTTTTCATTTTTTTTTACGGCGGCGTGGCAAGTTATGTGGGTCAAGCTAACAATTGGCTGTAAACTAAGGGGTTCGAGCTTTCAAACTTAGTCTTCTGGTTTGTTTAGTTTCTAAGAACCTTCAAAGAGAAGCAGCATATTTTGAAAAGTGAATTTCAACTATGGAAATTCTTCAATTAATAATGTTTAACATTGCTGACAAGGGTCAGAATTGAAACAGATGATTGGATCGAGTTTTTTGGTAACTTATGGCATGTGACCTAGAGCTGCTAGGAATTCATTTTCTGAGACAGCTTTTCTTTAGGAGTATAGAGAAAGTAATGGTATGTTATGGATTTTGAGAAGCATGGATTTAATGAAGTCTTTCTTTTACTGCGTTTACGGCTCTTTTGGCAATAATGCTTGCAGTCCAGCTGCTGCAGTTGTATTGTCACACTGCTTTTGCAGCAGATTTCATCTGCCATCGAGGGAGTGCTGCCTGAATATGAAGCAGAGAGCGTCATGAATCGGTTGAGGCAATTTATTATATCAGCCATGGGTGCACTGCCCTAAACCATCCTTCCTGTAAAGGAGACATTGAATTGGTAGGTATCACATGCTGATGTTTTTTGCATTCATGTGTTTGCTTTATAACTGTAAAATGTTTACTGGTTCATGCTTTCTTGCAATTATTGTTTTCTTTTGAGAATATAAAGGGCAGATGTGTAACAGGCTTCATTAAAGCAAAGCTTGAGACCAGCTCGGTGTTGTTATATGATTCTTGCTGTGTATATAGCGCAAGACTGACGTGTTGGTGAATCTTGCTCAGAGTCTTCACTAAAGAAAAGTTTTCGTGGCCTCTTCAGAGCTTTAAAACAGGAGATATACTTAGCTGTTTTATTGCAGTAGTACCTACTATTTATAGTTGAGGCAAAATTGAGTAAACCTGTGTTTTATTAGCTCAGTGAAAAACATAGTTTAATAATATAGCTGACTGCACTGTGCATATGTGTGCATGTTCATTCTCACATTCAGTTACTGTTTATTTAGACTGCCTCAGCATATGTACACATACACTGATGCTTCACTTGAACAAAGTTCAAGGGACCTTAGGAAAAAGTTTGTGTAAATGAAAATTCATTGGACTGAAATGAATGCGTGGAAGATTGTTTCCATTAGCTTCAAGAAATATTCAGTTCAGTCGTTCAGTCGTGTCCGACTCTTCGTGACCCTATGGACCATGTCACACTGCGCTTTCCGGTCTCTCGCTATCTTCCTAATATCACATACCTTAATCTGCAGTGCCTCGAGGATGCCATCTAACCATCGCCTTCGCTGCCTACTCCTTCTCCGGTGACCCTCAATCTTTCCCAACATCAAATCTTTCTCCAGCGACTCCTCTCTTCTCATCAGATGACCAAAGTAGCTGAGCTTTAGCTTAAGAATTTGACCCTCCAATGAGCAGTCAGGGTTTATGGTCGACAATATCGACTGATTTGATCTTCTGGCAGTCCGAGGAACTCTCAAGAGTCTTCGCCAGCACCAAAATTCAAACGCGTCATTTCATCGGCGGTCAGCCTTTTTCACAGTCCAACTCTCGCATCCATACATCACAACTGGAAAGACCATAGCACGAGTTATACGGATCTTGGTTGGCAGACTAATGTCTCTGCTCTTTACTAGGCGGTCAAGGCTAAGCATTGCTCTCTTTCTCAGAAGTAGGCGTCTCCTAATTTCATGGCTGCAGTCTCCTTCGGAGGTAATTTTGGAGCCCAAGAAGAGAAAATCTGTCACAGATTTTTAGGTTGTTCAAATCTTATCTGGGCCCATTTATTTGTCACTGCGCTGATTTGCAAGTGAAGAATGCGTAACCTTTCGCAGCACTTTTGAAAGGACTACAGGGGTTTTGAACTTGATTACTGTGCAAGCTCCTGAGAATCTTGCCTATCACAACGGCCTGCTGAGGAGAAAAGGCTTTCATTTTCTCCAAGCAGATCATGGTTAACCAAAATGCACACATTCGCAATTCTTGGAGCTAAAGGGCCTAGTAGGGCTGAAGATATGGCTTTGACTGGCTATGACTGTACAGCTAAATAAGCGTGCAAAGACAGCTATGGATTCATCTGGTTATAAGCTAGTTTACACAGCCAATTCACTTTAAAGCTAAATAACGCCACTTTTCTTGACGCGATAATGAAGAGTGATTCTTAACATAAAAATATGCTACAAAGAGTGCGAACTGTGCTTTTTTAAGCGCTCAGTATGACTTTGAAGACATAGGATAGCACCGCGGAAAATGTTCGTTGAACTGAAATGAGCGATAACTGAAGTTTGTTAAAATGAAGTGCGTTTGCATAGTGTTCAATAGAGCTTCAGTGGGGGGGTTTAATATAGTTCGTACAACTGAATACATCATCGAAGTGACGTTCGTTCAAGTGGTATTCTGTTTTTCTGTGACTAAATGAAAACATTTACTTTGCTCAAAGCAACATATACACAAATATTTACTTTCTTGCTAGTCACCAAGATTTGCAATTAACTTCCGAGCTCATATTATTCACAACTTAAATAAATGCACCGTTAACCCTAGAGCCAAATAGTCACTAGCAATAATAAAAGTAATATGTTGATATTTATCTGTTTAGAGAACATTTTTTGTTAGATTGTTTTGTGTGTTTTTGAGTTCTGCAAACATGAAGGGGCTTGTTACAGAAGGGGTGGGCTGCAATACGAAGGGAAGTATCAGTGTGGCGGCCCTTTTGTGTTTATCAAATAATAACGCATCCTAACATGTAAAACGAATGCCTTTACAGCCTGCTAAAAATCTTCTTTTTTAAATTGCATGTTTGGGTTCTGCCTGGATAAGCATAGATGGCAGAGCGAGATCTTTCTGCCATGGGGTGTGAACTGTATTTTGTGCAGAAAGCCAGAGGCTGTCGAACATGTGTTTATAGATTGTTGTGATTGGGTTTTTTGGGGGCAATATCCTACAGTGAACTTTGCTCAAAGATGTCCCTTCAAACCCCCATGGAATTTGGTTCTCAGGTGTTGAAAATTACAGCAGTGTTCTGTAAGATTTGATAAGGCTATTAAGCTTGCATAGCGCATGGAAGCGCCGAATGGCTGTTCGCCATGCTGATCTTTATTACCAGACCTATCCAAGAGTATAATGAGGGTTTTGTCCAACAGATGATGTTTTGAAAGCTCAGCCATGTGTACCTGTGTTTATCAATGTATTTGAAAAAGTGATCAGTTTGAATGCAATAAATAGGGGTATTGTATCTAAACTAGCTCTCGGCCAGCCTGTAGTGTTTGTGAAAAGGCAACAGTGACAAGAAGGGTGTTTTGCTAGAGCTTTTAAGGCTCTTAGATCTGTGCAGCTCTGTTTTAGTACATGCATTGTCTCCTGTACGTGGCTAGTTAAATGATTTGTGTTCATTTTATTACAAAAAGTCATTCTAAATCTTTAGATAAGCTTGCTCACCTCTATTGTTTGTTTGCATTGTGTTCACGCATGCTATAGCTGGAAATGATGCAGTATTAGTTACAAGTAAATAAATAAAAGGAGCAGCAACTACATTTCCTTCGTCCACACATTTTTAAGAGAAACATACATGGGCTCATTAGATTTTAGTGTTGTTTGCAACTGTGTTTGATAGTGAAAGATCTTCCTGTCATTGCATAGAAATCTTTCATAAACTTCTGAAATAGTTTGATACCTGGTGGTGTGGAGGTTGATGTCCCAGACAGTAATGTATTCCTATAGTATCGTATGCATGCACAATAGATAATCGTAACCCCTTGCATATATCAATGAATCCTCCACTCTAGAAGAGAATTTTGTGCACAAGCATTTTACTGTAGTTTGCCTCTGCGGAGCATTGTATTTCTAATTCTGTGCTTCTCTTTTTATGCTGTTACTCAGCAACATATGAAGTATTCCTTGTTTGTTTCTGTTACTTGTGCATTTGACTTTTCCTTTTTTTATTATTCAAAATAACTTTCTTCCTGCTGTTCTGACTAGTGTTCTCGTATGCATATGCAGTCCTTTTGATGCTTCATTGAGCCATATCTGGAGACTCCCTGTTGCCGTGGTCTGTGCCGACAAGTAAAAACTAGGCAACCTGACTTCCGGGACAAGTAGCAGTGGGACGTAGCGGCACGGTTTCTTCAGCATCCATGTGGATTTCTTATAAAAGACAGGTATTTCTCCTATATTTGACTTTCATATGTGATCAAGATTTTACCTTGGTGACAAGCTCTTGAAGGAAAGTATGGACATGAATGGCACTTTCTTGGTTTCTTACTCTCGGGAATACACTATTACGACTTGTTAACTGCACATGTAGCAAAAATTATGTGTGACTGAATATTCCAGCAGTAAGCTGCACGATTTTGTAAGGATGAAATAATTTTGCTCCTATTGTCGGTAGCCTACTATTGACGAGCCAAAGCAGGCAATACTAGGTACCAAAAAGTGATTATGCGGGGCCGGGTGGGTTTTAATGAGACAAGCTCTCCACGTTTTAAGCCTTTGTACAGCGCCAAAGTGTCTCCCTGAATGTGTCTGGGACACATGCAAGTCTTGTATCCTCAAAATGACCTTGTCTAAATTTAAATAAAAGTAGCGCCAACCTGTTTTGAGTACGACCAGTTCAGCAGTAACCTCAAAATTGCAGCAAAAAGGCATTCATGTTCTGTGCGATGTCAGTGCACGTTAAAGAGCCCCAGCTCGTCGTACGCTCTTAAGTCCTCCCCTACAGCATCTCTCATAGCCTGGGTTGCTTTGGATCTTAAACCACATAAACCAAACCAGTCATTTTTTACCACCCCATCTTACTTGTCTTTCCACGTATCTCCAAACGATAGTGCCTACATAAGGCTTGCCACTATTTCTAAGAATACCTAGATTATTATGTATTTATGTATTTTATGATTATGTAATTTTCCTCAGTGGAGCATTGCGTTTCCAATTCTGGGCTTTTCATGCTGTCACTCAGCAACCATATGTAATACTCCTCCTATGTTTCTTTTGCTTGTGCATTTGACTTTTCCTTTATTATTCAAAAATCTTTCTTCGTGCTGTTCTGACTAGTGTTCTCATATGTACATGCAATCCTCTTGTTGCTTCATTCGACCATATCTGGAGACCCCCTTTTGCCGTGGTCTGTGCTGACAAGTAACAAGGCAACCTGACTTCCGGGACAAGTAGCAGTGGAACGTAGCAGCGTAGTTTCTTCAGCATCCATGTGGACTTCTTATAAAAGAAATATTCTAAATTTTGCTTTTAAATGTGATAAAGATTTTACCTTGGTGACAAGCTCTTGAAAGGAAAAGATTGGCATGAGTGGCACTTTCTTATTTTCTTACTCTCTGGGAATACACTATTGAGACTTGTTACCTGCATAAGTAGCAAAAGGTATGTGTGACTACATATTGTAGGGTAACTATAATATACTTCATCATTCCCTATCATTGCTCTTGTATTCATCTAGGTGCTTGGTGTAGCTGGTCTCCTTCAGTAATTACTTAGGTGTGTGTTATCTGCTATGGCTAACATAGGCATCACTCAGGAAAAATGGGAGCAAACAGGCATAGTTGCATCACTTTCTGGTAGCATGCACCAAAATGTATGTGTACATACTGATACGTTGCCACTCAACATTGTATTTGCTTGATGTAGCAAATGGCAGAGGAGAGAGTTTATCTGATGACCAAGCATACTGGCGTGTAAATTTCACTCATTTGTTTCCTGGGCCCCTATTGTGATAAACTAATGTCGAATGATATAGAGGATCAAAAGGAATACAACTAAACACAGCAATAGTCTCCATCTCCTGAGGGTGTTTTGCAGGTACTAGTTTGTACAGAAAGTGGTTGGAAACCTGTTAGCATATTTTGAGGAAAAAGAGGCATCTGAGTGAAGAGAGATGTGTGTGATGCTAGCACAAAGCGTGTGAAATTGGCAGAGAAATTTTGAGTATGTATATTTCTTTTCTAGGTGACACCATGTTAAATTTGATATGGCTGCTACATCAAACACACAATGTCGTTGCCATCGGAAATCAAGTGTTTCTGTGTCAGTGGTTTGTGCAATAAATGAAGGTATTAATTTGCATTGGTTTCTTTCACCACTCTCACTTTTCACGAAATATTACACGAATGTGAACAGTGAATAAAATACACATTATTATTGGACACTTGAAATATAGTTAGCATTACACAAAATATTAATACTTTGTATGAACACGAAACTTTAAAATAACGGTCGCCAATTATCGGAACACAGTCGTTACAGTGTCCATATACGCTATCAATAGGATAAACATAGGAGGTATAAATATGTTCTATGTAAATACATTCTATTCAATCACGGTGGCCAATTGTCGGAAGAAAGGTCATGCATAGATCATACGTGTTCTAAAGACTTTCTTTTGATGGTCGATAGCTTCTATGATCATATTGTCTAAAGACATCGCATAAAGTGATCATAGACAATTTTGTAAGGGGAAACGCACCAAATAACCTTCCCTCCACGCATGGCGGGAGAAAACAAGCTTTGCCATTTTCTTTAATAGTCCACGCGTCAATAAACTAGAAAATTGTCAAAAAACAAAAGCTTTTGCCGGTGAGCCAGCACTGATAAAGGAATCACAGCGCCGCGAAAAGCGCCTAATTGAACTCGCAGACTTTGCTCTGCTTCGGGTTTTGGAATTCTAAGTTTCCTCATGTGATTTCAGCCTTAAACAGTAACAGTGCCGACACTAACACGCATTGCCTTGTGCTCATGTGCCCCTTTTATCCATTTACGCCTAAGGTATAGACAGGCATTCGAAACTGTGCTTAGTGAAAGTTTGGTAGTTTGAGCCGCTTTATTCTGTTAAAACATGGCCGTCGGTATTACATTAAGAGCTTTGTGTGTGGTGTCGTCATTCTTCCCCTGTGCTGAACAGGGACCTCTCCAGCCTATGTCAGTCTCTAATTCGCAAGAGAGCAAAAGTGGGTCGCCACCAGCTTGTGCTGAATATGTTTTTCTCTCTGTAGAGATAAGATGACGGGAGTGAACAGCCGGGCTTCCACAGGACTAGAGGAGGAAAGGGTAAAGACCCTGCTTTCCCTAAACCAGTCCAGTTTTATCTACCCTCTCCATCTTCGACACATAAAATGTGTAGTGCTTCATAAAACAAGCCATTCTTGGCTTGTTGCATCCAAGCTTCAGTCGTGCGGCCTCACGAGTCCCTGCTCAACTTTTGCCGAGTCATGGAGTCAACATCGCCTTTTGCTGGTAGCAACAATGGTTCAGTTCCATCTGCGCGCGTCCCTCAGCCAGCTACCGCATATTGTGAAGCGATTTACATCGACGCCTGCCGAATCCTAGCTGTTTCCCGCAGCAAAATGGACTTGGTGCATTCCCGTCGACAAAGCGTGTGCCTTCGCTGGCGCTTTTTCGTGAACATGGTGATACAAAAATCGGAGACAATTATGTCGTCCTCGTGTCCTGATGACTCCTACAGTGACAGTGACTCTGATGAAGACGACATTGTTGTGCTTGTGTAACAACGCGACTCCTTCGACAGCTTCGTTTGATGAGAACAAAGCCGACAGGGACCCTGTGCCTGCTAAATGTGATCAATGCTCACAATAACCCTCTCCCTGGAACTTGTATATAAATTGTATACATGCCCATATTTTATGTCCGTTTCTAATTAGGCCAAGCTTGGGTAAATAAACTATAGTTTCATTTCGAACTCTTTCTTTCTATTTATATTATTAAGGGAGGCATTGCATGCTTCATTTTTTGTAAATTGCTTATTCTCGATGCACTTCGTATTTCCTTAATTGCTCTCAAAATAGATGCCCGAAAAACATTGTTTTTTTTACGCGCTCGTTTGCGGCCTGTCGCAGTCCTTTTTCTCACCGTACTCTCCAAATCTTGTTTGAATTGTTACCACGCAGGAACGAAGAAAGGAACAAATGTATACACTGATTTATTGTTGGTAGAGCATTCAGTAGTTATTTCAATATTGTTTCCATTATTCCTATACAGTAGGTTATGGCGGCTAATTTGGATGGAGAGTTTTCTTGCCCCTTCCGAGTAAAGCTGCTTAAAGCACTAACAGTTCACGTGCAAGAAAAATAGAAGGGTTCAATGGTGCTGAACCTAATATAGAGGGAAATCATGAGATCAGCTGCTCTAGGAGTCGAGGATATTTTCGATGAACATGCAAGTGGGAAACAACAAAGTGAAAAGCACCTGCAAAGGACTCTCAGGTCAAATCGACTTTCGCAATCGCTTTCACACACCTCATCTAAAAACAAAAGCGGCATTTTACGAGCCGCGTGTTACACAAATTCTTGCAAACATTGGGTCGGTGAAAACCATAAGCATGTATTCGCAAGCGTTTCTCCCAAGGGTGATATAAAAAAATATTCAGCGCGCTGTTTAGGCCAAATTGACGCAGAATATGGAGGTAGACGCCTATTAGTAAGCAACAAAAATTTTAAACTCAATTGTTCTGCACAAATATACAGAAACATAAACTGGATGCGAATGCAAAATACGTACGTCCAAATAATGAAATTGACAATGCAAAGGATCGAAATTGGACACTAGAAAGGGGTGCCCTAAGCGCGTTCAAAATAATACCCTAGTTCGAATTCTTCTTCTGGAAATGTAGCTTCAAAACTGTCTCAACTTCCCTCCGGCTCTTTTAGTTGTTCCCGCCGCCGGACATACTCTCAAGTGCACAAAAGATTATTCCTGTTGCGTGCGTGGTGCTTCCTCTCTTGGTAGCGATTTGGAATTTATTTTGCAAGGTCAACTCTTCTCAAACGTAAAAAGAATTTGACGGTCACGCATTTTTTCTTACTTTTGTAATTTACGAACTTCAACTTCTGAGGCTGGGCACGCGCGAAATAACAAAAAAACAAGGGATGTTATTGCTCGAAATTGACTTCATTTGTTCCTCGTTATCATATACGAATAACGTTTGATAAAGCTAAGATTTTGTGAACACTGGAACTGTCACTTTACACTGCTACAACTATTAACCTGCTCATATTATATCTACGCATATTATAGTTACTATACCATAAACAGTGATGTCATGGTTGCAGACCGCAAAACCAGAGTATGAAATAGGAAATAGAGACGTTGATTTGAGTTACGGTTGTGACGAATCCTCAAGGCATAATGTTTATATAGGGCATAACTATATATTTCTGGATAACGTAAACTTGCTATTTGGAATCCATTTTCGCAATGCTATTATACAAAATTTTAAACAGGATATTGCGTTGACTATGTAACACCAACTCGCCCACGCTTCCACTCCATCAAAAATAAAGCAGGAAAAGATGCTATCGGCTATCGATATTTTTGTTTTTTATGACGAGCGTTAAAAATGCTAAAATATTGCAATTCAGCTACTGAGTATTATAAGCCAAATTACTACTTTTTTAAAACACAAGCACACATAATAAGCGGCGTGCCGAAACGCACCAAATAAACTTTTACTCACGCATGGCGGGAGAAAAAACGTTTTGCCATTTTCTTTAGAAGTCCACGCGTCAATAAACTACAAAATTGTAAAAAAACTAAAGGTTTTGCCGGTGAGCCAGCACTGCCAAAAGAATCACAGCGCCGCGAAAAGCGCCTAATTTAACTCGCAGACTTTGCTCTGCTTCGGGGTTTGGAATTCTATGTAGCCGCATGTGATTTCAGCCTCAAACCGTACCAGTGCCGACACTAACGCGCATTGCCTTGTGCTCATGCGCACAGTTTATACATTTACGCTTAAGTTATAGACAGGTATTCGAAACTGTGCTTAGTGCCAGTTTGGTAGTTTGAGCCGCGTTATTCTGTTAAAACATGGCCGTCGGTATTAAATTAGGAGCTTTGCGTGTGGTGTCGTCATTCTTCATCTTCCCCTGTGCTGAACATGCTTTTAATCATGACCTGTCCTGCTTAGGGACCTCTCCAGCCCATGTCAGTCTGTAATTCGCAGGAGAGCAAAAGTGGGTCACCACCAGCTGGTTCTGAATATGTTTTTCTCTCTGTAGAGATAAGATAACGGGAGTGAACAGCCGGGCTTCCACACGACTAGAGGAGGAAAGGGTAAAGACTCTGCTTTCCCTAAACCAGTCCAGTTTTATCTACCCTCTCCATCTTAGACACATGAAATGTGTAGTGGTTCATGAAACAAGCCATTCTTGGCTTGTTGCAGCCAAGCTTCAGTCGTGCGGCCTCGCGAGTCCCTGCTCAACTTTTGCCGAGTCATGGAGTCAACATCGCCTTTTGCTTGTGGCAACAATGGTTCAGTTCCATCTGCGTGCGTCTCTCAGCCGACTACCGCATATTGTGAAGCGACTTACATCGACGCCTGCCGAATCCTGGCTGTTTCCAGCAGCAAAATGGACTTGATGCGTTTCCGTCGACAAAGCGTGTGCCTGCGCTGGCGCTTTTTCGTGAACGTGGTGATAAAGAAAGCGGAGGAACTCATGTCTGCCTCGTGTCCTGATGACTCCTACAGAGACTCTGATGAAGACGACATTGTTGTGCTTGTGTAAAAACGCGTCTCCTTCGACAGCTTCGTTTGATGAGAACAAAGCCGACAAGGACCCTGTGCCTGCTAAATGTGATCAATGCTGCCAACAACCCTCTCCCTGGAAATTGTATATAATTTGTATCCATGCCCATATTTTATGTCCGTTTCTAATTAAGCCAAGCTTGGGTAAATAAACTGTAGTTTCATTTCGAACTCTTTCTTGCTATTCATATTATTAAGGGAGGCATTGCATAATTCATTTTTTGTAAATTGCCTATTCTCGATGCACTTCGTATTTCCTTAATTGCTCTCAAAATAGATGCCAGAAAAACATTGTTTTTTTTAAGCGCTCGTTTGCGGCCTGTCGCAGTCCTTTTTCTCACCATACTCTCCAAATCTTGTTTCAATAGCTACCACGCAGGAACGGAGAAAGGAACTAATGTATACACTGATTTATTTTTGGTAGAGCATTCAGTAGTTTTTTCAATATTGTTTCCGTTATTCCTATACAGTAGGTTATGGCGGCTAATTTGGATGGAGAGTTTTCTTGTCCCTTCCGACTAAAGCTGCTTATAGCACTAACAGTTCACGTGCAAGAAAAATAGAAGGGTTCAATGGTGCTGAACCTATTATAGAGGGAAATCATGAGATCAGCTGCTCTAGTAGTCGAGGATATTTTCGATGAACATGAAAGTGGAAAACAACAAAGTGAAAAGCGCCTTCAAAGGACTATCAGGTCGAATCGACTTTCGCAATCGCTTTCACACACCTCATCTAAAAACAAAAGCGGCATTTTACGAGCCGCGTGTTACACAAATTCTTGCAAACCTTGGGTCGGTCAAAACCATAAGCATGTATTCGCAAGCGTTAATCCCAAGGGTGATCTAAAAAAATTATTCAGCGCGCTGGTTAGGCCAAATTGACGCAGAATATGGAGGTAGGCGCCTATTAGTAAGCAACAATAAATGTAAACCCAATTGTTCTTCACAAATAAACAGAAACAAACTGGATGCGAATGCAAAATTACGTACGTCTAAGTAATGAAATTGACAATGCAAAGGATCGAAATTGGACACTAGAAAGGGGCGCCCTAAGCGCGTTGAAAATTATCCTAGTTCGAATTCTTCTTCTGGACATGTAGCTTCAAGACTGTCTCAACTTCCCTCCGGCTCTTTTAGTTGTTTCCGCCGCCGGACATACTCTGAAGTGCACAAGAGAATATTCCGGTCGCGTGCGTGGTGCTTCCTCTCTTGGTAGCGATTTGGAATTTATTTTGCTAGGTCAACCCCTCTCAAACGTAAAAAGAATTTGATGGTCACGCATTTTTCCTTACTTTTGTAATTTACGAACTTCAACTTCTGAGGCTGGGCACGCGCGAACTAACAAAAAAACAAGGGATGTTATTGCTCGAAATTGACTTCATTTGTTCCTCGTTATCATATACGAATAACGTTTGATAAAGCTAAGATTTTGTGATCACTGGAACTGTCACTTTACACTGCTACAACTATTACGCCTGCTCATATTATTTCTACGCATAATATAGTTACTATACCATAAACAGTGATGTCATGGTTGCAGATCGCAAAACCAGAGTATGAAATAGGAAACAGAGACGCTGATTTGAGTTACGGTTGTGACGAATCCTCAAGGCATAATGTTTATATAGGGCATAACTATATATTTCTGGATAAAGCACACTTGCTATTTGGAATCCATTTTCGCAATGCTCTTATACAAAATTTTAAACAGGATATTGCGTTGACTATGTAACACTAACTCGCCATGCTTCCACTCCATCAAAAAATAAAGCAGGAAAAGATGCTATCGGCTATCGATATTTTTTGTTTTTATGACGAGCGTTAAAAATGCTAAAATATTGCAATTCAGCTACCGAGTATTATAAGCAAAATTATTACTTTTTTTAAAACACAAGCACACATAATAAGCGGCGTGCCGAAACGCGCCAAATAAACTTTTACTCACGCATGGCGGGAGAAAAAAAGTTTTGCCATTTTCTTTAAAAGCCCCGCGTCAATACACTATAAAGTTGTAAAAAAACTATAGGTTTTGCCGGTGAGCCAGCACTACCAAAGGAATCACAGCGCTGCGAAAAGCGCTAATTTAACTCGCGGACTTTGCTCTGCTTCGGGTTTTGGAATTCTAAGTTGCCGCATGTGATTTCAGCCTCAAACCGTACCAGTGCCGACACTAACGCGCATTGCCTTGTGCTCATGCGCACAGTTTATACATTTACGCTTAAGTTATAGACAGGTATTCGAAACTGTGCTTAGTGCCAGTTTGGTAGTTTGAGCCGCGTTATTCTGTTAAAACATGGCCGGCGGTATTACATTAAGAGCTTTGCGTGTGGTGTCCTCATTCTTCATCTTCCCCTGTGCTGAACATGCTTTTAACCATGACCTGTCCTGCTTAGGGCCCTCTCCTGCCCATGTCAGTCTGTAATTCGCAGGAGAACAAAAGTGGGTCACCAGCAGCTGATTCTGAATATGTTTTTCTCTCTGTAGAGATAAGATAACGGGAGTGAACAGCCGGGCTTCCACCCGACTAGAGAAGGAAAGGGTAAAGACTTTGCTTTCCCTAAACCAGTCCAGTTTTATCTACCCTCTCCATCTTAGACACATGAAATGTGTAGTGGTTCATGAAACAAGCCATTCTTGGCTTGTTGCAGCCAAGCTTCAGTCGTGCGGCCTCGCGAGTCCCTGCTCAACTTTTGCCGAGTCATGGAGTCAACATCGCCTTTTGCTTGTGGCAACAATGGTTCAGTTCCATCTGCGTGCGTCTCTCAGCCGACTACCGCATATTGTGAAGCGACTTACATCGACGCCTGCCGAATCCTGGCTGTTTCCCGCAGCAAAATGGACTTGATGCGTTTCCGTCGACAAAGCTTGTGCCTGCGCTGGCGCTTTTTCGTGAACGTGGTGATAAAGAAAGCGGAGGAAATCATGTCTGCCTCGTATCCTGATGACTCCTACGGTGACTCTGATGAAGACGACATTGTTGTGCTTGTGTAAAAAGCGAGTCCTGCGGCAGCTTCGTTTGATGAGAACAAAGCCGACAAGGACCCTGTGCCTGCTAAATGTGATCAATGCTGCCAACAACCCTCTCCCTGGAAATTGTATATAATTTGTATCCATGCCCATATTTTATGTCCGTTTCTAATTAAGCCAAGCTTGGGTAAATAAACTGTAGTTTCATTTCGAACTCTTTCTTGCTATTCATATTATTAAGGGAGGCATTGCATGCTTCATTTTTTGTAAATTGCCTATTCTCGATGCACTTCGTATTTCCTTAATTGCTCTCAAAATAGATGCCAGAAAAACATTGTTTTTTTTTTTACTCGCTCGTTTGCGGCCTGTCGCAGCCCTTTTTCTCACTATACTCTCCAAATCTTGTTTGAATAGTTACCACGCAGGAACGAAGAAAAGAACTAATGTATGCACTGATTTATTTTTGGTAGAGCATTCAGTAGTTTTTTCAATATTGTTTCCATTATTCCTATACAGTAGGTTATGGCGGCTAATTTGGATGGAGAGTTTTCTTGTCCCTTCCGACTAAAGCTGCTTATAGCACTAACAGTTCATGTGCAAGAAAATTAGAAGGGTTCAATGGTGCTGAACCTAATATAGAGGGAAATCATGAGATCAGCTGCTCTAGTAGTCGAGGATATTTTCGATGAACATGAAAGTGGAAAACAACAAAGTGAAAAGCGCCTTCAAAGGACTCTCAGGTCGAATCGACCTTCGCAATCGCTTTCACACACCTCATCTAAAAACAAAAGCGGCATTTTACGAGCCGCGTGTTACACAAATTCTTGCAAACCTTGGGTCGGTCAAAACCATAAGCATGTATTCGCAAGTGTTTCTCCCAAGGGTGATCTAAAAAAAATTATTCAGCGCGCTGGTTAGGCGAAATTGACGCAGAATATGGAGGTAGGCGCCTATTAGTAAGCAACAATAAATGTAAATCCAATTGTTCTTCACAAATAAACAGAAACAAACTGGATGCGAATGCAAAATTACGTACGTCTAAATAATGAAATTGACAATGCAAAGGATCGAAATTGGACACTAGAAAGGGGCGCCCTAAGCGCGTTGAAAATTATCCTAGTTCGAATTCTTCTTCTGTACATGTAGCTTCAAGACTGTCTCAACTTCCCTCCGGCTCTTTTAGTTGTTTCCGCCGCCGGACATACTCTGAAGTGCACAAGAGAATATTCCGGTCGCGTGCGTGGTGCTTCCTCTCTTGGTAGCGATTTGGAATTTATTTTGCTAGGTCAACCCTTCTCAAACGTAAAAAGAATTTGACGGTCCCGCATTTTTCCTTACTTTTGTAATTTACGAACTTCAACTTCTGAGGCTGGGCACGCGCGAACTAACAAAAAAACAAGCGATGTTATTGCTCGAAATTGACTTCATTTGTTCCTCGTTATCATATACGAATAACGTTTGATAAAGCTAAGATTTTGTGATCACTGGAACTGTCACTTTACACTGCTACAACTATTACGCCTGCTCATATTATTTCTACGCATAATATAGTTAGTATACCATAAACAGTGATGTCATGGTTGCAGATCGCAAAACCAGAGTATCAAATAGGAAACAGAGACGCTGATTTGAGTTACGGTTGTGACGAATCCTCAAGGCATAATGTTTATATAGGGCATAACTATATATTTCTGGATAAAGCACACTTGCTATTTGGAATCCATTTTCGCAATGCTCTTATACAAAATTTTAAACAGGATATTGCGTTGACTATGTAACACTAACTCGCCCACGCTTCCACTCCACCCTATTGGAAAACGCAGTGCCACTGGGAGACACTGGGCCAGTGTCATACCTGATTATCGGACCAGTGTGGCACTGCATACTGGCACACTGGCCTATACTGGCATGCTGGCCTACACTGGCATGCTGGCCTACACTGGCATGCTGGAATACACTGGCATGCTGGAATACACTGGCATGCTGGAATACACTGGCATGCTGGACTACACTGTCATATGGCCTACACTGGCACACTAGGTGACACTGCTGGCACACTGGCAGTAGCTAGCCAGCATACAGACCACACGTGATACTAGCATGCAGGACAGAATACACCCTGCACAGAAGCGGGTGATGCCCTGTTCCTATTGACTGTAACGTAGAGCTTCGCATGATATATGCAATTTTATTTTCACACATTTCCTTCTGACGGCCCACACGACTGACTTCTGCAAACATATCATCAATGGCTTTTCGGTCCGAGATCCTTTTGTCAGTCGACATGTCACTTGGGTTTTCAGTGACCACCTTTTGTATTAGATCTAAAAAAAAGAGAAGATATGCATAAGTAACAGAAGCAAAATGGTGTTTAAGGTCATGGTTCAGAATTACACTGTTGATCTGCCACTAATTTTAACATTCATTTCACAGGGGTGCAATAGAAGAAATAGGATTTGTAGCAATTTTGAAGCAGCAAAATCCGTATTTGGAGCAGCTTATAGGAGAAAAAAAAACCTGCGCTTTGCAGAATGAATTTAAATTTGAAGCCATTAGCCAGAAAAGAAACCTTACCTTCGGGGCAAACAAACAAAAAATATGTGAATATCGGACCGTATGGATGTGATCCAAAGGAAATCTAGCAAGGGCCACCTATTACAGGCGCTTGGCATATTTCGTTCCAGAATCTGGCGTGCACCTCTTTCTGTAAGCATTTTGTACCGCAAGGCGTGGCATCAAACAAAAAAAGAATGTTAGCCATACAACCAAGGTTAATTTTTCAAAAAAAAGGATACAAAAAGCTAAAGAATGTGCTTTTTTTTTGCATCTAGCGCGGTTTGACAATCTCATTCAGAGATTCTTGCTTGCAAGACTTTTAAAACAATATTTTACTGTCTGCAAAATTCATAGCTTGTGTCGCGCGACGACAGCTCCAGTCGAGATTCAAAGCCATCAGCCTGCTATCAGCCTGTGCTTAAATGCGAGCGCAGTACCAAAAACAAAAATCTTCATTCAAAAGCACAAAAAAAAAGCAACCCAAAGGCGAAAGGGCAAATGCCAAATGCAGATAGGAAATCAAGTCGTATATATTCGTATAAGCAAGGCTATATACTTCGTGCACAGAGCAATTTAGATGTTCCGGCATCCATAAATGTTACATTCTGACAGTCTTGGGCTACATTGTGGTGTTATGGAATTCAAAATTTGGCTGCTGCGCGTTTCCCGACATGCCGATGCCTTCCCTCCACCCCACCCCCCCAATTTATTATCACCAACAGAAGCCATAACCGATGCATCTCCTACACTATCTGACGGGAAAGTGAGTCTTGAGTCTATCAACTAGACTGATTAAAAACAACCTTGCTGCACATGAATAGCCCAACAAAATACAGAAAACTTCCAGAAGCGACATAAAAAAAAAACAAGATACATCCATTAAAAGCATGCGGTGCTTAAAACAAAGCATGGAAGTATTACTGCAAAATCAAAAATACTACCACGCCCCTTTTAGCAATGCAACGCAGTAGCAGTGGTGCCTCGTTACAAATGGCTTCTATGCATTAAAGAATACTTCACCGCACGAACTGTGTGTGACCCGTGCGTTGAAGCATCCTCAAACCGCAACAGTTCAGCGTACTCAAAGTGGAGGAAGCACGTGAATGCTAGAAAGAAAAATATGGGTAGGCGTTAGAACGGCATGAAGCCATCTCAAAATAAAAATAAAAGGCCAGTGACATGCTGGAGTGTCTGAAACGTCACGACTGGCTATATCACGGTCGCAGAAAGTTGTCTTCGAGCATGGCAAATTTTTGCGGCCGTTCGGCGCATTTTGGTGCAAATTCAGCAAGTTTTGCGCACGCAGAATTATGCTGCTGTATCAAAATGGCACAATTGGCACAGCTGTTGCAGCATTGATTTCAGCAACAAGCATAAAACGAAACCTAGTCATGATTACCATCACTTTCTCAGGGGTTGCCGGCATCTCTGGAACACTGCCTGCAGTCCTTCTGCAATGCTGGCCCGTGAGGCTTCTCTCTCAACTCCGCAGGTGTCCAGAAATACCATCACCATTTCCCGCTCCACTTTTGTCTCATTTTTCTTGCTTGTGATAAATTGAACTTTTCTCTCGTTGATGTACAGATTCGACCCAAAGTGAACCTGCAAGCACAAAATTGGCACACATAAAATATGTATATATAGAGGGTGGAAAAAAGAGGCACAGTCATCCATAATGAGAATTTGCAACACTAAGATGAGTTCAAAAAGTACTTCAGTGGTTATTTATGTGGTTTAACATCACAAAGTGACTCAGGCTATAAGAGACGCCACAGTGGAAGGCTCCAGAAATTTATACCACCTAGGGTTCTTCCACATGCAAGGCATCGCACAGCACAGTGGCGCCTTGCTTTTCACAAACTGTGCCCACTGCCACCAGAATTCGATCCTGCATCCTTGAGTTCAGCAGTCGTTGCCCGGAATCAGATTCGCGGACAGCCAATTGCAGAAGGCTTTGAGGTATTCAACTTCCGTTTTGGCCTTTTTTGCGACAAGTTTTTTCTATAATCCGTTTTGGACGAAGGAAGATCCTGCAGACGATCACTTCATTTCGTCCATGCGCATACGAGGGCATCGAGTCGATTGATTGGTAGGATAATAAGGGAAAACAAAGGATATAGAGTGGCTAGATATTGTTTACTTTCAAAAGGAGCTGGACGAAGTCACTGCTTGCAATGGAAGTCTGCATCGATGTGCAGGAGCACACCACGCACCAATGTGGTGTTTCCATTAGAAACCAGATGTGTTACATGAAATTTCATCAGTGTTATAATCGTACTTCATGCTGTTAAGTGTTAGAAATGGAGTATTAGCCTAACTGTACTTCCCTAGACCAAACCGCGAGGCAGCAGTAACAGAGCAACGCTGAAAATGCGCTGCTCTGTTGCAGTCACGTTTGTGCAGTGTGCACCAGTGGCAACGACAGGAGTTAGCGCAGTGATGGCACGACTCATCGCCAAGGATTGTCGCTTCACATGGTTACGACTTAAATGTTAGCTCCTTTAAATGGCTTAATATTGCTTCAATAACATTCCCCATCCAGCTTGGCACGGGAAAATGCTGTGCATTCTAGACACCTATCGCACTATGGCTGTATTCGCAGTTTTGCAGATGTTGCATGTGTTCGTGATCAGGGTGTCCGGCCCGGCCCACCCAAGATAAATATACCTGGGCCCAGACCAAGCCCAAGGGCTTCTGAGCAGCCCCAGCCCGTGCACAGCTCTAGAACCTACCTTAACTATACAGCAGCTTTGGGGGTGCAGGTTAACTGCAAATTTTTTCCAGGGGAAGGGGGAGGCAGTGGTCACTGCACTGTCGACTCAGATGCGCACACCGCGATAATTTGTTGGTGTTAATGGCACACACCACGCTAACAACAGCACAGCGCAATTGGTGAGGTTCGAAATGGCTAGTATGAAGGAAGAGCTCACTAAAAGTGAAATTATATGCGAGTCGTATGCAAGAGTAATGGTTTGGTTTGGTTCGTGGGGTTTAACGTCCCAAAGCGACTCAGGCTATGAGAGACGCCGCAGTGGAGTACTCCGGAAATTTAGAGCACCTAAAGGTTCTTTAACGTGCACTGACATCGCACAGCACAACGGGCAGCTTGCTTTTCGCCTCTATCGAAAAGCGGCCGTTGACGGCCGGGATACGATCTCGCATCCTTGGGAACAGTATTCGAGCGCCATAACCACTGCGCCACCCCAGCGGGGTGCAAGAGTAATGCTTGCAATTGTTCAGACATTTTGTCATCAGTAAGGCACCAAAATGACAGCATTATAGTGCAGTTGCATGCTGAGCATCAAACACAGTTAACGTGAATGTAGTACTAAATCCCACTAATAATTAGTCGATTTTAACTTTACGACAATGAAAATAAACTTGCTCCAACACAATCATGCCATGAAAATATTTTTGGCAATTTTGTCTAGCTCCCGAACGCTAGCTGAACATGGCTACTGAACAGGCACGGTCCCGCAGTCCCCAAGGAAGTGTCCACGTGGCGGCGCGCCGGCAAAAAAATGGCCGCGCCCGGGAGCAGCTATAAATCTGGTCTATAGCCACTGGAAATTTGCAACAAAGCTGCCCGCAAAACAAAATGACGTCGAAGAGTTGTGCATTCGCAAGTGGAGGAAGACAAAAAAAAAATCTTGAAAGAATTACAAGCGTTTCGTGGCCTGAAGACTGGATTCCATTCCGTCCCCCTTTATTCACTACATAGTGAAGTGTCCCTTTTTTGGAGAAAAATTAATTTTGGGTAAAAGTTAAGAATAGAGTACAGAAATGCAGGGATGTAACAGCTGAAATAGGATTTGTAACAATTTTAAGAGCAGCAAAATCTTAATTTTTGGAGTAGTAATATCCATATTTGGAGCAGCTGAACGAAAAAAAAAACTGCACTTAGCAGCAGCATGAAGTTTTGGAGCCATTAAACAGGGAGGAAACATTACTCTCGGCACAAAAAAATGAAAAGATGTGAACATCGACAGTATGAATGTGATCCAAAGGAAATCTAGAAGGGGCCATCTATCACCGGCACTTAGTATATTTCTTTTAAAAATCTGGCATGTACCTGTTTTTGTAAGTAAGCATTTTGTATTGCAAGGCATGCTATCACACTAAGAAAAAAAAGAATGTGAGCCATAAACCCGAGGAGGTTAATTTTTCAAACTTCCGGGACTGAACAAAAAACCAAAATCTAGAGAATATTCATTCCTTTTTTTCTGCATCTAGTGCGGTTTGACGATCTTAATCATGGGATCTTATTCCCCACCGGGGTGGCGCAGACAACTATTCCCAAGGATGCGGGATCGAATTCCGGCCTTGGCGGCCGCTTTTCGAAGGGGGCAAAAAGCAAGGCGCCCGTGTGCTGTGCGATGTCAGCGCACGTTAAAGAACCCTAGGTAGTCGAAATTTCCGGCGTCCTCCACAACGGCGTCTCTCATAGCCTGAGTCGCTTTGGGGCGTTGAACTCCACAAAACACAAACAAAACAAACTTATGGGATCTTACCTTGCTCGGAAGACTCGCAAAACAATGTTTTACTGTCTATGAAATCTACAGCTTGTCTCATGCAAGTGCAGCTCCGGAGCTCAATTGGAAGCCTACGCCCAAAAGTTACCGCAGTACAAAACACATAACAAAAAGCAATGCTGGTTCAAAAGAAAACGCAAATACCAAATACAAGAAAAACAGCAACCAAAAGACAAAGGGGCTATACTGAAAGCAGATAAAGTGCGTAATAAGCAAATAAAAAAAAAACAATTAGCGGGAATGTCTTCGGCCTGTGACTGACTCTTCCTAGAGGTTGGCAATGACGGTTTTGCCTGAATATTTTAAGGGGAGCAGGGCGATGAGTCGGGATATTAAGTTAAATATTTCATGCACAGAACAGACTGCAGAAAGGGTTAACGCAGAGTGTTCAAAGCCAATCAAGATTCTTAATTATGAACTTCACTTTGAAGGCGAACAGCCAGCCACCTGTCAGAAAGGCAAATCATCCTTTGACACCATTTATATCACTCCAAGTGATGAGCGGTTGCAATAAATCTGGTTGTTCCAAGTAGCTAGATTTTCATTCAAGTACATTCAAATCTCGTTACTACAAACACGTTAACATAAATATGTTAGCAAACAGAGAGAGTCGGTGCAATGAAGTATGCACCCGATGAAGCATTGGACAAAGCGGAAGGTATAGAGGTTTTTAATCAGTCGCGTGGTCCACGCAGTAGAAGAAAATAACTTATTTCTTCAAAGGAAGCAGCTTTGAAGTTCGTGAAACATTTTCATTTCAGATCTGGCTTTTATGCATGTCTCTACTGCCAAGATACATCATTTTCATACCAAGATTAGATCACTCCCTTATAACCACTAATTTTTCAGTACCGTGATAATTCAAAATAATGAACCATTTTAGCCCAACATGATTCATAATATTGAGATTTGGCCATGAAAATCCAGTGCCCAGAAAAATTCAAGGCATTCCACTTTTTTTTCTTGCTGTGATACATGGATGCATATTATAAATGAGTAAACAGGATACTTCTAGATAGTTTCATTTTACAGATGCCTTAAAGCCATGCACCTGTCAAAATATATGAAGTCTGTGCTAGCACCACACCATATTAAAGTGCTGTTTTAGTTTTCCAGGCCAAATGTAACTGCATTAAATAGGATAAGCAGAACATGTCACATCATACAACATGCACACGTTAACTAATACTCTTGAACGATCAAAAGTTACAGCCTTCTAGCTTTGTTAGGAGCTTACATTTCTTCCCGTGACTTCAAAGAGCTGAACACGAGGCGGAGAGGTGGGGGGGGGGGGGGGGGGGCTGCCAACTTTCGCATGAGCCATGTTGACTGAAAGGGAAGGTGAAAAATACAGGTCAAATATGAGATACTTGTATGGACTGACATTAGCAAGTGGCACTCCAGATACCTTTTGCAATGACAATAACATGTACGGCACCTACTTCTAATAATGTAGCCATGTATGTACAAAAGGACAAAAAGCAGGCAACAAGGTATTTATAGCGCAAAAAGCATTATAGGGTGTATGTAATAGACAGTAAAGCAACACTAGTAGCAGGTCTGG
Organism: Amblyomma maculatum; assembly: GCF_055883805.1. NCBI lineage: Eukaryota > Metazoa > Arthropoda > Arachnida > Ixodida > Ixodidae > Amblyomma > Amblyomma maculatum. The sequence goes on along the minus strand of NC_139346.1, from coordinate 61,756,381 downwards.
AAAAATTATATCAGCAAAGATATATCCATTGCAGGCCAAAGGCCTCTTTCATATTCTTACAATTAACCCGGTCCTCTGCTAGCTGCATCCACTTGACCCCTGTGAACTTCTTAAATTCATCCGCTCACCCAACTTTCTGCTGCACCCTTGCTATGCTTTAGTTACCTTGGAATCCAATTTGTTGTCCTAAGTGACCATCGACTATCTTCTGTTTGATAAACAAGTATGTGGCAGTTTTATCAAACATTATTTACGTAGTGTCCAAAAACATCAAACAAGAATATTTAGGGTGCCTTCTATGGACAGAGTAATGAGGTTGAGCCTTGTGGAAGTAAACAGTATGTGCATATTTTCATTTCTGAGGGCTTTATTTGTGGTTATGTAGGCTGCTGCTAAAATGTCTACATATAAAAAACCTCCAAAACAAGAGAATTAAAACAAAAATAAACTCAATAAGAATGAATATACATCATTCCAAGACGACATCCTCCCATTCCTTGAAAAAAAAAATTGAGCAGTGCATCCTCGATTATGCCAAAATGGTAGGTGGATGCCACTGTAGGATGGCTCGAAGAGAGCTACTGAATGAACACAGTAGGTAATAAACAATGCAATCACTTATACTTAAAGGAATACAGTATACATCGAGATGAAAGTGAATGCAGGTTGTCTGGTGCCTTGTTGATGAAGGCAGCTGATGTACGATCAACGACTGTGCCAGTAATACCAACAAGTTATCGCGGTTCGTTCATCGGAATCGACAGGCTAACACCACGCAAGTTTTGTTGCGCTTTATTTATAAACAACGGAGCATTAGGATCGTTTCTTTTCATCGCTGGATAATCTAGCACCTATTAAACAGTAGTGCCTTTATGTCAAGCATGATACTTTTTTTTGATGCTGCACGTACATTGTCATACACGCGAAAGGAAGAAACTGCAGCAAAGAAATACTAGCTGGAGCATGACAACTGTTTTTATGTGGTATATGAAGTTTAGCGTCCAAAAGTGGCATCGGCTATGAGGTACGCCGTAGTGAAGTGCTCCGGAAAGTTAATGAATGCCTGGGGTTCTTTAACGTGCGCTGGCATCGCACACCACACAAGCGCCTTCAGCTTCATCTTCATCGAAGAGCTGCCATAGCTTCCGTGATCGAGCCCATGTCTTCTGGCTCAGCAGTCGAGAGCCCTATCCACAGAGCCACTCGCTGAAAGGCACAACACAGTTTCTCTATTTCTTTCAAGTTTTGAACAAATAACACAGTAGCGGCTGAATACGAATATTCTCTATTTAGATGCTTTCGGTGTATGTGAAAGATCTGTTTAGCCATTTCGGCCAGGTCATAGCATGTAATGAATTTATGTTTTTGAGTCTTAGGCAGAAATCACAAAAAGCTACTACGCTCAACCATTGTTCATGCAGACTTCTCTTTGAAATAAGGAAATAAAAATTTGAATTGCTGTTAGTGGGAGTGCAGACCGCCCAAGCAAAAAAAAAAAACAAAAAAACATCGGAAACGTAGCTCCACATTTTTTTTTTTTGCGCTGTCTGCACTTGTGGATTGCCCAACTCGCCCAAGCGTCTGTTATAATCGGACTTAAACTCGCGTTAGGAATGGCAAATGAAAGCCAAAGACGAACCACTGGTGGCCGAAAACACGCTTTGCCTAAGCAACCTTTAGCGTGAAGCTCGCCAATCCGGTTACATCTCACACCATGGAGTCTGGTCCAAAATTCGTAGAATCAAAGAAGTAAAAAAGCAAGACATATGCATTCAATGCTTGTGAAGGGCAGTCCGAGAAAAAAAATACGCCACTGCTGCGCATGAACGCTGATTTACAGTCCGCAACCTGCATGGTAGCCCACCTTCGTATATTGCGTCAAGAGGACAGTGCGTTTCAAAATGCTGTTGTATTATGTAGAACAAGGACAAATGTGAGTAGCAAGGCACAGCACACACCTACATGCGTAAGTGGTAGAGCGCGTTAACCGCAGAATTTGACAACGATTGCTCACAAACACGCATATTCAACGCGAGGCGCCTGCGTGATCTGCGGTCCCGCAGTCCCCATACATACGTCGCCTGGTGTCTAGAGCAGGAGCGCGCTGGCAGCCTGCGCGTGAGGGTAAAAAAATCTGGTCTATACCAAGCAGATATGTCTGGCCAACAATAACTGTTAGCAAGGTAGCGTCCAAGCAACAAATACAAAACCAAGATCATCACTCACATCGTCCAAACAAGACAGTCACTACTCTCGCCACAGACACATACTTAAACAAAAAATAAACATCTGCAGCTGCCACGAATTAGGTTCACATTCCCTCCCAATACCTCTAAATGTGTCCGATTTCTGAGTTTCAACGGAATAAAAAACACATCAAGGCAACCCTCCTTTCAATTGCTGATCACCTTGGCCAATCTGGTCAGCTGCAGTTCATTACAAAACACGACTGCTTTTGCACCAGCTTTCTTCCTCACAAACATAAAATTCTTAATTTCCTGGGTTGCCTTCTCTTTGCATAGGCCAGCCGGAGCTGCGAAGCCCCGTTGTTTGTCAGTTTAAAGAAGACTAAGGTTATTCCTCAGAAGGTATTTAAAGTCATTGATTTTTTAGAGGAACAACCTTCGTCTTCTTCAAACTGACAAACAATGGGGCTTCACAGCTCCGGCTCATCTTCCGAGAAGTCCTCAGTAAGTCTTCAAGCTCATCCAAAAAGCATTCCTCATGCACCACACATCCCTAGCAACAACTCATAAACAGCCTTCAAGAACTGAAATTTCATTTTTGCACAAGGATAAAGAGGCATCAATGAACCATGTGCTGTCTTTCTTTTGTATCTATAACGCCTCAAAAATTTCTCTGCCAATCCTATTCCGACTCTTGCCTAATAAGAAGACCTTAGGCAATTAAAAAGAATTTTATGCTTGTGAAGAAGAAATGAACTGCAGCTGACCAGATTGGGCAAGGCAATCAGCGATTCAAATAAGGGTTCCCTTCATATGTCTTTTGTGTTGAAACTCACAAACCGGACTCATTGTTTAGATGTATTGTGCGTGAATGTGAACCTGATTCTTGGCAGCTGCAGATGTGTGTTTTTTTTAGTTTGTGCCTATGTGGCAGGAGTTTTAACTCTTGTTAGATGTGAGTGACAGCCTTTGTCTTGTATTTGTTGCTTGGATGCTACCTTGCTAACATTTACTATTGGCCAGACATATCTGCTTGGGATAGAAGATGTGTGCGAGTGTGCTGTACTTGAGAGTAGAGGAGGAAGTTGTGGCCGAGTGTGCAAGAGGAAATTCGGGTACAGTTTTGTATTACAGTTTGTAGTGTGTGCCTGTTTCGTGTTTGTTTCTATGTGTTTGTCTAGGCTTCACTGCAATTCTGAGTATTATGCACCAACTCACCCCATAAGCTGCTACACCACCCTTTACTGACTATGAAGGAGGTGACAAATTATGAATGTAACATACCTCATCGGGAGTTTTGAAAGATTTGAATGCCTTGAGGATGTTTCCATCTCAATGTGATTCGCCTGGCACTTCCATTTCCTTTTCCGATTGGACATTATGAGGCCTTTGAAGAAGACAAGTCGCTCACAGATTAGCGTGCAGTTGAATAGATGATCCTTCAGTTGATCAGCTCCAGCGTTCTGCTGCCACCCTCATAGTAGTCAGCTGACCTATCTATTTTCCTTTCAATAAATATTGCTCTGTAGACATACCGGTTGTCTAAAATAGCCAGTTTGCAATGACCCCACAATGCAAAAACGTTACTCGGCAAGCACCTTTACGATTCTCAAGGAGGTGGTAGCTAATCATACTATTATAATAAAATGAACCCCAAGTGATATTGCTCATGCACTTTCACTTACTATTTAGAGGATCACAATGTATCTAATACTGCACACATGTTAGCCTCATCTTGCAAAGCACTTTTGAATTGGTCCCTCATCCAGACAGTAAGTGTTGCATGTATAGGCTACAGCTTTAAGAAATGGACTGTCCAACTGGACCACATCACAAATAAAACTGCACTTAATAAATACCCTAACTATTATGTACAGCTCTTTTGAGCGCAGCTGGTCATGGCGTGATGACAGAAAAATCCTTACCTTAGCAGACTTGGTGACTTTGCCAAGAGTCAGCCTTGGCACTGGGGTCCACGATATCTTAAAAGAAGCCATCAGCTCTCGGAGACCTTCTGCATGACAACACACAAAAGACATGAGAAGAGCTCGCATAGAAGCTTTTGTTAAATGCCTGGCAAACAAGAAAATCTCATTTAACCATATCAGTGGATAGAAACTAATATGGTACGATAACCAAAATGAACACAAGTGCATGATGTATAGAATTCGTGAAACTGCTCCAACACTCTGCCCAAGTTTGCTGAGCTGTTCGTAATGGCAAAGTTATGAATTCAGGCTCTGTCATATTAGGTCCAAATATGCAATCACAAAAACTATAAGCGGTAAGGGATAAATATGTGCAGCTACATGACATAAGCTCGTGTCTTGTCTTGAAACTGTTTCCCTTCCACATGTTATTGCCAATAAGCATACAGGCAAAAATGAGTTAAAACTTCCTCCTTAAAAGGTCCTCTTGTTTGTGTACAGGCAAGCTGACTGAGCTCTTCCGATATATAAAACTAACAAGGGTCGTTCTGCACCAAACGACCCGGAGGTTGCACTCAACCTGATTTGTCCAAAAACATTGCCGATGACTCATCCCAAGGCATGTTTGAAAGCTTAAAATTGCTCCAAAACATTTTTCTGAGTTGAATAAAATTCAAATGTTTCAAAAAAGCGAGAAACCAAGTATCACATTCTATAAACAATAAAGCATTCAAAATATTCGAAATCTTTCCTTAAACATTGTGTAAGAAATCCTCAAAGTACATAAATTTTCATTTTGTTACAACTATCAACAAGCCTTTGGGAATTAGAAAATAGCCATATTGCTTCCCTAGATGTCATTTATAACCAATGTTACATCTAGTAAATCAGTGTATATCGAAATAGAAAACAGTTTGCAGAAAGAAGTGCATGTTGAACCATGAAGACATGTTGGTGTCAGCCTGGAAGGGTTACAGTAAAAAAAAGAACGAACGTTAAGGCGCTAGGTAGAGCAGCTTATTGTCTTTCATTTCTGAATTTTTCATCGCGTTAACTGTTGCTTTAAGAGAGAAAGTAATTTTCGATGTCGAGCTCACTGCTGCAAGTTGCGTCGCCTTTTAGCGCCCCTTCACCGCAGAGCACAGCTGGCATGTAATAGCACACTTATCCGAAGAGCAGAGCACGCGACAGTGCGAAGTGCACACAGCTGCGGTGAGCGCTCGCGCAGAGGGTGCCTCGTTCGCATGAGGGGGGTGGGGGAGTCTCATGAACACCTGTTCGACTAATCTTCCGATGTTTGCCTGAAATGCAGACCCTACTTAAGAACAATAACGTCTGGTAGCAGCGGTAAAAGCATTATACAGTAGGTCGTGGGTAAAAGCGTCGACGGCGCCTTGCACAGCGGTGAAAAGACAAGAGACAAAGCAACTTGCGGCTATAGAGCTCAAATAATTTCTTTTTGCGCTTTTATCAAGCAGTATCTCGATGAAAATTTCGGAAATGAAAAACAATATACTGTTCTGCGTAACCACCTATTGCTCGTAAGCACTGCTTGAGAGCATACAGAAGTGGAGAAAGGCTTACCACTGACGTATTCCCCGCTGCCTTCGACTGCATACTGAGACGACACAAACACTTGAGACGAGGACGGATCCATCGCTGTTAGTAAACGACGCGCGCTGTGGTCAGGGAGCAGCTGATGCCAACATGGCACGCAGGCAGAAGTAAAATACGGCAGAAAGCACAAAGATAACCCAACATACAATAGGCCGTGGGCCACACAGACCGTTGACCGTTGATACACACCAGTGACCAGCGCCTGTACACACACATGCGAACTGCCAAGCAGTTACTTGTGAGTAGTAGTATCGTAGTATTGTATACAAAAGTGCAGCAATAATTAACAATCATTTTATTAATAATATAATAAAAAGTGAGCCTGTTTTTGAAAAGTTTTGAAAGCCAAAAATGGAGCATAAGTTTTCTTTTATTTTCAACCAATGGGAACCAGAAGTACCATCGGCAGCCGAGACGCGGGAAGTTTGAAATTATGGATTGTAGCGGCGTTCAAAATTGCAAACCAATCAGCCTACTATCTGTTACATATAATGGTGTTTACTAACGTAATCACAAAATTGCTAACACAATTACGACAATCTTAGACTTCAATCAAGCAAAAGATCAAGCAGGTTTTCGAAAATTTCATGTCCATATCATCAATCAGGTGATAGCAAAATGCTAGGAATATAATAACCAATTAAGCTACCAGCCCTTATACATAGCATTCATTGATTACGAAAAAGCATTTGACTTAGTAAAAACCTCGAGAGTCATGCAGGCATTGTGAAATCAGGTTGCAGACGAGCCGTTTGTAAAAGTACTGGATTAAGATATATATAGCGGCTGTACAGTAACCATAAGTAATACACTCTGAAGGGCTGGTTCGTTCATACTAATTGAACGGGTAAAACTGCGCAAAATAGACAGGACGTAAGAAACACACAGGCACGAACAAGGCGCAGACGCAGTTTTAGCCGTTCAATCAGTAACCATAGTTCTGCATAAAAAAAGTAACAAAATTCCCATATAAAAAGGTACTACGCAAGGAGACACGACCTACGCAGTACTGTTCACAGCTTACTAAGAGGAAGTATTCAGAGACTTGGAATGGGAGCAGTTGATAAGGGCAGATGTCAGTAATCTGCAATTCTCGAATCGCGGTAATCTGCGAAGTAGCTCACGGGATGAACTGCAAAGAAGGATGATGACCGAGACTGGAAAAACAGAAAGGTAGGCTCCAAAATCAATATGCAGAAGACTAAGGTAATGTTCAACAGCCTCGGGAAGGTAGGTTCACAATAGGTAGCGAAGCACTGGAAGTAGTAGGCAAATATATCATAGGGAACAAAATGTAGCGCACCAAGACAAGGACAGAGAAAGAACACACACAGCGCTTTCCTTGTCTTGGTGCGCTACATTTTGTTCCCTTCGATCATGTACCAACAAGCCCAAGTATCTACCCTTCTGAAATGTATCTACTTTGGACAGGTAGTAACCGCATCCAGACCATGGAAGGGAAATAACTAGGAGAATAAGATTGGGATGGAGCGCATTTGGCAAATATTCGCAGATTATGACTAGCAGCTTACCGGTATCACCCAGGAAGTATACAACAGCTGCATCTTACCTTACTCACTTTTGCGGCTGAAATGTGAGGCTAATGAAAAGGGTTCTTTAAGAGAGTTAACTGCTGAGCTAGTTGGCTGTCACACATAATTACAAGGTATCGAGTGCAATACAAATACACACAAGAAAGAGTTCAACATGGGCACCCATGGTGTCCTCTTTCTTGTGTGTGTTTGTGTTGCACAGAATACCCTGTAAAAAGGTTCTTCTTAAGTTGAGGACAACGCAGGGGGCTATGGAACGAAAAATGATAGGTGTAACGTTAAGAGAAAGGAAGCACGTAGAGTGGGTCAGAGAAATAACTCGAGTTAATGACATTCTAGAGGAAGTAATGAAGAAAAGAGCATGGGCAGGGCAGGTTGTGCTAAAAGAGGATAACCGATGGTCGTTAAGGGTAACAGATTGGATTCCAAGGGAAAGAAAGCGTAGCAGGTGGCAACAGGAAGTTTGGTGGGTGGAAGTGGTTAAGGAAGTTCGCATGGGTTAAGTGGATGCAGTTAGCACATGACCGGGTAAATTGGAGGAATAGGGGAGAGGTCTTTGCCCTGCAGTAGGTATAGTCTGGCTAATTATGATGATTATGACCGATGTCCAAACTTGGGAACAGTGGTGAATGTAGTGTTGCGTTATCCTGGGCACACAGCAGTAAATTGGCTCTGAAGGTATATTGACCGTGTCAAAGAGTGCACCTATGTACAACACATGCAGTGGTGTGCACAAACTAGGTGCGAGAATTGCTGGTTAGTTTTTTGTGAAGTGCATCTAGCTTGGCATCCATAGAAGAGTGTTTGCAGTTTTGCTACTAAGTTGCAGAAGCTTGGTACTCAGGGTGACTTTTTGTAATGCAGCAAGCCAATTTAAATGATCACAGGGACACGCCTTCTCTTTCTAACTTGCGTTCTTCTTTTTCATGTTGAAACAGATCAATATGAAATGATATGGGACAACACGGCATGTCGCACTTATCTCTAACTTGCATACAGGTTTTGCGACGCAGTTTGTGTTTGATTCGAAATAATTTCGACCATCTAGGGTTTTTGAATATGTGTTACTAGCATTTTGCAGCACATAAAAACTCTGCTTCTTTTGAAACGTAATGTCTGTAGGTAAGATTTTATCATGGAGCTTTTAAAGCTACTGAATTTCATGACCATAAGTTTTTTGGCACTAATTAATATGAAACAGTATAATGTTTCTAATCCATATCAGCTAATTAAATAGACCATTTTATTTGTATATCCTGATATTATTAAGGGGAAAATTCCTTTTTGTGCCAGAATGCAAATCACAAAACCATGTTGTTTACGGTTGGCACCACATTTAATTGTGTGCTTTCTGAGTTTGTTGATTGGTTTGTGGGATTTAACGTCCCAAAGCGACTCAAGCTGTACAAGATGCTGTAGTGGAGGAGTCAGAAAATTTAGACCATTTGGGGTTTTTTAACGTCACTGACATCACACAGCCTATGGGCGCCTTGCTTTTTGCCTCTCGAAAAGAGGCCGCCGTGGCTGTGATTTGATCCTGCATCCTTGGCCACAGAAGTCGAGCACTCTAACCACTCTGAATTAAGTCCTGGACACAAGCATTCTTTCAGGAGTTGTGCAGCATGTTTTGTAAGATTTTCTTTGTTTTGAAACAAAGAAGCTGTTCATGCTGTAGAACAAACTTAGTTGGTACACCTTTTCTCTATGCAGTGCATTCGATTTATGCACAAAAAGTTTTGGTTTGAAACAGGTGCAGATTTTATTTCTTAATTGTGAAATTATCAACAGTTAAAATCCTTTATGCAGTACCTAGACAATTCAAGCTGAAACTGCATCTACAAGTTCTATTTTTTATCTTGCTAATGGCTGTTCCATTGCTGTTCTTATGCTTCTGCTTTATCCATGTGGTGCATTGCTAGAGGGAGGAGGTATTTCTGCATTATACAATATTTCCATAGGTTAGCAGTGCAGTGCTACAAATCAAACCATCTCGAATAACAAAGTCGACATGTAATTTAGGTTCGGTGTTGTCCAAAGATTTTTTTTTCTTTGCTTTGAGAAGTGAAATGGATGAATGCTAACGAATGCTTGCTTTCCTACAAAATACTACTAGAATAATTATACACTGGAGATGCTGCCTGACAGAGTAATGGTGATTAATGTTGAGTGCAGCATTTATCTACATCTGAAAGCAGCTATTCTTTGATGTTTTCAATGAAATCTGTCAATGGTTTTCTGGCTCAAACTTCTTTCTCTTTTGAACAAGAGCCTACAGAGCCCTTGTAATTATCTCATTCATATCATAGTGAAAATCAGAATAGTGGGCGTGGAATAATAATTTGCTGTTTAATTATCAGAACCTGCACATTGGAAGCAGCACTGCCAGTGCGGATATGGTTGTGCCTTGTACTGATGCAGAGCTGTGAGGCTGGAGCAAACAGGTTTACCAAGCAAAGCCCTGTTTGCGATAGTATAGAAGTATCTGGTACTAAGTAGATTTATGGTGACACTTGAAAAAATAAATATGATTATGTACACGTGAACCATATATTGACACTGACCTTGAAATGACAGAATTTTTTCAGGTTCATTTCTGGTTTGCATCTGTTTGCACATGGTGACCGCTTAGAAGTGCCCGCACTCTTGGCGCTAATCTAGAACTCACGAAAGTACTCTCGTAAGGAGAAATTCAGGCTCGGTAGTTATCTAGTCTTCCTCAAACATCCCTGTTGCAGCGGAGCACACCTTTGCCTCGGCAGGCGCGACGGGCGGGGAATTCTCTAGACCTCAAACAGATTCAGCATACATTTGCTGTAGCTGTGCAGTAAATATAAAAAGGCTGTGGCTAAAGGTACATACGTCGGACGGACCCGATCAATGGCTTTAAAGGTACTACACCCGACGTACTCGGTGTGTTTTTCTTCAGGATCGTCGGAAAAGCCTGACAGATCCGGGAAATATATCTCACGGACCCGATCGGTGGTGTTTACGTCCGGCGGACACGATGCGTTTTTTCTCCGGGATACGTCGGAAAACCAGAACGGATCCGAGGTCCTCGGATGTGTGATTGTAGCAATGGGTGATAGACTACGTGATGGCCTGATAGGTTTACGTGTTTTGGGCCGCGGCAGAGAAGCACAAGCGCATATGTAATCGTTGAGGCTATATAATACCGATGACGGCCAGCCCGAGGCCCGCACGCCTGCTCATTTGGTTGGTTATCCTGTGGATTAACGTCTACGATGGCAGTTTTGTAGTTTCGATTCTTCAAAGTTTTCTCACTTCCATCAGTGATCAAATGCGTCACGTAACGCGTCGCTTTCTGCTGATGCTTTGCGGTGCTGCAAGTTGTATACAGACAAGCGGCGCTGAAAAAGCTGCTGGGTACCGCCTGCGTGTCTCTAGTCCACCGTGATCTAATACAAGCATCGCGTCATTTTCGTTTGCTGTATGGCTGGAGGTATAGGCGCCGGTTTGTGCTTTTCGTGAGATGCGTGATGTCCGGACCACGGTCTGGACTACATCCTGCGAGAGTGCTGTGATGAACGTGCGCTGAGCGTATTCACCACGACCTACTGTATTATACAGTAGGTCGTGGTATTCACATGGTGTTCACTTATGATCGCCGATGTTCCACGTGCATGTCAGTGTTTATTCAGTGGAAAGTCCGAAAATGTCGCGTAAAGAGAGCGTCGTAATCTTATTGACGCGCGCTGTGCAACAGTCAGACCAAAATAAGTGATCGACAATTTATCAGACTGCACTACGGAGCTTAAAACTCGGAAAATGGGCTATTTCTACAAAGTACACGCCTATTGTTTTGAAGCTTGCAAAAAGCATTGAACGGCAATACTTTAACCTGGCGTTGCACAAAGTTGGGAATGCACATGATGTAGTTTTCGCATGTTGGAGTGGACAGAAAAATAAGTGCTCAGCACCCCCAAGATGCGCATTACTACAGGTGAAAATAATAGCTGCCAGGCACAGCACCTTCCTTCAGGCTATGTGCTGTTATTGAAGGCCACTTCATCATTAATAAAGGAACAAATGTGCTTTATATGTGTTAATGACTAGTCCTGTATTGTGTGTTTTTTTTAGGTTTTCCTTAATTTTTTTTTCTTGCTTTGTCAAGCTAGGCAAACGCAAATGACACACGTTAGGCTTGTCAGTCCAAAGCTGAACATGAATATCTGCCTTGCATGTGACGGCTGTAATACTGGAGAGGTTACACACTGTGACGTCTTAGCATTGCGTTCTTACCCCGACATCGTGATATTTAACTCCAGTGATGGCAGCCGCACTTTGGTGGAGGCGAAATGCAAACACATCTATTTGCTGCGATATGTCAATGCAAGGTACAAAGCCCAAGCAGTTAATCTGGAACCCTCCACTGCAGTATTCTTCATATATGTCACTTTAGGATGTGACACCACATACCATTTGTAGGATGTGCATTTATTTAGGTTTTGTAACCTCTCATTCATGTTGTGCAACATTTGGCTAATTATGGTTCTGGAACAGTTGTTGAAGATAAAACCGAAGCAGTTCTTGGATTAATTTGCTAATAGCACTTCTTTGAAGCTTGCATCAATGCTGGACAGTTCAAATAGCAAGCAGTTGAATAACAGGAGTGATGTAAAGGATGTATTTCAGTTCTGACAAATGGAACATAATGGTCCCCTCCATGCATGCACAGGTGCCCTTAGACAAATACATAATTGGGCGTGGGATTGTGACACATACCAAGGGTTGACAGAGGGCCGTGTGGAGCCAATGTGGCATTCTTCATGAAGGCTAAAATAAAATTGTAGAACACATGCTGTCCCATGCAGAAAAAACTGGTCGTTTTGTGTATGATTAATTGACTATGAATAGCATCTTACTCAGACAGTGATGTGATATATAATATATGGTTTAGCATCCCAAAACAACTATGGCTATAAGGGACGCAATATTTGAGGGCTCAGGTATAATTTTCACCACCTGGGGTTCTTTTACAAGCAATGGCACCACACGGTGCATGATAGCCTATTGTTTTGCCTCTACTGAAATGTCTACTGCGGCTGGAATCAAATCTGCATCTATGGGTTCAACAGCCGAGCGCTCTTAACTACTGAGCCAACAAGATGGGGTCTAGTAACAAAAAGCATGCCATTACATTTCCTTCAAGCCTGTGGAGTTCTTTACAGAACTAATGTATACATGAAAAAGGAAATAGCAAAAAACACTAGTTTTATTGCACATTATATTCACATTTCAGCAAACATTCACTAAAAGGAAATTTCTCACAATGTTTGCATGGAAACTATGAACATCTTACAAAAGCAATATGATACACTTACGGCACTCAAATTGTTAATGGGTAAGGTTGCATCTATGCTACTACACTGCACTTCTCACAAGACCACAAGTTCCATCAACTTTGGCCAATCACTTGATCAAACTAACGGAGACAGATGTCGCACACGACAGTTGATCATCTCGCAACACATCTCTGCATTCGTTGCATTTCAATTTCATGCCTTTCCGCTAAGATTCGACTTTTGCTAGCACTTATTTACGGGATCAACCTCCTCGTAATTGATGGTCTTAGGCATTCTTGATGCTATTATTTTGACATCCTCCTTACCTAGAAGAACGAAGAAAATGACTTAAGCTTTGAGTAGACAAAAATTAGGGAGATTCCTAACCTCCACCTGTAAGGGTATGATGTGCCAGTGTTAATGACTCTTGTGTGCGGATGCCACTGTGGATTCCCATTAATGTACACCCGTGAGCAAAAGTGGTATACTCCACGCAAACCATAACGATTCATTTTTTTCAGCATAACAAAATGTGCCACACAAAATTGCTTGGGCAAGATGGCAAGTATATCAAGGAGGATACGTAATGCATATCTCAGAAATAACTGCTTCTCTGTCGGAAAAATCTGGTGGGCAGTTTTCTTGCAGCGTGTGGAGTATACCACTTTTGCTCACAACTGTATATGCCCTTTGCTACACACTTAATCACTAATTCCTTAATTCATGTCTCTGTTATCTCACACATACTCATTAGCATGCAGTACAGGCTGCCGTGTTATGTGAAAGACAACTTGACGGAGACCTCTGTAAGGCTTGTGTTAACCAAACTGTACAAATATGCCTACATGGCCTAGGAGTAACCTTTCTTACTTGGAGCTGAAACGTCTCAGAACAAATTTCAAGATGTAACTTTGCAAGCTCGAGTTAGCAGCTCCTGCCATATTGTGTGGCATCGTGGCACTTTCGGCTTGTGCACAAGGTATGTTTGTAAATCATGCTGGTTAACATGCATGAAAAAGACATTTTTGCACAAAAATTGGTGGCAAATAGTCAAGTGGTGCACTGGATGTTTTGAAATGTGTACCTTTATTTTTGCAAGGGCAGCATCATCACATAACATGATCAAGAGTTCTGTCAGTGCTTGTGGTTACATGGCACGACCACCTCAGGGGGCAATTGTTGTTACAAGACCTCTTCTAACAGTGTGCTGACACCATTCCACTGTGCGCTCAATATATATATATATATATATATATATATATATATATATATATATATATATATATATATATATATATATATATATATATATATATATATATATATATATATATATATATATGCATACCTTAGATAGCTAATGGTTGTGAGTCTCATTTATTTCTATGACTTGAAAGAAGTTCCTGTCGTCAGAAGCCGTACACTTTATGAACGCTGGACAGCTGTCTTCAAAGGCGCTGAAGAGAAATAACCGGTTAACCTAGCTGCAATGCTAAATTACAGAGGTTGAATATACTGCATAAAAATACCAAGAAGCTTTTACAAAGAAATTTGAGAGTGAAATTGCAGAATGATTGGAACATTGAAATAAACAACAAACTAAACTTTGTCAAACCTATCATCGAGGAATGGAAATCATGCTGTCATCAAAAGCACATCATGGAGGACATTTTAGGCCGTCTTTACAAAAGACACACCCACACCTGACACAGAGCTTCATAGTTATGAAAGCAATAAACCATAGAAAGCAATAAAGAAAGCAATAACTAGCAATAAACCATATCTTACTTTCATATGCACCAGACGCGAGAAATTAAGAAGAAAACATTTTCTACAATTTTGCAACAGATCCCTTTCCATTCCAGTATAATCCTACGAGGAAGTGCACTAGTCCAAATTCCCTGCATTTTCCGTTTCCTAAAGGAAGCAATGTTCCTAAACAAGCTGCATCCTAAAGAACATTTTAGTCATTATGCAGAAAAAAAATACATTAAACCTTGTTTTTAGTGCATGGCAGCATTAGTCGCTTATGTGCCATAAAAATCAACACAACGCTGTTAGGTATACCTTGGTTAGCTATACTATATGAGAAGCCTTTGGTCTGGTGTGGTCTATTCACATGACAGCTCTGTCATGCAGCTCTAATGTCCAAGCAATCGGAAAGTAACCTTTGGCAATTCTACAGATCTCTAAAGACGTGCGGGTGTTTGGTTTTGACTGGAGTGCTCAATTGTTTTGTCAACGTCTGCCCACTTTTTTTGTTGAAGACAACCTGGAATGAAAGTGTTAAATAGAAGAACCCCCCCTCACCCCCCCCCCCCCCGAATGGTTTATTGCTAGTTCATCTCCACTCTTTGCATATTGGTAATTGTCCTCTTTCATAAGTATGAAGCTAGCTGTGGATGTGTCTTCTGCGAAAATGATCTAAAATGCCCTCTTGGTGTGTTTGTGATGACTGTATAATTTTTTAAAACATTTTTTGAATATTTCTGAACATTTAGCACGTTTCTGAAGGCGTTGTTTATCATTACGGGGCCCACAAAAACCAGCTGAATGTCAAACGCCGCCTAGGTTGACTTTCTAGCAAGACAGCGGTGTGGCGTGGAAAGTCGCTCTGCTGGTCCAGCGCTCGCCGCGGGCTTGAAAGGCGAACAGTAATATAAGAGCGCAACAGAAATGAGACGAAGAGAAGAGGACAACAAGGCTTTCTGTCGCGCTCTTATATTACTGTTCGTCATGGTTCACCAACTCCCCCAATCAGCCGTTAATTCGTCTTTAATGGCGAGCTGTTCGAACTACTTGACCACACCTGAAACACTGAGTTTTGCATGGTCAAGGCAGAAATGATATAACTTCTCCTTCGCATACTGCTGTACAGCAGTTTGCAGCCCCTCGAAAGTAGAATATTTATTGTGCAACTGCATGTTTCATTTGAGAGCGCGCGGACGTAGTACATTCGACGCATATATATGCATCAAAAACGCAATTGAGGAACGATAATCACAGGACAAGTGCTTGGCTACAATTCACGTTTATTTTGCACACATCAAAACTCGATATGGAAGCGCCCAACAAGCAATAAAACGAACGCGATCGAGGGCAGAATTGCGAGCTCTGCACAGCCGGTCAACGCATTGGGGGCGCGTACTCGACTACATTCATATGTGCCACAGAGTAGGCCAGCCGTGGGAACATATATATGGGTGGTTGTAGCAACGATCGCTTGCGTGGCACCCTCTGCAAAATTCCAAGAGTCAGCTTCAGCAACTAAATGTGCAGCGCACATTTTCTACCGCGTACCGAAGTCCGGCGCGTTCATATATCTTCCGCTCGTGTGAAAGCGGAGGCCATTCAATCGAGTTACGGTAACCTCGAGCATGAAGGGGTTTAAACTCCATGTACGCAAAAATAAAAATAGTGAACACCCTCTATGTACTGTTTGCACTTAAAAGAAAAGCTGCGCTTTAAGATGCGTGCTTTCAATGTCCGCGGCACTCGATAGATTGGGGGCGCGCAGTACGTACTTCAGAAAGCACTGAAGGCGCCGGCGGTCCATATATGCCGGCATCTTGTAAAATACGAGCAAATCGAGGTACGGCCGAGTTCGAGACCGTTTACTAAGCACGAAAGATGTGCCAAACTTTATCGTGTATCTCTACTGGCCGATGTACGCCGCATTGCTTTGCCGCCGCGACGCCTGCATGCAATGTGGTGCGAGCGGCAGCGCTGCAGTGATCGCTGCGCGCAAATGCGCATGAAAACGCCGCGATCGGCATCATATGTGAGTGCGAGACATAAAAACGGTTAAACATTACTTTGAAGGTCCTGAATTTAGTGTCATTCCGGAAGAGCGCGTAGCATATAAAGCATGAGGAGGACGTATAGTCTACATGTCTACGTCGACGTCCGGCATTGGCTGCATGGACTTCCGCCAGACGCATATTTAGACCCATTTTAAAAACCGCTATACTTACAATAAGATGCACGGTATGAATTCTCCAGCAATTAGGCGTTAGTAAGCGCTCCCAATTTTCTCAGGGAATGAGACGGGCACTATCCCAGTGTGCAAACTGTGTGCAGTGTGACACTGCACAGCTTGGCGCTGCACAGCGCTGGTACCAGTGAGTTTGCAGTGAACGTCCATTAGGCGCAGCGTGACACACTGCGACCCAGCGTGAAAGGTGTAGCTTGGCGCTGTGAAACGCTGGGACCAGTGAGCTTGCAGTGAATGTCCAGTAGGTGCCAGTGCGACCCAGTGCCAAACTGCGAGCGTCAGTACCATCCAAGTGTGGCCCAGCGAATCCAAGTGCGACGCCAGTGTGGCGCAGTATTACCAGTGTAAAAAACATACTGCTTTACACTGGAAAACACTGTCCAGTATCCCAGCGACACTGCATTTTTCGATAGGGCATCAAAAAATAAAGCAGGAAAAGATGCTATCGGCTATCGATATTTTTTGTTTCTTATGACGAGCGTTAAAAATGCTAAAATATTGCAATTCAGCTACCGAGTATTATAAGCCAAATTATTACTTTTTTAAAACACAATCACACATAATATGCGGCGCGCCGAAACGCACCAAATAAACTTTTACTCACGCATGGCGGGAGAAAAAACGTTTTGCCATTTTCTTTAAAAGTCCACGCGTCAATAAAATATAAAATTGTAAAAAAACGAAAGGTTTTGCCGGTGAGCCAGCACTACCAAAGGAATCACAGCGCCGCGAAAGGCGCCTAATTTAACTCGCAGACTTTGCTCTGCTTCGGGGTTTGGAATTCTAAGTTGCCGCATGTGATTTCAGCCTCAGACCGTAATAGTGCCGACACTAACGCGCATTGCCTCCTGCTCATGCGCACAGTTTATACATTTACGCTTAAGTTATAGACAGGTATTCGAAACTGTGCTTTGTGCCAGTTTGGTAGTTTGAGCCGCGTTATTCTGTTAAAACATGGCCGTCGGTATTACATTAAGAGCTTTGCGTGTGGTGTCGTCATTCTTCATCTTCCCCTGTGCTGAACATGCTTTTAACCATGACCTGTCCTGCTTAGGGACCTCTCCAGCCCATGTCAGTCTGTAATTCGCACCAGAGCAAAAGGTGGTCGCCACCAGCTGGTGCTGAATATGTTTTTCTCTCTGTAGAGATAAGATAACGGGAGTGAACAGCCGGGCTTCCACAGGACTAGAGGAGGCAAGGGTAAAGACACTGCTTTCCCTAAACCAGTCCAGTTTTATCTACCCTCTTCATCTTCGACACAAGAAATGTGTAGTGCTTCATGAAACAAGCCATTATTGGCTTGTTGCAGCCAAGCTTCAGTCATGCGGCCTCGCGAGTCCCTGCTCAACTTTTGCCGAGTCATGGAGTCAACATCGCCTTTTGCTGGTGGCAACAATGGTTCAGTTCCATCTGCGCGCGTCTCTCAGCCGACTACCGCATACTGTGAAGCGACTTACATCGACGCCTGCCGAATCCTGGCTGTTTCACGCAGCAAAATGGACTTGATGCGTTCCCGTCGACAAAGCGTGTGCCTGCGCTGGCGCTTTTTCGTGAACATGGTGATAAAGAAAGCGGAGGAAATCATGTCTGCCTCGTGTCCTGATGACTCCTACAGTGACTCTGATGAAGGCGACATTGTTGTGCTTGTGTAAAAACGCGACTGCTTTTACAGCTTCGTTTGATGAGAACAAAGCTGACAAGGACCCTGTGCCTGCTAGATGTGATCAATGCTGCCAACAACCCTCTCCCTGGAACTTGTATATAATTTGTATCCATGCCCATATTTTATGTCCGTTTCTAATTAAGCCTAGCTTGGGTAAATAAACTATAGTTTCATTTCGAACTCTTTCTTGCTATTCATATTATTAAGGGAGGCTTTGCATGCTTCATTTTTTGTAAATTGCCTATTCTCGATGCACTTCGTATTTCCTTAATTGCTCTCAAAATAGTTGCCAGAAAAACATTGTTTTTTTTTTCACGCACTCGTTTGCTGCCTGTCGCAGTCCTTTTTCTCACCGTACTCTCCAAATCATGTTTGAATAGTTACCACGCAGGAGCGAAGAAAGGAACAAATGTACACACTGATTTATTGTTGGTAGAGCATTGAGTAGTTATTTCAATTCTGTTTCCATTATTTCTATACTGTAGGTTATGGCGGCTAATCTGGATGGATATTTTTCTTCTCCCTTCCGACTAAAGCTGCTTATAGCACTAACGGTTCACGTGCAAGAAAAGTAGAAGGGTTCAATGGTGCTGAACCTAATATAGAGGGAAATCATGAGATCAGCTACTCTAGTAGTCGAGGATATTTTTATGAACATGCAAGTGGGAAACAACAAAGTGAAAAGCACCTTCAAAGGACTCTCAGGTCGAATCGACTTTCGCAATCGCTTTCACAAACCTCATCTAAAAACAAAAGCGGCATTTTACGAGCCGCGTGTTACACAAATGCTTGCAAACCTTGGGTCGGTGAAAACCATAAGCATGTATTCGCAAGCGTTTCTCCCAAGGGTGATATAAAAAAAATATTCAGCGCGCTGTTTAGGCCAAATTGACGCAGAATATGGAGGTGGACGCCTATTAGTAAGCAACAAAAATTGTAAACCCAATTGTTCTACACAAATATACAGAAACATAAACTAGATGCGAATGCAAAATATGTACGTCCAAATAATGAAATTGACAATGCAAAGGATCGAAATTGGACACTAGAAAGGGGCGCCCTAACCGCGTTCAAAATTACCCTAGTTCGAATTCTTCTTCTGGAAATGTAGCTTCAGAACTGTCTCAACTTCCCTCCGGCTCTTTTAGTTGTTTCCGCCACCGGACATACTCTGAAGTGCACAAGAGAATATTCCGGTCGCGTGCGTGGTGCTTCCTCTCTTGGTAGCCATTTGGAATTTATTTTGCAAGGTCAACTCTTCTCAAACGTAAAAAGAATTTGACGGTCACGCATTTTTCCTTACTTTTGTTTTTTACGAACTTCAACTTCTGAGGCTGGGCACGCGCGAGCTAACAAAAAAAAGCAAGGGATGTTATTGCTCGAAATTGACTTCATTTGTTCCTCGCTATCATATACGAATAGCGTTTGATAAAGCTCAGATTTTGTGATGACTGGAACTGTCACTTTACACTGCTACAACTATTACACCTGCTCATATTATTTGTATGCATATTATAGTCACTATACCATAAACAGTGATGTCATGGTTGCAGATCGCAAAACCAGAGTATGAAATAGGAAACAAAGAGGCGTTGATTTGATTTACGGTTGTGACGAATCCTCAAGGCATAATGTTATATACGGCATAACTATATATTTCTGGATAACGCACACTTGCTATTTGGAATTCATTTTCGCAATGCTATTATACAAAATTTTAAACAGGATATTGCGTTGACTCTGTAACACTAACTCGCCCACGCTTCCACTCCATCAAAAAATAAAGCAGGAAAAGATGCCATCGGCTATCGATATTTTTTGTTTTTTATGACGAGCGTTAAAAATGCTAAAATATTGCAATTCAGCTACCGAGTATTATAAGCAATATTATTACTTTTTTAAAATAAGCGGCGTGCCGAAGCGCACCAAATAAACTTTTACTCACGCATGGCGGGAGAAAAAACGTTTTGCCATTTTCTTTACACGTCCACGCGTCAATAAACTATAATACTGTAAAAAAACTAAAGGTTTTCCCGGTGAGCCAGCACTAACAAAGGAATCACAGCGCCGCGAAAAGCGCCTAATTTAACTCGCAGACTTTGCTCTGCTTCGGATTTTGGAATTCTAAGTTGCCGCATGTGATTTCAGCCTCAAAGCGTACCAGTGCCGACACTAACGCGCATTGCCTTGTGCTCATGCGCACAGTTTATACATTTACGCTTAAGTTATAGACAGGTATTCGGAACTGTGCTTAGTGCCAGTTTGGTAGTTTGAGCCGCGTTATTTTGTTAAAACATGGCCGTCGGTATTACATTAAGAGCTTTGCGTGTGGTGTCGTCATTCTTCTTCTTCCCCAGTGCTGAACATGCTTTTAACCATGACCTGTCTCTCTTAGGGACCTCTCCAGCCCATGTCAGTCTGTAATTAGCTCGAGAGCTAAAGTGTGTCACCACCAGCTGGTTCTGAATATGTTTTTCTCTCTGTAGAGATAAGATAACGAGAGTGAACAGCCGGGCTTCCACACGACCAGAGGAGGCAAGGGTAAAGACTCATTTCCCTAAACCAGTCCAGTTTTATCTACTATCTCCATCTTCGACACATGAAATGTGTAGTGCTTCATGAAACAAGCCATTCTTGGCTTTTTGCAGCCAAGCTTCAGTCCTGCGGCCTCGCGAGTCCCTGCTCAACTTTTGCCGAGTCATGGAGTCAACATCGCCTTTTGCTGGTGGCAACAATGGTTCAGTTCCGTCTGCGCGCGTCTCTCAGCCGACTACAGCATATTGTGAAGCGACTTATATCGACGCCTGCCGAATCCTGGCTGTTTCCCGCAGAAAAATGGACTTGAAGCCTTTCCGTCGACAAAGCGTGTGCCTGCGCTGGCGCTTTTTCGTGAACATGGTGATAAAGAAAGCGGAGGAAATCATGTCTGCCTCGTGTCCTGATGACTCCTACAGTGACTCTGATGAAGACGGCATTGTCGTGCTTGTATAAAAACGCGACTCCTTCGACAGCTTTGATTGATGAAAACAAAGTCGACAAGGACCCTGTGCCTGCTAGATGTGATCAATGCTGCCAACAACCCTCTCCCTGGAACTTGTATATAATTTGGATCCATGCCCATATTTTATGTCCTTTTCTAATTAAGCCAAGCTTGGGTAAATAAACTATGGTTTCATTTCGAACTCTTTCTTGCTATTCATATTATTAATGGAGGCTTTGCATGCTTCATTTTTTGTAAATTGCCTATTCTCGATGCACTTCGTATTTCCTTAATTGCTCTCAAAATAGTTGCCAGAAAAACATTGTTGTTTTTTTTTCACGCGCTCGTTTGCTGCCTATCGCAGTCCTTTTTCTCACCGTACTCTCCAAATCATGTTTGAATAGTTACCACGCAGGAGCGAAGAAAGGAACAAATGTACACACTGATTTATTGTTGGTAGAGCATTCAGTAGTTGTTGGTAGAGCATTTCAATTCTGTTTTCATTATTCCTATACTGTAGGTTATGGCGGCTAATTTGGATGGAGAGTTTTCTTGTCCATTCAGACTAAAGCTGCTTATAGCACTAACAGTTCACGTGCAAGAAAAATAGAAGGGTTCAATGGTGCTGAATCTAAGATAGAGGGAAATCATGAGATCAGCTGCTCTAGTAGTCGAGGATATTTTCGATGAACATGCAAGTGGGAAACAACAAATTGAAAAGCACCTTCAAAGGACTCTCAGATCGAATCGACTTTCGCAATCGCTTTCACACACCTCATCTAAAAACAAAAGCGGCATTTTACGAGCCGCGTGTTACACAAATTCTTGCAAACCTTGGGTCGGTGAAAACCATAAGCATGTATTCGCAAGCGTTTCACCCAAGGGCGATATAAATAAAAATATTCAGCGCGCTGTTTAGGCCAAATTGACGCAGAATATGGAGGTAGACGCCTATTAGTAAGCAACAAAAATTGTAAACCCAATTGTTCTGCACAAATATACAGAAACATAAACTGGATGCGAATGCAAAATACGTACGTCCAAAAAATGAAATTGACAATGCAAAGGATCGAAATTGGACACAAGAAAGAGGCGCCCTAACCGCGTTCAAAATTATCCTAGTTCGAATTCTTCTTCTGGAAATGTAGCTTCAAGACTGTCTCAACTTCCCTCCGGCTTTTTTAGTTGTTTCCGCCGCCGGACATACTCTGAAGTGCACAAGAGAATATTCCGGTCGCGTGCGTGGTGCTTCCTCTCTTGGTAGCGATTTGGAATTTATTTTGCAAGGTCAACTCTTCTCAAACGTAAAAAGAATTTGACGGTCACGCATTTTTCTTACTTTTGTAATTTACGAACTTCAACTTCTGAGGCTGGGCACGCGCGAGCTAACAAAAAAACAAGGGATGTTATTGCTCGAAATTGACTTCATTTGTTCCTCGTTATCATATACGAATAACGTTTGATAAAGCTAAGATTTTGTGATCACTGGAACTGTCACTTTACACTGCTACAACTATTACACCTGCTCATATTATATCTACGCATATTATAGTTACTATACCATAAACAGTGATGTCATTGTTGCAGATCGCAAAACCAGAGTATGAAATAGGAAACAGAGACGTTGATTTGAGTTACGGTTGTGACGAATCCTCAAGGCATAATGTTTATATAGGGCATAACTATATATTTCTGGATAACGCACACTTGCTATTTGGAATCCATTTTCGCAATGCTCCTATACAAAATTTTAAACAGGATATTGTGTTGACTATGTAACACTAACTCGCCCACGCTTCCACTCCATCAAAAAATAAAGCAGAAAAAGATGCTATCGGCTATCGATATTTTTTGTTTTTTTATGACGAGCTTTAAAAATGCTAAAATATTGCAATTCAGCTACCGAGTATTATAAGCCAAATTATTACATTTTTAAAACACTAGCACACGTAATAAGCGGCGTGCCGAAACGAACCAAATAAACTTTTACTCACGCATGGCGGGAGAAAAAACTTTTGCCATTTTCTTTAAAAGTCCACGCGTCAATAAACTATAAAATTGTAAAAAAACTAAAGGTTTTGCCGGTGAGCCAGCACTACCAAAGGAATCACAGCGCTGCGAAAAGCGCCTATTTTAGCTCGCAGACTTTGCTCTGCTTCGGGTTTTGGAATTCTAAGTTGCCGCATGTGATTTCAGCCTCAAACCGTACCAGTGCCGACACTAACGCGCATTGCCTTGTGCTCATGCAGACAGTTTATAAATTTACGCTTAAGTTATGGACAGGTATTCGAAACTGTGCTTAGTGCCAGTTTGGTAGTTTGAGCCGCGTTATTTTGTTAAAACATGGCCGTCGGTATTACATTAAGAGCTTTGCGTGTGGTGTCGTCATTCTTCATCTTCCCCTGTGCTGAACATGCTTTTAACCATGACCTGTACTGCTTAGGGACCTCTCCAACCCATGTCAGTCTGTAATTCGCACGAGAGCAAAAGTGAGTAACCACCAGCTGGTTTTGAATATGTTTTTCTCTCTGTAGATATAAGATAACGGGAGTGAACAGCCGGGCTTCCACACGACTAGAGGAGGAAAGGGTAAAGACTCTGCTTTCCCTAAACCAGTCCAGTTTTATCTACCCTCTCCATCTTCGACACCTGAAATGTGTAGTGCTTCATGAAACAAGCCATTATTGGCTTGTTGCAGCCAAGCTTCAGTCGTGCGGCCTCGCGAGTCGCTGCTCAAATTTTGCCGAGTCATGGAGTCAACATCGCCTTTTGCTGGTGGCAACAATGGTTCAGTTCCATCTGCGCGCGTCTCTCAGCCCACTACCGCATATTGTGAAGCGACTTACATCGACGCCTGCCGAATCCTGGCTGTTTCCCGCAGCAAAATGGACTTGATGCGTTCCCGTCGACAAAGCGTGTGCCTGCGCTGGCGCTTTTTCGTGAACATGGTGATAAAGAAAGCGGAGGAAATCATGTCTGCCTCGCGTCCTGATGACTCCTGCAGTGACTCTGATGAAGACGACATTGTTGTGCTTGTGTAAAAACGCGACTCCTTCGACAGCTTCGTTTGATGAGAACAAAGCCGACAAGGACCCTGTGCCTGCTAGATGTGATCAATGCTGCCAACAACCCTCTCCCTGGAACTTGTATATAATTTGTATCCGTGCCCATATTTTATGTCCTTTTCTAATTAAGCCAAGCTTGGGTAAATAAACTATAGTTTCATTTCGAACTCTTTCTTGCTATTCATATTATTAAGGGAGGCTTTGCATGCTTCATTTTTTGTAAATTGCCTATTCTCGATGCACTTCGTATTTCCTTAATTGTTCTCAAAATAGTTGCCAGGAAAACATTGTTTTTTTTTCACGCGCTCGTTTGCTGCCTGTCGCAGTCCTTTTTCTCACCGTACTCTCCAAATCTTGTTTGAATAGTTACCACGCAGGAACGAAGAAAGGAACAAATCTATACACTGATTTATTGTTGGTAGAGCATTCAGTAGTTATTTCAATATTGTTTCCATTATTTACAGTAGGTTATGGCGGCTAATTTGGATGGAGAGTTTTCATGTCCCTTCCGACTAAAGCTGCTTATAGCACTAACAATTCACGTGCAAGAAAAATAGAAGGGTTCAATGGTGCTGAACCTAATATAGAGGGAAATCATGAGATCAGCTGCTCTAGTAGTCGAGGATATTTTCGATGAACATGCAAGTGGGAAACAACAAAGTGAAAAGCACCTTTAAAGGCCTCTCAGGTCGAATCGACTTTCGCAATCGCTTTCACACACCTCATCTAAAAACAAAAGCGGCATTTTACGAGCCGCGTGTTACACAAATTCTTGCAAACCTTGGGTCGGTCAAAACCATAAGCATGTATTCGCAAGCGTTTCTCCCAAGGGTGATATAAACAAAATTATTCAGCGCGCTGGTTAGGCCAAATTGACGCAGAATATGGAGGTAGGCGCCTATTAGTAAGCAACAATAAATGTAAACCCAATTGTTCTTCACAAATAAACAGAAACAAACTGGATGCGAATGCAAAATTACGTACATCTAAATAATGAAATTGACAATGCAAAGGATCGAAATTGGACACTAGAAAGGGGCGCCCTGACTACGTTCAAAATTATCCTAGTTCAAATTCTTCTTCTGGAAATGCAGCTTCAGAACTGTCTCAACTTCCCTCCGGCTCTTTTAGTTGTTTCCGCCGCCGGACATACTCTGAAGTGCACAAGAGAATATTCCGGTCGCGTGCGTGGTGCTTCCTCTCTTGGTAGCCATTTGGAATTTATTTTGCAAGGTCAACTCTTCTCAAACGTAAAAAGAATTTGACGGTCACGCATTTTTCCTTCCTTTTGTTTTTTACGAACTTCAACTTCTGAGGCTGGGCACGCGCGAGCTAACAAAAAAGCAAGAGATGTTATTGCTCGAAATTGACTTCATTTGTTCCTCGCTATCATATACGAATAGCGTTTGATAAAGCTCAGATTTTGTGATGACTGGAACTGTCACTTTACACTGCTACAACTATTACGCATATTCATATTATTTCTACGCATATTATAGTTACTATACCATAAACAGTGATGTCATGGTTGCAGATCGCAAAACCAGAGTATGAAATAGGAAACAGAGACGTTGATTTGAGTTATGGTTGTGAAGAATCCTCAAGGCATAATGTTTATATAGTTCATAACTATATATTTCTGGATAACGCACACTTGCTATTTGGAATACATTTTCGCAATGCTCTTATACAAAATTTTAAACAGGATATTGCGTTGACTATGTAACACCAACTCGCCCACGCTTCCACTCCATCAAAAATAAAGCAGGAAAAGATGCTATCGGCTATCGATATTTTTTGTTTTTATGACGAGCGTTAAAAATGCTAAAATATTGCAATTCAGCTACCGAGTATTATAAGCCAAATTTTTACTTTTTTAAAACACAAGCACACATAATAAGCGGCGTGCCGAAACGCACCAAATAAACTTTTACTCACGCATGGCGGGAGAAAAAACGTTTTGACATTTTCTTTAAAAGTCCCCGCGTCAACAAAACTATAAATTGTAAAAAAACTATACGTTTCGCAGGTGAGCCACCACTACCAAAGGAATCACAGTGCCGGAAAAGCGCCCAATTTAACTCGCAGACTTTGCTCTGCTTCGGGTTTTGGAATTCTAAGTTGCCGCATGTGATTTCAGCCTCAAACCGTACCAGTGCCGACACTAACGCGCATTGCCTTGTGCTCACGCGCAGTGTTTATACATTTACGCTTAAGTTACAGACAGGTATTCGAAACTGTGCTTAGTGCCAGTTTGGTAGTTTGAGCCGCGTTATTCTGTTAAAACATGGCTGTCGGTATTACATTAAGAGCTTTGCGTGTGGTGTCGTCATTCTTCATCTTCCCCTGTGCTGAACATGCTTTTAACCATGACCTGTCCTGCTTAGGGCCCTCTCCTGCCCATGTCAGTCTGTAATTCGCAGGAGAGCAAAAGTGGGTCACCGCCAGCTGGTTCTGAATATGTTTTCTCTCTGTAGAGATAAGATAACGGGAGTGAACAGCCGGGCTTCCACAGGACTAGAGGAGGAAAGGGTAAAGACTCTGCTTTCCCTAAACCAGTCCAGTTTTATCTACCCTCTCCATCTTCGACACATGAAATGTGTAGTGCTTCATGAAACAAGCCATTCTTGGCTTGTTGCAGCCAAGCTTCAGTCGTGCGGCCTGGCGAGTCCCTGCTCAACTTTTGCCGAGTCATGGAGTCAACATCGCCTTTTGCTGGTGGCAACAATGGTTCAGTTCCATCTGCGCGCGTCCCTCAGCCGACTACCGCATATTGTGAAGCGACTTACATCGACGCCTGTCGAATCCTGGCTGTTTCCCGCAGCAAAATGGACTTGATGCGTTCCCGTCGACAAAGCGTGTGCCTGCGCTGGCGCTTTTTCTTGAACATGGTGATAAAGAAAGCGGAGGAAATCATGTCTGCCTCGTGTCCTGATGACTCCTACAGTGACTCTGATGAAGACGACATTGTTGTGCTTGTGTAAAAATGCGACTCCTTTGACAGCTTCGTTTCATGAGAACAAAGCCGACAAGGGCGCTGTGCCTGCTATATGTGATCAATGCTGCCAACAACCCTCTCCCTGGAACTTGTATATAATTTGTATCCATGCCCATATTTTATGTCCGTTTCTAATTAAGCCAAGCTTGGGTAAATAAACTATGGTTTCATTTCGAACTCTTTCTTGCTATTCATATTATTAAGGGAGGCTTTGCATAATTCATTTTTTGTAAATTGCCTATTCTCGATGCACTTCGCATTTCCTTAATTGCTCTCAAAATAGTTTCCAGAAAAACATTGTTTTTTTTTTCACGCATCCGTTTGCTGTCTGTCGCAGTCCTGTTTCTCACCGTACTCTCCAAATCTTGTTTGAATAGTTACCACCTAGGAACGAAGAAAGGAACAAATGTATACACTGATTAGTTGTTGGTAGAGCATTCAGTAGTTATTTCAATATTGTTTCCATTATTCCAATACAGTAGGTTATGGCGGCTAATTTGGATGGAGAGTTTTCTTGTCCCTTCCGACTAAAGCTGCTTATAGACTTAACAGTTCACGTGCAAGAAAAATAGAACGGTTCAATGGTGCTGAACCTAATATAGAGGGAAATCATGAGATCAGCTGCTCTAGTAGTCGAGGATATTTTCGATGAACATGCAAGTGGGAAACAACAAACTGAAAAGAACCTTCAAAGGACTCTCAGGTCGAGTCGACTTTCGCAATCGCTTTCACACACCTCATCTAAAAACAAAAGTGGCATTTTACGTGCCGCGTGTTACACAAATTCTTGCAAACCTTGGGTCGGTGAAAACCATAAGCATGTATTCGCAAGCGTTTCTCCCAAGGGTGATATAAAAAAATATTCAGCGCGCTGTTTAGGCCAAATTGATGCAAATATGGATGTGGACGCCTATTAGTAAGCAGCAAAAATTGTAAACCCAATTGTTCTACACAAATATACAGAAACATAAACTGGATGCGAATGCAAAATACGTACGTCCAAATAATGAAATTGACAATGCAAAGGATCGAAATTGGACACTAGAAAGGGGCGCCCTAAGCGCGTTCAAAATTATCCTAGTTCGAATTCTTTCTCTGGATATGTAGCTTCAAAACTGTCTCAACTTCCCTCCGGCTCTTTTAGTTGTTTCCGCCGCCGGACATACTCTGAAGTGCACAAGAGAATATTCCGGTCGCGTGTGTGGTGCTTCCTCTCTTGGTAGCGATTTGGAATTTATTTTGCAAGGTCAACTCTTCTCAAACGTAAAAAGAATTTGACGGTCACGCATTTTTCCTTTCTTTTGTAATTTACGAACTTCTACTTCTGAGGCTGGGCACGCGCGAGCTAACAATTTTACAAGGGATGTTATTTTTCGAAATTGACTTCATTCGTTCCTCGTTATCATATACGAATAACGTTTGATAAAGCTAAGATTTTGTGATCAATGGAACTGTCACTTTCCACTGCTAAAGCTATTACGCCTGCTCATATTATTTCTACGCATATTTTAGTTACTATACCGTAAACAGTGATGTCATGGTTGCAGATCGCGAAACCAGAGTATGAAATAGGAAACAGAGACGTTGATTTGAGTTACGGTTGTGACGAATCCTCAAGACATAATGTTTATATAGGGCATAACTATATATTTCTGGATAACGCAAACTTGCTACTTGGAATCCATTTTCGCAATGCTCTCATACAAAATTTTAAACAGGATATTGCGTTGACTATGTAACACTAATTCGCCCACGCTTCCACTCCATCAAAAAATAAAGCAAGAAAAGATGCTATCGGCTATCGATATTTTTTGTTTTTTATGACGAGCGTTAAAAATGCTAAAATATAGCAATTCAGCTACCGAGCATTATAAGCCAAATTATTACTTTTTTAAAACACAAGCACACATAATAAGTGGCGTGCCGAAACGCACCAAATAAACCTTTCCACGCGTCAATAAACTATAAAATTGTAAAAAAACTAAAGGTTTTGCCGGTGAGCCAGCACTACCAAAGGAATCACAACGCCGCGTAAAGCGCCTAATTTAACTCGCAGACTTTGCTCTGCTTCGGGGTTTGGAATTCTATGTTGCCGCATGTGATTTCAGCCTCAAACCATACCAGTGCCGACACTAACGCGTATTGCCTTGTGCTCATGCGCACAGTTTATACATTTACGCTTAAGTTATAGACAGGTATTCGAAACTGTGCTTAGTGCCAGTTTGGTAGTTTGAGCCGCGTTATTCTGTTAAAACATGGCCGTCGGTATTGGTTGGTTTGGTTTGTGGGGTTTAACGTCCCAAAGCGACTCAGGCTATGAGAGACGCCGTAGTGGAGGACTCCGGAAATTTCGTCCACCTGGGGTTCTTTAACGTGCACTGACATCGCACAGCACACGGACGCCTTGCTTTTCGCCTCCATCGGTATTACATTAAGAGCTGTGCGTGTGGTGTCGTCATTCTTCTTCTTCCCCTGAGCTGAACATGCTTTTAACCATGACCTGTCTTGCTTAGGGATCTCTCCAGCCCATGTCAGTCTGTAATTCGCACCAGAGCAACAGGTGGTCGCCACCAGCTGGTGCTGAATATGTTTTTCTCTCTGTAGAGATAAGATAACGGGAGTGAACAGCCGGGCTTCCACACGACTAGAGGAGGAAAGGGTAAAGACTCTGCTTTCCCTAAACCAGTCCAATTTTATCTACCCTCTCCATCTTCGACACATGAAATGTGTAGTGCTTCATGAAACAAGCCATTCTTGGCTTGTTGCAGCCAAGCTTCAGTCGTGCGGCCTCGCGAGTCCCTGCTCAGCTTTTGGCGAGTCATGGAGTCAACATCGCCTTTTGCTGGTGGCAAGAATGGTTCAATTCCATCTGCGCGCGTCTCTCAGCCGACTACCGCATATTGTGAAGCGACTTACATCGACGCCTGCCGAATCCTGGCTGTTTCCCGCAGCAAAATGGACTTGATGCGTTCCCCTCGACAAAGCGTGTGCCTGCGCTGGCGCTTTTTCGTGAACATGGTGATAAAGAAAGTGGAGGAAATCATGTCTGCCTCGTGTCCTGATGACTGCTACAGTGACTCTGATGAAGACGACATTGTTGCGCTTGTGTAAAAACGCGACTCCTTCGACAGCTTCGTTTGATGAGAACAAAGCCGACAAGGACCCTGTGCCTGCTAGATGTGATCAATGCTGCCAACAACCCTCTCCCTGGAACTTGTATATAATTTGTATCCGTGCCCATATTTTATGTCCGTTTCTAATTAAGCCAAGCTTGGGTAAATAAACTATAGTTTCATTTCGAACTTTTTCTTGCTATTCATATTATTAAGGGAGGCTTTGCATGCTTCATTTTTTGTAATTTGCCTATTCTCGATGCACTTCGTATTTTCTTAATTGCTCTCAAAATGGTTGCCAGAAAAACATTGTTTTTTTTTCACGCGCTCGTTTGCTGCCTGTCGCAGTCCTTTTTCTCACCGTACTCTCCAAATCTTGTTTGAATAGTTACCACGCAGGAACGAAGAAAGGAACAAATGTATACACCGATTAGTTGTTGGTAGAGCATTCAGTAGTTATTTCAATATTGTTTCCATTATTCCAATACAGTAGGTTATGGCGGCTAATTTGGATGGAGAGTTTTCTTGTCCCTTCCGACTAAAGCTGCTTATAGCACTAACAGTTCACGTGCAAGAAAAATAGAACGGTTCAATGGTGCTGAACCTAATATAGAGGGAAATCATGAGATCAGCTGCTCTAGTAGTCGAGGATATTTTCGATGAACATGCAAGTGGGAAACAACAAAGTGAAAAGAACCTTCAAAGGACTCTCAGGTCGAATCGACTTTCGCAATCGCTTTCACAAACCTCATCTAAAAACAAAAGCGGCATTTTACGAGCCGCGTGTTACACAAATTCTCGCAAACCTTGGGTGGGTGAAAACCATAAGCATGTATTCGCAAGCGTTTCTCCCCAGGGTGATATAAAACAAAATATTCAGAGCGCTGTTTAGGCCAAATTGACGCAGAATATCGAGGTAGGCGCATATTAGTGAGCAACAAAAATTGTAAACCCAATTGTTCTACACAAATATACAGAAACATAAACTGGATGCGAATGCAAAATACGTACGTCCAAATAATGAAATTGACAATGCAATGGATCGAAATTGGACACTAGAAAGGGGCGCCCTAAGCGCGTTCAAAATTATCCTAGTTCGAATTCTTTCTCTGGATATGTAGCTTCAAAACTGTCTCAACTTCCCTCCGGCTCTTTTAGTTGTTTCCGCCGCCGGACATACTCTGAAGTGCACAAGAGAATATTCCGGTCGCGTGTGTGGTGCTTCCTCTCTTGGTAGCGATTTGGAATTTATTTTGCAAGGTCAACTCTTCTCAAACGTAAAAAGAATTTGACGGTCACGCATTTTTCCTTACTTTTGTAATTTACGAACTTCTACTTCTGAGGCTGGGCACGCGCGAGCTAACAAAAAAACAAGGGATGTTATTTTTCGAAATTGACTTCATTCGTTCCTCGTTATCATATACGAATAACGTTTGATAAAGCTAAGATTTTGTGATCAATGGAACTGTCACTTTCCACTGCTAAAGCTATTACGCCTGCTCATATTATTTCTACGCATATTTTAGTTACTATACCGTAAACAGTGATGTCATGGTTGCAGATCGCGAAACCAGAGCGTGAAATAGGAAACAGAGACGTTGATTTCAGTTACGGTTGCGACGAATCCTCAAGACATAATGTTTACATAGGGCATAACTATATATTTCTGGATAACGCAAACTTGCTACTTGGAATCCATTTTCGCAATGCTCTCATACAAAATTTTAAACAGGATATTGCGTTGACTATGTAACACTAATTCGCCCACGCTTCCACTCCATCAAAAAATAAAGCAAGAAAAGATGCTATCGGCTATCGATATTTTTTGTTTTTTATGACGAGCGTTAAAAATGCTAAAATATTGCAATTCAGCTACCGAGTATTATAAGACAAATTATTACTTTTTTAAAACACAAGCACACATAATAAGCGGCGTGCCGAAATGCACCAAATAAACTTTTACTCACGCATGGCGGGAGAAAAAACGTTTTGCCATTTTCTTTAAAAGTCCCCGCGTCAATAAACTACAAAATTGTAAAAGAACTATAGGTTTTGCCGGTGAGCCAGCACTACCAAAGGAATCACAGCGCCGCGAAAAGCGGATAATTTAACTCGCAGACTTTGCTCAGCTTCGGGTTTTGGAATTCTAAGTTGCCGCATGTGATTTCAGCCTCAAACCGTACCAGTGTCGACACTAACGCGCATTGCCTAGTGCTCATGCGCACAGTTTATACATTTACGCTTAAGTTTTAGACAGGTATTCGAAACTGTGCTTAGTGCCAGTTTGGTAGTTTGAGCCGCGTTATTCTGTTAAAACATGGCCGTCGGTATTACATTAAGAGCTTTGCGTGTGGTGTCGTCATTCTTCATCTTCCCCTGTGCTGAACATGCTTTTAACCATGACCTGTCCTGCTTAGGAACCTCTCCAGCCCATGTCAGTTTGTAATTCGCAGGAGACCAAAAGTGGGTCACCACCAGCTGGTTCTGAATATGTTTTTCTCTCTGTAGAGATAAGATAACGGGAGTGAACAGCCGGGCTTCGACACGACTAGTGGAGGAAAGTGTAAAGACTCTGCTTTCCCTAAACCAGTCCAGTTTTATCTACCCTCTCCATCTTCGACACATGAAATGTGTAGTGCTTCATGAAACAAGCCATTCTTGGCTTGTTGCAGCCAAGCTTCAGTCGTGCGGCCTCGCGAGTCCCTGCTCAAATTTTGCCGAGCCATGGAGTCAACATCGCCTTTTGCTGGTGGCAACAATAGTTCAGTTCCATCTGCGCGCGTCTCTCAGCCGACTACCGCATATTGTGAAGCGACTTACATCGACGCCTGCCGAATCCTGGCTGTTTCCCGCAGCAAAATGGACTTGATGCGTTCCCGTCGACAAAGCGTGTGCCTGCGCTGGCGCTTTTTCGTGAACATGGTGATAAATAAAGCGGAGGAAATCATGTCTGCCTCGTGTCCTGATGACTCCTACAGTGACTCTGATGAAGACGACATTGTTGTGCTTGTGTGAAAACGCGACTACTTCGACAGCTTCGTTCGATGAGAACAAAGCCGACAAGGACCCTTTGCCTGCTAAATATGATCAAGCTGCCAACAACCCTCTCCCTGGAACTTGTATATAATTTGTATTCATGCCCATATTTTATGTCCGTTTCTAATTAAGCCAAGCATGGGTAAAAAAAACTATAGTTTCATTTCGAACTTTTTCTCGCTATTCATATTATTAAGGGAGGCTTTGCATGCTTCATTTTTTGTAAATTGCCTATTCTCGATGCACTTCGTATTTCCTTAATTGCCATCAAAATAGTTGCCAGAAAAACATTATTTTTTTTCACGCGCTCGTTTGCTGCCTGTCGCAGTCCTTTTTCTCACCGTACTCTCCAAATCTTGTTTGAATAGTTACCACGTAGGAACGAAGATAGGAACAAATGTATACACTGATTAGTTGTTGGTAGAGCATTCAGTAGTTATTTCAATATTGTTTCCATTATTCCTATACAGTAGGTTATGGCGGCTAATTTGGATGGAGAGTTTTCTTGTCCCTTCCGACTAAAGCTGCTCATAGCACTAACAGTTCGCGTGCAAGAAAAATAGAAGGGTTCAATGGTGCTGAACCTAATATAGAGGGAAATCATGAGATCAGCTGCTCTAGTAGTCGAGGATATTTTCGATGAACATGCAAGTGGGAAACAACAAAGTGAAAAGCGCCTTCAAAGGACTCTCAGGTCGAATCGACTTTAGCAATCGCTTTCACACACCTCATCTAAAAACAAAAGCGGCATTTTACGAGCCGCGTGTTACACAAATTCTTGCAAACCTTGGGTCGGTGAAAACCATAAGCATCTATTCGCAAGCGTTTCTCCCAAGGGTGATATAAAAAAATTATTCAGCGCGCTGGTTAGGCCAAATTGACGCAGAATATGGAGGTAGGCGCCTATTAGTAAGCAACAATAAATGTAAACCCAATTATTCTGCACAAATATACAGAAACATAAACTGGATGCGAATGCAAAATTACATACGTTTAAATAATGGAATTGACAATGCAAAGGATCGAAATTGGACACTAGAAAGGGGCGCCCTAAGCGCGTTCAAAATTATCCTAGTTCGAATTCTTCTTCTGGACATGTAGCTGCGAAACTGTCTCAACTTCCCTCCGGCTCTTTTATTGTTTCCGCCGCCGGACATACTCTGAAGTGCACAAGAGAATATTCCGGTTGCGCGCGTGGTGCTTCTTCTCTTGGTAGCGATTTGGTTTTTTTTGCAAGGTCAACTCTTCTCAAACGTGAAAAGAATGTGATGGTCACGCATTTTTCCTTACTTTTGTAATTTACGAACTTCAACTTCTGAGGCTGGGCACGCGCGAGCTAACAAAAAACAAGTGATGTTATTGCTCGAAATTGACTTAAATTGTTCCCCGTTATCAAATACGAATAACATTTGATAAAGCTAAGATTTTGTGATCACTGCAACTGTCACATTCCACTGCTACAACTATTACGCATATTCATATTATTTCTACGCATATTATAGTTACTATACCATAAACAGTGATGTCATGGTTGCAGATCGCAAAACCAGAGTATGAAATAGGAAACAGAGACGTTGATTTGAGTTATGGTTGTGAAGAATCCTCAAGGCATAATGTTTATATAGTTCATAACTATATATTTCTGGATAACGCACACTTGCTATTTGGAATACATTTTCGCAATGCTCTTATACAAAATTTTAAACAGGATATTGCGTTGACTATGTAACACTAACTCGCCCACGCTTCCACTTAATCAAAATATAAAGCAGGAAAAGATGCTATCGGCTATCGATATTTTTTTTTCTGACGTGCGTTAAGAAAGCTAAAATATTGCAATTCAGCTACCGAGTATTATAAGCCAAATTATTACTTTTTTAAAACACAAGCTCACATAATAAGCGGCGTGCCGAAACGCACCAAATAAACTTTTACTCACGCATGGCGGGAGAACAAACGTTTTGCCATTTTCTTTAAAAGTCCACGCGTCAATAGACTATAAAATTGTAAAAAAACTAAAGGTTTTGCCTGTGAGCCAGCACTACCAAAGGAATCACAGCGCCGCGAAAAGCGCCTAATTTAACTCGCAGACTTTGCTCTGCTTCGGGTTTTGGAATTCTAAGTTGCCGCATGTGATTTCAGCCTCAAACCGTACCAGTGCCGACACTAACGCGCATTGCCTTGTGCTCATACGCATATTTATACATTTACACTTAAGTTATAGACAGGTATTAGAAACGGTGCTTAGTGCCAGTTTGGTAGTTTGAGCCGCGTTATTCTGTTAAAACATGGCCGTCGGTATTACATTAAGAGCTTTGCGTGTGGTGTCGTCATTCTTCTTCTTCCCCAGTGCTGAACATGCTTTTAACCATGACCTGTCCTGCTTAGCGACCTCTCCAGCCCATGTCAGTCTGTTTTTGCACCAGAGCAAAAGTGGGTCACCACCAGCTGGTTCTGAATATGTTTTTCTCTCTGTAGAGATAAGATAACGGGAGTGAACAGCCCGGCTTCCACACTACTAGAAGAGGAAAGGGTAAAGACTCTGCTTTCCCTAAACCAGTCCAGTTTTATCTACCCTCTCCATCTTCGACACATGAAATGTGTAGTGCTTCATGAAACAAGCCATTCTTGGCTTGTTGCAGCCAAGCTTCAGTCGTGCGGCCTCGCGTGTCCCTGCTCAACTTTTGCCGAGTCATGGAGTCAACATCGCCGTTTGCTGGTGGCAACAATGGTTCAGTTCCATCTGCGCGCGTCTCTCAGCCGACTACCGCATATTGTGAAGCGACTTACATCGACGCCTGCCGAATCCTGGCTGTTTCCCGCAGCAAAATGGACGTGATGCGTTCCCGTCGACAAAGCGTGTGCCTGCGCTGGCGCCTTTTCGTGAACATGGTGATAAAGAAAGCGGAGGAAATCATGTCTGCCTCGTGTCCTGATGACTCCTACAGTGACTCTGATGAAGGCGACATTGTTGTGCTTGTGTAAAAACGCGACTCCTTCGACAGCTTCGTTTGATGAGAGCGAAGCCGACAAGGACCCTGTGCCTGCTAAATGTGATCAATGCTGCCTACAACGCTCTCCCTGGAACTTGTATATAATTTGTATCCATGGCCATATTTTATGTTCGTTTCTAATTAAGCCAAGCTTGAGTAAATAAACTATAGTTTCATTTCGAACTTTTTCTTGCTATTCATATTATTAAGGGAGGCTTTGCATGCTTCATTTTTTTGTAATTTGCCTATTCTCGATGCACTTCGTATTTCCTTAATTGCTCTCAAAATGGTTGCCAGAAAAACATTGTTTTTTTTTCACGCGCTCGTTTGCTGCCTGTCGCAGTCCTTTTTCTCACCGTACTCTCCAAATCTTGCTTGAATAGTTACCACGCAGGAACGAAGAAAGGAACAAATGTATACACCGATTAGTTGTTGGTAGAGCATTCAGTAGTTATTTCAATATTGTTTCCATTATTCCAATACAGTAGGTTATGGCGGCTAATTTGGATGGAGAGTTTTCTTGTCCTTCCGACTAAAGCTGCTTATAGCACTAACAGTTCACGTGCAAGAAAAATAGAACGGTTCAATGGTGCTGAACCTAATATAGAGGGAAATCATGAGATCAGCTGCTCTAGTAGTCGAGGATATTTTCGATGAACATGCAAGTGGGAAACAACAAAGTGAAAAGAACCTTCAAAGGACTCTCAGGTCGAATCGACTTTCGCAATCGCTTTCACAAACCTCATCTAAAAACAAAAGCGGCATTTTACGAGCCGCGTGTTACACAAATTCTCGCAAACCTTGGGTGGGTGAAAACCATAAGCATGTATTCGCAAGCGTTTCTCCCCAGGGTGATATAAAACAAAATATTCAGAGCGCTGTTTAGGCCAAATTGACGCAGAATATCGAGGTAGGCGCATATTAGTGAGCAACAAAAATTGTAAACCCAATTGTTCTGCACAAATATACAGAAACGTAAACTGGATG
Source organism: Amblyomma maculatum (assembly GCF_055883805.1). Taxonomy (NCBI): domain Eukaryota; kingdom Metazoa; phylum Arthropoda; class Arachnida; order Ixodida; family Ixodidae; genus Amblyomma; species Amblyomma maculatum. Next base: position 61,718,965 of record NC_139346.1, on the reverse strand, counting down.
CGAATGCAAAATACGTGCGTCTAAATAATGAAATTGACAATGCAAAGGATCGAAATTGGACACTAGAAATTGGCGCCCTAAGCGCGTTCAAAATTATCCTAGTTCGAATTCTTTCTCTGGACATGTAGCTTCAAAACTGTCTCAACTTCCCTCCGGCTCTTTTAGTTGTTTCCGACGCCGGACATACTCTGAAGTGCACAAGAGAATATTCCGGTCACGTGCGTGGTGCTTCCTCTCTTGGTAGCGATTTGGTTTTTTTTTGCAAGGTCAACTCTTCTCAAACGTAAAAAGAATTTGACGGTCACTCATTTTTCCTTACTTTTGTAATTTACGAACTTGAAATTCTGAGTCTGGGCACGCGCGAGCTAACAAAAAAACAAGGGATGTTATTGCTCGAAATTGACTTAAATTGTTCCTCGTTATCATATACGAATAACGTTTGATAAAGCTAAGAATTTGTGATCACTGGAACTGTCACTTTGCACTGATACAACTATTACGCCTGTTCATAATATTTCTACGCATATTATAGTTACAATACCATAAACAGTGATGTCATGGTTGCAGATAGCAAAACAAGAGTATGAAGTAGGAAACAGAGACGTTGATTTGAGTTACGGTTGTGACGAATCCTCAAGGCATAATGTTTATAAACGGCATAACTATGTATATCTGGATAAAGCACACTTGCTATTTGGAATAGATTTTCGCAATGCTATTATACAAAATTTTAAACAGGATATTGCGTTGACTATGTAACACTAACTCGCCCACGCTTCCACTTAATCAAAATATAAAGCAGGAAAAGATGCTATCGGCTATCGATATTTTTTTTTTAACGTGCGTTAAAAAAGCTAAAATATTGCAATTCAGCTACCGAGTATTATAAGCCAAATTATTACTTTTTTAAAACACAAGCTCACATAATAAGCGGCGTGCCGAAACGCACCAAATAAACTTTTACTCACGCATGGCGGGAGAACAAACGTTTTGCCATTTTCTTTAAAAGTCCACGCGTCAATAGACTATAAAATTGTAAAAAAACTAAAGGTTTTGCCTGTGAGCCAGCACTACCAAAGGAATCACAGCGCCGCGAAAAGCGCCTAATTTAACTCGCAGACTTTGCTCTGCTTCGGGTTTTGGAATTCTAAGTTGCCGCATGTGATTTCAGCCTCAAACCGTACCAGTGCCGACACTAACGCGCATTGCCTTGTGCTCATACGCATATTTATACATTTACACTTAAGTTATAGACAGGTATTAGAAACGGTGCTTAGTGCCAGTTTGGTAGTTTGAGCCGCGTTATTCTGTTAAAACATGGCCGTCGGTATTACATTAAGAGGTTTGCGTGTGGTGTCGTCATTCTTCTTCTTCCCCAGTGCTGAACATGCTTTTAACCATGACCTGTCCTGCTTAGCGACCTCTCCAGCCCATGTCAGTCTGTTTTCGCACCAGAGCAAAAGTGGGTCACCACCAGCTGGTTCTGAATATGTTTTTCTCTCTGTAGAGATAAGATAACGGGAGTGAACAGCCCGGCTTCCACACTACTAGAAGAGGAAAGGGTAAAGACTCTGCTTTCCCTAAACCAGTCCAGTTTTATCTACCCTCTCCATCTTCGACACATGAAATGTGTAGTGCTTCATGAAACAAGCCATTCTTGGCTTGTTGCAGCCAAGCTTCAGTCGTGCGGCCTCGCGTGTCCCTGCTCAACTTTTGCCGAGTCATGGAGTCAACATCGCCGTTTGCTGGTGGCAACAATGGTTCAGTTCCATCTGCGCGCGTCTCTCAGCCGACTACCGCATATTGTGAAGCGACTTACATCGACGCCTGCCGAATCCTGGCTGTTTCCCGCAGCAAAATGGACGTGATGCGTTCCCGTCGACAAAGCGTGTGCCTGCGCTGGCGCCTTTTCGTGAACATGGTGATAAAGAAAGCGGAGGAAATCATGTCTGCCTCGTGTCCTGATGACTCCTACAGTGACTCTGATGAAGGCGACATTGTTGTGCTTGTGTAAAAACGCGACTCCTTCGACAGCTTCGTTTGATGAGAGCGAAGCCGACAAGGACCCTGTGCCTGCTAAATGTGATCAATGCTGCCTACAACGCTCTCCCTGGAACTTGTATATAATTTGTATCCATGGCCATATTTTATGTTCGTTTCTAATTAAGCCAAGCTTGAGTAAATAAACTATAGTTTCATTTCGAACTTTTTCTTGCTATTCATATTATTAAGGGAGGCTTTGCATGCTTCATTTTTTTGTAATTTGCCTATTCTCGATGCACTTCGTATTTCCTTAATTGCTCTCAAAATGGTTGCCAGAAAAACATTGTTTTTTTTTCACGCGCTCGTTTGCTGCCTGTCGCAGTCCTTTTTCTCACCGTACTCTCCAAATCTTGTTTGAATAGTTACCACGCAGGAACGAAGAAAGGAACAAATGTATACACCGATTAGTTGTTGGTAGAGCATTCAGTAGTTATTTCAATATTGTTTCCATTATTCCAATACAGTAGGTTATGGCGGCTAATTTGGATGGAGAGTTTTCTTGTCCCTTCCGACTAAAGCTGCTTATAGCACTAACAGTTCACGTGCAAGAAAAATAGAACGGTTCAATGGTGCTGAACCTAATATAGAGGGAAATCATGAGATCAGCTGCTCTAGTAGTCGAGGATATTTTCGATGAACATGCAAGTGGGAAACAACAAAGTGAAAAGAACCTTCAAAGGACTCTCAGGTCGAATCGACTTTCGCAATCGCTTTCACAAACCTCATCTAAAAACAAAAGCGGCATTTTACGAGCCGCGTGTTACACAAATTCTCGCAAACCTTGGGTGGGTGAAAACCATAAGCATGTATTCGCAAGCGTTTCTCCCCAGGGTGATATAAAACAAAATATTCAGAGCGCTGTTTAGGCCAAATTGACGCAGAATATCGAGGTAGGCGCATATTAGTGAGCAACAAAAATTGTAAACCCAATTGTTCTGCACAAATATACAGAAACGTAAACTGGATGCGAATGCAAAATACGTGCGTCTAAATAATGAAATTGACAATGCAAAGGATCGAAATTGGACACTAGAAATTGGCGCCCTAAGCGCGTTCAAAATTATCCTAGTTCGAATTCTTTCTCTGGACATGTAGCTTCAAAACTGTCTCAACTTCCCTCCGGCTCTTTTAGTTGTTTCCGACGCCGGACATACTCTGAAGTGCACAAGAGAATATTCCGGTCACGTGCGTGGTGCTTCCTCTCTTGGTAGCGATTTGGTTTTTTTTTGCAAGGTCAACTCTTCTCAAACGTAAAAAGAATTTGACGGTCACTCATTTTTCCTTACTTTTGTAATTTACGAACTTGAAATTCTGAGTCTGGGCACGCGCGAGCTAACAAAAAAACAAGGGATGTTATTGCTCGAAATTGACTTAAATTGTTCCTCGTTATCATATACGAATAACGTTTGATAAAGCTAAGAATTTGTGATCACTGGAACTGTCACTTTGCACTGATACAACTATTACGCCTGTTCATAATATTTCTACGCATATTATAGTTACAATACCATAAACAGTGATGTCATGGTTGCAGATAGCAAAACAAGAGTATGAAGTAGGAAACAGAGACGTTGATTTGAGTTACGGTTGTGACGAATCCTCAAGGCATAATGTTTATAAACGGCATAACTATGTATATCTGGATAAAGCACACTTGCTATTTGGAATAGATTTTCGCAATGCTATTATACAAAATTTTAAACAGGATATTGCGTTGACTATGTAACACTAACTCGCCCACGCTTCCACTTAATCAAAATATAAAGCAGGAAAAGATGCTATCGGCTATCGATATTTTTTTTTTATGACGTGCGTTAAAAAAGCTAAAATATTGCAATTCAGCTACCGAGTATTATAAGCCAAATTATTACTTTTTTAAAACACAAGCTCACATAATAAGCGGCGTGCCGAAACGCACCAAATAAACTTTTACTCACGCATGGCGGGAGAACAAACGTTTTGCCATTTTCTTTAAAAGTCCACGCGTCAATAGACTATAAAATTGTAAAAAAACTAAAGGTTTTGCCTGTGAGCCAGCACTACCAAAGGAATCACAGCGCCGCGAAAAGCGCCTAATTTAACTCGCAGACTTTGCTCTGCTTCGGGTTTTGGAATTCTAAGTTGCCGCATGTGATTTCAGCCTCAAACCGTACCAGTGCCGACACTAACGCGCATTGCCTTGTGCTCATACGCATATTTATACATTTACACTTAAGTTATAGACAGGTATTAGAAACGGTGCTTAGTGCCAGTTTGGTAGTTTGAGCCGCGTTATTCTGTTAAAACATGGCCGTCGGTATTACATTAAGAGGTTTGCGTGTGGTGTCGTCATTCTTCTTCTTCCCCAGTGCTGAACATGCTTTTAACCATGACCTGTCCTGCTTAGCGACCTCTCCAGCCCATGTCAGTCTGTTTTCGCACCAGAGCAAAAGTGGGTCACCACCAGCTGGTTCTGAATATGTTTTTCTCTCTGTAGAGATAAGATAACGGGAGTGAACAGCCCGGCTTCCACACTACTAGAAGAGGAAAGGGTAAAGACTCTGCTTTCCCTAAACCAGTCCAGTTTTATCTACCCTCTCCATCTTCGACACATGAAATGTGTAGTGCTTCATGAAACAAGCCATTCTTGGCTTGTTGCAGCCAAGCTTCAGTCGTGCGGCCTCGCGTGTCCCTGCTCAACTTTTGCCGAGTCATGGAGTCAACATCGCCGTTTGCTGGTGGCAACAATGGTTCAGTTCCATCTGCGCGCGTCTCTCAGCCGACTACCGCATATTGTGAAGCGACTTACATCGACGCCTGCCGAATCCTGGCTGTTTCCCGCAGCAAAATGGACGTGATGCGTTCCCGTCGACAAAGCGTGTGCCTGCGCTGGCGCCTTTTCGTGAACATGGTGATAAAGAAAGCGGAGGAAATCATGTCTGCCTCGTGTCCTGATGACTCCTACAGTGACTCTGATGAAGGCGACATTGTTGTGCTTGTGTAAAAACGCGACTCCTTCGACAGCTTCGTTTGATGAGAGCGAAGCCGACAAGGACCCTGTGCCTGCTAAATGTGATCAATGCTGCCTACAACGCTCTCCCTGGAACTTGTATATAATTTGTATCCATGGCCATATTTTATGTTCGTTTCTAATTAAGCCAAGCTTGAGTAAATAAACTATAGTTTCATTTCGAACTTTTTCTTGCTATTCATATTATTAAGGGAGGCTTTGCATGCTTCATTTTTTTGTAATTTGCCTATTCTCGATGCACTTCGTATTTCCTTAATTGCTCTCAAAATGGTTGCCAGAAAAACATTGTTTTTTTTCACGCGCTCGTTTGCTGCCTGTCGCAGTCCTTTTTCTCACCGTACTCTCCAAATCTTGTTTGAATAGTTACCACGCAGGAACGAAGAAAGGAACAAATGTATACACCGATTAGTTGTTGGTAGAGCATTCAGTAGTTATTTCAATATTGTTTCCATTATTCCAATACAGTAGGTTATGGCGGCTAATTTGGATGGAGAGTTTTCTTGTCCCTTCCGACTAAAGCTGCTTATAGCACTAACAGTTCACGTGCAAGAAAAATAGAACGGTTCAATGGTGCTGAACCTAATATAGAGGGAAATCATGAGATCAGCTGCTCTAGTAGTCGAGGATATTTTCGATGAACATGCAAGTGGGAAACAACAAAGTGAAAAGAACCTTCAAAGGACTCTCAGGTCGAATCGACTTTCGCAATCGCTTTCACAAACCTCATCTAAAAACAAAAGCGGCATTTTACGAGCCGCGTGTTACACAAATTCTCGCAAACCTTGGGTGGGTGAAAACCATAAGCATGTATTCGCAAGCGTTTCTCCCCAGGGTGATATAAAACAAAATATTCAGAGCGCTGTTTAGGCCAAATTGACGCAGAATATCGAGGTAGGCGCATATTAGTGAGCAACAAAAATTGTAAACCCAATTGTTCTGCACAAATATACAGAAACGTAAACTGGATGCGAATGCAAAATACGTGCGTCTAAATAATGAAATTGACAATGCAAAGGATCGAAATTGGACACTAGAAATTGGCGCCCTAAGCGCGTTCAAAATTATCCTAGTTCGAATTCTTTCTCTGGACATGTAGCTTCAAAACTGTCTCAACTTCCCTCCGGCTCTTTTAGTTGTTTCCGACGCCGGACATACTCTGAAGTGCACAAGAGAATATTCCGGTCACGTGCGTGGTGCTTCCTCTCTTGGTAGCGATTTGGTTTTTTTTTGCAAGGTCAACTCTTCTCAAACGTAAAAAGAATTTGACGGTCACTCATTTTTCCTTACTTTTGTAATTTACGAACTTGAAATTCTGAGTCTGGGCACGCGCGAGCTAACAAAAAAACAAGGGATGTTATTGCTCGAAATTGACTTAAATTGTTCCTCGTTATCATATACGAATAACGTTTGATAAAGCTAAGAATTTGGGATCACTGGAACTGTCACTTTGCACTGATACAACTATTACGCCTGTTCATAATATTTCTACGCATATTATAGTTACAATACCATAAACAGTGATGTCATGGTTGCAGATAGCAAAACAAGAGTATGAAGTAGGAAACAGAGACGTTGATTTGAGTTACGGTTGTGACGAATCCTCAAGGCATAATGGTTTGTGGTTGGTTTGTGGGGTTTAACGTCCCAAAGCAACTCAGGCTATGAGAGACGCCGTAGTGGAGGACTCCGGAAATTTCGACCACCTGGGGTTCTTTAACGTGCACTGACATCGCACAGCATCAAGGCATAATGTTTATAAACGGCATAACTATGTATATCTGGATAAAGCACACTTGCTATTTGGAATAGATTTTCGCAATGCTATTATACAAAATTTTAAACAGGATATTGCGTTGACTATGTAACACTAACTCGCCCACGCTTCCACTTAATCAAAATATAAAGCAGGAAAAGATGCTATCGGCTATCGATATTTTTTTTTTATGACGTGCGTTAAAAAAGCTAAAATATTGCAATTCAGCTACCGAGTATTATAAGCCAAATTATTACTTTTTTAAAACACAAGCTCACATAATAAGCGGCGTGCCGAAACGCACCAAATAAACGTTTACTCACGCATGGCGGGAGAACAAACGTTTTGCCATTTTCTTTAAAAGTCCACGCGTCAATAGACTATAAAATTGTAAAAAAACTAAAGGTTTTGCCTGTGAGCCAGCACTACCAAAGGAATCACAGCGCCGCGAAAAGCGCCTAATTTAACTCGCAGACTTTGCTCTGCTTCGGGTTTTGGAATTCTAAGTTGCCGCATGTGATTTCAGCCTCAAACCGTACCAGTGCCGACACTAACGCGCATTGCCTTGTGCTCATACGCATATTTATACATTTACACTTAAGTTATAGACAGGTATTAGAAACGGTGCTTAGTGCCAGTTTGGTAGTTTGAGCCGCGTTATTCTGTTAAAACATGGCCGTCGGTATTACATTAAGAGCTTTGCGTGTGGTGTCGTCATTCTTCTTCTTCCCCAGTGCTGAACATGCTTTTAACCATGACCTGTCCTGCTTAGCGACCTCTCCAGCCCATGTCAGTCTGTTTTCGCACCAGAGCAAAAGTGGGTCACCACCAGTGGTTCTGAATATGTTTTTCTCTCTGTAGAGATAAGATAACGGGAGTGAACAGCCCGGCTTCCACACTACTAGAAGAGGAAAGGGTAAAGACTCTGCTTTCCCTAAACCAGTCCAGTTTTATCTACCCTCTCCATCTTCGACACATGAAATGTGTAGTGCTTCATGAAACAAGCCATTCTTGGCTTGTTGCAGCCAAGCTTCAGTCGTGCGGCCTCGCGTGTCCCTGCTCAACTTTTGCCGAGTCATGGAGTCAACATCGCCGTTTGCTGGTGGCAACAATGGTTCAGTTCCATCTGCGCGCGTCTCTCAGCCGACTACCGCATATTGTGAAGCGACTTACATCGACGCCTGCCGAATCCTGGCTGTTTCCCGCAGCAAAATGGACGTGATGCGTTCCCGTCGACAAAGCGTGTGCCTGCGCTGGCGCCTTTTCGTGAACATGGTGATAAAGAAAGCGGAGGAAATCATGTCTGCCTCGTGTCCTGATGACTCCTACAGTGACTCTGATGAAGGCGACATTGTTGTGCTTGTGTAAAAACGCGACTCCTTCGACAGCTTCGTTTGATGAGAGCGAAGCCGACAAGGACCCTGTGCCTGCTAAATGCGATCAATGCTGCCTACAACGCTCTCCCTGGAACTTGTATATAATTTGTATCCATGGCCATATTTTATGTCCGTTTCTAATTAAGCCAAGCTTGGGTAAATAATTTTCCAACTTTTTCTTGCTATTCATATTATTAAGGGAGGCTTTGCATGCTTCAGTTTTTGTAAATTGCCTATTCTAATTGCACTTCGTATTTCCTTAATTGCTCTCAAAATAGATGCCAGAAAAACATTGTTTTTTTTTTCACGCACTCGTTTGCTGCCTGTCGCAGTCCTTCTTCTCGCCGTACTCTCCAAATCTTGTTTGAATAGTTACCACGCAGGAACGAAGAAAGGAACAAATGTATACACTGATTAGTTGTTGGTAGAGTATTCAGTAGTTATTTCAATATTGTTTCCATTATTCCTATACAGTAGGTTATGGCGGCTAATTTGGATGGAGAGTTTTATTGTCCCGTCCGACTAAAGCTGCTTATAGCACTAACAGTTCACGTGCAAGAAAAATAGAAGGGTTCAATGGTGCTGAACCTAATATAGAGGGAAACCATGACATCAGCAGCTCTAGTAGTCGAGGATATTTTCGATGAACATGCAAGTGGGAAACAACAAAGTGAAAAGCACCTTCAAAGGACTCTCAGGTCGAATCGACTTTCTCAATCGCTTTCACAAACTTCATCTAAAAACAAAAGAGGCATTTGACGAGCCGCGTGTTACACAAATTCTTGCAAACCTTGGGTCGGTGAAAACCATAAGCATGTATTCGCAAGCGTTTCTCCCAAGGGTGATATAAAACAAAATATTCAGCGCGCAGTTTAGGCCAAATTGACGCAGAATATGGAGGTGGACGCCTATTAGTAAGCAACAAAAATTGTAAACCCAATTGTTCTGCACAATTATACAGAAACATAAACTGGATGCGAATGAAAATACGTACGTCCAAATAATGAAATTGACAATGCAAAGGATCGAAATTGGACACTAGAAAGGGGCGCCCTAAGCGCGTTCAAAATTCTCCTAGTTCGAATTCTTCTTCTTTACATGTAGCTTCAAAACTGTCTAAACTTCCCTCCGGTTCTTTTAGTTGTTTCCGCCGCCGGACATATTCTGAAGTGCACAAGAGAATATTCCGGTCGCGTGCGTGGTGCTTTTTCTCTTGGTGGCGATTTGGAATTTATTTTGCAAGGTCAACTCTTCTCAAACGTAAAAAGAATTTGACGGTCACGCATTTTTCCTTACTTTTGTAATTTACGAACTTCAACTTCTGAGGCTGGGCACGCGCGAGCTAACAAAAAAACAAGGGATGTTATTGCTCGAAATTGACTTCATTTGTTCCTCGTTATCATATACGAATAACGTTTGATAAAGCTAAGCTTTTGTGATCAATGGAGCTATAATTTTCACTGCTACAGCTATTACGCCTGCTCATATTATTTCTACGCACATTATAGTTACTATACCATAAACAGCGATGTCATGGTTGCAGATCGCAAAACCAGATTATGAAATAGGAAACAGAGACGTTGATTTGAGTTACGGTTGTGAAGAATCCTCAAGGCATAATGTTTATATAGGGCATAACTATATATTTCTGGATAACGCAAACTTGCTATTTGGACTCCATTTTCGCAATGCTCTTATACAAAATCTTAAACAGGATATTGCGTTGACTATGTAACACTAACTCGCCCACGCTTCCACTTCATCAAAAAATAAAGCAGGAAAAGATGCTATCGGCTATCGATATTTTTTGTTTTTTATGACGAGCGTTAAAAATGCTAAAATATTGCAATACAGCTACCGAGTATTATAAGCCAAATTATTACATTTTAAAACACAATCACACATAATATGCGGCGTGCCGAAACGCACCAAATAAACTTTTACTCACGCATGGCGGGAGAAAAAACGTTTTGCCATTTTCTTTAAAAGTCCACGCGTCAATAAACTATAAAACTGTAAAAAAACTAAAGGTTTTGCCGGTGAGCCAGCACTACCAAAGGAATCGCAGCGCCGCGAAAAGCGCCTAATTTAAATCGCAGACTTTGCTCTGCTTCGGGTTTTGGAATTCTAAGTTGCCGCATGTGATTTCAGCCTCAAACCGTACCAGTGCCGACACTAACGCGCATTGCCTTGTGCTCATGCGCACAGTTTATACATTTACGCTTAATGTATAGACAGGTATTCGAAACTGTGCTTAGTGCCAGTTTGGTAGTTTGAGCCGCGTTATTCTGTTAAAACATGGCCGTCGGTATTACATTAAGAGCTTTGCGTGTGGTGTCGTCATTCTCCATCTTCCCCTGTGCTGAACATGCTTTTAAACATGACCTGTCCTGCTTAGGGACCTCACCAGCCCATGTCAGTTTGTAATTCCCAGGAGTGCAAAAGTGGGTCACCACCAGCTGGGTCTGAATATGTTTTCTCTCTGTAGAGATAAGATAACGGGAGTGAACAGCCGGGCTTCCACACGACTAGAGAAGGAAAGGGTAAAGACTCTGCTTTCCCTAAACCAGTCCAGTTTTATCTACCCTCTCCACCTTCGACACATGAAATGCTCTGTGCTTCATGAAACAAGCCATTCTTGGCTTGTTGCAGCCAAGCTTCAGTCGTGCGGCCTCGCGAGTCCCTGCTCAAATTTTGCCGAGCCATGGAGTCAACGTCGCCTTTTGCTGGTGGCAACAATAGTTCAGTTCCATCTGCGCGCGTCTCTCAGCCGACTACCGCATATTGTGAAGCGACTTACATCGACGCCTGCCGAATCCTGGCTGTTTCCCGCAGCAAAATGGACTTGATGCGTTCCCGTCGACAAGCGTGTGCCTGCGCTGGTGCTTTTTCGTGAACATGGTGATAAAGAAAGCGGAGGAAATCATGTCTGCCTCGTGTCCTGATGACTCCAACAGTGACTCTGATGAAGACGACATTGTTGTGCCTGTGTAAAAACGCGACTCCTTCGACAGCTTCGTTTGATGAGAACAAAGCCGACAAGGAGCCTGTGCCTGTTAAATGTGATCAATGCTGCCAACAACCCTCTCCCTGGAAATTGTATATAATTTGTATCCATGCCCATATTTTATGTCCGTTTCTAATTAAGCCAAGCTTGGGTAAATAAACTGTAGTTTCATTTCGAACTCTTTCTTGCTATTCATATTATTAAGGGAGGCATTGCATAATTCATTTTTTGTAAATTGCCTATTCTCGATGCACTTCGTATTTCCTTAATTGCTCTCAAAATAGATGCCAGAAAAACATTGTTTTTTTTAAGCGCTCGTTTGCGGCCTGTCGCAGTCCTTTTTCTCACCATACTCTCCAAATCTTGTTTCAATAGCTACCACGCAGGAACGGAGAAAGGAACTAATGTATACACTGATTTATTTTTGGTAGAGCATTCAGTAGTTTTTTCAATATTGTTTCCGTTATTCCTATACAGTAGGTTATGGCGGCTAATTTGGATGGAGAGTTTTCTTGTCCCTTCCGACTAAAGCTGCTTATAGCACTAACAGTTCACGTGCAAGAAAAATAGAAGGGTTCAATGGTGCTGAACCTAATATAGAGGGAAATCATGAGATCAGCTGCTCTAGTAGTCGAGGATATTTTCGATGAACATGCAAGTGGGAAACAACAAAGTGAAAAGTGCCTTCAAAGGACTCTCAGGTCGAATCGACTTTAGCAGTTGCTTTCACACACCTCATCTAAAAACAAAAGCGCCATTTTACGAGCCGCGTGTTACACAAATTCTTGCAAACCTTGGGTCGGCGAAAACCATAAGCATGTATTCGCAAGCGTTTCTCCCAAGGGTGATATAAAACAAAATATTCAGCGCGCTGTTTAGGCCAAATTGACGCAGAATATGGAGGTAGGCGCATATTAGTAAGCAACAAAAATTGCAAACCAAATTGTTCTGCACAAATATACAGAAACATAAACTGGATGCGAATGCAAAATACGTACGTCTAAATAATGAAATTGACAATGCAAAGGATCGAAATTGGACACTAGAAAGGGGCGCCCTAACCGCGTTCGAAATTATCCTAGTTCGAATTCTCCTTCTGGACATGTAGCTTCAAAACTGTCTCAACTTCCCTCCGGCTCTTTTAGTTGTTTCCGCCGCCGGACATACTCTGAAGTGCACAAGAGAATATTCCGGTCGCGTGCGTTGTGCTTATTCTCTTGGTAGCGATTGGAATTTATTTTGCAAGGTCAACTCTTCTCAAACGTAAAAAGAATTTTACGGTCACGCATTTTTCCTTACTTTTGTAATTTACGAACTTCAACTGCTGAGGCTGGGCACGCGCGAGCTAACAAAAAAACAAGGGATGTTATTGCTCGAAATTGACTTCATTTGTTCCTCGTTATCATATACGAATAACGTTTGATAACGCTAAGATTTTGTGATCACTGGAACTGTCACTTTACACTACTACAACTATTACGCCTGCTCATATTATTTCTACGCATATTATAGTCATTATACCATAAACAGTGATGTCATGGTTGCAGATCACAAAACCAGACTATGAAATAGGAAACAAAGAGGTGTTGATTTTAGTTATGGTTGGGACGAATCCTCAAGGCATAATATTTATATAGGGAATAACTATATATTTCTAGATAACGCACAGTTGCTATTTGGAATCCATTTTCGCAACGCTCTTATAAAAAATTTTAAACAGAATATTGCGTTGACTATGTAACACTAACTCGCCCACGCATCCACTCCATCAAAACATAAAGCAGGAAGAGGTGCTATCGGCTATCGACATTTTTCATTTTTTTATGCGAGCGTTAAAATGAATGAATGAAGCCTTTATTGAAAGGAAGGGATGGCTCTCGGCCGCTGTTTGGGTTCTTGGGGAGTTAGGAGGGATGGGAGTAACTTCGTCTAACGGTTCTTCAAGCTGTTGCTTGTTGCTTGCCATGCGGCCGATCTTCGCGCTGTAAGTCGACCTCTCTCACACTACTCGAAGCAGGCCGCTCTCTCTGCCGTATGTGGCAATGGAGTGTTGTATTTCGGTGCTTGATATAACCTGATCTGCCAATGGGGGCATGTCGTCGTGTGGAATATGCGTAATTTTGTTTCTTCCTAGTGAAAACGATGGACATTGCCATATAAGATGTTCTAGGTCTGCTGTACACTGTTCCTGACAGTGCGTGCATATGTTGTGTTTGAGTGCTTCGTGTCTTCGGAGAAACCACTTGTCAAGTATGTGTGGTGTGTAAGCAGCGTTTGTTATTATTTTGTCGAGAAATATCTCTTGTGGTCGAGTGAGCCCTTTCGTTATAATATTGCAATTCAGCTACCGACTATTACAAGCCAAGTTATTACCTTTTAAAAAGACAAGCACGCATAATAAGCGGCGAGCCCCTTACAAAAATGGTCGTTAACAGTCTTTAGAATTCGTATTAACACCATATTGACTCTATCAATTTTGTACGTACTTTTAATCTCTATGAACATGTGTAAATACGAAGTTCATACACGGTTACTTTTGTGTATTTAGATCAGTTCATATAAAGTTAGTACATAGCAAGTTGTTAGGAGAATATACTCTGTATATACGCCTGTCAATATACAGCAGAGGCGTAGCCAGGGCTCTGTTTCGAGGTCAAAACACCTTCCGAAAGTATTTGAACTCCTTTTTTCGGGATTTTTTTCAATTTTTTTTATCGATGCCATATAACGCCCTCGACAATTATGTCTGGTTATACACTCATACACAGCTATTGCAATGTATTGAAGCAATTTGGCATGTCAGAAAAAATGTTCAGATCGAAAGTATATACTCCCAATTAACTGACTGAGTGCATGCTGTTCTTTGCAAATCATATCTGAATTATTTTTTTTATTTTTATTATTAGTAACATCTGTTAAAAAAAGAAATGGAAAAATACAATTGATAGGACCAATTGCAAGAATTATTGATAAAAACTTATAACTTTATATTTTGAAAAATTTAACTTGTTACAATTTCACTCTTTATTCATCGCGCATTTCTTCAAGCGTCCGCTCTTGTTGAGGACGCACTGAGTCCTGTTAGCGAGCTTGCTCGCACCATTAAAGACTAAAACATCACAAATGGAAGGTGAACGCGGACAGCACGCCGTCAGCCACAGCGCCGGAAACTTTACCATGGCGAATGTGCGCTGTGTGGTGTTGTCGGGTTACATCGCGCGATGCTCTCCAAGAGGCGCACGCCCTGGACGCCCGGATCCACGTAGCCCAGAAGCTGTATGGGCGGGACTTTAGCATTATTTGATGGTATACACAGAACTGTGCGCCCATACGCCGTCGAGCCACCCCACTGTTCAGGCTACGCCCCTGCCCACCACTTATGGAAACAAATCGGTGTCCGCGTCGCCGACATTTTCTTTCGCCGCGCTCAATATGTTAGCGATTGTCTTATTCACTTCTGCGCCACAGCTCCCGGCAAGGCAGCGGCCATATCTCAGCCCATATGTTCCTGACCGCGCGCATCGTATGTTTCGCTCGCGGAGGTTATCCGAGACCACAGAGAAGCCTTTGGGCATGTGCTTCAACCGAGCGAGTGCTCTACAGGTCCTACTTTTGTTGCGTTTTTGCTGGAGGTGGTGTCTGGGTGAGGTTCGTGCTAAGGGCAAGGGTAGAGAAGGGAGGCGCGCTAATGGTAAGAGAAGAGAGCGGAAGAGGGAAGGCGCAGAGAAGGGGGCGGTGCGGGCGAACTAGCACACATAACGGCATAGAATGCGCCCGCAGAAACACGCATATTCGCTCTCTGCCTTCGCATCGCGCTCATTCAGCCTGGTGAACTATATCACCGCGCAACCTGCGGTCCGCAGCACTGACCTTGTTCTGTGCCTAAATTAAGCGCCCTTACGGCACAATTAACAGCAATTAACATGCAGAACCACGGAATATGAACCAGCTGTAGCTGAACATATTCATCCTTCCGTGTGTTGTGATCCATTAAGAACGTTATGCTAGTTCTAGCTGCAGCCACCCTCTCGAGATTGTGGTTGCAAGGTGCTTCTAGGCTAGAAAGCAGTTGCACACTGCTTGAGAGTTTACATGGAACAAATTACAGGCATAAACATTGCAGGCATTACAGAGATGAACAGCATCAAAAGTAAAAAAAGGAAAATAGATATGTGTTTACCGAATAACAGCGCAATTTCATGGTAATACCGCAGTGATGTCATCAATAGAGCGAAAAGGATGGCTTCAAAGTTTCACAAAATATTCACGAAGCTGTCTCCGAGTAAAAGTAACCAAATCAGCAATCAGTGTTTCGTGTTTATTTAACATAAATGGATAATGCTCTCAGTCTTCAGAGCTATATCTTTTCCGCCACTGCAAATCTGCATGTGTGTGAGCGGGCGTGTGTGCAAATAACTTATGCGCAGGTACTCAATATGTGTGGCCCCGCATACAGTCAGAACTCAAGTTTTCATTACAATGAGGAAAGCAAACACATGATCCATGCAGCGCGCTGTGAAGAAGCGGGCTCGCCACTCCGAGTCTCTGCGTCGCCTCGTATACCAGCCACCCCACAAAACCACCGGAAGAAAAATAACGAAAGCAAAAGATTGCGAACGCACAGAACCGGGGCTCGCTCGGCATTCCACGCTTCCCGCCTTTCGTCTGAGCAGCGCGGCAGCGCAACTAAAAAAAAAAAAGCGAACTCCACGATACTCGCGTGAGCGGACGCCGAGACTACGGCTTGCCTACGGCACCCATGTGTCACGTGATTGCTCTCCGAATGCCTGCAAAAATAGAGGCATGCGTCACGTGATTGTGTCACGTGATCGTGCACCGAAGACCTGCAAAAATCTTTTTGGGGAGGCGGAGTTTGGCGACGTCGAGCACGGAAAAAAACACTTCTTTCTGCCAGAAATCTTCAACGTAAGTTACTAAAAGTTTTCATTCCTTTTTTATAAACCCTTTGCGCATACTCACGGAAAATTGTATGTTTCTGAACTGAGCAGTTTTTAGCTTACACGCGTTTACCCATTATTTAATTTGCTGCACACAGCGCGACCAATGTGCTAGGAAGATTTTTCATCGTTTAGCTGTTTTAGCACCTAGTTAAGTTCTAAAAAGTGATCCTCGATGGTCCGCGGCCTCTTTCCGATCATTTTGCAACAAAGTTCAGATAGTTAAGGCGTTTGTTTTTGCGGAGTTATTACTAATTATTCAAACGTAAACAACCGCTTAGCCTCGCAGCCATTACTGTCAGCTTCAAATATTGAGAGAGGCGTAAAAGCTATGTAGACGCTATTTTTATCTTCCATCAGATGGGTGCGATCGCTCGCTACCTATCTTTTTTATTTATAGGGTTTCTTTGCTGAGCTATGTGCACATAGAGCCGGTAATTCAAGGTTGATTGCAATAGTCCATAAGCAACGACTTTTGCGCGTAAAATTACACTGTATTTTAAGCTTTCCTTCCGAGTAAGCACAGATTGGGGGGGGGGGATATATCATTTTATTCATAACAATTCGCAGACTCCAACACAGTAATATAGTTATATTTGTATCCTGAGTAGGTCAGTACGTATTGTTTATTTAAGTCTCAACGGTTTTCATTTTTTTTTACGGCGGCGTGGCAAGTTATGTGGGTCAAGCTAACAATTGGCTGTAAACTAAGGGGTTCGAGCTTTCAAACTTAGTCTTCTGGTTTGTTTAGTTTCTAAGAACCTTCAAAGAGAAGCAGCATATTTTGAAAAGTGAATTTCAACTATGGAAATTCTTCAATTAATAATGTTTAACATTGCTGACAAGGGTCAGAATTGAAACAGATGATTGGATCGAGTTTTTTGGTAACTTATGGCATGTGACCTAGAGCTGCTAGGAATTCATTTTCTGAGACAGCTTTTCTTTAGGAGTATAGAGAAAGTAATGGTATGTTATGGATTTTGAGAAGCATGGATTTAATGAAGTCTTTCTTTTACTGCGTTTACGGCTCTTTTGGCAATAATGCTTGCAGTCCAGCTGCTGCAGTTGTATTGTCACACTGCTTTTGCAGCAGATTTCATCTGCCATCGAGGGAGTGCTGCCTGAATATGAAGCAGAGAGCGTCATGAATCGGTTGAGGCAATTTATTATATCAGCCATGGGTGCACTGCCCTAAACCATCCTTCCTGTAAAGGAGACATTGAATTGGTAGGTATCACATGCTGATGTTTTTTGCATTCATGTGTTTGCTTTATAACTGTAAAATGTTTACTGGTTCATGCTTTCTTGCAATTATTGTTTTCTTTTGAGAATATAAAGGGCAGATGTGTAACAGGCTTCATTAAAGCAAAGCTTGAGACCAGCTCGGTGTTGTTATATGATTCTTGCTGTGTATATAGCGCAAGACTGACGTGTTGGTGAATCTTGCTCAGAGTCTTCACTAAAGAAAAGTTTTCGTGGCCTCTTCAGAGCTTTAAAACAGGAGATATACTTAGCTGTTTTATTGCAGTAGTACCTACTATTTATAGTTGAGGCAAAATTGAGTAAACCTGTGTTTTATTAGCTCAGTGAAAAACATAGTTTAATAATATAGCTGACTGCACTGTGCATATGTGTGCATGTTCATTCTCACATTCAGTTACTGTTTATTTAGACTGCCTCAGCATATGTACACATACACTGATGCTTCACTTGAACAAAGTTCAAGGGACCTTAGGAAAAAGTTTGTGTAAATGAAAATTCATTGGACTGAAATGAATGCGTGGAAGATTGTTTCCATTAGCTTCAAGAAATATTCAGTTCAGTCGTTCAGTCGTGTCCGACTCTTCGTGACCCTATGGACCATGTCACACTGCGCTTTCCGGTCTCTCGCTATCTTCCTAACATCACATACCTTAATCTGCAGTGCCTCGAGGATGCCATCTAACCATCGCCTTCGCTGCCTACTCCTTCTCCGGTGACCCTCAATCTTTCCCAACATCAAATCTTTCTCCAGCGACTCCTCTCTTCTCATCAGATGACCAAAGTAGCTGAGCTTTAGCTTAAGAATTTGACCCTCCAATGAGCAGTCAGGGTTTATGGTCGACAATATCGACTGATTTGATCTTCTGGCAGTCCGAGGAACTCTCAAGAGTCTTCGCCAGCACCAAAATTCAAACGCGTCATTTCATCGGCGGTCAGCCTTTTTCACAGTCCAACTCTCGCATCCATACATCACAACTGGAAAGACCATAGCACGAGTTATACGGATCTTGGTTGGCAGACTAATGTCTCTGCTCTTTACTAGGCGGTCAAGGCTAAGCATTGCTCTCTTTCTCAGAAGTAGGCGTCTCCTAATTTCATGGCTGCAGTCTCCTTCGGAGGTAATTTTGGAGCCCAAGAAGAGAAAATCTGTCACAGATTTTTAGGTTGTTCAAATCTTATCTGGGCCCATTTATTTGTCACTGCGCTGATTTGCAAGTGAAGAATGCGTAACCTTTCGCAGCACTTTTGAAAGGACTACAGGGGTTTTGAACTTGATTACTGTGCAAGCTCCTGAGAATCTTGCCTATCACAACGGCCTGCTGAGGAGAAAAGGCTTTCATTTTCTCCAAGCAGATCATGGTTAACCAAAATGCACACATTCGCAATTCTTGGAGCTAAAGGGCCTAGTAGGGCTGAAGATATGGCTTTGACTGGCTATGACTGTACAGCTAAATAAGCGTGCAAAGACAGCTATGGATTCATCTGGTTATAAGCTAGTTTACACAGCCAATTCACTTTAAAGCTAAATAACGCCACTTTTCTTGACGCGATAATGAAGAGTGATTCTTAACATAAAAATATGCTACAAAGAGTGCGAACTGTGCTTTTTTAAGCGCTCAGTATGACTTTGAAGACATAGGATAGCACCGCGGAAAATGTTCGTTGAACTGAAATGAGCGATAACTGAAGTTTGTTAAAATGAAGTGCGTTTGCATAGTGTTCAATAGAGCTTCAGTGGGGGGGTTTAATATAGTTCGTACAACTGAATACATCATCGAAGTGACGTTCGTTCAAGTGGTATTCTGTTTTTCTGTGACTAAATGAAAACATTTACTTTGCTCAAAGCAACATATACACAAATATTTACTTTCTTGCTAGTCACCAAGATTTGCAATTAACTTCCGAGCTCATATTATTCACAACTTAAATAAATGCACCGTTAACCCTAGAGCCAAATAGTCACTAGCAATAATAAAAGTAATATGTTGATATTTATCTGTTTAGAGAACATTTTTTGTTAGATTGTTTTGTGTGTTTTTGAGTTCTGCAAACATGAAGGGGCTTGTTACAGAAGGGGTGGGCTGCAATACGAAGGGAAGTATCAGTGTGGCGGCCCTTTTGTGTTTATCAAATAATAATGCATCCTAACATGTAAAACGAATGCCTTTACAGCCTGCTAAAAATCTTCTTTTTTAAATTGCATGTTTGGGTTCTGCCTGGATAAGCATAGATGGCAGAGCGAGATCTTTCTGCCATGGGGTGTGAACTGTATTTTGTGCAGAAAGCCAGAGGCTGTCGAACATGTGTTTATAGATTGTTGTGATTGGGTTTTTTGGGGGCAATATCCTACAGTGAACTTTGCTCAAAGATGTCCCTTCAAACCCCCATGGAATTTGGTTCTCAGGTGTTGAAAATTACAGCAGTGTTCTGTAAGATTTGATAAGGCTATTAAGCTTGCATAGCGCATGGAAGCGCCGAATGGCTGTTCGCCATGCTGATCTTTATTACCAGACCTATCCAAGAGTATAATGAGGGTTTTGTCCAACAGATGATGTTTTGAAAGCTCAGCCATGTGTACCTGTGTTTATCAATGTATTTGAAAAAGTGATCAGTTTGAATGCAATAAATAGGGGTATTGTATCTAAACTAGCTCTCGGCCAGCCTGTAGTGTTTGTGAAAAGGCAACAGTGACAAGAAGGGTGTTTTGCTAGAGCTTTTAAGGCTCTTAAATCTGTGCAGCTCTGTTTTAGTACATGCATTGTCTCCTGTACGTGGCTAGTTAAATGATTTGTGTTCATTTTATTACAAAAAGTCATTCTAAATCTTTAGATAAGCTTGCTCACCTCTATTGTTTGTTTGCATTGTGTTCACGCATGCTATAGCTGGAAATGATGCAGTATTAGTTACAAGTAAATAAATAAAAGGAGCAGCAACTACATTTCCTTCGTCCACACATTTTTAAGAGAAACATACATGGGCTCATTAGATTTTAGTGTTGTTTGCAACTGTGTTTGATAGTGAAAGATCTTCCTGTCATTGCATAGAAATCTTTCATAAACTTCTGAAATAGTTTGATACCTGGTGGTGTGGAGGTTGATGTCCCAGACAGTAATGTATTCCTATAGTATCGTATGCATGCACAATAGATAATCGTAACCCCTTGCATATATCAATGAATCCTCCACTCTAGAAGAGAATTTTGTGCACAAGCATTTTACTGTAGTTTGCCTCTGCGGAGCATTGTATTTCTAATTCTGTGCTTCTCTTTTTATGCTGTTACTCAGCAACATATGAAGTATTCCTTGTTTGTTTCTGTTACTTGTGCATTTGACTTTTCCTTTTTTTATTATTCAAAATAACTTTCTTCCTGCTGTTCTGACTAGTGTTCTCGTATGCATATGCAGTCCTTTTGATGCTTCATTGAGCCATATCTGGAGACTCCCTGTTGCCGTGGTCTGTGCCGACAAGTAAAAACTAGGCAACCTGACTTCCGGGACAAGTAGCAGTGGGACGTAGCGGCACGGTTTCTTCAGCATCCATGTGGATTTCTTATAAAAGACAGGTATTTCTCCTATATTTGACTTTCATATGTGATCAAGATTTTACCTTGGTGACAAGCTCTTGAAGGAAAGTATGGACATGAATGGCACTTTCTTGGTTTCTTACTCTCGGGAATACACTATTACGACTTGTTAACTGCACATGTAGCAAAAATTATGTGTGACTGAATATTCCAGCAGTAAGCTGCACGATTTTTTAAGGATGAAATAATTTTGCTCCTATTGTCGGTAGCCTACTATTGACGAGCCAAAGCAGGCAATACTAGGTACCAAAAAGTGATTATGCGGGGCCGGGTGGGTTTTAATGAGACAAGCTCTCCACGTTTTAAGCCTTTGTACAGCGCCAAAGTGTCTCCCTGAATGTGTCTGGGACACATGCAAGTCTTGTATCCTCAAAATGACCTTGTCTAAATTTAAATAAAAGTAGCGCCAACCTGTTTTGAGTACGACCAGTTCAGCAGTAACCTCAAAATTGCAGCAAAAAGGCATTCATGTTCTGTGCGATGTCAGTGCACGTTAAAGAGCCCCAGCTCGTCGTACGCTCTTAAGTCCTCCCCTACAGCATCTCTCATAGCCTGGGTTGCTTTGGATCTTAAACCACATAAACCAAACCAGTCATTTTTTACCACCCCATCTTACTTGTCTTTCCACGTATCTCCAAACGATAGTGCCTACATAAGGCTTGCCACTATTTCTAAGAATACCTAGATTATTATGTATTTATGTATTTTATGATTATGTAATTTTCCTCAGTGGAGCATTGCGTTTCCAATTCTGGGCTTTTCATGCTGTCACTCAGCAACCATATGTAATACTCCTCCTATGTTTCTTTTGCTTGTGCATTTGACTTTTCCTTTATTATTCAAAAATCTTTCTTCGTGCTGTTCTGACTAGTGTTCTCATATGTACATGCAATCCTCTTGTTGCTTCATTCGACCATATCTGGAGACCCCCTTTTGCCGTGGTCTGTGCTGACAAGTAACAAGGCAACCTGACTTCCGGGACAAGTAGCAGTGGAACGTAGCAGCGTAGTTTCTTCAGCATCCATGTGGACTTCTTATAAAAGAAATATTCTAAATTTTGCTTTTAAATGTGATAAAGATTTTACCTTGGTGACAAGCTCTTGAAAGGAAAAGATTGGCATGAGTGGCACTTTCTTATTTTCTTACTCTCTGGGAATACACTATTGAGACTTGTTACCTGCATAAGTAGCAAAAGGTATGTGTGACTACATATTGTAGGGTAACTATAATATACTTCATCATTCCCTATCATTGCTCTTGTATTCATCTAGGTGCTTGGTGTAGCTGGTCTCCTTCAGTAATTACTTAGGTGTGTGTTATCTGCTATGGCTAACATAGGCATCACTCAGGAAAAATGGGAGCAAACAGGCATAGTTGCATCACTTTCTGGTAGCATGCACCAAAATGTATGTGTACATACTGATACGTTGCCACTCAACATTGTATTTGCTTGATGTAGCAAATGGCAGAGGAGAGAGTTTATCTGATGACCAAGCATACTGGCGTGTAAATTTCACTCATTTGTTTCCTGGGCCCCTATTGTGATAAACTAATGTCGAATGATATAGAGGATCAAAAGGAATACAACTAAACACAGCAATAGTCTCCATCTCCTGAGGGTGTTTTGCAGGTACTAGTTTGTACAGAAAGTGGTTGGAAACCTGTTAGCATATTTTGAGGAAAAAGAGGCATCTGAGTGAAGAGAGATGTGTGTGATGCTAGCACAAAGCGTGTGAAATTGGCAGAGAAATTTTGAGTATGTATATTTCTTTTCTAGGTGACACCATGTTAAATTTGATATGGCTGCTACATCAAACACACAATGTCGTTGCCATCGGAAATCAAGTGTTTCTGTGTCAGTGGTTTGTGCAATAAATGAAGGTATTAATTTGCATTGGTTTCTTTCACCACTCTCACTTTTCACGAAATATTACACGAATGTGAACAGTGAATAAAATACACATTATTATTGGACACTTGAAATATAGTTAGCATTACACAAAATATTAATACTTTGTATGAACACGAAACTTTAAAATAACGGTCGCCAATTATCGGAACACAGTCGTTACAGTGTCCATATACGCTATCAATAGGATAAACATAGGAGGTATAAATATGTTCTATGTAAATACATTCTATTCAATCACGGTGGCCAATTGTCGGAAGAAAGGTCATGCATAGATCATACGTGTTCTAAAGACTTTCTTTTGATGGTCGATAGCTTCTATGATCATATTGTCTAAAGACATCGCATAAAGTGATCATAGACAATTTTGTAAGGGGAAACGCACCAAATAACCTTCCCTCCACGCATGGCGGGAGAAAACAAGCTTTGCCATTTTCTTTAATAGTCCACGCGTCAATAAACTAGAAAATTGTCAAAAAACAAAAGCTTTTGCCGGTGAGCCAGCACTGATAAAGGAATCACAGCGCCGCGAAAAGCGCCTAATTGAACTCGCAGACTTTGCTCTGCTTCGGGTTTTGGAATTCTAAGTTTCCTCATGTGATTTCAGCCTTAAACAGTAACAGTGCCGACACTAACACGCATTGCCTTGTGCTCATGTGCCCCTTTTATCCATTTACGCCTAAGGTATAGACAGGCATTCGAAACTGTGCTTAGTGAAAGTTTGGTAGTTTGAGCCGCTTTATTCTGTTAAAACATGGCCGTCGGTATTACATTAAGAGCTTTGTGTGTGGTGTCGTCATTCTTCCCCTGTGCTGAACAGGGACCTCTCCAGCCTATGTCAGTCTCTAATTCGCAAGAGAGCAAAAGTGGGTCGCCACCAGCTTGTGCTGAATATGTTTTTCTCTCTGTAGAGATAAGATGACGGGAGTGAACAGCCGGGCTTCCACAGGACTAGAGGAGGAAAGGGTAAAGACCCTGCTTTCCCTAAACCAGTCCAGTTTTATCTACCCTCTCCATCTTCGACACATAAAATGTGTAGTGCTTCATAAAACAAGCCATTCTTGGCTTGTTGCATCCAAGCTTCAGTCGTGCGGCCTCACGAGTCCCTGCTCAACTTTTGCCGAGTCATGGAGTCAACATCGCCTTTTGCTGGTAGCAACAATGGTTCAGTTCCATCTGCGCGCGTCCCTCAGCCAGCTACCGCATATTGTGAAGCGATTTACATCGACGCCTGCCGAATCCTAGCTGTTTCCCGCAGCAAAATGGACTTGGTGCATTCCCGTCGACAAAGCGTGTGCCTTCGCTGGCGCTTTTTCGTGAACATGGTGATACAAAAATCGGAGACAATTATGTCGTCCTCGTGTCCTGATGACTCCTACAGTGACAGTGACTCTGATGAAGACGACATTGTTGTGCTTGTGTAACAACGCGACTCCTTCGACAGCTTCGTTTGATGAGAACAAAGCCGACAGGGACCCTGTGCCTGCTAAATGTGATCAATGCTCACAATAACCCTCTCCCTGGAACTTGTATATAAATTGTATACATGCCCATATTTTATGTCCGTTTCTAATTAGGCCAAGCTTGGGTAAATAAACTATAGTTTCATTTCGAACTCTTTCTTTCTATTTATATTATTAAGGGAGGCATTGCATGCTTCATTTTTTGTAAATTGCTTATTCTCGATGCACTTCGTATTTCCTTAATTGCTCTCAAAATAGATGCCCGAAAAACATTGTTTTTTTTACGCGCTCGTTTGCGGCCTGTCGCAGTCCTTTTTCTCACCGTACTCTCCAAATCTTGTTTGAATTGTTACCACGCAGGAACGAAGAAAGGAACAAATGTATACACTGATTTATTGTTGGTAGAGCATTCAGTAGTTATTTCAATATTGTTTCCATTATTCCTATACAGTAGGTTATGGCGGCTAATTTGGATGGAGAGTTTTCTTGCCCCTTCCGAGTAAAGCTGCTTAAAGCACTAACAGTTCACGTGCAAGAAAAATAGAAGGGTTCAATGGTGCTGAACCTAATATAGAGGGAAATCATGAGATCAGCTGCTCTAGGAGTCGAGGATATTTTCGATGAACATGCAAGTGGGAAACAACAAAGTGAAAAGCACCTGCAAAGGACTCTCAGGTCAAATCGACTTTCGCAATCGCTTTCACACACCTCATCTAAAAACAAAAGCGGCATTTTACGAGCCGCGTGTTACACAAATTCTTGCAAACATTGGGTCAGTGAAAACCATAAGCATGTATTCGCAAGCGTTTCTCCCAAGGGTGATATAAAAAAAATATTCAGCGCGCTGTTTAGGCCAAATTGACGCAGAATATGGAGGTAGACGCCTATTAGTAAGCAACAAAAATTTTAAACTCAATTGTTCTGCACAAATATACAGAAACATAAACTGGATGCGAATGCAAAATACGTACGTCCAAATAATGAAATTGACAATGCAAAGGATCGAAATTGGACACTAGAAAGGGGTGCCCTAAGCGCGTTCAAAATAATACCCTACTTCGAATTCTTCTTCTGGAAATGTAGCTTCAAAACTGTCTCAACTTCCCTCCGGCTCTTTTAGTTGTTCCCGCCGCCGGACATACTCTCAAGTGCACAAGAGAATATTCCGGTCGCGTGCGTGGTGCTTCCTCTCTTGGTAGCGATTTGGAATTTATTTTGCTAGGTCAACCCCTCTCAAACGTAAAAAGAATTTGACGGTCACGCATTTTTCCTTACTTTTGTAATTTACGAACTTCAACTTCTGAGGCTGGGCACGCGCGAACTAACAAAAAAACAAGGGATGTTATTGCTCGAAATTGACTTCATTTGTTCCTCGTTATCATATACGAATAACGTTTGATAAAGCTAAGATTTTGTGATCACTGGAACTGTCACTTTACACTGCTACAACTATTACGCCTGCTCATATTATTTCTACGCATAATATAGTTACTATACCATAAACAGTGATGTCATGGTTGCAGATCGCAAAACCAGAGTATGAAATAGGAAACAGAGACGCTGATTTGAGTTACGGTTGTGACGAATCCTCAAGGCATAATGTTTATATAGGGCATAACTATATATTTCTGGATAAAGCACACTTGCTATTTGGAATCCATTTTCGCAATGCTCTTATACAAAATTTTAAACAGGATATTGCGTTGACTATGTAACACAAACTCGCCATGCTTCCACTCCATCAAAAAATAAAGCAGGAAAAGATGCTATCGGCTATCGATATTTTTTGTTTTTATGACGAGCGTTAAAAATGCTAAAATATTGCAATTCAGCTACCGAGTATTATAAGCAAAATTATTACTTTTTTTAAAACACAAGCACACATAATAAGCGGCGTGCCGAAACGCGCCAAATAAACTTTTACTCACGCATGGCGGGAGAAAAAAAGTTTTGCCATTTTCTTTAAAAGCCCCGCGTCAATACACTATAAAGTTGTAAAAAAACTATAGGTTTTGCCGGTGAGCCAGCACTACCAAAGGAATCACAGCGCTGCGAAAAGCGCTAATTTAACTCGCGGACTTTGCTCTGCTTCGGGTTTTGGAATTCTAAGTTGCCGCATGTGATTTCAGCCTCAAACCGTACCAGTGCCGACACTAACGCGCATTGCCTTGTGCTCATGCGCACAGTTTATACATTTACGCTTAAGTTATAGACAGGTATTCGAAACTGTGCTTAGTGCCAGTTTGGTAGTTTGAGCCGCGTTATTCTGTTAAAACATGGCCGGCGGTATTACATTAAGAGCTTTGCGTGTGGTGTCCTCATTCTTCATCTTCCCCTGTGCTGAATATGCTTTTAACCATGACCTGTCCTGCTTAGGGCCCTCTCCTGCCCATGTCAGTCTGTAATTCGCAGGAGAACAAAAGTGGGTCACCAGCAGCTGATTCTGAATATGTTTTTCTCTCTGTAGAGATAAGATAACGGGAGTGAACAGCCGGGCTTCCACCCGACTAGAGAAGGAAAGGGTAAAGACTTTGCTTTCCCTAAACCAGTCCAGTTTTATCTACCCTCTCCATCTTAGACACATGAAATGTGTAGTGGTTCATGAAACAAGCCATTCTTGGCTTGTTGCAGCCAAGCTTCAGTCGTGCGGCCTCGCGAGTCCCTGCTCAACTTTTGCCGAGTCATGGAGTCAACATCGCCTTTTGCTTGTGGCAACAATGGTTCAGTTCCATCTGCGTGCGTCTCTCAGCCGACTACCGCATATTGTGAAGCGACTTACATCGACGCCTGCCGAATCCTGGCTGTTTCCCGCAGCAAAATGGACTTGATGCGTTTCCGTCGACAAAGCTTGTGCCTGCGCTGGCGCTTTTTCGTGAACGTGGTGATAAAGAAAGCGGAGGAAATCATGTCTGCCTCGTATCCTGATGACTCCTACGGTGACTCTGATGAAGACGACATTGTTGTGCTTGTGTAAAAACGCGACTCCTGCGGCAGCTTCGTTTGATGAGAACAAAGCCGACAAGGACCCTGTGCCTGCTAAATGTGATCAATGCTGCCAACAACCCTCTCCCTGGAAATTGTATATCATTTGTATCCATGCCCATATTTTATGTCCGTTTCTAATTAAGCCAAGCTTGGGTAAATAAACTGTAGTTTCATTTCGAACTCTTTCTTGCTATTCATATTATTAAGGGAGGCATTGCATGCTTCATTTTTTGTAAATTGCCTATTCTCGATGCACTTCGCATTTCCTTAATTGCTCTCAAAATAGATGCCAGAAAAACATTGTTTTTTTTTACTCGCTCGTTTGCGGCCTGTCGCAGCCCTTTTTCTCACTATACTCTCCAAATCTTGTTTGAATAGTTACCACGCAGGAACGAAGAAAAGAACTAATGTATGCACTGATTTATTTTTGGTAGAGCATTCAGTAGTTTTTTCAATATTGTTTCCATTATTCCTATACAGTAGGTTATGGCGGCTGATTTGGATGGAGAGTTTTCTTGTCCCTTCCGACTAAAGCTGCTTATAGCACTAACAGTTCATGTGCAAGAAAATTAGAAGGGTTCAATGGTGCTGAACCTAATATAGAGGGAAATCATGAGATCAGCTGCTCTAGTAGTCGAGGATATTTTCGATGAACATGAAAGTGGAAAACAACAAAGTGAAAAGCGCCTTCAAAGGACTCTCAGGTCGAATCGACCTTCGCAATCGCTTTCACACACCTCATCTAAAAACAAAAGCGGCATTTTACGAGCCGCGTGTTACACAAATTCTTGCAAACCTTGGGTCGGTCAAAACCATAAGCATGTATTCGCAAGTGTTTCTCCCAAGGGTGATCTAAAAAAAATTATTCAGCGCGCTGGTTAGGCGAAATTGACGCAGAATATGGAGGTAGGCGCCTATTAGTAAGCAACAATAAATGTAAATCCAATTGTTCTTCACAAATAAACAGAAACAAACTGGATGCGAATGCAAAATTACGTACGTCTAAATAATGAAATTGACAATGCAAAGGATCGAAATTGGACACTAGAAAGGGGCGCCCTAAGCGCGTTGAAAATTATCCTAGTTCGAATTCTTCTTCTGTACATGTAGCTTCAAGACTGTCTCAACTTCCCTCCGGCTCTTTTAGTTGTTTCCGCCGCCGGACATACTCTGAAGTGCACAAGAGAATATTCCGGTCGCGTGCGTGGTGCTTCCTCTCTTGGTAGCGATTTGGAATTTATTTTGCTAGGTCAACCCTTCTCAAACGTAAAAAGAATTTGACGGTCCCGCATTTTTCTTTACTTTTGTAATTTACGAACTTCAACTTCTGAGGCTGGGCACGCGCGAACTAACAAAAAAACAAGCGATGTTATTGCTCGAAATTGACTTCATTTGTTCCTCGTTATCATATACGAATAACGTTTGATAAAGCTAAGATTTTGTGATCACTGGAACTGTCACTTTACACTGCTACAACTATTACGCCTGCTCATATTATTTCTACGCATAATATAGTTAGTATACCATAAACAGTGATGTCATGGTTGCAGATCGCAAAACCAGAGTATCAAATAGGAAACAGAGACGCTGATTTGAGTTACGGTTGTGACGAATCCTCAAGGCATAATGTTTATATAGGGCATAACTATATATTTCTGGATAAAGCACACTTGCTATTTGGAATCCATTTTCGCAATGCTCTTATACAAAATTTTAAACAGGATATTGCGTTGACTATGTAACACTAACTCGCCCACGCTTCCACTCCACCCTATTGGAAAACGCAGTGCCACTGGGAGACACTGGGCCAGTGTCATACCTGATTATCGGACCAGTGTGGCACTGCATACTGGCACACTGGCCTACACTGGCATGCTGGCCTACACTGGCATGCTGGCCTACACTGGCATGCTGGAATACACTGGCATGCTGGAATACACTGGCATGCTGGAATACACTGGCATGCTGGACTACACTGTCATATGGCCTACACTGGCACACTAGGTGACACTGCTGGCACACTGGCAGTAGCTAGCCAGCATACAGACCACACGTGATACTAGCATGCAGGACAGAATACACCCTGCACAGAAGCGGGTGATGCCCTGTTCCTATTGACTGTAACGTAGAGCTTCGCATGATATATGCAATTTTATTTTCACACATTTCCTTCTGACGGCCCACACGACTGACTTCTGCAAACATATCATCAATGGCTTTTCGGTCCGAGATCCTTTTGTCAGTCGACATGTCACTTGGGTTTTCAGTGACCACCTTTTGTATTAGATCTAAAAAAAAGAGAAGATATGCATAAGTAACAGAAGCAAAATGGTGTTTAAGGTCATGGTTCAGAATTACACTGTTGATCTGCCACTAATTTTAACATTCATTTCACAGGGGTGCAATAGAAGAAATAGGATTTGTAGCAATTTTTGAAGCAGCAAAATCCGTATTTGGAGCAGCTCATAGGAGAAAAAAAAACCTGCGCTTTGCAGAATGAATTTAAATTTTGAAGCCATTAGCCAGAAAAGAAACCTTACCTTCGGGGCAAACAAACAAAAAATATGTGAATATCGGACCGTATGGATGTGATCCAAAGGAAATCTAGCAAGGGCCACCTATTACAGGCGCTTGGCATATTTCGTTCCAGAATCTGGCGTGCACCTCTTTCTGTAAGCATTTTGTACCGCAAGGCGTGGCATCAAACAAAAAAAGAATGTTAGCCATACAACCAAGGTTAATTTTTCAAAAAAAAGGATACAAAAAGCTAAAGAATGTGCTTTTTTTTTTGCATCTAGCGCGGTTTGACAATCTCATTCAGAGATTCTTGCTTGCAAGACTTTTAAAACAATATTTTACTGTCTGCAAAATTCATAGCTTGTGTCGCGCGACGACAGCTCCAGTCGAGTTTCAAAGCCATCAGCCTGCTATCAGCCTGTGCTTAAATGCGAGCGCAGTACCAAAAACAAAAATCTTCATTCAAAAGCACAAAAAAAAGCAACCCAAAGGCGAAAGGGCAAATGCCAAAAGCAGATAGGAAATCAAGTCGTATATATTCGTATAAGCAAGGCTATATACTTCGTGCACAGAGCAATTTAGATGTTCCGGCATCCATAAATGTTAATTCTGACAGTCTTGGGCTACATTGTGGTGTTATGGAATTCAAAATTTGGCTGCTGCGCGTTTCCCGACATGCCGATGCCTTCCCTCCACCCCACCCCCCAATTTATTATCACCAACAGAAGCCATAACCGATGCATCTCCTACACTATCTGACGGGAAAGTGAGTCTTGAGTCTATCAACTAGACTGATTAAAAACAACCTTGCTGCACATGAATAGCCCAACAAAATACAGAAAACTTCCAGAAGCGACATAAAAAAAAAACAAGATACATCCATTAAAAGCATGCGGTGCTTAAAACAAAGCATGGAAGTATTACTGCAAAATCAAAAATACTACCACGCCCCTTTTAGCAATGCAACGCAGTAGCAGTGGTGCCTCGTTACAAATGGCTTCTATGCATTAAAAGAATACTTCACCGCACGAACTGTGTGTGACCCGTGCGTTGAAGCATCCTCAAACCGCAACAGTTCAGCGTACTCAAAGTGGAGGAAGCACGTGAATGCTAGAAAGAAAAATATGGGTAGGCGTTAGAACGGCATGAAGCCATCTCAAAATAAAAATAAAAGGCCAGTGACATGCTGGAGTGTCTGAAACGTCACGACTGGCTATATCACGGTCGCAGAAAGTTGTCTTCGAGCATGGCAAATTTTTGCGGCCGTTCGGCGCATTTTGGTGCAAATTCAGCAAGTTTTGCGCACGCAGAATTATGCTGCTGTATCAAAATGGCACAATTGGCACAGCTGTTGCAGCATTGATTTCAGCAACAAGCATAAAACGAAACCTAGTCATGATTACCATCACTTTCTCAGGGGTTGCCGGCATCTCTGGAACACTGCCTGCAGTCCTTCTGCAATGCTGGCCCGTGAGGCTTCTCTCTCAACTCCGCAGGTGTCCAGAAATACCATCACCATTTCCCGCTCCACTTTTGTCTCATTTTTCTTGCTTGTGATAAATTGAACTTTTCTCTCGTTGATGTACAGATTCGACCCAAAGTGAACCTGCAAGCACAAAATTGGCACACATAAAATATGTATATATAGAGGGTGGAAAAAAGAGGCACAGTCATCCATAATGAGAATTTGCAACACTAAGATGAGTTCAAAAAGTACTTCAGTGGTTATTTATGTGGTTTAACATCACAAAGTGACTCAGGCTATAAGAGACGCCACAGTGGAAGGCTCCAGAAATTTATACCACCTAGGGTTCTTCCACATGCAAGGCATCGCACAGCACAGTGGCGCCTTGCTTTTCACAAACTGTGCCCACTGCCACCAGAATTCGATCCTGCATCCTTGAGTTCAGCAGTCGTTGCCCGGAATCAGATCGCGGACAGCCAATTGCAGAAGGCTTTGAGGTATTCAACTTCCGTTTTGGCCTTTTTTGCGACAAGTTTTTCTATAATCCGTTTTGGACGAAGGAAGATCCTGCAGACGATCACTTCATTTCGTCCATGCGCATACGAGGGCATCGAGTCGATTGATTGGTAGGATAATAAGGGAAAACAAAGGATATAGAGTGGCTAGATATTGTTTACTTTCAAAAGGAGCTGGACGAAGTCACTGCTTGCAATGGAAGTCTGCATCGATGTGCAGGAGCACACCACGCACCAATGTGGTGTTTCCATTAGAAACCAGATGTGTTACATGAAATTTCATCAGTGTTATATCGTACTTCATGCTGTTAAGTGTTAGAAATGGAGTATTAGCCTAACTGTACTTCCCTAGACCAAACCGCGAGGCAGCAGTAACAGAGCAACGCTGAAAATGCGCTGCTCTGTTGCAGTCACGTTTGTGCAGTGTGCACCAGTGGCAACGACAGGAGTTAGCGCAGTGATGGCACGACTCATCGCCAAGGATTGTCGCTTCACATGGTTACGACTTAAATGTTAGCTCCTTTAAATGGCTTAATATTGCTTCAATAACATTCCCCATCCAGCTTGGCACGGGAAAATGCTGTGCATTCTAGACACCTATCGCACTATGGCTGTATTCGCAGTTTTGCAGATGTTGCATGTGTTCGTGATCAGGGTGTCCGGCCCGGCCCACCCAAGATAAATATACCTGGGCCCAGACCAAGCCCAAGGGCTTCTGAGCAGCCCCAGCCCGTGCACAGCTCTAGAACCTACCTTAACTATACAGCAGCTTTGGGGGTGCAGGTTAACTGCAAATTTTTTCCAGGGGAAGGGGGAGGCAGTGGTCACTGCACTGTCGACTCAGATGCGCACACCGCGATAATTTGTTGGTGTTAATGGCACACACCACGCTAACAACAGCACAGCGCAATTGGTGAGGTTCGAAATGGCTAGTATGAAGGAAGAGCTCACTAAAAGTGAAATTATATGCGAGTCGTATGCAAGAGTAATGGTTTGGTTTGGTTCGTGGGGTTTAACGTCCCAAAGCGACTCAGGCTATGAGAGACGCCGCAGTGGAGTACTCCGGAAATTTAGAGCACCTAAAGGTTCTTTAACGTGCACTGACATCGCACAGCACAACGGGCAGCTTGCTTTTCGCCTCTATCGAAAAGCGGCCGTTGACGGCCGGGATACGATCTCGCATCCTTGGGAACAGTATTCGAGCGCCATAACCACTGCGCCACCCCAGCGGGGTGCAAGAGTAATGCTTGCAATTGTTCAGACATTTTGTCATCAGTAAGGCACCAAAATGACAGCATTATAGTGCAGTTGCATGCTGAGCATCAAACACAGTTAACGTGAATGTAGTACTAAATCCCACTAATAATTAGTCGATTTTAACTTTACGACAATGAAAATAAACTTGCTCCAACACAATCATGCCATGAAAATATTTTTGGCAATTTTGTCTAGCTCCCGAACGCTAGCTGAACATGGCTACTGAACAGGCACGGTCCCGCAGTCCCCAAGGAAGTGTCCACGTGGCGGCGCGCCGGCAAAAAATGGCCGCGCCCGGGAGCAGCTATAAATCTGGTCTATAGCCACTGGAAATTTGCAACAAAGCTGCCGCAAAACAAAATGACGTCGAAGAGTTGTGCATTCGCAAGTGGAGGAAGACAAAAAAAAATCTTGAAAGAATTACAAGCGTTTCGTGGCCTGAAGACTGGATTCCATTCCGTCCCCCTTTATTCACTACATAGTGAAGTGTCCCTTTTTTGGAGAAAAATTAATTTTGGGTAAAAGTTAAGAATAGAGTACAGAAATGCAGGGATGTAACAGCTGAAATAGGATTTGTAACAATTTTAAGAGCAGCAAAATCTTAATTTTTGGAGTAGTAATATCCATATTTGGAGCAGCTGAACGAAAAAAAAACTGCACTTAGCAGCAGCATGAAGTTTTGGAGCCATTAAACAGGGAGGAAACATTACTCTCGGCACAAAAAAATGAAAAGATGTGAACATCGACAGTATGAATGTGATCCAAAGGAAATCTAGAAGGGGCCATCTATCACCGGCACTTAGTATATTTCTTTTAAAAATCTGGCATGTACCTGTTTTTGTAAGTAAGCATTTTGTATTGCAAGGCATGCTATCACACTAAGAAAAAAAAGAATGTGAGCCATAAACCCGAGGAGGTTAATTTTTCAAACTTCCGGGACTGAACAAAAAACCAAAATCTAGAGAATATTCATTCCTTTTTTTCTGCATCTAGTGCGGTTTGACGATCTTAATCATGGGATCTTATTCCCCACCGGGGTGGCGCAGACAACTATTCCCAAGGATGCGGGATCGAATTCCGGCCTTGGCGGCCGCTTTTCGAAGGGGGCAAAAAGCAAGGCGCCCGTGTGCTGTGCGATGTCAGCGCACGTTAAAGAACCCTAGGTAGTCGAAATTTCCGGCGTCCTCCACAACGGCGTCTCTCATAGCCTGAGTCGCTTTGGGGCGTTGAACTCCACAAAACACAAACAAAACAAACTTATGGGATCTTACCTTGCTCGGAAGACTCGCAAAACAATGTTTTACTGTCTATGAAATCTACAGCTTGTCTCATGCAAGTGCAGCTCCGGAGCTCAATTGGAAGCCTATGCCCAAAAGTTACCGCAGTACAAACACATAACAAAAAGCAATGCTGGTTCAAAAGAAAACGCAAATACCAAATACAAGAAAAACAGCAACCAAAAGACAAAGGGGCTATACTGAAAGCAGATAAAGTGCGTAATAAGCAAATAAAAAAAAACAATTAGCGGGAATGTCTTCGGCCTGTGACTGACTCTTCCTAGAGGTTGGCAATGACGGTTTTGCCTGAATATTTTAAGGGGAGCAGGGCGATGAGTCGGGATATTAAGTTAAATATTTCATGCACAGAACAGACTGCAGAAAGGGTTAACGCAGAGTGTTCAAAGCCAATCAAGATTCTTAATTATGAACTTCACTTTGAAGGCGAACAGCCAGCCACCTGTCAGAAAGGCAAATCATCCTTTGACACCATTTATATCACTCCAAGTGATGAGCGGTTGCAATAAATCTGGTTGTTCCAAGTAGCTAGATTTTCATTCAAGTACATTCAAATCTCGTTACTACAAACACGTTAACATAAATATGTTAGCAAACAGAGAGAGTCGGTGCAATGAAGTATGCACCCGATGAAGCATTGGACAAAGCGGAAGGTATAGAGGTTTTTAATCAGTCGCGTGGTCCACGCAGTAGAAGAAAATAACTTATTTCTTCAAAGGAAGCAGCTTTGAAGTTCGTGAAACATTTTCATTTCAGATCTGGCTTTTATGCATGTCTCTACTGCCAAGATACATCATTTTCATACCAAGATTAGATCGCTCCCTTATAACCACTAATTTTTCAGTACCGTGATAATTCAAAATAATGAACCATTTTAGCCCAACATGATTCATAATATTGAGATTTGGCCATGAAAATCCAGTGCCCAGAAAAATTCAAGGCATTCCACTTTTTTTCTTGCTGTGATACATGGATGCATATTATAAATGAGTAAACAGGATACTTCTAGATAGTTTCATTTTACAGATGCCTTAAAGCCATGCACCTGTCAAAATATATGAAGTCTGTGCTAGCACCACACCATATTAAAGTGCTGTTTTAGTTTTCCAGGCCATATGCAACTGCATTAAATAGGATAAGCAGAACATGTCACATCATACAACATGCACACGTTAACTAATACTCTTGAACGATCAAAAGTTACAGCCTTCTAGCTTTGTTAGGAGCTTACATTTCTTCCCGTGACTTCAAAGAGCTGAACACGAGGCGGAGAGGTGGGGGGGGGGGGGGGGGGGGCTGCCAACTTTCGCATGAGCCATGTTGACTGAAAGGGAAGGTGAAAAATACAGGTCAAATATGAGATACTTGTATGGACTGACATTAGCAAGTGGCACTCCAGATACCTTTTGCAATGACAATAACATGTACGGCACCTACTTCTAATAAAGTAGCCATGTATGTACAAAAGGACAAAAAGCAGGCAACAAGGTATTTATAGCGCAAAAAGCATTATAGGGTGTATGTAATAGACAGTAAAGCAACACTAGTAGCAGGTCTGGAAAAATTATATCAGCAAAGATATATCCATTGCAGGCCAAAGGCCTCTTTCATATTCTTACAATTAACCCGGTCCTCTGCTAGCTGCATCCACTTGACCCCTGTGAACTTCTTAAATTCATCCGCTCACCCAACTTTCTGCTGCACCCTGCTATGCTTTAGTTACCTTGGAATCCAATTTGTTGTCCTAAGTGACCATCGACTATCTTCTGTTTGATAAACAAGTATGTGGCAGTTTTATCAAACATTATTTACGTAGTGTCCAAAAACATCAAACAAGAATATTTAGGGTGCCTTCTATGGACAGAGTAATGAGGTTGAGCCTTGTGGAAGTAAACAGTATGTGCATATTTTCATTTCTGAGGGCTTTATTTGTGGTTATGTAGGCTGCTGCTAAAATGTCTACATATAAAAAACCTCCAAAACAAGAGAATTAAAACAAAAATAAACTCAATAAGAATGAATATACATCATTCCAAGACTACATCCTCCCATTCCTTGAAAAAAAAAAATTGAGCAGTGCATCCTCGATTATGCCAAAATGGTAGGTGGATGCCACTGTAGGATGGCTCGAAGAGAGCTACTGAATGAACACAGTAGGTAATAAACAATGCAATCACTTATACTTAAAAGAATACAGTATACATCGAGATGAAAGTGAATGCAGGTTGTCTGGTGCCTTGTTGATGAAGGCAGCTGATGTACGATCAACGACTGTGCCAGTAACACCAACAAATTATCGCGGTTCGTTCATCGGAATCGACAGGCTAACACCACGCAAGTTTTGTTGCGCTTTATTTATAAACAACGGAGCATTAGGATCGTTTCTTTTCATCGCTGGATAATCTAGCACCTATTAAACAGTAGTGCCTTTATGTCAAGCATGATACTTTTTTTTGATGCTGCACGTACATTGTCATACACGCCAAAGGAAGAAACTGCAGCAAAGAAATACTAGCTGGAGCATGACAACTGTTTTTATGTGGTATATGAAGTTTAGCGTCCAAAAGTGGCATCGGCTATGAGGTACGCCGTAGTGAAGTGCTCCGGAAAGTTAATGAATGCCTGGGGTTCTTTAACGTGCGCTGGCATCGCACACCACACAAGCGCCTTCAGCTTCATCTTCATCGAAGAGCTGCCATAGCTTCCGTGATCGAGCCCATGTCTTCTGGCTCAGCAGTCGAGAGCCCTATCCACAGAGCCACTCGCTGAAAGGCACAACACAGTTTCTCTATTTCTTTCAAGTTTTGAACAAATAACACAGTAGCGGCTGAATACGAATATTCTCTATTTAGATGCTTTCGGTGTATGTGAAAGATCTGTTTAGCCATTTCGGCCAGGTCATAGCATGTAATGAAATTATGTTTTTGAGTCTTAGGCAGAAATCACAAAAAGCTACTACGCTCAACCATTGTTCATGCAGACTTCTCTTTGAAATAAGGAAATAAAAATTTGAATTGCTGTTAGTGGGAGTGCAGACCGCCCAAGCAAAAAAAAAAAAAAAAAAAAACATCGGAAACGTAGCTCCACATTTTTTTTTTTGCGCTGTCTGCACTTGTGGATTGCCCAACTCGCCCAAGCGTCTGTTATAATCGGACTTAAACTCGCGTTCGGAATGGCAAATGAAAGCCAAAGACGAACCACTGGTGGCCGAAAACACGCTTTGCCTAAGCAACCTTTAGCGTGAAGCTCGCCAATCCGGTTACATCTCACACCATGGAGTCTGGTCCAAAATTCGTAGAATCAAAGAAGTAAAAAAGCAAGACATATGCATTCAATGCTTGTGAAGGGCAGTCCGAGAAAAAAAATACGCCACTGCTGCGCATGAACTCTGATTTACAGTCCGCAACCTGCATGGTAGCCCACCTTCGTATATTGCGTCAAGAGGACAGTGCGTTTCAAAATGCTGTTGTATTATGTAGAACAAGGACAAATGTGAGTAGCAAGGCACAGCACACACCTACATGCGTAAGTGGTAGAGCGCGTTAACCGCAGAATTTGACAACGATTGCTCACAAACACGCATATTCAACGCGAGGCGCCTGCGTGATCTGCGGTCCCGCAGTCCCCATACATACGTCGCCTGGTGTCTAGAGCAGGAGCGCGCTGGCAGCCTGCGCGTGAGGGTAAAAAAATCTGGTCTATACCAAGCAGATATGTCTGGCCAACAATAACTGTTAGCAAGGTAGCGTCCAAGCAACAAATACAAAACCAAGATCATCACTCACATCGTCCAAACAAGACAGTCACTACTCTCGCCACAGACACATACTTAAACAAAAAATAAACATCTGCAGCTGCCACGAATTAGGTTCACATTCCCTCCCAATACCTCTAAATGTGTCCGATTTCTGAGTTTCAACGGAATAAAAAACACATCAAGGCAACCCTCCTTTCAATTGCTGATCACCTTGGCCAATCTGGTCAGCTGCAGTTCATTACAAAACACGACTGCTTTTGCACCAGCTTTCTTCCTCACAAACATAAAATTCTTAATTTCCTGGGTTGCCTTCTCTTTGCATAGGCCAGCCGGAGCTGCGAAGCCCCGTTGTTTGTCAGTTTAAAGAAGACTAAGGTTATTCCTCAGAAGGTATTTAAAGTCATTGATTTTTTAGAGGAACAACCTTCGTCTTCTTCAAACTGACAAACAATGGGGCTTCACAGCTCCGGCTCATCTTCCGAGAAGTCCTCAGTAAGTCTTCAAGCTCATCCAAAAAGCATTCCTCATGCACCACACATCCCTAGCAACAACTCATAAACAGCCTTCAAGAACTGAAATTTCATTTTTGCACAAGGATAAAGAGGCATCAATGAACCATGTGCTGTCTTTCTTTTGTATCTATAACGCCTCAAAAATTTCTCTGCCAATCCTATTCCGACTCTTGCCTAATAAGAAGACCTTAGGCAATTAAAAAGAATTTTATGCTTGTGAAGAAGAAATGAACTGCAGCTGACCAGATTGGGCAAGGCAATCAGCGATTCAAATAAGGGTTCCCTTCATATGTCTTTTGTGTTGAAACTCACAAACCGGACTCATTGTTTAGATGTATTGTGCGTGAATGTGAACCTGATTCTTGGCAGCTGCAGATGTGTGTTTTTTTTAGTTTGTGCCTATGTGGCAGGAGTTTTAACTCTTGTTAGATGTGAGTGACAGCCTTTGTCTTGTATTTGTTGCTTGGATGCTACCTTGCTAACATTTACTATTGGCCAGACATATCTGCTTGGGATAGAAGATGTGTGCGAGTGTGCTGTACTTGAGAGTAGAGGAGGAAGTTGTGGCCGAGTGTGCAAGAGGAAATTCGGGTACAGTTTTGTATTACAGTTTGTAGTGTGTGCCTGTTTCGTGTTTGTTTCTATGTGTTTGTCTAGGCTTCACTGCAATTCTGAGTATTATGCACCAACTCACCCCATAAGCTGCTACACCACCCTTTACTGACTATGAAGGAGGTGACAAATTATGAATGTAACATACCTCATCGGGAGTTTTGAAAGATTTGAATGCCTTGAGGATGTTTCCATCTCAATGTGATTCGTCTGGCACTTCCATTTCCTTTTCCGATTGGACATTATGAGGCCTTTGAAGAAGACAAGTCGCTCACAGATTAGCGTGCAGTTGAATAGATGATCCTTCAGTTGATCAGCTCCAGCGTTCTGCTGCCACCCTCATAGTAGTCAGCTGACCTATCTATTTTCCTTTCAATAAATATTGCTCTGTAGACATACCGGTTGTCTAAAATAGCCAGTTTGCAATGACCCCACAATGCAAAAACGTTACTCGGCAAGCACCTTTACGATTCTCAAGGAGGTGGTAGCTAATCATACTATTATAATAAAATGAACCCCAAGTGATATTGCTCATGCACTTTCACTTACTATTTAGAGGATCACAATGTATCTAATACTGCACACATGTTAGCCTCATCTTGCAAAGCACTTTTGAATTGGTCCCTCATCCAGACAGTAAGTGTTGCATGTATAGGCTACAGCTTTAAGAAATGGACTGTCCAACTGGACCACATCACAAATAAAACTGCACTTAATAAATACCCTAACTATTATGTACAGCTCTTTTGAGCGCAGCTGGTCATGGCGTGATGACAGAAAAATCCTTACCTTAGCAGACTTGGTGACTTTGCCAAGAGTCAGCCTTGGCACTGGGGTCCACGATATCTTAAAAGAAGCCATCAGCTCTCGGAGACCTTCTGCATGACAACACACAAAAGACATGAGAAGAGCTCGCATAGAAGCTTTTGTTAAATGCCTGGCAAACAAGAAAATCTCATTTAACCATATCAGTGGATAGAAACTAATATGGTACGATAACCAAAATGAACACAAGTGCATGATGTATAGAATTCGTGAAACTGCTCCAACACTCTGCCCAAGTTTGCTGAGCTGTTCGTAATGGCAAAGTTATGAATTCAGGCTCTGTCATATTAGGTCCAAATATGCAATCACAAAAACTATAAGCGGTAAGGGATAAATATGTGCAGCTACATGACATAAGCTCGTGTCTTGTCTTGAAACTGTTTCCCTTCCACATGTTATTGCCAATAAGCATACAGGCAAAAATGAGTTAAAACTTCCTCCTTAAAAGGTCCTCTTGTTTGTGTACAGGCAAGCTGACTGAGCTCTTCCGATATATAAAACTAACAAGGGTCGTTCTGCACCAAACGACCCGGAGGTTGCACTCAACCTGATTTGTCCAAAAACATTGCCGATGACTCATCCCAAGGCATGTTTGAAAGCTTAAAATTGCTCCAAAACATTTTTCTGAGTTGAATAAAATTCAAATGTTTCAAAAAAGCGAGAAACCAAGTATCACATTCTATAAACAATAAAGCATTCAAAATATTCGAAATCTTTCCTTAAACATTGTGTAAGAAATCCTCAAAGTACATAAATTTTCATTTTGTTACAACTATCAACAAGCCTTTGGGAATTAGAAAATAGCCATATTGCTTCCCTAGATGTCATTTATAACCAATGTTACATCTAGTAAATCAGTGTATATCGAAATAGAAAACAGTTTGCAGAAAGAAGTGCATGTTGAACCATGAAGACATGTTGGTGTCAGCCTGGAAGGGTTACAGTAAAAAAAAGAACGAACGTTAAGGCGCTAGGTAGAGCAGCTTATTGTCTTTCATTTCTGAATTTTTCATCGCGTTAACTGTTGCTTTAAGAGAGAAAGTAATTTTCGATGTCGAGCTCACTGCTGCAAGTTGCGTCGCCTTTTAGCGCCCCTTCACCGCAGAGCACAGCTGGCATGTAATAGCACACTTATCCGAAGAGCAGAGCACGCGACAGTGCGAAGTGCACACAGCTGCGGTGAGCGCTCGCGCAGAGGGTGCCTCGTTCGCATGAGGGGGGTGGGGGAGTCTCATGAACACCTGTTCGACTAATCTTCCGATGTTTGCCTGAAATGCAGACCCTACTTAAGAACAATAACGTCTGGTAGCAGCGGTAAAAGCATTATACAGTAGGTCGTGGGTAAAAGCGTCGACGGCGCCTTGCACAGCGGTGAAAAGACAAGAGACAAAGCAACTTGCGTCTATAGAGCTCAAATAATTTCTTTTTGCGCTTTTATCAAGCAGTATCTCGATGAAAATTTCGGAAATGAAAAACAATATACTGTTCTGCGTAACCACCTATTGCTCGTAAGCACTGCTTGAGAGCATACAGAAGTGGAGAAAGGCTTACCACTGACGTATTCCCCGCTGCCTTCGACTGCATACTGAGACGACACAAACACTTGAGACGAGGACGGATCCATCGCTGTTAGTAAACGACGCGCGCTGTGGTCAGGGAGCAGCTGATGCCAACATGGCACGCAGGCAGAAGTAAAATACGGCAGAAAGCACAAAGATAACCCAACATACAATAGGCCGTGGGCCACACAGACCGTTGACCGTTGATACACACCAGTGACCAGCGCCTGTACACACACATGCGAACTGCCAAGCAGTTACTTGTGAGTAGTAGTATCGTAGTATTGTATACAAAAGTGCAGCAATAATTAACAATCATTTTATTAATAATATAATAAAAAGTGAGCCTGTTTTTGAAAAGTTTTGAAAGCCAAAAATGGAGCATAAGTTTTCTTTTATTTTCAACCAATGGGAACCAGAAGTACCATCGGCAGCCGAGACGCGGGAAGTTTGAAATTATGGATTGTAGCGGCGTTCAAAATTGCAAACCAATCAGCCTACTATCTGTTACATATAATGGTGTTTACTAACGTAATCACAAAATTGCTAACACAATTACGACAATCTTAGACTTCAATCAAGCAAAAGATCAAGCAGGTTTTCGAAAATTTCATGTCCATATCATCAATCAGGTGATAGCAAAATGCTAGGAATATAATAACCAATTAAGCTACCAGCCCTTATACATAGCATTCATTGATTACGAAAAAGCATTTGACTTAGTAAAAACCTCGAGAGTCATGCAGGCATTGTGAAATCAGGTTGCAGACGAGCCGTTTGTAAAAGTACTGGATTAAGATATATATAGCGGCTGTACAGTAACCATAAGTAGTACACTCTGAAGGGCTGGTTCGTTCATACTAATTGAACGGGTAAAACTGCGCAAAATAGACAGGACGTAGGAAACACACAGGCACGAACAAGGCGCAGACGCAGTTTTAGCCGTTCAATCAGTAACCATAGTTCTGCATAAAAAAAGTAACAAAATTCCCATATAAAAAGGTACTACGCAAGGAGACACGACCTACGCAGTACTGTTCACAGCTTACTAAGAGGAAGTATTCAGAGACTTGGAATGGGAGCAGTTGATAAGGGCAGATGTCAGTAATCTGCAATTCTCGAATCGCGGTAATCTGCGAAGTAGCTCACGGGATGAACTGCAAAGAAGGATGATGACCGAGACTGGAAAAACAGAAAGGTAGGCTCCAAAATCAATATGCAGAAGACTAAGGTAATGTTCAACAGCCTCGGGAAGGTAGGTTCACAATAGGTAGCGAAGCACTGGAAGTAGTAGGCAAATATATCATAGGGAACAAAATGTAGCGCACCAAGACAAGGACAGAGAAAGAACACACACAGCGCTTTCCTTGTCTTGGTGCGCTACATTTTGTTCCCTTCGATCATGTACCAACAAGCCCAAGTATCTACCCTTCTGAAATGTATCTACTTTGGACAGGTAGTAACCGCATCCAGACCATGGAAGGGAAATAACTAGGAGAATAAGATTGGGATGGAGCGCATTTGGCAAATATTCGCAGATTATGACTAGCAGCTTACCGGTATCACCCAGGAAGTATACAACAGCTGCATCTTACCTTACTCACTTTTGCGGCTGAAATGTGAGGCTAATGAAAAGGGTTCTTTAAGAGAGTTAACTGCTGAGCTAGTTGGCTGTCACACATAATTACAAGGTATCGAGTGCAATACAAATACACACAAGAAAGAGTTCAACATGGGCACCCATGGTGTCCTCTTTCTTGTGTGTGTTTGTGTTGCACAGAATACCCTGTAAAAAGGTTCTTCTTAAGTTGAGGACAACGCAGGGGGCTATGGAACGAAAAATGATAGGTGTAACGTTAAGAGAAAGGAAGCACGTAGAGTGGGTCAGAGAAATAACTCGAGTTAATGACATTCTAGAGGAAGTAATGAAGAAAAGAGCATGGGCAGGGCAGGTTGTGCTAAAAGAGGATAACCGATGGTCGTTAAGGGTAACAGATTGGATTCCAAGGGAAAGAAAGCGTAGCAGGTGGCAACAGGAAGTTTGGTGGGTGGAAGTGGTTAAGGAAGTTCGCATGGGTTAAGTGGATGCAGTTAGCACATGACCGGGTAAATTGGAGGAATAGGGGAGAGGTCTTTGCCCTGCAGTAGGTATAGTCTGGCTAATTATGATGATTATGACCGATGTCCAAACTTGGGAACAGTGGTGAATGTAGTGTTGCGTTATCCTGGGCACACAGCAGTAAATTGGCTCTGAAGGTATATTGACCGTGTCAAAGAGTGCACCTATGTACAACACATGCAGTGGTGTGCACAAACTAGGTGCGAGAATTGCTGGTTAGTTTTTTGTGAAGTGCATCTAGCTTGGCATCCATAGAAGAGTGTATGCAGTTTTGCTACTAAGTTGCAGAAGCTTGG
This sequence comes from Amblyomma maculatum, assembly GCF_055883805.1. Classification (NCBI taxonomy): domain Eukaryota; kingdom Metazoa; phylum Arthropoda; class Arachnida; order Ixodida; family Ixodidae; genus Amblyomma; species Amblyomma maculatum. The sequence goes on along the minus strand of NC_139346.1, from coordinate 61,674,886 downwards.
TACTCAGGGTGACTTTTTGTAATGCAGCAAGCCAATTTAAATGATCACAGGGACACGCCTTCTCTTTCTAACTTGTGTTCTTCTTTTTCATGTTGAAACAGATCAATATGAAATGATATGGGACAACACGGCATGTCGCACTTATCTCTAACTTGCATACAGGTTTTGCGACGCAGTTTGTGTTTGATTCGAAATAATTTCGACCATCTAGGGTTTTTGAATATGTGTTACTAGCATTTTGCAGCACATAAAAACTCTGCTTCTTTTGAAACGTAATGTCTGTAGGTAAGATTTTATCATGGAGCTTTTAAAGCTACTGAATTTCATGACCATAAGTTTTTTGGCACTAATTAATATGAAACAGTATAATGTTTCTAATCCATATCAGCTAATTAAATAGACCATTTTATTTGTATATCCTGATATTATTAAGGGGAAAATTCCTTTTTGTGCCAGAATGCAAATCACAAAACCATGTTGTTTACGGTTGGCACCACATTTAATTGTGTGCTTTCTGAGTTCGTTGATTGGTTTGTGGGATTTAACGTCCCAAAGCGACTCAAGCTGTACAAGATGCTGTAGTGGAGGAGTCAGAAAATTTAGACCATTTGGGGTTTTTTAACGTCACTGACATCACACAGCCTATGGGCGCCTTGCTTTTTGCCTCTCGAAAAGAGGCCGCCGTGGCTGTGATTTGATCCTGCATCCTTGGCCACAGAAGTCGAGCACTCTAACCACTCTGAATTAAGTCCTGGACACAAGCATTCTTTCAGGAGTTGTGCAGCATGTTTTGTAAGATTTTCTTTGTTTTGAAACAAAGAAGCTGTTCATGCTGTAGAACAAACTTAGTTGGTACACCTTTTCTCTATGCAGTGCATTCGATTTATGCACAAAAAGTTTTGGTTTGAAACAGGTGCAGATTTTATTTCTTAATTGTGAAATTATCAACAGTTAAAATCCTTTATGCAGTACCTAGACAATTCAAGCTGAAACTGCATCTACAAGTTCTATTTTTTATCTTGCTAATGGCTGTTCCATTGCTGTTCTTATGCTTCTGCTTTATCCATGTGGTGCATTGCTAGAGGGAGGAGGTATTTCTGCATTATACAATATTTCCATAGGTTAGCAGTGCAGTGCTACAAATCAAACCATCTCGAATAACAAAGTCGACATGTAATTTAGGTTCGGTGTTGTCCAAAGATTTTTTTTTCTTTGCTTTGAGAAGTGAAATGGATGAATGCTAACGAATGCTTGCTTTCCTACAAAATACTACTAGAATAATTATACACTGGAGATGCTGCCTGACAGAGTAATGGTGATTAATGTTGAGTGCAGCATTTATCTACATCTGAAAGCAGCTATTCTTTGATGTTTTCAATGAAATCTGTCAATGGTTTTCTGGCTCAAACTTCTTTCTCTTTTGAACAAGAGCCTACAGAGCCCTTGTAATTATCTCATTCATATCATAGTGAAAATCAGAATAGTGGGCGTGGAATAATAATTTGCTGTTTAATTATCAGAACCTGCACATTGGAAGCAGCACTGCCAGTGCGGATATGGTTGTGCCTTGTACTGATGCAGAGCTGTGAGGCTGGAGCAAACAGGTTTACCAAGCAAAGCCCTGTTTGCGATAGTATAGAAGTATCTGGTACTAAGTAGATTTATGGTGACACTTGAAAAAATAAATATGATTATGTACACGTGAACCATATATTGACACTGACCTTGAAATGACAGAATTTTTTCAGGTTCATTTCTGGTTTGCATCTGTTTGCACATGGTGACCGCTTAGAAGTGCCCGCACTCTTGGCGCTAATCTAGAACTCACGAAAGTACTCTCGTAAGGAGAAATTCAGGCTCGGTAGTTATCTAGTCTTCCTCAAACATCCCTGTTGCAGCGGAGCACACCTTTGCCTCGGCAGGCGCGACGGGCGGGGAATTCTCTAGACCTCAAACAGATTCAGCATACATTTGCTGTAGCTGTGCAGTGAATATAAAAAGGCTGTGGCTAAAGGTACATACGTCGGACGGACCCGATCAATGGCTTTAAAGGTACTACACCCGACGTACTCGGTGTGTTTTTCTTCGGGATCGTCGGAAAAGCCTGACAGATCCGGGAAATATATCTCACGGACCCGATCGGTGGTGTTTACGTCCGGCGGACACGATGCGTTTTTTCTCCGGGATACGTCGGAAAACCAGAACGGATCCGAGGTCCTCGGATGTGTGATTGTAGCAATGGGTGATAGACTACGTGATGGCCTGATAGGTTTACGTGTTTTGGGCCGCGGCAGAGAAGCACAAGCGCATATGTAATCGTTGAGGCTATATAATACCGATGACGGCCAGCCCGAGGCCCGCACGCCTGCTCATTTGGTTGGTTATCCTGTGGATTAACGTCTACGATGGCAGTTTTGTAGTTTCGATTCTTCAAAGTTTTCTCACTTCCATCAGTGATCAAATGCGTCACGTAACGCGTCGCTTTCTGCTGATGCTTTGCGGTGCTGCAAGTTGTATACAGACAAGCGGCGCTGAAAAAGCTGCTGGGTACCGCCTGCGTGTCTCTAGTCCACCGTGATCTAATACAAGCATCGCGTCATTTTCGTTTGCTGTATGGCTGGAGGTATAGGCGCCGGTTTGTGCTTTTCGTGAGATGCGTGATGTCCGGACCACGGTCTGGACTACATCCTGCGAGAGTGCTGTGATGAACGTGCGCTGAGCGTATTCACCACGACCTACTGTATTATACAGTAGGTCGTGGTATTCACATGGTGTTCACTTATGATCGCCGATGTTCCACGTGCATGTCAGTGTTTATTCAGTGGAAAGTCCGAAAATGTCGCGTAAAGAGAGCGTCGTAATCTTATTGACGCGCGCTGTGCAACAGTCAGACCAAAATAAGTGATCGACAATTTATCAGACTGCACTACGGAGCTTAAAACTCGGAAAATGGGCTATTTCTACAAAGTACACGCCTATTGTTTTGAAGCTTGCAAAAAGCATTGAACGGCAATACTTTAACCTGGCGTTGCACAAAGCTGGGAATGCACATGATGTAGTTTTCGCATGTTGGAGTGGACAGAAAAATAAGTGCTCAGCACCCCCAAGATGCGCATTACTACAGGTGAAAATAATAGCTGCCAGGCACAGCACCTTCCTTCAGGCTATGTGCTGTTATTGAAGGCCACTTCATCATTAATAAAGGAACAAATGTGCTTTATATGTGTTAATGACTAGTCCTGTATTGTGTGTTTTTTTAGGTTTTCCTTAATTTTTTTTTCTTGCTTTGTCAAGCTAGGCAAACGCAAATGACACACGTTAGGCTTGTCAGTCCAAAGCTGAACATGAATATCTGCCTTGCATGTGACGGCTGTAATACTGGAGAGGTTACACACTGTGACGTCTTAGCATTGCGTTCTTACCCCGACATCGTGATATTTAACTCCAGTGATGGCAGCCGCACTTTGGTGGAGGCGAAATGCAAACACATCTATTTGCTGCGATATGTCAATGCAAGGTACAAAGCCCAAGCAGTTAATCTGGAACCCTCCACTGCAGTATTCTTCATATATGTCACTTTAGGATGTGACACCACATACCATTTGTAGGATGTGCATTTATTTAGGTTTTGTAACCTCTCATTCATGTTGTGCAACATTTGGCTAATTATGGTTCTGGAACAGTTGTTGAAGATAAAACCGAAGCAGTTCTTGGATTAATTTGCTAATAGCACTTCTTTGAAGCTTGCATCAATGCTGGACAGTTCAAATAGCAAGCAGTTGAATAACAGGAGTGATGTAAAGGATGTATTTCAGTTCTGACAAATGGAACGTAATGGTCCCCTCCATGCATGCACAGGTGCCCTTAGACAAATACATAATTGGGCGTGGGATTGTGACACATACCAAGGGTTGACAGAGGGCCGTGTGGAGCCAATGTGGCATTCTTCATGAAGGCTAAAATAAAATTGTAGAACACACGCTGTCCCATGCAGAAAAAACTGGTCGTTTTGTGTATGATTAATTGACTATGAATAGCATCTTACTCAGACAGTGATGTGATATATAATATATGGTTTAGCATCCCAAAACAACTATGGCTATAAGGGACGCAATATTTGAGGGCTCAGGTATAATTTTCACCACCTGGGGTTCTTTTACAAGCAATGGCACCACACGGTGCATGATAGCCTATTGTTTTGCCTCTACTGAAATGTCTACTGCGGCTGGAATCAAATCTGCATCTATGGGTTCAACAGCCGAGCGCTCTTAACTACTGAGCCAACAAGATGGGGTCTAGTAACAAAAAGCATGCCATTACATTTCCTTCAAGCCTGTGGAGTTCTTTACAGAACTAATGTATACATGAAAAAGGAAATAGCAAAAAACACTAGTTTTATTGCACATTATATTCACATTTCAGCAAACATTCACTAAAAGGAAATTTCTCACAATGTTTGCATGGAAACTATGAACATCTTACAAAAGCAATATGATACACTTACGGCACTCAAATTGTTAATGGGTAAGGTTGCATCTATGCTACTACACTGCACTTCTCACAAGACCACAAGTTCCATCAACTTTGGCCAATCACTTGATCAAACTAACGGAGACAGATGTCGCACACGACAGTTGATCATCTCGCAACACATCTCTGCATTCGTTGCATTTCAATTTCATGCCTTTCCGCTAAGATTCGACTTTTGCTAGCACTTATTTACGGGATCAACCTCCTCGTAATTGATGGTCTTAGGCATTCTTGATGCTATTATTTTGACATCCTCCTTACCTAGAAGAACGAAGAAAATGACTTAAGCTTTGAGTAGACAAAAATTAGGGAGATTCCTAACCTCCACCTGTAAGGGTATGATGTGCCAGTGTTAATGACTCTTGTCTGCGGATGCCACTGTGGATTCCCATTAATGTACACCCGTGAGCAAAAGTGGTATACTCCACGCAAACCATAACGATTCATTTTTTTCAGCATAACAAAATGTGCCACACAAAATTGCTTGGGCAAGATGGCAAGTATATCAAGGAGGATACGTAATGCATATCTCAGAAATAACTGCTTCTCTGTCGGAAAAATCTGGTGGGCAGTTTTCTTGCAGCGTGTGGAGTATACCACTTTTGCTCACAACTGTATATGCCCTTTGCTACACACTTAATCACTAATTCCTTAATTCATGTCTCTGTTATCTCACACATACTCATTAGCATGCAGTCACAGGCTGCCGTGTTATGTGAAAGACAACTTGACGGAGACCTCTGTAAGGCTTGTGTTAACCAAACTGTACAAATATGCCTACATGGCCTAGGAGTAACCTTTCTTACTTGGAGCTGAAACGTCTCAGAACAAATTTCAAGATGTAACTTTGCAAGCTCGAGTTAGCAGCTCCTGCCATATTGTGTGGCATCGTGGCACTTTCGGCTTGTGCACAAGGTATGTTTGTAAATCATGCTGGTTAACATGCATGAAAAAGACATTTTTGCACAAAAATTGGTGGCAAATAGTCAAGTGGTGCACTGGATGTTTTGAAATGTGTACCTTTATTTTTGCAAGGGCAGCATCATCACATAACATGATCAAGAGTTCTGTCAGTGCTTGTGGTTACATGGCACGACCACCTCAGGGGGCAATTGTTGTTACAAGACCTCTTCTAACAGTGTGCTGACACCATTCCACTGTGCGCTCAATATATATATATATATATATATATATATATATATATATATATATATATATATATATATATATATATATATATATATATATGCATACCTTAGATAGCTAATGGTTGTGAGTCTCATTTATTTCTATGACTTGAAAGAAGTTCCTGTCGTCAGAAGCCGTACACTTTATGAACGCTGGACAGCTGTCTTCAAAGGCGCTGAAGAGAAATAACCGGTTAACCTAGCTGCAATGCTAAATTACAGAGGTTGAATATACTGCATAAAAATACCAAGAAGCTTTTACAAAGAAATTTGAGAGTGAAATTGCAGAATGATTGGAACATTGAAATAAACAACAAACTAAACTTTGTCAAACCTATCATCGAGGAATGGAAATCATGCTGTCATCAAAAGCACATCATGGAGGACATTTTAGGCCGTCTTTACAAAAGACACACCCACACCTGACACAGAGCTTCATAGTTATGAAAGCAATAAACCATAGAAAGCAATAAAGAAAGCAATAACTAGCAATAAACCATATCTTACTTTCATATGCACCAGACGCGAGAAATTAAGAAGAAAACATTTTCTACAATTTTGCAACAGATCCCTTTCCATTCCAGTATAATCCTACGAGGAAGTGCACTAGTCCAAATTCCCTGCATTTTCCGTTTCCTAAAGGAAGCAATGTTCCTAAACAAGCTGCATCCTAAAGAACATTTTAGTCATTATGCAGAAAAAAAATACATTAAACCTTGTTTTTAGTGCATGGCAGCATTAGTCGCTTATGTGCCATAAAAATCAACACAACGCTGTTAGGTATACCTTGGTTAGCTATACTATATGAGAAGCCTTTGGTCTGGTGTGGTCTATTCACATGACAGCTCTGTCATGCAGCTCTAATGTCCTAGCAATCGGAAAGTAACCTTTGGCAATTCTACAGATCTCTAAAGACGTGCGGGTGTTTGGTTTTGACTGGAGTGCTCAATTGTTTTGTCAACGTCTGCCCACTTTTTTTGTTGAAGACAACCTGGAATGAAAGTGTTAAATAGAAGAACCCCCCCTCACCCCCCCCCCCCCGAATGGTTTATTGCTAGTTCATCTCCACTCTTTGCATATTGGTAATTGTCCTCTTTCATAAGTATGAAGCTAGCTGTGGATGTGTCTTCTGCGAAAATGATCTAAAATGCCCTCTTGGTGTGTTTGTGATGACTGTATAATTTTTTAAAACATTTTTTGAATATTTCTGAACATTTAGCACGTTTCTGAAGGCGTTGTTTATCATTACGGGGCCCACAAAAACCAGCTGAATGTCAAACGCCGCCTAGGTTGACTTTCTAGCAAGACAGCGGTGTGGCGTGGAAAGTCGCTCTGCTGGTCCAGCGCTCGCCGCGGGCTTGAAAGGCGAACAGTAATATAAGAGCGCAACAGAAATGAGACGAAGAGAAGAGGACAACAATGCTTTCTGTCGCGCTCTTATATTACTGTTCGTCATGGTTCACCAACTCCCCCAATCAGCCGTTAATTCGTCTTTAATGGCGAGCTGTTCGAACTACTTGACCACACCTGAAACACTGAGTTTTGCATGGTCAAGGCAGAAATGATATAACTTCTCCTTCGCATACTGCTGTACAGCAGTTTGCAGCCCCTCGAAAGTAGAATATTTATTGTGCAACTGCATGTTTCATTTGAGAGCGCGCGGACGTAGTACATTCGACGCATATATATGCATCAAAAACGCAATTGAGGAACGATAATCACAGGACAAGTGCTTGGCTACAATTCACGTTTATTTTGCACACATCAAAACTCGATATGGAAGCGCCCAACAAGCAATAAAACGAACGCGATCGAGGGCAGAATTGCGAGCTCTGCACAGCCGGTCAACGCATTGGGGGCGCGTACTCGACTACATTCATATGTGCCACAGAGTAGGCCAGCCGTGGGAACATATATATGGGTGGTTGTAGCAACGATCGCTTGCGTGGCACCCTCTGCAAAATTCCAAGAGTCAGCTTCAGCAACTAAATGTGCAGCGCACATTTTCTACCGCGTACCGAAGTCCGGCGCGTACATATATCTTCCGCTCGTGTGAAAGCGGAGGCCATTCAATCGAGTTACGGTAACCTCGAGCATGAAGGGGTTTAAACTCCATGTACGCAAAAATAAAAATAGTGAACACCCTCTATGTACTGTTTGCACTTAAAAGAAAAGCTGCGCTTTAAGATGCGTGCTTTCAATGTCCGCGGCACTCGATAGATTGGGGGCGCGCAGTACGTACTTCAGAAAGCACTGAAGGCGCCGGCGGTCCATATATGACGGCATCTTGTAAAATACGAGCAAATCGAGGTACGGCCGAGTTCGAGACCGTTTACTAAGCACGAAAGATGTGCCAAACTATATCGTGTATCTCTACTGGCCGATGTACGCCGCATTGCTTTGCCGCCGCGACGCCTGCATGCAATGTGGTGCGAGCGGCAGCGCTGCAGTGATCGCTGCGCGCAAATGCGCATGAAAACGCCGCGATCGGCATCATATGTGAGTGCGAGACATAAAAACGGTTAAACATTACTTTGAAGGTCCTGAATTTAGTGTCATTCCGGAAGAGCGCGTAGCATATAATGCATGAGGAGGACGTATAGTCTACATGTCTACGTCGACGTCCGGCATTGGCTGCATGGACTTCCGCCAGACGCATATTTAGACCCATTTTAAAAACCGCTATACTTACAATAAGATGCACGGTATGAATTCTCCAGCAATTAGGCGTTAGTAAGCGCTCCCAATTTTCTCAGGGAATGAGACGGGCACTATCCCAGTGTGCAAACTGTGTGCAGTGTGACACTGCACAGCTTGGCGCTGCACAGCGCTGGTACCAGTGAGTTTGCAGTGAACGTCCATTAGGCGCAGCGTGACACACTGCGACCCAGCGTGAAAGGTGTAGCTTGGCGCTGTGAAACGCTGGGACCAGTGAGCTTGCAGTGAATGTCCAGTAGGTGCCAGTGCGACCCAGTGCCAAACTGCGAGCGTCAGTACCATCCAAGTGTGGCCCAGCGAATCCAAGTGCGACGCCAGTGTGGCGCAGTATTACCAGTGTAAAAAACATACTGCTTTACACTGGAAAACACTGTCCAGTATCCCAGCGACACTGCATTTTTCGATAGGGCATCAAAAAATAAAGCAGGAAAAGATGCTATCGGCTATCGACATTTTTTGTTTCTTATGACGAGCGTTAAAAATGCTAAAATATTGCAATTCAGCTACCGAGTATTATAAGCCAAATTATTACTTTTTTAAAACACAATCACACATAATATGCGGCGCGCCGAAACGCACCAAATAAACTTTTACTCACGCATGGCGGGAGAAAAAACGTTTTGCCATTTTCTTTAAAAGTCCACGCGTCAATAAAATATAAAATTGTAAAAAAACGACAGGTTTTGCCGGTGAGCCAGCACTACCAAAGGAATCACAGCGCCGCGAAAGGCGCCTAATTTAACTCGCAGACTTTGCTCTGCTTCGGGGTTTGGAATTCTAAGTTGCCGCATGTGATTTCAGCCTCAGACCGTAATAGTGCCGACACTAACGCGCATTGCCTCCTGCTCATGCGCACAGTTTATACATTTACGCTTAAGTTATAGACAGGTATTCGAAACTGTGCTTTGTGCCAGTTTGGTAGTTTGAGCCGCGTTATTCTGTTAAAACATGGCCGTCGGTATTACATTAAGAGCTTTGCGTGTGGTGTCGTCATTCTTCATCTTCCCCTGTGCTGAACATGCTTTTAACCATGACCTGTCCTGCTTAGGGACCTCTCCAGCCCATGTCAGTCTGTAATTCGCACCAGAGCAAAAGGTGGTCGCCACCAGCTGGTGCTGAATATGTTTTTCTCTCTGTAGAGATAAGATAACGGGAGTGAACAGCCGGGCTTCCACAGGACTAGAGGAGGCAAGGGTAAAGACACTGCTTTCCCTAAACCAGTCCAGTTTTATCTACCCTCTTCATCTTCGACACAAGAAATGTGTAGTGCTTCATGAAACAAGCCATTATTGGCTTGTTGCAGCCAAGCTTCAGTCATGCGGCCTCGCGAGTCCCTGCTCAACTTTTGCCGAGTCATGGAGTCAACATCGCCTTTTGCTGGTGGCAACAATGGTTCAGTTCCATCTGCGCGCGTCTCTCAGCCGACTACCGCATACTGTGAAGCGACTTACATCGACGCCTGCCGAATCCTGGCTGTTTCACGCAGCAAAATGGACTTGATGCGTTCCCGTCGACAAAGCGTGTGCCTGCGCTGGCGCTTTTTCGTGAACATGGTGATAAAGAAAGCGGAGGAAATCATGTCTGCCTCGTGTCCTGATGACTCCTACAGTGACTCTGATGAAGGCGACATTGTTGTGCTTGTGTAAAAACGCGACTGCTTTTACAGCTTCGTTTGATGAGAACAAAGCTGACAAGGACCCTGTGCCTGCTAGATGTGATCAATGCTGCCAACAACCCTCTCCCTGGAACTTGTATATAATTTGTATCCATGCCCATATTTTATGTCCGTTTCTAATTAAGCCTAGCTTGGGTAAATAAACTATAGTTTCATTTCGAACTCTTTCTTGCTATTCATATTATTAAGGGAGGCTTTGCATGCTTCATTTTTTGTAAATTGCCTATTCTCGATGCACTTCGTATTTCCTTAATTGCTCTCAAAATAGTTGCCAGAAAAACATTGTTTTTTTTTCACGCACTCGTTTGCTGCCTGTCGCAGTCCTTTTTCTCACCGTACTCTCCAAATCATGTTTGAATAGTTACCACGCAGGAGCGAAGAAAGGAACAAATGTACACACTGATTTATTGTTGGTAGAGCATTCAGTAGTTATTTCAATTCTGTTTCCATTATTTCTATACTGTAGGTTATGGCGGCTAATCTGGATGGATATTTTTCTTCTCCCTTCCGACTAAAGCTGCTTATAGCACTAACGGTTCACGTGCAAGAAAAGTAGAAGGGTTCAATGGTGCTGAACCTAATATAGAGGGAAATCATGAGATCAGCTACTCTAGTAGTCGAGGATATTTTTATGAACATGCAAGTGGGAAACAACAAAGTGAAAAGCACCTTCAAAGGACTCTCAGGTCGAATCGACTTTCGCAATCGCTTTCACAAACCTCATCTAAAAACAAAAGCGGCATTTTACGAGCCGCGTGTTACACAAATTCTTGCAAACCTTGGGTCGGTGAAAACCATAAGCATGTATTCGCAAGCGTTTCTCCCAAGGGTGATATAAAAAAAATATTCAGCGCGCTGTTTAGGCCAAATTGACGCAGAATATGGAGGTGGACGCCTATTAGTAAGCAACAAAAATTGTAAACCCAATAGTTCTACACAAATATACAGAAACATAAACTAGATGCGAATGCAAAATATGTACGTCCAAATAATGAAATTGACAATGCAAAGGATCGAAATTGGACACTAGAAAGGGGCGCCCTAACCGCGTTCAAAATTACCCTAGTTCGAATTCTTCTTCTGGAAATGTAGCTTCAGAACTGTCTCAACTTCCCTCCGGCTCTTTTAGTTGTTTCCGCCACCGGACATACTCTGAAGTGCACAAGAGAATATTCCGGTCGCGTGCGTGGTGCTTCCTCTCTTGGTAGCCATTTGGAATTTATTTTGCAAGGTCAACTCTTCTCAAACGTAAAAAGAATTTGACGGTCACGCATTTTTCCTTACTTTTGTTTTTTACGAACTTCAACTTCTGAGGCTGGGCACGCGCGAGCTAACAAAAAAAAGCAAGGGATGTTATTGCTCGAAATTGACTTCATTTGTTCCTCGCTATCATATACGAATAGCGTTTGATAAAGCTCAGATTTTGTGATGACTGGAACTGTCACTTTACACTGCTACAACTATTACACCTGCTCATATTATTTGTATGCATATTATAGTCACTATACCATAAACAGTGATGTCATGGTTGCAGATCGCAAAACCAGAGTATGAAATAGGAAACAAAGAGGCGTTGATTTGATTTACGGTTGTGACGAATCCTCAAGGCATAATGTTATATACGGCATAACTATATATTTCTGGATAACGCACACTTGCTATTTGGAATTCATTTTCGCAATGCTATTATACAAAATTTTAAACAGGATATTGCGTTGACTCTGTAACACTAACTCGCCCACGCTTCCACTCCATCAAAAAATAAAGCAGGAAAAGATGCTATCGGCTATCGATATTTTTTGTTTTTTATGACGAGCGTTAAAAATGCTAAAATATTGCAATTCAGCTACCGAGTATTATAAGCAATATTATTACTTTTTTAAAATAAGCGGCGTGCCGAAGCGCACCAAATAAACTTTTACTCACGCATGGCGGGAGAAAAAACGTTTTGCCATTTTCTTTACACGTCCACGCGTCAATAAACTATAATACTGTAAAAAAACTAAAGGTTTTCCCGGTGAGCCAGCACTAACAAAGGAATCACAGCGCCGCGAAAAGCGCCTAATTTAACTCGCAGACTTTGCTCTGCTTCGGATTTTGGAATTCTAAGTTGCCGCATGTGATTTCAGCCTCAGACCGTAATAGTGCCGACACTAACGCGCATTGCCTCCTGCTCATGCGCACAGTTTATACATTTACGCTTAAGTTATAGACAGGTATTCGAAACTGTGCTTTGTGCCAGTTTGGTAGTTTGAGCCGCGTTATTCTGTTAAAACATGGCCGTCGGTATTACATTAAGAGCTTTGCGTGTGGTGTCGTCATTCTTCTTCTTCCCCAGTGCTGAACATGCTTTTAACCATGACCTGTCTCTCTTAGGGACCTCTCCAGCCCATGTCAGTCTGTAATTAGCTCGAGAGCTAAAGTGTGTCACCACCAGCTGGTTCTGAATATGTTTTTCTCTCTGTAGAGATAAGATAACGAGAGTGAACAGCCGGGCTTCCACACGACCAGAGGAGGCAAGGGTAAAGACTCATTTCCCTAAACCAGTCCAGTTTTATCTACTATCTCCATCTTCGACACATGAAATGTGTAGTGCTTCATGAAACAAGCCATTCTTGGCTTTTTGCAGCCAAGCTTCAGTCCTGCGGCCTCGCGAGTCCCTGCTCAACTTTTGCCGAGTCATGGAGTCAACATCGCCTTTTGCTGGTGGCAACAATGGTTCAGTTCCGTCTGCGCGCGTCTCTCAGCCGACTACCGCATATTGTGAAGCGACTTATATCGACGCCTGCCGAATCCTGGCTGTTTCCCGCAGAAAAATGGACTTGAAGCCTTTCCGTCGACAAAGCGTGTGCCTGCGCTGGCGCTTTTTCGTGAACATGGTGATAAAGAAAGCGGAGGAAATCATGTCTGCCTCGTGTCCTGATGACTCCTACAGTGACTCTGATGAAGACGGCATTGTCGTGCTTGTATAAAAACGCGACTCCTTCGACAGCTTTGATTGATGAAAACAAAGTCGACAAGGACCCTGTGCCTGCTAGATGTGATCAATGCTGCCAACAACCCTCTCCCTGGAACTTGTATATAATTTGGATCCATGCCCATATTTTATGTCCTTTTCTAATTAAGCCAAGCTTGGGTAAATAAACTATGGTTTCATTTCGAACTCTTTCTTGCTATTCATATTATTAAGGGAGGCTTTGCATGCTTCATTTTTTGTAAATTGCCTATTCTCGATGCACTTCGTATTTCCTTAATTGCTCTCAAAATAGTTGCCAGGAAAACATTGTTTTTTTTTCACGCGCTCGTTTGCTGCCTGTCGCAGTCCTTTTTCTCACCGTACTCTCCAAATCTTGTTTGAATAGTTACCACGCAGGAACGAAGAAAGGAACAAATCTATACACTGATTTATTGTTGGTAGAGCATTCAGTAGTTATTTCAATATTGTTTCCATTATTTACAGTAGGTTATGGCGGCTAATTTGGATGGAGAGTTTTCATGTCCCTTCCGACTAAAGCTGCTTATAGCACTAACAATTCACGTGCAAGAAAAATAGAAGGGTTCAATGGTGCTGAACCTAATATAGAGGGAAATCATGAGATCAGCTGCTCTAGTAGTCGAGGATATTTTCGATGAACATGCAAGTGGGAAACAACAAAGTGAAAAGCACCTTTAAAGGCCTCTCAGGTCGAATCGACTTTCGCAATCGCTTTCACACACCTCATCTAAAAACAAAAGCGGCATTTTACGAGCCGCGTGTTACACAAATTCTTGCAAACCTTGGGTCGGTCAAAACCATAAGCATGTATTCGCAAGCGTTTCTCCCAAGGGTGATATAAACAAAATTATTCAGCGCGCTGGTTAGGCCAAATTGACGCAGAATATGGAGGTAGGCGCCTATTAGTAAGCAACAATAAATGTAAACCCAATTGTTCTTCACAAATAAACAGAAACAAACTGGATGCGAATGCAAAATTACGTACGTCTAAATAATGAAATTGACAATGCAAAGGATAGAAATTGGACACTAGAAAGGGGCGCCCTGACCACGTTCAAAATTATCCTAGTTCAAATTCTTCTTCTGGAAATGCAGCTTCAGAACTGTCTCAACTTCCCTCCGGCTCTTTTAGTTGTTTCCGCCGCCGGACATACTCTGAAGTGCACAAGAGAATATTCCGGTCGCGTGCGTGGTGCTTCCTCTCTTGGTAGCCATTTGGAATTTATTTTGCAAGGTCAACTCTTCTCAAACGTAAAAAGAATTTGACGGTCGCGCATTTTTCCTTCCTTTTGTTTTTTACGAACTTCAACTTCTGAGGCTGGGCACGCGCGAGCTAACAAAAAAGCAAGAGATGTTATTGCTCGAAATTGACTTCATTTGTTCCTCGCTATCATATACGAATAGCGTTTGATAAAGCTCAGATTTTGTGATGACTGGAACTGTCACTTTACACTGCTACAACTATTATACCTGCTCATATTATTTGTATGCATATTATAGTCACTATCACATAAACAGTGATGTCATGGTTGCAGATCGCAAAACCAGAGTATGAAATAGGAAACAAAGAGGCGTTGATTTGATTTACGGTTGTGACGAATCCTCAAGGCATAATGTTTATATACGGCATAACTATATATTTCTGGATAACGCACACTTGCTATTTGGAATTCGTTTTCGCAATGCTATTATACAAAATTTTAAACAGGATATTGCGTTGACTATGTAACACTAACTCGCCCACGCTTCCACTCCATCAAAAAATAAAGCAGGAAAAGATGCTATCGGCTATCGATATTTTTTGTTTTTTATGACGAACGTTAAAAATGCTAGAATATTGCAATTCAGCTACCGAGTATTATAAGCAAAATTATTACTTTTTTAAAACACAAGCACACATAATAAGCGGCGTGCCGAAACGCACCAAATAAACTTTTACTCACGCATGTCGTGAGAAAAAACGTTTTGCCATTTTCTTTAAAAGTCCACGCGTCAATAAACTATAAAATTGTAAAAAAAACTAAAGGTTTTGCCGGTGAGCCAGCACTACCAAAGGAATCGCAGCGCCGCGAAAAGCGCCTAATTTAAATCGCAGACTTTGCTCTGCTTCGGGTTTTGGAATTCTAAGTTGCCGCATGTGATTTCAGCCTCAAACCGTACCAGTGCCTACACTAACGCGCATTGCCTTGTGCTCATGCGCACAGTTTATACATTTACGCTTAAGTTATAGACAGGTATTCGAAACTGTGCTTAGTGCCAGTTTGGTAGTTTGAGCCGCGTTATTCTGTTAAAACATGGCCGTCGGTATTACATTAAGAGCTTTGCGTGTGGTGTCGTCATTCTTCATCTTCCCCTGTGCTGAACATGCTTTTAACCATGACCTGTCCTGCTTAGGGACCTCTCCAGCCCATGTCAGTCTGTAATTCGCACGAGAGCTAAAGTGGGTCACCACCAGCTGGTTCTGAATATGTTTTTCTCTCTGTAGAGATAAGATAACGGGAGTGAACAGCCGGGCTTCCACACGACTAGAGGAGGAAAGGGTAAAGACTCTGCTTTCCCTAAACCAGTCCAGTTTTATCTACCCTCTCCATCTTCGACACATGAAATGTGTAGGGCTTCATGAAACAAGCCATTATTGGCTTGTTGCAGCCAAGCTTCAGTCGTGCGGCCTCGCGAGTCCCTGCTCAACTTTTGCCGAGTCATGGAGTCAACATCGCCTTTTGCTGGTGGCAACAGTGGTTCAGTTCCATCTGCGCGCGTCTCTCAGCCGACTACCGCATATTGTGAAGCGACTTACATCGACGCCTGCCGAATCCTGGCTGTTTCCCGCAGCAAAATGGACTTGATGCGTTCCCGTCGACAAAGCGTGTGCCTGCGCTGGCGCTTTTACGTGAACATGGTGATAAAGAAAGCGGAGGAAATCATGTCTGCCTCGCGTCCTGATGACTCCTACAGTGACTCTGATGAAGGCGACATTGTTGTGCTTGTGTAAAAACGCGACTCCTTCGACAGCTTCGTTTGATGAGAACAAAGCCGACAAGGACCATGTGCCTGCTAGATGTGATCAATGCTGCCAACAACCCTCTCCCTGGAACTTGTATATAATTTGTATCCGTGCCCATATTTTATGTCCTTTTCTAATCACGCCAAGCTTGGGTAAATAAACTATAGTTTCATTTCGAACTCTTTCTTGCTATTCATATTATTAAGGGAGGCTTTGCATGCTTCCTTTTTTGTAAATTGCCTATTCTCGATGCACTTCGTATTTCCTTAATTGCTCTCAAAATAGTTGCCAGAAAAACATTGTTTTTTTTTTTCACGCGCTCGTTTGCTGCCTGTCGCAGTCCTTTTTCTCACCGTACTCTCCAAATCTTGTTTGAATAGTTACCACGCAGGAACGAAGAAAGGAACAAATGTATACACTGATTTATTGTTGGTAGAGCATTCAGTAGTTATTTCAATTATGTTTCCATTATTCCTATACAGTAGGTTATGGCGGCTAATTTGGATGGAGAGTTTTCTTGTCCCTTCCGACTAAAGCTGCTTATAGCACTAACAGTTCACGTGCAAGAAAAATAGAAGGGTTCAATGGTGCTGAACCTAATATAGAGGGAAATCATGAGATCAGCTGCTCTAGTAGTCGAGGATATTTTCGATGAACATGCAAGTGGGAAACAACAAAGTGAAAAGCGCCTTCAAAGGACTCTCAGGTCGAATCGACTTTAGCAATCGCTTTCACACACCTCATCTAAAAACAAAAGCGGCATTTTACGAGCCGCGTGTTACACAAATTCTTGCAAACCTTGGGTCGGTGAAAACCATAAGCATCTATTCGCAAGCGTTTCTCCCAAGGGTGATATAAAAAAATTATTCAGCGCGCTGGTTAGGCCAAATTGACGCAGAATATGGAGGTAGGCGCCTATTAGTAAGCAACAATAAATGTAAACCCAATTATTCTGCACAAATATACAGAAACATAAACTGGATGCGAATGCAAAATTACATACGTTTAAATAATGGAATTGACAATGCAAAGGATCGAAATTGGACACTAGAAAGGGGCGCCCTAAGCGCGTTCAAAATTATCCTAGTTCGGATTCTTCTTCTGGACATGTAGCTGCGAAACTGTCTCAACTTCCCTCCGGCTCTTTTATTGTTTCCGCCGCCGGACATACTCTGAAGTGCACAAGAGAATATTCCGGTTGCGCGCGTGGTGCTTCTTCTCTTGGTAGCGATTTGGTTTTTTTTGCAAGGTCAACTCTTCTCAAACGTGAAAAGAATGTGATGGTCACGCATTTTTCCTTACTTTTGTAATTTACGAACTTCAACTTCTGAGGCTGGGCACGCGCGAGCTAACAAAAAACAAGGGATGTTATTGCTCGAAATTGACTTAAATTGTTCCCCGTTATCAAATACGAATAACATTTGATAAAGCTAAGATTTTGTGATCACTGCAACTGTCACATTCCACTGCTACAACTATTACGCATATTCATATTATTTCTACGCATAATATAGTTACTATACCATAAACAGTGATGTCATGGTTGCAGATCGCAAAACCAGAGTATGAAATAGGAAACAGAGACGTTGATTTGAGTTATGGTTGTGAAGAATCCTCAAGGCATAATGTTTATATAGTTCATAACTATATATTTCTGGATAACGCACACTTGCTATTTGGAATACATTTTCGCAATGCTCTTATACAAAATTTTAAACAGGATATTGCGTTGACTATGTAACACCAACTCGCCCACGCTTCCACTCCATCAAAAATAAAGCAGGAAAAGATGCTATCGGCTATCGATATTTTTTGTTTTTATGACGAGCGTTAAAAATGCTAAAATATTGCAATTCAGCTACCGAGTATTATAAGCCAAATTTTTACTTTTTTAAAACACAAGCACACATAATAAGCGGCGTGCCGAAACGCACCAAATAAACTTTTACTCACGCATGGCGGGAGAAAAAACGTTTTGCCATTTTCTTTAAAAGTCCCCGCGTCAACAAAACTATAAAGTTGTAAAAAACTATACGTTTCGCAGGTGAGCCACCACTACCAAAGGAATCACAGTGCCGGAAAAGCGCCCAATTTAACTCGCAGACTTTGCTCTGCTTCGGGTTTTGGAATTCTAAGTTGCCGCATGTGATTTCAGCCTCAAACCGTACCAGTGCCGACACTAACGCGCATTGCCTTGTGCTCACGCGCAGTGTTTATACATTTACGCTTAAGTTACAGACAGGTATTCGAAACTGTGCTTAGTGCCAGTTTGGTAGTTTGAGCCGCGTTATTCTGTTAAAACATGGCTGTCGGTATTACATTAAGAGCTTTGCGTGTGGTGTCGTCATTCTTCATCTTCCCCTGTGCTGAACATGCTTTTAACCATGACCTGTCCTGCTTAGGGCCCTCTCCTGCCCATGTCAGTCTGTAATTCGCAGGAGAGCAAAAGTGGGTCACCGCCAGCTGGTTCTGAATATGTTTTCTCTCTGTAGAGATAAGATAACGGGAGTGAACAGCCGGGCTTCCACAGGACTAGAGGAGGAAAGGGTAAAGACTCTGCTTTCCCTAAACCAGTCCAGTTTTATCTACCCTCTCCATCTTCGACACATGAAATGTGTAGTGCTTCATGAAACAAGCCATTCTTGGCTTGTTGCAGCCAAGCTTCAGTTGTGCGGCCTGGCGAGTCCCTGCTCAACTTTTGCCGAGTCATGGAGTCAACATCGCCTTTTGCTGGTGGCAACAATGGTTCAGTTCCATCTGCGCGCGTCCCTCAGCCGACTACCGCATATTGTGAAGCGACTTACATCGACGCCTGTCGAATCCTGGCTGTTTCCCGCAGCAAAATGGACTTGATGCGTTCCCGTCGACAAAGCGTGTGCCTGCGCTGGCGCTTTTTCTTGAACATGGTGATAAAGAAAGCGGAGGAAATCATGTCTGCCTCGTGTCCTGATGACTCCTACAGTGACTCTGATGAAGACGACATTGTTGTGCTTGTGTAAAAATGCGACTCCTTTGACAGCTTCGTTTCATGAGAACAAAGCCGACAAGGGCGCTGTGCCTGCTATATGTGATCAATGCTGCCAACAACCCTCTCCCTGGAACTTGTATATAATTTGTATCCATGCCCATATTTTATGTCCGTTTCTAATTAAGCCAAGCTTGGGTAAATAAACTATGGTTTCATTTCGAACTCTTTCTTGCTATTCATATTATTAAGGGAGGCTTTGCATAATTCATTTTTTGTAAATTGCCTATTCTCGATGCACTTCGCATTTCCTTAATTGCTCTCAAAATAGTTTCCAGAAAAACATTGTTTTTTTTTTCACGCATCCGTTTGCTGTCTGTCGCAGTCCTGTTTCTCACCGTACTCTCCAAATCTTGTTTGAATAGTTACCACCTAGGAACGAAGAAAGGAACAAATGTATACACTGATTAGTTGTTGGTAGAGCATTCAGTAGTTATTTCAATATTGTTTCCATTATTCCAATACAGTAGGTTATGGCGGCTAATTTGGATGGAGAGTTTTCTTGTCCCTTCCGACTAAAGCTGCTTATAGACTTAACAGTTCACGTGCAAGAAAAATAGAACGGTTCAATGGTGCTGAACCTAATATAGAGGGAAATCATGAGATCAGGTGCTCTAGTAGTCGAGGATATTTTCGATGAACATGCAAGTGGGAAACAACAAACTGAAAAGAACCTTCAAAGGACTCTCAGGTCGAGTCGACTTTCGCAATCGCTTTCACACACCTCATCTAAAAACAAAAGTGGCATTTTACGTGCCGCGTGTTACACAAATTCTTGCAAACCTTGGGTCGGTGAAAACCATAAGCATGTATTCGCAAGCGTTTCTCCCAAGGGTGATATAAAAAAATATTCAGCGCGCTGTTTAGGCCAAATTGATGCAAATATGGATGTGGACGCCTATTAGTAAGCAGCAAAAATTGTAAACCCAATTGTTCTACACAAATATACAGAAACATAAACTGGATGCGAATGCAAAATACGTACGTCCAAATAATGAAATTGACAATGCAAAGGATCGAAATTGGACACTAGAAAGGGGCGCCCTAAGCGCGTTCAAAATTATCCTAGTTCGAATTCTTTCTCTGGATATGTAGCTTCAAAACTGTCTCAACTTCCCTCCGGCTCTTTTAGTTGTTTCCGCCGCCGGACATACTCTGAAGTGCACAAGAGAATATTCCGGTCGCGTGTGTGGTGCTTCCTCTCTTGGTAGCGATTTGGAATTTATTTTGCAAGGTCAACTCTTCTCAAACGTAAAAAGAATTTGACGGTCACGCATTTTTCCTTACTTTTGTAATTTACGAACTTCTACTTCTGAGGCTGGGCACGCGCGAGCTAACAATTTTACAAGGGATGTTATTTTTCGAAATTGACTTCATTCGTTCCTCGTTATCATATACGAATAACGTTTGATAAAGTTAAGATTTTGTGATCAATGGAACTGTCACTTTCCACTGCTAAAGCTATTACGCCTGCTCATATTATTTCTACGCATATTTTAGTTACTATACCGTAAACAGTGATGTCATGGTTGCAGATCGCGAAACCAGAGTATGAAATAGGAAACAGAGACGTTGATTTGAGTTACGGTTGTGACGAATCCTCAAGACATAATGTTTATATAGGGCATAACTATATATTTCTGGATAACGCAAACTTGCTACTTGGAATCCATTTTCGCAATGCTCTCATACAAAATTTTAAACAGGATATTGCGTTGACTATGTAACACTAATTCGCCCACGCTTCCACTCCATCAAAAAATAAAGCAAGAAAAGATGCTATCGGCTATCGATATTTTTTGTTTTTTATGACGAGCGTTAAAAATGCTAAAATATAGCAATTCAGCTACCGAGCATTATAAGCCAAATTATTACTTTTTTAAAACACAAGCACACATAATAAGTGGCGTGCCGAAACGCACCAAATAAACCTTTCCACGCGTCAATAAACTATAAAATTGTAAAAAAACTAAAGGTTTTGCCGGTGAGCCAGCACTACCAAAGGAATCACAACGCCGCGTAAAGCGCCTAATTTAACTCGCAGACTTTGCTCTGCTTCGGGGTTTGGAATTCTATGTTGCCGCATGTGATTTCAGCCTCAAACCATACCAGTGCCGACACTAACGCGTATTGCCTTGTGCT